>NC_091981.1:282190200-282825686 GCF_044704955.1 Pristiophorus japonicus | reverse complement strand
GGCGCCGGGGGGGAGGGAGGGAGAGACGCCGGGGGGAGGAGGGAGAGACGCCGGGGGGAGGAGGGAGAGGCGCCGGGGGGAGGAGGGAGAGGCGCCGGGGGGAGGAGGGAGAGACGCCGGGGGGAGGAGGGAGAGCCGCCGGGGGGAGGAGGGAGAGACGCCGGGGGGAGGAGGGAGAGACGCCGGGGGGAGGAGGGAGAGACGCCGGGGGGAGGAGGGAGAGACGCCGGGGGGAGGAGGGAGAGACGCCGGGGGGAGGAGGGAGAGACGCCGGGGGGAGGCGGGAGAGACGCCGGGGGGAGGAGGGAGAGACGCTGGGGGGAGGAGGGAGAGACGCTGGGGGGAGGAGGGAGAGATGCTGGGGGAGAGAGAGAGAGAGAGAGAGAGAGAGAGAGAGAGAGAGAGAGAGTGAGAGAGACGGGGGGCAAGAGAGAGAGACGGGGGAGAGGAAGAGAGAGAGAGACGGGGGAAGAGAAAGAGACAGGGGAAGAGAGAGAGAGAGAGAGACGGGGGGGAAGAGAGGGAGAGACGGGGGGAGAGAGAGGGAGAGACGGGGGGAGAGAGAGGGAGAGACGGGGGGGAGAGAGAGGGAGAGACGGGGGAGAGAGAGAGGGGGAGACGGGGGAGAGAGAGAGGGAGAGACGGGGGAGAGAGAGAGGGAGAGACGGGGGAGAGAGGGAGAGACGGGCGGAGAGAGAGGGAGAGAGAGACGGGGGGAGAGAGAGGGAGAGAGATGGGCGGAGAGAGAGAGAACAAGAGACGGGCAGAGAGAGCGAGATGGGAGAGAGAGAGAGAGAGAGAGACAGACACGAGGTGGGGGGAGAGAGAGAGAGAGAGAGAGAGAGATAGAGACGGGGGGAGAGAGAGACGGGGGGAGAGAGAGAGAGAGAGAGAGAGTGACGGATGGAGAGAGAGAGAGAGAGAGTGAAATGGGGGGAGAGAGAGAGAGAGACAGGGGGAGAAAGAGAGAGAGAGAGAGAGAGAGAGAGAGAGAGAGAGACGGGGAAAGAGAGGGACAAACGAAGGGGGGAGAGAGAGAGAGAGACGGGGGGGGAGAGAGAGAGAGAGAGAGAGAGAGACGGGGGAGAGAGAGAGAGACATGGGGAGAGAGAGACGGGGGAGAGAGAGAGAGACACGGGGGAGAGAGGGACGGGGGGAGAGAGGGACGGGGGGAGAGAGGGACGGGGGGAGAGAGGGACGGGGGGAGAGAGGGACGGGGGAGAGAGGGACGGGGGAGAGAGAGACGGGGGGAGAGAGGGACGGGGGGAGAGAGGGACGGGGGGAGAGAGGGACGGGGGGAGAGAGAGACGGGGGAAGAGAGAGAGACGGGGGAGAGAGAGACGGGGGAGAGAGAGACGGGGGAGAGAGAGACGGGGGAGAGAGAGACGGGGGAGAGAGAGACGGGGGGAGAGAGAGAGAGAGAGAGAGAGAGAGAGTGGGGTGTGGGGGTTGGGATAGAGAGGACTCAGGGAAGGACTACAAGGGACACCGTTGGAGCGGATGATATCCAGAAGTCACGACACTGTCACTATTCACTTCATACCCAATAAACCTGTTAACAATTTGTACACAATGCCCCATCTATGGTGGGGTGAAGGGAGGGGCGAGGGGGAGGGATGTACTTGGACTGGGGTAAGGCACTTTGGCTGGGGGAGGCATGCACTTGGACTGGGTTAAGGCACTTTGGCTGGTCCTTACTCTCTTCAGGGGAGCTCTATCCTCTGTCACTTCAGGAATTCAAAGTGGATCAAGTTACAATTTGCAAAGTCTGTGAGACCTTGGGATGGGCGGTTCATAGAAACATAGAAAATAGGTGCAGGAGTAGGCCATTCGGCCCTTCGAGCCTGCACCACCATTCAATATGATCATGGCTGATCATGCACTTCAGTATCCCATTCCTGCTTTCTCTCCATATCCCTTGATCCCTTTAGCCGTAAGGGCCACATTCCTGTGAAACTTCAGGGTGTGGTTTATCCTCCAAGGGGACCACTCATAGACAAAGGGTGGAGCATGGGGCCATGTTTGCTGTACAAATAAGCGCGTCCGTAAAAGATCCCATGTCACTATTTCAAAGAAGAGCAGGGGCGTTCTCCCTGGTGCCCTGGACAATATTTATCCCTCAATCAACATAACAAAAACAGATTATCTGGTCATTAACAAATCTGTTTGTGAGCATTGCTGTGCGCAAATTGTTTGCCTTCTCTGTTCTCATTAGAAAGTACGGAGTGGGAAAGGGCTCTGTGCTGATTGGCTCATCAGGCCCATTCTTATCAAACACTATAGGGATTATAATTTCCGACCAGCGCAATTGCTTAACCTGGTCTTACTAAACCCACTCTGCACTTTTTAATGCGGCCATCATTTTAAATGGAATAATGAACACCCGAGGTAAAAATAGCACGGAGTGAAATTTAGCACAACGACAACAACTTGCATTCATATGGTGCTTTTAACGTGGTAAAACCTTTCAGAGAGTTTCACAGGAGCGTCATCGGCCAAAATTGACACCAAGCCAAAGAAACATAGAAAATAGGTGCAGGAGTTGACCATTCGGTCCTTCGAGCCTGCACCACCATTCAATATCATGGCTGATCATTCCCTCAGTACCCCTTTCCTGCTTTCTCTCCATACCTCTTGATCCCTTTAGCTGTAAGGGCCACATCTAACTCCTTCTTGAATATATCCAATGAACTGGCATCAAAAACTCTCTGTGGCAGGGAATTCCACAGGTTCACAACTCTGAGTGAAGATGTTTCTCCTCATCTCAGTCCTAAATGGCCTACCCCTTAGCCTAAGACTGTGTCCCCTGGTTCTGGACTTCCCCAACATCGGGAACATTCTACCCGCATCTACCCTGTCCCGTCCCGTCAGAACCTTATATGTTTCTATGAGATCCCCTCTCATCCTTCTAAACTCCAGTGTATAAAGGCCCAGTTGATCCAGTCTCTCCTCATATGTCAGTCCAGCCATCCCGGGAATCAGTCTGGTGAACCTTCACTGCACTTTCTCAATAGCAAGAATGTCCTTCGTCAGATTAGGAGACCAAAACTGAACACAATATTCCAGGTGAGGCCTCACTAAGGCTCTGTACAACTGCAGTAAGACGTCCCTGCTCCTGTACTCAAATCCCCTAGCTATGAAGGCCAACATACCATTTGCCTTCTTCACCGCCTGCTGTACCTGTATGCCAGCTTTCAATGACTGATGAACCATGACACCCAGGTCTCATTGCACCTCCCCTTTTCCTAATCTGCCGCCATTCAGATAATATTCTGTCTTCGCGGTTTTGCCCCCAAAGTGGATAATCTCACATTTATCCACATTATACTGCATCTGCCATGCATTTGCCCACTCACCTAACCTGTCCAAGTCACCCTGCAGCCTCTTAGCGTCCCCCTCACAGCTCACACCGCCACCCAGTTTAGTGTCATCTGCAAACTTGGAGATATTACACTCAATTCCTTCATCCAAATCATTGATTTATATTGTAAATAGCTGGGGTCCCAGCACTGATCCCTGCGGCACTCCACTAATCACTGCCTGCCATTCTGAAAAGGACCCATTTATCCCGACTCTCTGTTTCCTGTCTGCCAGCCAGTTCTCTATCCACGTCAGTACATTACCCCCAATACCATGTGCTTTGATTTTGCACACCAATCTCGTGTGTGGGACCTTGTCAAAAGCCTTTTGAAAGTTCAAATATACCACATCCACTGGTTCTTCCTTGTCCACTCTACTAGTTACATCCTCAAAAAATTCCAGAAGATTTGTCAAGCATGATTTCCCTTTCATAAATCCATGCTGACTTAGGCTGATCCGGTCACTGCTTTCCAAATGCGCTGCTATTTCATCCTTAATAATTGAAGGAGACATTAGGACAGGTGACCAAACGCTTGTTCAAAGAGACAGGTTTGAAGCAGCGAGTTTGGATGGAGTCAGCAGAAGTTTGGATGAACTCAAGATTATAGCGGGTGGAAGATAGGAGGCTGGCCAAGACAGAATTGGAATAGTCGAGACTACCATTCGTACAGGAATAGCCACAGTTGGAAGAACCCGCACTATATATACCAACTTCCTTATCGAGGACTCTATCCAACTTATTTAGGAAAGTTTGATAAAATTCACCCCTAACTGTGAAGACAATACCAAAACTCCACAACCTTAAAAGTTACATTATTCAAACTAAACCAATTTTTTTGTATATGTGACATTTCTATGGTCCCAGCATCACAGGAACCATGGATGATAGATTTTTTTTGATCACCTCTGCCCATACTTACTCCAATAACATTTCAGCTGCGATCCTAACCAATGAACAGCATACAATTGAGCCGTCAGGTTTTATTAGCACAGAAATGCAGTTGGGACAGGTGAGTTGGGCAGACTGCCCTGTACAATGTACCTGGAGCGCCACCTGCTGGACAAACAGAAGCATTACAATTTCTCAAAATGGATTTTCACCCAGATACTCAAAACAGGTCTGAATATTTAGATGATCAAAAACCAAAAGACTTACAGATGTTGGAATATACGAAACAAAATACAGAAAAAGCCGGAAGCACTCAGTAGGTGAGGCAGCAACTGTAGCGAAAGCAGAGGTGTTAATATCTTAGGTATGAACTCATCCTCGTAACTAATATCTTCCAGTTCTAAGGGTCCATACCTGAAAAGTTAACTCTGTTTCTCTCTCCACAGGTGCTGCCTGACCTGCTGACTGCTTCCAGCATCTTCTGTTTTATTTCAGAATTCCAGCATCTGTAATATTTTGGATTTTGTAAGAAGGACCAGGTTTCATCCTTGCTTTGAGGAGAGTTCTAGAATTTAAAATTCCCATCCTGATGATCAAATACCTCAATAGCCTCACCCCTCCCTATCTCTGTAACCTCCTCCAGCCCCACAACCCTCCGAGAACTCTGCGCTCCTCCAATTCTGGCCCCTTGCACATCCTCAATTTCCTTCCCCCCCCCCCACCATTGGTGGCCGTGCTTTCAGCTATGTCGGCACTACACTCTGGAATTCCCTCCTTAAATCTCTTTGCCACTCTATCTCTCTCTCCTCCTTTAAGACACTCCTTAAAACTTACCTCTTTGACAAAGCTTTTGGTCACTTGTCCAAATATAGTATCTCCTTACGTGGGTCGGTGTCAAAATTTGTCTCATAATAGTTCTGTGAAGCACCTTGGGACAATTAACTATGTTAAAGGCGCTATATAAATGCAAGTTGTTGTCACTCACGCTATTTCTCGCAGTTTAAACTCCTTAAGGAGGGAGACTGGTTCTGTGTGCCACCCCTTAACTCATTCTATTTTTTTATCTTTTCTTAAATATCCCTATCTTTTTCTTCGAATATCCAAGTATTCCATCCTACATAACCTTCCTCCATCAAGTGCTGCACATTGCCTCTCACTCTGGCGCAGTAAAAAAGTAGATCTCCGTAACTCTCGTAATCTTCCACTCCTCCTACAGTCTGCACACTGTTAATATCCAAGCTCAGCACCATCTAACCGCTTCGGTCTGCTCTCTGAGATGGACGTAAAAGATCCCATGGCACTATTTCAAAAAAGAGCAGGGGAATTCTTCCCAGAGTCCTGACCAATATTTATCCCTCAATCAACATAACAAAAACAGATTATCTGGTCATTATCACATTGCTATTTGTGGGAGCTTGCTGTGCACAAATTGGCTGCTGCATTTCCTACATTACAACAGTGACTACACTTCAAAACGTTCTTAATTGACTGTAAAGCGCTTTGAGACTTCCGGTGGTCATGAAAGGCACAATATAAATGCAAGTCTTTCTTTAGATTACTTTGTCTTCTCTCTCATCCTTTTTAGTCTTGTTGTTTTATTTTTATTCGTTCATGGGATGTGGGCATAGCTGGCAAGACCAGCATTTATTGCCCATCCCTAATTGCCCTTCAGAAGGTGGTGGTGAGCTGCCTTCTTGAACTGCCGCAGTCCGCATGGAGCTCCCATAGTGCTGTTAGGGTGGGAACAACGATGAAGGAACGGCGATTATATTTCCAAGTCAGGATAGTGTGTGACTTGGAGGCAAACGTGGAGGCGATGGAGTTCTCATGCGCCTGCTGCCCTGTCCAAGGTGCTAAAGGTTACGGGTTTGAGAAGTGCTGACGAAGCAGCCTTGGCAAGTTGTCCTGCATTATGGCTCTGTTTCTCCAGCTTTCGTTCAGGATTTTTTCGTTTGGAAGAAAATGATGCCCATAGCTCTTTTATGCCCATACCCCGTCAAAGAATTTTACAGAAAGAGGCCTATTGCAGCTCATCAATTGAAGGCATTTGACAAGGTGCCACATAAAAGGTTACTGCACAAGATAAAAGTTCACGGGGTTGGGGGTAATATATTAGCATGGATAGAGGATTGGCTAATGAACAGAAAACAGAGAGTCGGGATAAATGGTTCATTCTCGGGTTGGCAATCAGTAACCATTGGAGTGCCGCAGGGATCAGTGTTGGGACCCCAACTATTTACAATCTATATGAACGACTTGGAAGAAGTGACCGAATGTAACGTAGCCAAGTTTGCTGATGATACAAAGATGGGAGGAAAAGCAATGTGGGAGGAGGACACAAAAAATCTGCAAAAGGACATAGACAGGCTAAGTGAGTAGGCAAAAATTTGGCAGATGGAGTATAATGTCGGAAAGTGTGAGGTTATGCACTTTGGCAGAAAAAAAAATCAAAGAGCAAGTTATTATTTAAATGGAGAAAGATTGCAAAATGCTGCAGTACAGCGGGACTTGAGGGTACTTGTGTATGAAACACAAAAGGTTAGTATGCAGGTACAGCAAGTGATCAGGAAGGCGAATGGAATCTTGGTCTTTATTGCACAGGGGATGGAATATAAAAGCAGGGAAGTCTTGCTACAGTTGTACAGGGTATTGGTGAGGCCACACCTGGAATACTGCGTGCAGTTTTGGTTTCCATATTTACAAAAGGATATACTTGCTTTGGAGGCTGTTCAGAGAAAGTTCACAAGATCGATTCCGGAGATGAGGGATTGAGTAAGTTGGGCCTCTACTCATTGGAATTCAGAAGAATGAGAGGTGATCTTATCGAAACGTATAAGATTATGAGGGGGCTTAACAAGGTGGATGCAGAGAGTATGTTTCCACAGATAGGGGAGACTAGAACTAGAGGGCGTAATCTTTGAATAAGGGGCCGCCCATTTAAAACTGAGATGAGGAGAAATTTCTTCTCAGAGGGTTGTGGATCGGTAGAATTCGCTGCCTCAGAGAGCTGTGGAAGCTGGGACATTGAATAAATTTAAAACAGAAATAGACAGTTTCTTAAACGATAAGGGGATAAGGAGTTTTGAAGAGCGGGCAGGGAAGTGGAGCTGAATCCATGATAGAAACATAGAAACATAGAAATTAGGTGCAGGAGTAGGCCAGTCGGCCCTTCAAGCCTGCACCACCATTCAATAAGATCATGGCTGATCATTCACCTCAGTACCCCTTTCCTGCTTTCTCTCCATACCCCTTGATCCCTTTAGCCATTAGGGCCATATCCAACTCCCTCTTGAATATATCGAACAAACTGGTATCAACAATTCTGCGGAAGAGAATTCCACAGGTTCACAAGCCTCTGAGTGAAGAAGTTTCTCCTCATCTCGGTCCTAAATGGCTTATCCCTTATCCTTAGACTGCGTCCCGTGGTTCTGGACTCCCCCAACATCGGGAACATTCTTCCTGCATCTAACTTGTCCAATCCCGTCAGAATTTTATATGTTTCTATGTGATCCCCACTCATTCTTCTAAACTCCAGTGAATACAGACCCAGTCGATCCAGTCTCTCCTCATATGTCAATCCTGCCATCCCGGGAATCAGTCTGGTGAACCTTCGCTGCACTCCCTCAATAGCAAGAACATCCTTCCTCTGATTAGGAGACCAAAACTCAACACAATATTCCAGGTGAGGCCTCACCAAGGCCCTGTACAGCTGCAGCTAACTCAAATCCCCGAGCTATGAAGGCCAACATGCCATTTGCCTTCTTCGCCGCCTGCTGTACCTGCATGCCAACCTTCGATGACTGATGTACCATGACACCCAGGTCTCGTTGCACCTCCCTTTTTCCTAATCTGCCACCATTCAGTTAATATTCTGCCTTCGTGTTTTTGCTACCAAAGTGGATAACCTCACATTTATCCACATTACTACTGCATCTGCCATGCATTTGCCCACTCACCTAATCTGTCCAAGTCACCCTGCAGCCTCTTAGCATCCTCCTCACAGCTCACACCGCCACCCAGCTTAGTGTCATCTGAAAACTTGGAGATATTACTCTCAATTCCTTCATCTAAATCATTGATGTATATTGTAAAGAGCTGGGGTCCCAGCACTGAGCCCTGTGGCACCCCACTAGTCACTGCCTGCCATTCTGAAAAGGACCCGATTATCCCGACTCTCTGCTTCCTGTCTGCCAACCAGTTCTCTATCCATGTCAGTATATTATCCCCAATACCATGTGCTTTAATTTTGCACACCAATCTCTTGTGTGGGACCTTGTCAAAAGCCTTTTGAAAGTCCAAATACACCACATCCACTGGTTCCCCCTTGTCCACTCGACTAGTTACATCCTCAAAAAATTCTAGAAGATTTGTCAAGCATGATTTCCCTTTCATAAATCCATGCTGACTTGGACCGATCCTGTCACTGCTTTCCAAATGCGCTGCTATTTCATCTTTAATAATTGATTCTAACATTTTCCCCACTACTGATGTCAGGCTAACCAGTCTATAATTCCCCATTTTCTCTCTCCCTCCTTTTTAAAAAAGTGGTGTTACATTAGCACCCTCCAGTCCACAGGAACTGATCCAGAGTTGATAGATTGTTGTAAAATGATCACCAATGATCGGATCATAAGAACATAAGAACATAAGAATTAGGAACAGGAGTAGGCCATCTAGCCCCTCGAGCCTGCTCCGCCATTCAAAAAGATCATGGCTGATCTGGCCGTGGACTCAGCTCCACTTACCCGCCCGCTCACCATAACCCTTAATTCCCTTATTGGTTAAAAATCTAAATATCAGTGATTTGAATACATTCAATGAGCTAGCATCAACTGCTTCCTTGGGCAGAGAATTCCACAGATTCACAACCCTCTGGGAGAAGAAATTCCTTCTCAACTCGGTTTTAAATTGGCATCCCCCGTATTTTGAGGCTGTGCCCCCTAGTTCTAGTCTCCCCGACCAGTGGAAACAACCTCTCTGCCTTTATCTTGTCTATCCCTTTCATTATTTTAAATGTTTCTATAAGATCACCCCTCATCTTTCTGAACTCCAACGAGTAAAGACCCAGTCTACTCAATCTATTATCATAAAGTAACCCCCTCATCTCCGGAATCAGCCTAGTGAATCGTCTCTGTACCCACTCCAAGGCTAGTATATCCTTCCTTAAGTAAGGTGACCAAAACTGCACGCAGTACTCCAGGTGCGGCCTCACCAATACCCTGTACAGTTGCAGCAGGATCTCCCTGCTTTTGTACTCCATCCCTCTCGCAATGAAGGCCAACATTCCATTCACTTCCTGATTACCTGCTGCACCTGCAAACTAACTTTTTGGGATTCATGCACAAGGACCAATCGTGGAGCAGTGGAGGCGTGTCCTGCTCTGTTGGAGCTGTGAGCAGTGAGGAGAGCAGCTATCAACCTGTGCTCCTGCCTGGAGAGCCCTGAGACCAGCCCAGGAAGAGAAGGAAGGAAGGGGCTTCACCACCAACTTTCACCCAGAGGGAGAGGAGGAGAAAAGAAAACTTTGTACATCTTTTTACCATTCTGCAAAGAGTTGGAGAGAGGGGGAAAAGACCAAAACAACATCCAGCGTGGAAGGAGGGGGACTCTACCATTCTACAGGTGGGTGTGGGTGCAGTCTCAAAAAGACTTTGCTGAATCGGTGGGGGGAAGGAAAGAAGACCACTGAGGGCCGGAACATCGCGGGGGGTGTGTGTGTGTGGAAGTGTGTGTGGGGGGCCTTGCTACAACTAGGCCCCACACACAACTGAACCCCCCCCCCCCCCCCCAATTGCCTAGCCTGGGATAGCTGGAGCTACCAGGCTGAAGATTTTTTTTTCTTAATCACCCTATTAAAGATCGTTAGGAGTGTGTGCCTGGTGGCTCTAGCTACCCCAGGTGAAGACATCTTCTCCCCTCACCTGAAGACCACCCCAAAGACTTTGTGTTTTGCCATCTGGGATTGCACCCACCCACAGCTGCGAGGGGAGACCTGCCCTCGCAGTTCCCCCCCCCTTCCCACCCCCCTCTCTCTTTCTCTGTTACTCTGTTTCTCCCCTCTCTCTCTGAGAGCCCTTTCTTCCTAATTTTTTTTAAAAAAAAAACAATTGAGACAACTGAGCAGAGGGAGCAAGGCCTCTCCCCAATTGCCAACGAGGGGAGAGGTGCCTCGTTAAGGGCTCCTCTGCTCAGTTAATATACGAGGCCATTAAAGACCATTAAGGCCTGTGACTTTGGGGTGGGTGTAGCCCTTAAAGGGACCCCGTGATGGCGACCCCATCCACGCCGGTGGCAGGGCCAGCGAAGACGTATGCGCAGGTGGCAACCGCTTCCACGGCACCTCCTGCGCCACCCGCTGCCCTGCCACCTTTTACACTTATTACTAAAAAACACGGGGTCAAGAGCTACACTCACCCCACAATGACCATCGAGGAGTGCGTGCGGGCGATTGCTGGGGTAGTCGGCCCCTCGGCCATTGTCGCAGCCTCCAAGATGTCTGGGAAGGCCGTGTTCTTCCTGGGGTCGGAGCGGGCGGTGTCCCTGGCCCTTGAAAAGGGGCTCACGGTGGGCGGGACGTTCCTGCCGGTGGACCCTCTCGAGGCCACCGCGCAGAGGGTCATCGTGTCAAACGTCCCGCCCTTTGTTTCCGCTGAGCTCCTCCTCCCTCACCTACACCAACTGGGGGAGGTAAGGTCGGGGATCAACCCCATACCGCTCGGCCTCAGGGAGAACAGCCTGCGCCACGTGTTCTCCTTCCGCCGCCAGCTCTTTGTCCGGCTGGCGCGGGAGGACATGACGGAAGGGCACTTTAATGTGGTGCACGAGGGGACTGCCTACCGCGTCTTCTGGACGTCGGACAGCGTGCGGTGCCATGCCTGTAGGGAGGTGGGGCACGTTCGTAAGAACTGCCCCGCCTCCAAGGCCGCCAAACCACCGAAGGCGGCCAAGGCTGGCGCCGCCGCCACCCCTCCCCCTAGTTGCGTCCGCGTGCCGGGAGCCATGGGTGCGCGGGCATCGTCGGGGGCCTTTGTTTTCACGGCCTCCGGCGGGGGGGAGGGAGAGCGTCCGATCGAAAAGAAGGCGCGGAAGAAGACGAGACATCTAGAGGCGGGTCCCCTCAGTGCGCCGGAAAGTTTGACCACCGCGCTCAGCCCAACCCAGTCACCGGCGAGCGCGGGGTGCCCTGAGCCCGTGCCCGAGCCCTTGACCAATACCGCAGAGGGGCTCGGGCGAGGGCAAGATAAGGAAAAGGGGGGGGCGGAGCGGGAGGCCTCGGCAGACATGGAGGTCCCCCTGCCTCCGCGCACCCCCAGGAACAAAAGGAGGCACCGCCCCAATGAGGCGGAGGGGGAACAACGTCCCTCCGCGGAGGAGGCGGTGCCCGCCGCGTGTCCCGCGTCCCCCACCAGCGCCCCCAAATTGCGCTGTAGGCGCGAGGAATCTGTCCCCGGGGAGGGTGAGGCAGTCGAGGCTGCCCAGCCGCTGCCTCCTGGGGAGGGCGTGGCAGATCTGCCTGTCGTGGGGGGCGTGGGGCCAGCGGAAGAATGCGTAGCCGCCGGGTCGAGCGTCCCGGGGACTGAGGCGGGCGGGGCTGAAAAGGCTGAACCTGAGCCCGCCCAGCCAATACCCAACTTCCCCCGGGATTTGCTCGACTCTGAAAATGCCAATTTTATGGAATCCGTTCACGCTGGGCTGGGGGGTGGCGGCGGGGAGGGAGAAGAACAACAACCCTCGCCCCCTACTGTGGAGCTGGGGGAATTGGAGGACCTGGAACATTACTTTGACCAGGTCTCTCCCTGTTCCCCGGTTCCTGGGGAGGAGGGGGAACCCCTTCCGCTGTCGCTTCCCGACCCAGCACCAATTTTAAAAGAGCCCAGTGGGGACTCCTCTGCCGACGATCCTGGGGGTGGGATCGGGGCAGAGCCAGGGCCAAATGGAGCGGCCGGGCCGTTTGCCGTACCTCGTGCGGTCGACGGGTCGGCTGCTAGCGGCGACCTCCCGGAGGGGGACGGGGACTCGGTGGAGGACGCGGGTGAAGATCTCGAGTCCATCGCCAGTGAGGCGGTGGATCTGCTCGCGGCCGCCACTGAGACCCTCCTCATTCCCGCAGAGGAACTCCGGGACTTTTTGGTCCAGTGCCGGGGTCGCCGCGACCAAGCCCGTCTGGCCCTGGAAAGATGGTCCGAGCCGGGGCTGCTCGTCGCGTCCGTCCGCGCCGCCGCTAAAACCATGGCCGCGGGCGGGCCCTTATCAAAGGCTCAAGGCCTTGAGCTGCGCCGGCTCAAAAAGTTCCTCGCTGGGCTGCTGATGGAGTGGAGGTCAACAAACGACTCCACTCCCTCCCCCACAATAGGCTAAGGAAGAGGTTGCACTTTGCTTTTGCCATGAAGATAACCATAGCCAGCCTCAACATCAACGGCGGCAGAGGGGCACGCCGTAGATTTGACAATTTTTCGCTCCTGCGGGAGGGGAAATATGCGGTGTGCTTCCTGCAAGAAACCCACACCGTTCCGGGAGACGAAGCCACGTGGCTCCTGGAATGGCAAGGAGAGGTCCGCATGAGCCACCTCACCGCCATTTCTAGTGGGGTGGCCATCTTGCTGGGCCCGCATTTTCAGCCGGAGATCTTGGGGGTCGAGGAGCCAGTGCCAGGCCGCTTGCTGCACATAACGGTTCGCCTGGGGGACGTGCCGCTCCATCTCGTGAACGTGTACGCCCCTCAGCCCGGCCCGCAGCAAACGCGCTTCTTTGAAGAGGTGTCCGCTCTTCTTGGCTCCGTCGACGTTGGCGACTGCATTGTCCTCGAGGGGGATTTTAACTGCACCCTCAAGGCGAGGGACCGCTCCGGTGCCCCGCAGTGCATGACGGCGATGGAGAAGTTGAGGGACCTGGTCGGGTCCTTCGACTTGGTGGACGTCTGGCGAAATCTCCACCCCGACTCCAGCGCCTTTACTTGGGTGAGGCCTGGAGTTGGATGGTCTAGAGTCGACCGCCTTTACGTGTCTCGGGCGTACGTTTCCTGCGTCCCGGCGGCCTCCATGCGGCCGGTGCCGTCTTCGGACCACCACCTGGTGTGGGCGGAGCTCGCTTCGCTCCGCGCGAGGACGGGGTCCGCGTACTGGCACTTTAACAACCGGCTGCTGGAGGACGTGCGGTTCCAGGACTCGTTCCGTCGATTCTGGTCCGACTGGAGAAGGAAGCAGGGGGGCTTCCCCTCCTTGAGGCTATGGTGGGACGTGGGCAAGGCTCACGTCCGCGTCTTCTGTCAAGAGTACGCGAGGGGGTCGACCAAGAGCCGAGCGGCCAGAGTCGGGCGCCTAGAAAAAGAGGTGCTCGACCTGGAAGCCCGTCTTGGTCAAGTCGTCCAGGACCCGGCCCTGCGGACGGTGTACGAAGCGAAGAGGGCCGCGCTGAAGGACCTGCAGCTCGTCGGGTCCCGAGGCGCGTTCGTGAGGTCGCGGATCCGGTTCCTGCGGGATCTGGACCGCGGCTCCCCCTTCTTCTACTCGCTGGAAAAAAGGCAGAGTGTCCGTAAGCAGCTCTTGACGCTGCTGGCCGACGACGGCTCTCTCGTCTCGGATCCGGAGGGCGTCAACAACAGGGCCCGTGAATATTACGGGGCTCTGTTCTCTCCGGATCCGTCCAGCAAGGAAGCGCGTAGAGTTTTGTGGGAGGACCTGCCGAAGGTCAGCCCGGAGGGCGCCGAAAATCTGGAAGCTCCGCTAAGCCTGGCGGAGCTGACCGGTGCCCTCGACCGGCTCTCGAGGGGAAAATCCCCGGGGCTGGACGGGCTGACCGTGGAGTTCCACAGGGCGTTCTGGGACGTCCTAGGGGGCGACTACGCGCGGGTCCTGGGGGAAAGTCTGGCGACCGGGGAGATGCCCCTCTCTTGGCGCAGGGCAGTCATCGTCCTGCTGCCTAAGAAGGGCGATCTCCGCCTCCTTAAGAACTGGCGCCCGGTCTCCCTCCTCAGCACGGACTACAAAATCTTCGCCAGGGCGATGTCTGCTCGCCTTGGTGCCGTGCTGGACCACATGATCCACCCCGACCAGTCCTACACAGTCCCGGGCCGGACAATCCACGATAACATCCATCTGGTCCGGGACCTCATCCATTGTTCCCAGGAGGCTGGTCTGTCGGTCGCCTTCCTATCCCTCGACCAAGAGAAGGCGTTAGACAGGGTGGATCACGACTATCTGCTCGGAACTCTGCGCGCTTTCGGGTTCGGGACGCATTTCGTCGCCCGGATCCGACTTTTGTACGCCGCCGCGGAGTGTCTGATTAAGGTTAACGGGTCCTTGACGGCGCCCCTTCGCTTTAGGAGAGGGGTGCGCCAGGGATGCCCCATGTCCGGCCAGTTATACGCCGTTTGCGTGGAGCCTTTCCTGCGCCTCTTGCGGACGAGGTTGACGGGACTGGCTCTGCAAGGGCCGGGCGTGGAGGTCGTCCTCTCGGCTTACGCCGATGACGTGCTCCTCGCGGTAGAGGATCCCGCTGACCTGCGGAGGATGCGTGAGTGCCAGGAGATTTATTCGGCCGCGTCCTCCGCCAGGATCAACTGGGAGAAATGTTCCGGACTCCTGGTGGGTCAGTGGCGGGTGGACTCCCTGCTGGAGGAGCTCAGGCCTTTTGCCTGGAGCACGACCCATCTCCTCTATCTGGGAGTCTACCTTAGCCCCGACGAGGGAGCCTGGCCGGCGAACTGGCAGGAGCTGGAGGCCAAGGTCGCCGCTCGCCTAGGGCGCTGGACAGGACTGCTCCGAGTGCTGTCCTACAGGGGTCGAGCGCTAGTCATAAACCAGCTGGTGGCCGCAATGTTGTGGTACCGGCTGGTCACTTTGACCCCTCCCCCTGCGTTTGTCGCCAAGATACAGAAGAAGCTGGTGGACTTCTTCTGGAACAACAGGAAGCACTGGGTCTCTGCTGCGGTCTTGAGTCTCCCGCTTGAGGAGGGCGGTCAGTCGTTGGTGTGCGTCAGCGCCCAGCTCGCGACTTTCCGTCTTCAGACCCTGCAGAGATACCTTTACGTCGAGCCCCCTCCTAGGTGGTGTGCTCTGGCGAGGTATTTCTTCCGCCAGCAGCGCGACCTCAATTATGACACGCAGCTCCTGTTTGTGAACTTGGGGGGTGCCAGGACCGCCCTCCGGGAGCTGCCTGTCTTTTACAGGGAACTCATCAGGGTCTGGAACAAAGTCTCCACCAAGCGCAGCTCTCCGCCGGCTGGAGTGGCGGCCGTCCTGCAGGAGCCGCTGCTCGGGAATCCGTACCTCCACGGCCGAGGTTTCATGTGGCGGTCGGAAGAGAGGTCTGTGGCTGGTGAGGTGACCAGGGTCAGGGACCTGCTCGATGGCGGAGGAGCGGGCTGGATGGCGCCAGACACGCTGGCGCGGCGCCTAAATTCTGCCAACGTCCGCCACGCGGCCGATGCCATCGAGTCGCTAAAAACAGCTCTGGGCCCTGACTCCGTTAGGTGCATCGAGGAGGCTCAAGCACGTGGGGAGATCCCGTCCGAACTGACCCCCGTCCGGACGGAATTCCTCATCGGCGCCAAACCCCGGAACCTCCCTCGGGGGCCGGCGCCTCACAACTTGAGCCGCCTCGGGGAAATCCCCTCCGTGCCTTTCAGTTCCGCGCGGAGGGGTTTCCTGTACGGGCTGCTCCTGCACACCCTCAACTTTGCCATCCTCGCCGGCCGTCCGGACACGCCATGGCGTACCATCTTGCCGTCCGGAGGAGGCGGGGGTCCCCGATGGAGGGCACTCTACGCAGGGGTCCTCCCACTATTCATCGGGGACTTGGCCTGGAGGGTGGTGCACGGAGCAGTGCCGTGCAACAAATTTTTAAGCCGGTTCACGGACTCCCAGGCCGCCTGCAATTTCTGCGGTCTGGAGGAGTCCGTGTTCCATGTTTTTATTGAGTGCACGAGGTTGCAGCCCCTGTTCCATTATTTGAAAGGGCTGCTCCTGAAATTCTGGCTGCACTTCAGTCCCACCCTCCTGATCTTTGGGCACCCTGTGCGGAGGGGAGCGGGTAGGTCCGAAGGCCTCCTCGTAGGACTGCTCCTGGGCACGGCCAAGGGTGCCATCAGCCAGTCCAGGCAGCGGGCGGTCGAGGGGGTCGTTCAACCTGACTGCCTGCCTCTCTTCCGCTCTTACATCCGGTCCAGGGTGCCCTTGGAGATGGAGCACGCGGTGTCCACCGGTACGCTCGCGGCCTTCCGCGAGAGGTGGGCACCGGAGGGACTGGAGTGCATCATCACGCCCGGCAACCAAATTTTAATTTGATTTTACGTTTTTAAGTTTAATTTGTTTTAATTGCCGGTGCTTTTAGTGTCCCCCTTCCCTTTTATAGGGGGCACTGGGGAAAATTGTGATTTTAGTGCCCAAAAAAAAAACCAAAAAAAGAAAAACACAAAAAAAAACAAAAAAAAAACAAAAAGAAGGGGGGGGGGGGGAAAAAGGGCCTTGTAAATGTCTGGAGTGTCACCCAGGTCGGGTGGCACCGTTTAATGTTTTATGTTTTGCAGGTGAACTCCAAAAAGAGTTTCATGCACAAGGACCCCCAGGTCCCTCTGCACTGCAGCATGTTGTCATTTCTCCCCATTCAAATAATATTCCCTTTTACTGTTTTTTTTCCCAAAGTGGATGACCTCACATTTTCCGACATTGTATTTCATCTGCCAAACCTTAGCCCATTCGCTTAACCTATCCAAATCTCCTTGTAGCTTCTCTGAGTCCTCTACACAACCCGCTTTCCCACTAATCTTAGTGTCATCTGCAAATTTTGTTGCACTACACTCTGTCCCCTCCTCTAGGTCATCTATGTATATTGTAAACAGTTGTGGTCCCAGCACCGATCCCTGTGGCACACCACTAACCACCGATTTCCAACCCGAAAAGGACCCATTTATCCCGACTCTCTGCTTTCTGTTCGCCAGCCAATTCTCTATCCATGCTAATACATTTCCTCTGACTCCGCGTACCTTTATCTTCTGCAGTAACCTTTTGTGTGGCACCTTATCGAATGCCTTTTGGAAATCTAAATACACCACATCCATCGGTACACCTCTATCCATCATGCTCGTTATATCTTCAAACAATTCCAGTAAATTAGTTAAACATGATTTCCCCTTCATGAATCCATACTGCGTCTGCTTGATTGCGCTATTCCTATCTAGATGTCCCGCTATTTCTTCCTTAATGATAGCTTCAAACATTTTCCCCACTACAGATGTTAAGCTAACCGGCCTATAGTTACCTGCCTTTTTTCTGCCCCCTTTTTTAAACAGAGGCGTTACATTAGCTGCTTTCCAATCCGCTGGTAACTCCCCAGAGTCCAGAGAAATTTGGTAGATTATAACGAATGCATCTGCTATAACTTCCGCCATCTCTTTTAATACCCTGGGATGCATTTCATCAGGACCAGAGGACTTGTCTACCTTGAGTTCCATTAGCCTGTCCAGCACTACCTCCCTAGTGATAGTGATTGTCTCAAGGTCCTCCCTTCCCACATTCCCGTGATCAGCAATTTTTGGCATGGTTTTAAGTCTTCCACTGTGAAGACCGAAGCAAAATAATTGTTTAAGGTCTCATCCATTTCCACATTTCCCATTATTAAATCCCCCTTCTTATCTTCTTAGGGACCAACATTTACTTTCGTCACTCTCTTCCGTTTTATATATCGGTAAAAGCTTTTACTATCTGTTTTTATGTTTTGCGCAAGTTTACCTTCGTAACCTATCTTTCCTTTCTTTATTGCTTTCTTAGTCATTCTTTGCTGTCGTTTTAAATTTTCCCAATCTTCTAGTTTCCCACTAACCTTGGCCACCTTATACGCATTAGTTTTTAATTTGATACTCTCCTTTATTTCCTTGATTATCCACGGCTGGTTATACCTTCTCTTACCGCCCTTCTTTTTCACTGGAATATATTTTTGTTGAGCACTATGAAAGAGCTCCTTAAAAGTCCTCCACTGTTCCTTAATTGTGCCACCGTTTAGTCTGTGTTCCCAGTCTACTTTAGCCAACTCTGCCCTCATCCCACTGTAGTCCCCTTTGTTTAAGCATAGTACGCTCGTTTGAGACACTACTTCCTCACCCTCAATCTGTATTACAAATTCAACCATACTGTGATCACTCATTCCGAGAAGATCTTTTACGAGGAGGTCGTTTATTATTCCTGTCTCATTACACAGGACCAGATCTAAGATAGCTTGCTCCCATTAGGTTCTGTAACATACTGTTCTAAGAAACAATCCCGTATGCATTCTATGAATTCCTCCCAAGGCTACCCCGTGCGATTTGATTTGACCAATCGATATGTAGGTTAAAATCCCCCATGATTACTGCCGTTCCTTTTTCACATGCCTCCATTATTCCCTTGATTATTGTCCGCCCCACCGTGAAGTTATTATTTGGGGGCCTATAAACTACACCCACCAGTGACTTTTTCCCCTTACTATCTCTAATCTCCACCCACAATGATTCAACATTTTGTTCATTAGAGCCAATATCATCTCTCACAACTGCCCTCTTATCATCCTTTATTAACAGAGCTACCCCACCTCCTTTCCCTTCTTGTCTATCCTTCCGAATTGTCAGATACCCCTGTATGTTTAATTCCCAGTCTTGGCCACCCTGCAACCACGTTTCTGTAATGGCCACCAAATCATACCCATTTGTAATGATTTGTGCCGTCATCTCATTTACTTTATTTTGAATGCTGCGTGGTAGAGTCTTTAATACTAGTTTTTAAACCATGATTTTTAGTTTTGACCCCTCCTGCAGCCCCTTTATATTCATACATATTGTCCCTTCCTATCACCTTGTGGTTTACACTTACCCCAGTGCTACTCTGCTCTGTTGCCTCCTGCCTTTTGCATTCTTTCTTGGGATCCTGTTCATCTGAGTTCTCACCTATTCTAACTAGCTCAGAGCCCTCTCCTGGGTTCCGAATACTCCTTGCATTGAGGCACCGAGCTTTCAGGCTTGCCTTTTTATTACACTTTGACCCTTTAGAATTTTGCTGTACTGTGGCCCTTTTTGTTTTTTGTCTCGAGTTTCTCTGCCCTCCACTTTTACTCATCTCCTTTCTGTCTTTTGCTTGTGTCTCCATTTTGTTTCCCTCTGTCTCCCTGCATTGGTTCCCATCCTCCTGCCATATTAGTTTAACTCCTCCCCAACAGCACTAGCAAGCACTCCCCCTAGGACATTGGTTCCAGTCCTGCCTAGGTGCAGACCGTCCAGTTTGTACTGGTCCCACCTCCCCCAGAACCGGTTCCAATGCCCCAAGAATCAGCCATGATCATATTAAATGGCGGAGCAGGCTTGAGGCCTACTCCTGCTCCTATTTCTTATGTTCTTGTGTTCTTATTAGTTTCATTCCCCCCACCCTTTCCCCGTACTATTTTCCTCTCCGTCTCAGGCATTATTACAGATTCTGCTCCTACTATTGTTCCTGGCAGGCCATTTCATGTTCTAAATGTCTTCTGTAAAAAAAAATTGACTTTCTCCCTTTTTCCTTTTGGTGATGATCTTAAAATTGTGCCCTTTATTTCCTTTACAGTAGTTCTATGGCTTGATGCCATCAGCACATTTAATCATTACTGGAACGAACTTTTCTGTATTGTTAGCCGAGGCATAGAATACAAGCAGAAACCAAGCGTAGACAGCGGAAGGAGCGTGAATCAATCCAGGCTCCCAACCACCCTTTCCTTCAACCACCGTCTGCCCCACCTGTGACAGAGACTGTAGGTCCCGCATTGGACTGTTCAGTCACCTGAGAATTCACTTTTAGAGTGGAAGCAAGTCTTCCTCGACTCCGAGGGACTGCCTATGATGATGATGATGATGATGGAGAGTACTGCGTGCAGTTCTGGTCACATTACAGGAAAGATGTGATTGCACTAGAGAGGGTGCAGAGGCGATTTACGAAGATGTTGCCCTGAGTGGAGAATTTTAGCTATGAGAAAAGATTGGATAGGTTGGGTTTGTTTTCTATGGAACAGGGGAGGTTGAGAGGAGACCTTATTGCGGTGTATAAAATTATGAGGGCCGAGATAGAGTGGATAGGAAGGATCTATTTCCCTTAGCAGAGGGGTCAATACCCAGGAGGCATAGATTTAAAGTAATTGGTAGGAGGTTTAGAAGGAATTTGAGGGGAATTTATTTCCCCCAAAAGGTGATGGGGGTCTTGAACTCACTGCCTGAAAGGGTGGTAGAGGCAGGAACCCTCACCACTTTTAAAAACGACTTGTATGTGCACTTGAAATGTCGTAACCTACAAGGCTACAGACCAGGAGCTGAAAAGTGGGATTAAGCTGGATAGCTCTTGGTCGGCCGGCATGGACACGATGGGCCAAAATGGCCTACTTCCTTGGTGTAATTGTCTATGATTCTATGATTCATAGAGACTAGAAGCCTGTCATTCGAACTACATGTATTAATCGAGCTGCTTCACATAGTAAAGGGCAACAACGCCTCACTCAGTTATCCCAATCATGCCATCAACACTCACAATTTAAATTAAATAGGTTCAAAAATTTAAAAAAGAAATTATGTAAATTTTTTTTAAATCTCTTGAAAGAGGAAAAAATTGTTATAAATACATAGTGATATGTAGCTGGGAGTAATTGGTCAGCCATAATCTAATTAATGGATTATAACATAATCAGAAACATGGCTCAGATATTGTTTGTAAACTCTGTATGGGGAGGGTTTATTTCAATTTTGTGTCCTTTCTTATTTAGCGGATGCCAGCAGTCAAAACAGATAGAAATAACAAATGCAACCTATACAGGTGTATGTCAACATCCAAGACAAATGGTAAATATAAGAGATTGAAAATCGAATACTGAAGTGCAGTTTCATTACCATGGTTAGTGCGTTTGATTTATAACATAACAAACATAAGAAATAGGAGCAGAAGTAGGCCATTGGCCCCTCGAGCCTGCTCCGCCATTTAATAATGGCTGATCTGATCATGGGCTCAGCTCCACTTCCTTACCCGCTCCCTATAAACCTTCACTCCCTTAACGCTCAAAAATCTGTCTATCCCCACCTTAAATATGTTCAATGACCCAGCCGCCACAGCTCTCTGGGGCACAGAATTCCACAGATTTACAACCCTCCGAGAAAAAATTCCGCCTCATCTCAGCTCTCAATCGGCGACTCCTTATTCTGAAACTATGCCCCCCAGTTCTGGAATCCCCCCACGAGGGGAAACATCTTCTCTGCATCTACCCGGTCAAGCCCCCTCAGTATCTTATATGTTTCGATAAGATCACCTCTCATTCTTCTAAACTCCAATGAGTATCGGCCCAATCTACTGAACCTTTCTTCATAAGGGATCAACCGAGTGAACCTTCTCTGAACTGCCTGCAATGCAAGTATATCCCTCCTTAAGTCGGGATAAATGGGTCCTTTTCCGGTTGGAAATCAGTGGTTAGTGGTGTGCCACAGGGATCAGTACTGGGACCACAACTGTTTACAATATACATAGATGACCTAGAAGAGGGGACAGAGTGTAGTGCAACAAAATTTGTAGATGACACTAAGATTAGTGGGAAAGCGGGTTGTGTAGAGGACTCAGAGAGGCTGCAAGGAGATTTGGATAGGTTAAGCGAATGGGCTAAGGTTTGGCAGATGGAATACAATGTCGGAAAGTGTGAGGTCATCCACCTTGGGAAAAAAAAACAGTAAAAGGGAATATTATTTGAATGGGGAGAAATTACAACATGCTGTGGTGCAGAGGGACCTGGGGATCCTTGTGCATGAAACTCTTTTGAGCTACTGCACCTGGTATTCCCAGGCAGTCTCCCATCCAAGTACTAACCAGGCCTGCCTCTGCTTAGCTTCTGAGATCAGACGAGATCGGGCGTTTTCAGACTAGTGTGGCCGTAGGCTAAATTCTACATTTTGAAACAACTGCCTCCCCGTCGGGGAATTGAACCCCGGTCTCCCGCGTGACAGGCGGGGACACTCACCACTATACTAACGAGAATCCCAAAAGGTTAGTTTGCAGGTGCAGCAGGTAATCAGGAAGGCAAATGGAATGTTGGCCTTCATTGCGAAAGGGATGGAGTACAAAAGCAGGGAGGTGTTGCTGCAACTGTATGAGGTATTGGTAAGGCCGCACCTGGAGTACTGCGTACAGTTTTGGTCACCTTACTTAAGGAAGGATATACTAGCTTTGGAAGGGGTACAGAGACGATTCACTAGGCTGATTCGAGAAATGAGGGGGCTACCTTATGATGATAGATTGAGTAGACTGGGTCTTTACTCCTTGGAGTTCAGAAGGATGAGGGGTGATCTTATAGAAACATTTAAAATCATGAAAGGGATAGACAAGATAGAGGCAGAGAGGTTGTTTCCATTGGTGGGGGAGACTAGAACTCGGGGGCACAGCCTCAAAATACGGAGGAGCCAATTTAAAACCGAGTTGAGAAAGAATTTCTTCTCCCAGAGGGCTGTGAATCTGTGGAATTCTCTGCCCAAGGAAGCAGTTGAGGCTGGCTCATTGAATGTTTTCAAGTCAAAGATAGATAGATTTTTAAGCAATAAGGGAATTAAGGGTTACGGGGAGAGGGCGGGTAAGTGGAGCTGAGTCCACGACCAGATCAGCCATGATCTTATTGAATGGCGGAGCAGGCTCGAGGGGCTAGATGGCCTACTCCTGTTCCTAATTCTTATGTTCTTATGTTCTTAAATAAGGAGACCAAAACTGTACGCAGTATCATTTGTTGATGGCGAAAAGTTGCTTAAGTTATATATAGTCAATTTCTCCTTGGGTGCGCTAAAAGATTTACTTACTAATGGTCACCTTAGATATAGGTTTACGGGGGAGATTTTATGATCCCTGCCAGCACAGCTCCATGCTGGAAGTGGGGAATCACCTATTTAATAATCAATGTCACTAATGTACAGTTTTCACTGATAAATGGATAGACTGGCGGAATTCGGTCCCCAATCACCCATGTAATAACACTGGAATTTAACATACTGCAAATGTCCGTTTATGATATAGAGCTGGGAGCAGAAGGAGCAGCGTGGCGGCCTGGCCCAGCGCAGCTCCCAGCCTGCGAGCACCATCGGAGCAGGCTGGGGAGCGGAAGGAGCGGCGTGGTGGTATACCATTCCCGGGAGCAGCACGTGCTGGAGCAGAAGAGCGACGGCAGCGAAGAGGGCGACTCGATTGGATGTCACCAAGATTCAGGTCAATGACTGGAGCGTGGCCAGGTACAGCAGGAGCGGCGAGGTCGGGGCGAAGGAGCGGCGAGAGATTGTAGAGGGACATGATCGGAGCTCAGGAGAGGTGAGAGTTCGGGGTCCAGGGGCAGCACGGGCCAGCCCACACTGCGATATGTGTGCGCTTTAGGTCCGTGCAGCAGAGCTGGTCTCCAGTCGTCTTGGTTAATCCTTGCCACTGGACCAAGACCTAGCTCTGTCAAGCTCGTGTGGTGGCTGGTGTGCAACGGCCACCCCACGTTAAAAAAATCCACGCACAGACATCTTCCACCCTTCAAGATTTAGTTCGGGATCTGGAATATTAGGTCCTTCATTGAAACACCTGTGAACTTTTTGCCGTGGAAGCAAGTCATCCTCGATTCGAGGGACTGCCTATGATGATGATGATATATTTGTTACATATATAAAAAAAGACCTGCATTTATATAGCACCTTTCATGACCGACTACCCAAAGCGCTTTACAGCCACTGAACTGATTTTTTTGGTTGAAGTGTAGTCACTGTTGTGATGTAGGAAATTGCGGTCATCAATTTGCGCACAGCAAGGTCCCACAAACAGCAATGTGATAATGACCAGATAAACTGTTTCAGTGATGTTGGTTGAGGGATAAATATTGACCAGTACATCGGGGGAACTCCCCTGCACTTCTTCGAAATAGTGTCGTGGGATCTTTTACGTCAACCCGACAGAGCAGATAGACGGGGCCTCGGTTTAACGTCTCATCCGAAAGGCGGCACTTACCGACAGTGCGGCACTGCACAGGGGAGCATCAGCCTAGATTTAGTGCTCAAATCTCTGGAATGGGACTTGAAACCACAACCTTCTGGCTCGGAGGCCAGAATGTTGCCCACTGAATAAGAACTGGTGTGTTGGCCTTGAAAGCTAGCAGACTGAAATAAGGAGGAGGGAGTTGTGTCTTTGCATCCTCCCCTGCTGAATCAAAAACGTTTTGTTTGTGGGGGAGAAGATTGGAGAGAGGTTGAGGAGAGAAGATTGAGGTGTATAAAATTATGAGGGGCCGAGATAAGAGTGGATAGGAAGGACCTATTTCCCTTAGCAGAAAGGTCAATAAGCAGGCGGCATAGATTTAAAGTAGTTGGTAGAAGGATTAGAGGGGAGTTGAGGAGAACTTTTTTCATCCAGAGGGTGGTGGAGGTCTAGAATTCTCTGTGGCAGAAACCCTCATCACATATAAAAAGTATTTGGATATGCGCTTGAAGTGCTGCAACTACAGGGCTCAAGGACCAAGAGCTGGAAAGTGGCATTAGGTTGGATACTTCTTTTTCGGAAGGTAGACACGATGGGCCGAATAGCCTCCGTGTGCCGTAAATTTTTATGCTTCTATGATATTTTATATATTATATACATATATAAAGAAAGACTTGCATTTATATAGCACCTTTCACGGCCTCAAGATGTCCCAAAGCACTTTACAGCCAATAAAGTTTTTTTTTCTGTTGAAATGTAGTCACTCTTGTAATGTAGGAAATGAGGTCGCCAATTTGCGCAAAGTGTCACAAACAACAATGTGGTAATGACCAAATAATCTGGGGTTTTTTATGCTCAACGAAAGACGGCACCTCTGACAGTGCGGCACTGCACAGGGGAGCGTCAGCCTAGATTTTGGTTCTCAAATCTCTGGAGTGGGACTTGAACCCACAACCTTCTGACTGGGAGGCGAGGGTGCTACCCATTGAATAGGAACTGGTGCATTGGCCTTGAAAGCTAAAAGATGAAAGCCCCCAGTAAAGGGGGAGGGAGCTGTGACTTTGCATCCTGCTTACTCCTGTCTGAAGCTAAACCAGACTGTTCGCAACATTGGTGTCATATTTGACCCTAAAATGAGAGGCATAACTAAGACCGCCTATTTCCACTTCTGTAACATCGCCCATCTTCGCCCTTGCCTCAGCTCATCCGCTGCTGAAGCCCTTATCCATGCCTGTGTTGCCTCTAGACTTGACTATTCCAAATTACCTCCCACATTCTACCCTGTGTAAACTAGAGGTTATCCAAAACTCGGCTGCCCGTGTCCTAACTCACACCAAGTCCCGCTCACCCATCACCCCCGGTGCTCGCCGACCTACATTGGCTTCCAGTTAAGCAACGCCTAGATTTCAAAATTCTCATCCTTATGTTCAAATCCCTCCATGGCCTCACCCCTCCCTATTTATAATCTCCTCCAGCCCCACAACCCTCCCACCCCAAGATGTCTGTGCTCCTCTAATTCCGTCCTCCTGAGCATCCCTGATTAGAATCGCTCAACCATCGGTGGCCCCACTGAATAGGAACTGGTGTGTTGGCCTTGAAAGCTAACAGATGAAAGCCCCCAGTAAAGGGGGAGGGAGCTGTGACTTTGCACCTGCATCCTTCTGTTGCCTAGGCCCCAAGCTCTGGAACTCCAAACCTAAACCTCTTCGCCTCTTTACCTTTCTGCCTTAATTCCTTCATTTGTGGCTCAGTGTCAAATGTATCTGTTTTGTCTTGCAACACTTGTGAAGCGGGCCTTGGGGCGTTTTACTATGTTAAAGGCGCTATATCAACAAAAGTTATTATTATTCCTCCTACAAGACATTGCTTAAAACCTACCTCTTTGGTCACCTGCGCTAATTTCTACTTATGCAGCTCGGTGTCAATTATTTAATCGGATAATGCTCCTTTGAAGCACCTTGGGACGTTTCACGACATTAATGGCGCTATATAAATACAAGTTGTTGTTGTTGCTGTACTGAGTGGAAAACTTTGTGTATTTGTTGTTTGAGGTGGGAGAAGAAGCAGGTTAGAGCAGCCCACTGTGTGTGTGTGTGTGATGTCTCCGCAAGATCCTGCAAATCCCCTGGGAGGACAGACGCACCAACATCAGTGTCCTCGTCCAGGCCAACATCCCCAGCATTGAAGCACTGACCACACTCGATCAGCTCCGCTGGGCAGGCCACATAGTTTGCATGCCAGACACGAGACTCCCAAAGCAAGCGCTCTACTCGGAGCTCCTTCATGGCAAACGAGCCAAAGGTGGGCAGAGGAAACGTGACAAGGACACCCTTAAAGCCTCCCTGATAAAGTGCAACATCCCCACCGACACCTGGGAGACCCTGGCCATAGACCGCCCTAAGTGGAGGAAGTGCACCCGGGAGGGCGCTGAGCACCTCGAGTCCCGTCGCCGAGAGCGTGCAGGCAACGGAAAGAGCGTGTGGCAAACCTGTCCCACCCACCCTTTCCCTCAACAACTGTCTGTCCCACCTGTGACAGAGACTGTGGTTCTCGTATTGGACTGTACAGTCACCTAAGAACTCATGTTAAGAGTGGAAGCAAGTTTTCCTCGAGTCCGAGGGACTGCCTGTGATGATAAAGATGATTTACCTTGTGCTGATGTCGCTGCTGCTGGGCTGGACCGCCATCAGCTGCAGCTTTGAGTCCTCCTGCTTGTCCTGGCTTGCCTCCTGCTCTTTCTTGCGGGCCAGCAACCGCTGCGCCCGCTTCTGCTGCTGCTCCTGCAAAGCCTGGAACTGCTGCCTCAGGCTCTGGGTCACCAGCTCGTCCGCCTCCTCCATCCTGCGGCAGGCCGCCCTCCCCGATACAACTCACCCAATGGCCGGCTCACCGGGTTCCTCGCTTCCCCCTGTGTAGCCCCGGGGCCGGCTGCTAATTCTGCCGCTTTGTGTGTTTATAATCTCCCCCCACCGTCCCCTCTGCCCGCCGGCTGCCGGACTTCCAGGGCCCGATGGCGGCCGCTGTCGTATCATAGCAACGGTAACCAGGGGAGACGGGGCCTTCAGCAACTCCCTCCGCCTGCTCCCAGCCACTCCTTTGGCCAATTCCGATCCAGAGCAGTCAAGTTCCACTTCTTTCACTATTTCTATTCATTTCTCTCGCTGCTGATACCCAAGTTAGCAACAACTGGCTCAATGTTGCTGCGACTTTCTTTTCTTCAGCTGTTTAGGAATCTCACTCAGGTCAAAGTCAAGAACATTTCGAAAGACTTCGATTATATTAATATCGAAAGGTGACAGTAGTCGTCTGCTGGGAGACCTTTTCCTCCAATCTGAAAAAAAGTTGACTCTACTCTCACTACAAATACGATGACTCCACAATCTCCTCGTCTCAGGACAGCTCCCTGGCGTCTCCCTCCACTTTTAGTGCATTGTGCCCATCCACCTCCCAGTACAGACTGTGTCCATCCACCTCTCCCAGTACAGACCCTGTGCCCATTCTCCTCTCCCAGTACACAACCTGTGCATCATTCACCTCTCCCAGTACAGACCCTGTGCCCATTCAACTCTCCCAGTACAGACCCTGTGCCCATTCACCTCTCCCAGTACAGACCCTGTGCCCATTCACCTCTCCCAGTACAGACCTTGTGCCCATCCATCTCTCCCCGTACAGACCCTGTGCCCATCCACCTCTCCCAGTACAGACCCTGTGCCAATTCACCTCTCCCAGTACAGACACTGTGCATTATTCTCCTCTCCCAGCACAGACCCTGTGCCCATTCACCTCTCCCAGTACAGACCCTGTGCATCATTCACCTCTCCCAGTACAGACACTGTGCCCATTCATCTCTCCCAGTACAGACCCTGTGCATCATTCACCTCACCCAGTACAGACCCTATGCCCATTCACCTCTCCGGGTACAAACTGTGTCCATCCACCTCTCCCAGTACAAATCTTGTGCATCATTCACCTCTCCCAGTACAGACTCCGTGCCCATTCACCTCTCCCAGTACAGACCCTGTGCCCATTCACCTCTCCCAGTACAGACCTTGTGCCCATCCATCTCTCCCCATACAGACCCTGTGCCCATCCACCTCTCCAGTACAGATCCTGTGCACCATCCACCTCTCCCAGTACAAATCCTGTGCAACATCCATCTCTCCCAGTACAGATCCTGTGCCCCACTCACCTCACCCAGTGCAGAACCTGTGCATCATTCAACTCTCCCAGTAGACCCTGTGCAAAATTCACTTCTCCCAGTACAGACCCAGTGCCCATCCACCTCTCCCAGTACAGACACTGTGCATCATTCACCTCTCCCAGTACAGACCCTGTGCCCATTCACCTCTCCCAGTACAGACCCTGTGCCCATTTCACCTCTCCCAGTACAAAACCTGTGCATCATTCACTTCTCCCAGTACAGAACCTATGCACCATCTACCTCTCCCAGTACAGACCCTGTGCCCATTCACCTCTCCCAGTACAGAACCTGTGCCCATCCACCTCTCCCAGTACAGACTCAGTGTCTATTCACCTCTCCCAATACAGACCCTGTGCATCATTCACCTCTCCCAGTACAGACCCTGTGCCCATTCACCTCTCCCAGTACAGACCCTGTGCCCATTCACCTCTCCCAGTACAGAACCTGTGCATCATTCAACTCTCCCAGTAGACCCTGGGCAACATTCACTTCTCCCAGTACAGACCTGTGCCCATCCACCTCTCCCAGTACAGAACCTGTGCACCATCCACCTCTCCCAGTACAAACACTGTGCCCATTCACCTCTCCCAGTACAGACCCTGTGCCCATTCACCTCTCCCAGTACAGACCTTGTGCCCATCCATCTCTCCCCGTACAGACCCTGTGCCCATTCACCTCTCCCAGTACAGACCTTGTGCCCATCCATTTCTCCCCGTACAGACCCTGTGCCCATCAACCTCTCCCAGTACAGACTCTATGCTTATTCACCTCTCCCAGTACAGACCCTGTGCCCATTCACCTCTCCCAATACAGACACTGTGCATCATTCACCTCTCCCAGTACCGACCCTGTGCCCATTTACCTCTCCCAGTACAGACACTATGCCCATTCACCTCTCCCAGTACAGACCCTGTGCATCATTCACCTCTCCCAGTACAGACACTGTGCCCATACACCTCTCCCAGTACAGACTGTGTCCATCCACCTCTCCCAGTACAGACCCTGTACATCATTCACTTCTCCCAGTACTGACCCTGTGCCCATCCACCTCTCCCAGTACAGACCCTGTGCATCATTCACCTCTCCCAGTACATACCCTGTGCCCATTCACCTCTCGCAGTACAGACCCTGTGCCCATTCACCTCTCCCAGTACAGACCCTGTGCCCATTCACCTCTCCCAGTACAGACCTTGTGCCCATCCATCTCTCCCCGTACAGACCCTGTGCCCATCCACCTCGCCCAGTACAGACTCTGTGCCTATTCACCTCTACCAGTACAGACTCTGTGCATCATTCACCTTTCCCAGTACAGACCCTGTGCCCCATTCACCTCACCCAGTGCAGAACCTGTGCATCATTCAACTCTCCCAGTAGACCCTGGGCAACATTCACTTCTCCCAGTACAGACCTGTGCCCATCCACCTCTCCCAGTACAAACACTGTGCCCATTCACCTCTCCCAGTACAGACCCTGTGCCCATTCACCTCTCCCAGAACAGACCTTGTGCCCATCCATCTCTCCCTGTACAGACCCTGTGCCCATTCACCTCTCCCAGTACAGACCTTGTGCCCATCCATCTCTCCCCGTACAGACCCTGTGCCCATCAACCTCTCCCAGTACAGACTCTATGCTTATTCACCTCTCCCAGTACAGACCCTGTGCCCATTCACCTCTCCCAATACAGACCCTGTGCATCATTCACCTCTCCCAGTACAGACCCTGTGCCCATTTACCTCTCCCAGTACAGACACTATGCCCATTCACCTCTCCCAGTACAGACCCTGTGCATCATTCACCTCTCCCAGTACAGACCCTATGCCCATTCACCTCTCCCAGTACAGACTGTGTCCATCCACCTCTCCCAGTACAGATCCTGTGCCCCATTCACCTCTCCCAGTACAGACCCTGTACATCATTCACTTCTCCCAGTACAGACCCTGTGCCCATCCACCTCTCCCAGTACAGACCCTGTGCCCATTCACCTCTCCCAGTACAGACCCTGTGCCCATTCACCTCTCCCAGTACAGACCCTGTGCCCATTCACCTCTCCCAGTACAGACCTTGTGCCCATCCATCTCTCCCCGTACAGACCCTGTGCCCATCCACCTCTCCCAGTACAGACTCTGTGCCTATTCACCTCTCCCAGTACAGACTCTGTGCATCATTCACCTCTCCCAGTACAGACCCTGTGCCCATTCACCTCTCCCAGTTCAGACTCTGTGCATCATTCACCTCTCCCAGCACAGACCCTGTGCCCATTCACCTCTCCCAGTACAGACGCTGTGCATCATTCACCTCTCCCAGTACAGACCCTGTGCATCATTCACCTCTCCCAGTACAAATCCTGTGCCCCATTCACCTCTCCCAGTACAGAACCCGTGCACCATCCACATCTCCCTGTACAGACCTTGTGCCCATTCACCTCTCCCAGTGCAGACCCTGTGCCCATTCACCTCTCCCAGTACAGACCTTGTGCCCATCCATCTCTCCTCGTACAGACCCTATGCCCATCCTCCTCACCCAGTACAGACTCTGTGCCTATTCACCTCTCCCAGTACAGTCTCTGTGCATCATTCACCTCTCCCAGTACATACCCTGTGCCCATTCATCGCTCCCAATATAGACCCTGTGCATCATTCACCTCTCCCAGTACAGACCCTGTGCCCATTCAGCTCTCCCAGTTCAGACTCTGTGCATCATTCACCTCTCCCAGCACCACCCTGTGCCCATTCACCTCTCCCAGTACAGACCCTGTGCATCATTCACCTCTCCGAGTACAAATCCTGTGCCCCATTCACCTCTCCCAGTACAGAACCCGTGCACCACCATCCACCTCTCCCAGTACAGACCCTGTGCCCATTCACCTCTCCCAGTGCAGACCCTGTGCCCATTCACCTCTCCCAGTAAAGTCCGTGTGCCCATTCACCTCGCCCAGTACAGACCCTGTGCCCATTCACCTCTCCCAGTACAGACCTTGTGCCCATCCATCTCTCCCTGTACAGACCCTATGCCCATCCACCTCTCCCAGTACAGACCCTGTGCCTATTCACCTCTCCCAGTACAGACTCAGTGCATCATTCACCTCTCCCAGCACAGACCCTGTGCCCATTCACCTCTCCCAGTACAGACCCTGTGCATCATTCACCTCTCCCAGTACAGACCCTGTGCCCATTCATCTCTCCCAGTACAGACCCTATGCCCATTCACCTCTCCCAGTACAAACTGTGTCCATTCACCTCTCCCAGTACAGACCTTGTGCCCATCCATCTCTCCCCGTACAGACCCTGTGCCCATCCACCTCTCCCAGTACAGATCATGTGCACCATCCACCTCTCCCAGTACAGATCGTGTGCAACATCCATCTCTCCCAGTACAGATCCTGTACCCACTCACCTCACCCAGTGCAGAACCTGTGCATCATTCAACTCTCCCAGTAGACCCTGGGCAACATTCACTTCTCCCAGTACAGACCTGTGCCCATCCACCTCTCCCAGTACAGAACCTGTGCACCATCCACCTCTCCCAGTACAGACCCTGTGCCCATTCACCTCTCCCAGTACAGACCTTGTGCCCATCCATCTCTCCCAGTACAGACCCTGTGCCCATCCACCTCTCCCAGGACAGACTCTGTGCCTATTCACCTCTCCCAGTACAGACTCTGTGCATCATTCACCTCTCCCAGTATAGAACCTGTGCCAATTCACCTCTCCCAGTACAGACCCTGTGCATCATTCATCTTTCCCAGTACAGACCCTGTGCCCATTCACCTCTCCCAGTACAGACCCTGTGCATCATTCACCTCTCCCAGTACAGACCCTGTGCACATTCACCTCTCCCAGTACAGACCCTGTGCCCATTCACCTCTCCCAGTACAGACCCTGTGCATCATTCACCTCTCCCAGTACAGACCCTATGCCCATTCACCTCTCCCAGTACAGACTGTGTCCATCCACCTCTCCCAGTACAGATCTTGTGCGCCAGTCACCTCTCCCAGTACAGAACCCATGCACCATCCACCTTTCCCAGAACAGATCCTGTGCCCCATTCACCTCTCCCAGTACAGACCCTGTGCATCATTCACTTCTCCCAGTACAGACCCTGTGCCCATCCACCTCTCCCAGTACAGACCCTGTGTATCATTCACCTCTCCCAGTACAGAGCCTGTGCCCTTCCACCTCTCCCAGTACAGACCCTGTGCCCATTCACCTCTCCCAGTACAGACCCTGTGCCCATTCACCTCTCCCAGAACAGACCATGTGCCCATCCATCTCTCCCTGTACAGACCCTGTGCCCATTCACCTCTCCCAGTACAGACCTTGTGCCCATCCATCTCTCCCCGTACAGACCCTGTGCCCATCAACCTCTCCCAGTACAGACTCTATGCTTATTCACCTCTCCCAGTACAGACCCTGTGCCCATTCACCTCTCCCAATACAGACCCTGTGCATCATTCACCTCTCCCAGTACAGACCCTGTGCCCATTTACCTCTCCCAGTACAGACACTATGCCCATTCACCTCTCCCAGTACAGACCCTGTGCATCATTCACCTCTCCCAGTACAGACCCTATGCCCATTCACCTCTCCCAGTACAGACTGTGTCCATCCACCTCTCCCAGTACAGATCCTGTGCCCCATTCACCTCTCCCAGTACAGACCCTGTACATCATTCACTTCTCCCAGTACAGACCCTGTGCCCATCCACCTCTCCCAGTACAGACCGTGTGCATCATTCACCTCTCCCAGTACAGACCCTGTGCCCATTCACCTCTCCCAGTACAGACCCTGTGCCCATTCACCTCTCCCAGTACAGACCCTGTGCCCATTCACCTCTCCCAGTACAGACCTTGTGCCCATCCATCTCTCCCAGTACAGACTCTGTGCCTAAAGTCCGTGTGCCCATTCACCTCTCCCAGTACAGACCTTGTAGAAACATAGAAACATAGAAAATAGGTGCAGGAGCAGGCCATTCAGCCCTTCTAGCCTGCACCGCCATTCAATGAGTTCATGGCTGAACATGAAACTTCAGTACCCCCTTCCTGCTTTCTCGCCATAACCCTTGATCCCCCGAGTAGTAAGGACTTCATCATTCACCTCTCCGAGTAAAAATCCTGTGCCCCATTCACCTCTCCCAGTACAGAACCCGTGCACCACCATCCACCTCTCCCAGTACAGACCTTGTGCCCATCCATCTCTCCCCGTACAGACCCTGTGCCCATCCACCTCTCCCAGGACAGACTCTGTGCCTATTCACCTCTCCCAGTACAGACCCTGTGCCCATTCACCTCTCCCAGTACAGACCCTGTGCATCATTCACCTCTCCCAGTACAGACCCTATGCCCATTCACCTCTCCCAGTACAGACTGTGTCCATCCACCTCTCCCAGTACAGATCTTGTGCCCCAGTCACCTCTCCCAGTACAGAACCCATGCACCATCCACCTTTCCCAGAACAGATCCTGTGCCCCATTCACCTCTCCCAGTACAGACCCTGTGCATCATTCACTTCTCCCAGTACAGACCCTGTGCCCATCCACCTCTCCCAGTACAGACCCTGTGCATCATTCACCTCTCCCAGTACAGAGCCTGTGCCCTTCCACCTCTCCCAGTACAGACCCTGTGCCCATTCACCTCTCCAAGTACAGACCCTGTGCCCATTCACCTCTCCCAGTACAGACCCTGTGCACATTTCAGCTCTCCCAGTACAGAACCTGTGCATCATTCACCTCTCCCAGTACAGAACCTGTGCACCATCCACCTCTCCCAGTACAGACCCTGTGCCCATCCACCTCTCCCAGTACAGACTCTGTGCCTATTCACCTCTCCCAGTACAGACCCTGTGCATCATTCACCTCTCCCAGTACAGACCCTGTGCCCATTCACCTCTCCCAGTACAGACCCTGTGCCCATTCACCTCTCCCAGTACAGACCCTGTGCATCATTCACCTCTCCCAGTACAGACCCTGTGCCCATTCACCTCTCCCAGTACAGACCCTGTGCCCATTCACCTCTCCCAGTACAGACTCTGTGCATCATTAACCTCTCCTAGTACAGACCCTGTGCCCCATTCACCTCACCCAGTGCAGAACCTGTGCATCATTCAACTCTCCCAGTAGACCCTGGGCAACATTCACTTCTCCCAGTACAGACCTGTGCCCATCCACCTCTCCCAGTACAGAACCTGTGCACCATCCACCTCTCCCAGTACAAACACTGTGCCCATTCACCTCTCCCAGTACAGACCTTGTGCCCATCCATCTCTCCCCGTACAGACCCTGTGCCCATCAACCTCTCCCAGTACCGACTCCATGCTTATTCACCTCTCCCAGTACAGACCCTGTGCCCATTCACCTCTCCCAATACAGACCCTGTGCATCATTCACCTCTCCCAGTACAGACCCTGTGCCCATTTACCTCTCCCAGTACAGACATTATGCCCATTCACCTCTCCCAGTACAGACCCTGTGCATCATTCACCTCTCCCAGTACAGACCCTCTGCCCATTCACCTCTCCCAGTACAGACTGTGTCCATCCACCTCTCCCACGACAGATCCTGTACCCCATTCACCTCTCCCAGTACAGACCCTGTGCATCATTCACCTCTCCCAGTACAGACCCTATGCCCATTCACCTCTCCCAGTACAGACCCTGTGCCCATTCACCTCTCCCAGTACAGACCCTGTGCCCATTCACCTCTCCCAGTACAGACCTTGTGCCCATCCATCTCTCCCCGTACAGACCCTGTGCCCATCCACCTCTCCCAGTACAGACTCTGTGCCTATTCACCTCTCCCAGTACAGACCGTGTGCATCATTCACCTCTCCCAGTACAGACCCTGTGCCCATTCAGCTCTCCCAGTACAGACCCTGTGCCCATTCACCTCTCCCAGTACAGACCCTGTGCCCATTCACCTCTCCCAGTACAGACCTTGTGCCCATCCATCTCTCCCCGTACAGAACCTGTGCCCATCCACCTCTCCCGGTACAGACTCTGTGCCTATTCACCTCTCCCAGTACAGACTCTGTGCATCATTCACCTCTCCCAGTACAGACCCTGTGCCCATTCACCTCTCCCAGTTCAGACTCTGTGCATCATTCACCTCTCCCAGCACAGACTCTGTGCCCATTCACCTCTCCCAGTACAGACGCTGTGCATCATTCACCTCTCCCAGTACAGACCCTGTGCATCATTCACCTCTCCCAGTACAAATCCTGTGCCCCATTCACCTCTCTCAGTACAGAACCCGTGCACCATCCACATCTCCCAGTACAGACCCTGTGCCCATTCACCTCTCCTAGTACAGACCCTGTGCCCATTCACCTCTCCCAGTGCAGACCCTGTGCCCATTCACCTCTCCCAGTACAGACCTTGTGCCCATCCATCTCTCCTCGTACAGACCCTATGCCCATCCACCTCACCCAGTACCGACTCTGTGCCTATTCACCTCTCCCAGTACAGACTCTGTGCATCATTCAGCTCTCCCAGTACATACCCTGTGCCCATTCACCGCTCCCAATATAGACCCTGTGCATCATTCACCTCTCCCAGTACAGACCCTGTGCCCATTCAGCTCTCCCAGTTCAGACTCTGTGCATCATTCACCTCTCCCAGCACCACCCTGTGCCCATTCACCTCTCCCAGTACAGACCCTGTGCATCATTCACCTCTCCGAGTACAAATCCTGTGCCCCATTCACCTCTCCCAGTACAGAACCCGTGCACCACCATCCACCTCTCCCAGTACAGACCCTGTGCCCATTCACCTCTCCCAGTGAAGACCCTGTGCCCATTCACCTCTCCCAGTAAAGTCCGTGTGCCCATTCACCTCGCCCAGTACAGACCCTGTGCCCATTCACCTCTCCCAGTACAGACCTTGTGCCCATCCATCTCTCCCTGTACAGACCCTATGCCCATCCACCTCTCCCAGTACAGACCCTGTGCCTATTCACCTCTCCCAGTACAGACTCAGTGCATCATTCACCTCTCCCAGCACAGACCCTGTGCCCATTCACCTCTCCCAGTACAGACCCTGTGCATCATTCACCTCTCCCAGTACAGACCCTGTGCCCATTCATCTCTCCCAGTACAGACCCTATGCCCATTCACCTCTCCCAGTACAAACTGTGTCCATTCACCTCTCCCAGTACAGACCTTGTGCCCATCCATCTCTCCCCGTACAGACCCTGTGCCCATCCACCTCTCCCAGTACAGATCATGTGCACCATCCACCTCTCCCAGTACAGATTGTGTGCAACATCCATCTCTCCCAGTACAGATCCTGTACCCACTCACCTCACCCAGTGCAGAACCTGTGCATCATTCAACTCTCCCAGTAGACCCTGGGCAACATTCACTTCTCCCAGTACAGACCTGTGCCCATCCACCTCTCCCAGTACAGAACCTGTGCACCATCCACCTCTCCCAGTACAGACCCTGTGCCCATTCACCTCTCCCAGTACAGACCTTGTGCCCATCCATCTCTCCCAGTACAGACCCTGTGCCCATCCACCTCTCCCAGGACAGACTCTGTGCCTATTCACCTCTCCCAGTACAGACTCTGTGCATCATTCACCTCTCCCAGTATAGAACCTGTGCCAATTCACCTCTCCCAGTACAGACCCTGTGCATCATTCATCTTTCCCAGTACAGACCCTGTGCCCATTCACCTCTCCCAGTACAGACCCTGTGCATCATTCACCTCTCCCAGGACAGACTCTGTGCCTATTCACCTCTCCCAGTACAGACTCTGTGCATCATTCACCTCTCCCAGTACAGACTCTGTGCCTATTCACCTCTCCCAGTACAGACTCTGTGCATCATTCACCTCTCCCAGTACAGACCCTGTGCCCATTCACCTCTCCCAGTTCAGACTCTGTGCATCATTCACCTCTCCCAGCACAGACTCTGTGCCCATTCACCTCTCCCAGTACAGACGCTGTGCATCATTCACCTCTCCCAGTACAGACCCTGTGCATCATTCACCTCTCCCAGTACAAATCCTGTGCCCCATTCACCTCTCTCAGTACAGAACCCGTGCACCATCCACATCTCCCAGTACAGACCCTGTGCCCATTCACCTCTCCTAGTACAGACCCTGTGCCCATTCACCTCTCCCAGTGCAGACCCTGTGCCCATTCACCTCTCCCAGTACAGACCTTGTGCCCATCCATCTCTCCTCGTACAGACCCTATGCCCATCCACCTCACCCAGTACCGACTCTGTGCCTATTCACCTCTCCCAGTACAGACTCTGTGCATCATTCAGCTCTCCCAGTACATACCCTGTGCCCATTCACCGCTCCCAATATAGACCCTGTGCATCATTCACCTCTCCCAGTACAGACCCTGTGCCCATTCACCTCTCCCAGTTCAGACTCTGTGCATCATTCACCTCTCCCAGCACCACCCTGTGCCCATTCACCTCTCCCAGTACAGACCCTGTGCATCATTCACCTCTCCGAGTACAAATCCTGTGCCCCATTCACCTCTCCCAGTACAGAACCCGTGCACCACCATCCACCTCTCCCAGTACAGACCCTGTGCCCATTCACCTCTCCCAGTGCAGACCCTGTGCCCATTCACCTCTCCCAGTAAAGTCCGTGTGCCCATTCGCCTCTCCCAGTACAGACCCTGTGCCCATTCACCTCTCCCAGTACAGACCTTGTGCCCATCCATCTCTCCCTGCACAGACCCTATGCCCATCCACCTCTCCCAGTACAGACCCTGTGCCTATTCACCTCTCCCAGTACAGACTCAGTGCATCATTCACCTCTCCCAGCACAGACCCTGTGCCCATTCACCTCTCCCAGTACAGACCCTGTGCATCATTCACCTCTCCCAGTACAGACCCTGTGCCCATTCATCTCTCCCAGTACAGACCCAGTGCATCATTCACCTCTCCCACTACAGACCCTATGCCCATTCACCTCTCCCAGTACAAACTGTGTCCATTCACCTCTCCCAGTACAGACCCTGTGCCCATTCACCTCTCCCGTACAGACCCTGTGCCCATCCACCTCTCCCAGTACAGATCCTGTGCACCATCCACCTCTCCCAGTACAGATCCTGTGCAACATCCATCTCTCCCAGTACAGACCCTGTGCCCATCCACCTCTCCCAGTACAGACTCTGTGCCTATTCACCTCTCCCAGTACAGACGCTGTGCATCATTCACCTCTCCCAGTACAGACCCTGTGCCCATTCACCTCTCCCAGTACAGACCCTGTGCCCATTCACCTCTCCCAGTACAGACCCTGTGCATCATTCACATCTCCCAGTACAGACCCTGTGCCCATTCACCTCTCCCAGTACAGACCCTGTGCCCATTCACCTCTCCCAGTACAGACTCTGTGCATCATTAACCTCTCCTAGTACAGACCCTGTGCCCCATTCACCTCACCCAGTGCAGAACCTGTGCATCATTCAACTCTCCCAGTAGACCCTGGGCAACATTCACTTCTCCCAGTACAGACCTGTGCCCATCCACCTCTCCCAGTACAGAACCTGTGCACCATCCACCTCTCCCAGTACAAACACTGTGCCCATTCACCTCTCCCAGTACAGACCTTGTGCCCATCCATCTCTCCCCGTACAGACCCTGTGCCCATCAACCTCTCCCAGTACCGACTCCATGCTTATTCACCTCTCCCAGTACAGACCCTGTGCCCATTCACCTCTCCCAATACAGACCCTGTGCATCATTCACCTCTCCCAGTACAGACCCTGTGCCCATTTACCTCTCCCAGTACAGACATTATGCCCATTCACCTCTCCCAGTACAGACCCTGTGCATCATTCACCTCTCCCAGTACAGACCCTGTGCCCATTCACCTCTCCCAGTACAGACACTGTGCCCATTCACCTCTCCCAGTACAGACCCTGTGTCCATTCACCTCTCCCAGTACAGACCTTGTGCCCATCCATCTCTCCCCGTACAGACCCTGTGCCCATCCACCTCTCCCAGTACAGACTCTGTGCCTATGCACCTCTCCCAGTACAGACTCTGTGCATCATTCACCTCTCCCAGTACAGACCCTGTGCCCCATTCATCTCACCCAGTGCAGAACCTGTGCATCATTCAACTCTCCCAGTAGACCCTGGGCAACATTCACTTCTCCCAGTACAGACCTGTGCCCATCCACCTCTCCCAGTACAGAACCTGTGCACCATCGACCTCTCCCAGTACAGACTGTGTCCATCCACCTCTCCCAGTACAGATCCTGTGCCCCATTCACCTCTCCCAGTACTGACCCTGTACATCATTCACTTCTCCCAGTACAGACCCTGTGCCCATCCACCTCTCCCAGTACAGACCCTGTGCATCATTCACCTCTCCCAGTACAGACCCTGTGCCCATTCACCTCTCCCAGTACAGACCCTGTGCCCATTCACCTCTCCCAGTACAGACCCTGTGCCCATTCACCTCTCCCAGTACAGACCTTGTGCCCATCCATCTCTCCCCGTACAGACCCTGTGCCCATCCACCTCTCCCAGGACAGACTCTGTGCATCATTCACCTCTCCCAGTACAGACCCTGTGCCCATTCACCTCTCCCAGTTCAGACTCTGTGCATCATTCACCTCTCCCAGCACAGACCCTGTGCCCATTCACCTCTCCCAGTACAGACCCTGTGCATCATTCACCTCTCCCAGTACAGACCCTGTGCATCATTCACCTCTCCCAGTACAAATCCTGTGCCCCATTCACCTCTCCCAGTACAGAACCCTTGCACCATCCACATCTCCCAGTACAGACACTGTGCCCATTCACCTCTCCTAGTACAGACCCTGTGCCCATTCACCTCTCCCAGTGCAGACCCTGTGCCCATTCACCTCTCCCAGTACAGATCTTGTGCCCATCCATCTCTCCTCGTACAGACCCTATGCCCATCCACCTCACCCAGTACAGACTCTGTGCCTATTCACCTCTCCCAGTACAGACTCTGTGCATCATTCACCTCTCCCAGTACATACCCTGTGCCCATTCACCGCTCCCAATATAGACCCTGTGCATCATTCACCTCTCCCAGTACAGACCCTGTGCCCATTCACCTCTCCCAGTTCAGATTCTGTGCATCATTCACCTCTCCCAGCACAGACCCTGTGCCCATTCACCGCTCCCAATATAGACCCTGTGCATCATTCACCTCTCCCAGTACAGACCCTGTGCCCATTCACCTCTCCGAGTACAAATCCTGTGCCCCATTCACCTCTCCCAGTACAGAACCCGTGCACCATCCACCTCTCCCAGTACAGACCCTGTGCCCATTCACCTCTCCCAGTGCAGACCCTGTGCCCATTCACCTCTCCCAGTAAAGTCCGTGTGCCCATTCACCTCTCCCAGTACAGACCCTGTGCCCATTCACCTCTCCCAGTACAGACCTTGTGCCCATCCATCTCTCCCTGTACAGACCCTATGCCCATCCACGTCTCCCAGTACAGACCCTGTGCCCATTCACCTCTCCCAGTACAGACCCTGTGCATCATTCACCTCTCCCAGTACAGACCCTGTGCCCATTCAACTCTCCCAGTACAGACCCTGTGCCCATTCACCTCTCCCAGTACAGACCCTGTGCCCATTCACCTCTCCCAGTACAGACCTTGTGCCCATCCATCTCTCCTCGTACAGACCCTATGCCCATCCACCTCACCCAGTACAGACTATGTGCCTATTCACCTCTCCCAGTACAGACCCTGTGCCCATTCACCTCTCCCAGTGCAGACCCTGTGCCCATTCACCTCTCCCAGTAAAGTCCGTGTGCCCATTCACCTCTCCCAGTACAGACCCTGTGTCCATCCACCTCTCCCAGTACAGATCTTGTGCCCCAGTCACCTCTCCCAGTACAGAACCCATGCACCATCCACCTCTCCCAGTACAGATCCTGTGCCCCATTCACCTCTCCCAGTACAGACCCTGTGCATCATTCACTTCTCCCAGTACAGACCCTGTGCCCATTCACCTCTCCCAGTACAGACCCTGTGCCCATTTCACCTCTCCCAGTACAGAACCTGTGCATCATTCACCTCTCCCAGTACAGAACCTGTGCACCATCCACCTCTCCCAGTACAGACCCTGTGCCCATCCACCTCTCCCAGTACAGACTCTGTGCCTATTCACCTCTCCAAGTACAGACCCTGTGCATCATTCACCTCTCCCAGTATAGACCCTGTGCCCATTCACCTCTCCCAGTACAGACCCTGTGCCCATTTCACTTCTCCCAGTACAGAACCTGTGCATCATTCACCTCTCCCAGTGCAGACCCTGTGCCCATTCACCTCTCCCAGTAAAGTCCGTGTGCCCATTCACCTCTCCCAGTACAGACCCTGTGTCCATCCACCTCTCCCAGTACAGATCTTGTGCCCCAGTCACCTCTCCCAGTACAGAACCCATGCACCATCCACCTCTCCCAGTACAGATCCTGTGCCCCATTCACCTCTCCCAGTACAGACCCTGTGCATCATTCACTTCTCCCAGTACAGACCCTGTGCCCATTCACCTCTCCCAGTACAGACCCTGTGCCCATTTCACCTCTCCCAGTACAGAACCTGTGCATCATTCACCTCTCCCAGTACAGAACCTGTGCACCATCCACCTCTCCCAGTACAGACCCTGTGCCCATCCACCTCTCCCAGTACAGACTCTGTGCCTATTCACCTCTCCAAGTACAGACCCTGTGCCCATTCACCTCTCCCAGTATAGACCCTGTGCCCATTCACCTCTCCCAGTACAGACCCTGTGCCCATTTCACTTCTCCCAGTACAGAACCTGTGCATCATTCACCTCTCCCAGTACAGACCCTGTGCCCATTCACCTCTCCCAGTACAGACCCTGTGCCCATTCACATCTGCCAGTACAGACTCTGTGCATCATTCACCTCTCCTAGTACAGACCCTGTGCCCCATTCACCTCACCCAGTGCAGAACCTGTGCACCATTCAACTCTCCCAGTAGACCCTGGGCAACATTCACTTCTCCCAGTACAGACCTGTGCCCATCCACCTCTCCCAGTACAGAACCTGTGCACCATCCACCTCTCCCAGTACAAACACTGTGCCCATTCACCTCTCCCAGTACAGACCTTGTGCCCATCCATCTCTCCCCGTACAGACCCTGTGCCCATCAACCTCTCCCAGTACAGACTCTATGCTTATTCACCTCTCCCAGTACAGACCCTGTGCCCATTCACCTCTCCCAATAGAGACCCAGTGCATCATTCACCTCTCCCAGTACAGACCCTGTGCCCATTTACCTCTCCCAGTACAGACACTATGCCCATTCACCTCTCCCAGTACAGACCCTGTGCATCATTCACCTCTCCCAGTACAGACCCTGCGCACATTCACCTCTCCCAGTACAGACCCTGTGCCCATTCACCTCTCCCAGTACAAACACTGTGCCCATTCACCTCTCCCAGTACAGACCTTGTGCCCATCCATCTCTCCCCGTACAGACCCTGTGCCCATCAACCTCTCCCAGTACCCACTCCATGCTTATTCACCTCTCCCAGTACAGACCCTGTGCCCATTCACCTCTCCCAATACAGACCCTGTGCATCATTCACCTCTCCCAGTACAGACCCTGTGCCCATTTACCTCTCCCAGTACAGACATTATGCCCATTCACCTCTCCCAGTACAGACACTATGCCCATTCACCTCTCCCAGTACAGACCCTGTGCATCATTCACCTCTCCCAGTACAGACCCTGTGCATCATTCACCTCTCCCAGTACAGACACTGTGCCCATTCACCTCTCCCAGTACAGACCCTGTGCCCATTCACCTCTCCCAGTACAGAACCTGTGCCCATTCACCTCTCCCAGTACAGACCTTGTGCCCATCCATCTCTCCCCGTACAGACCCTGTGCCCATCCACCTCTCCCAGTACAGACTCTGTGCCTATTCACCTCTCCCAGTACAGACTCTGTGCATCATTCACCTCTCCCAGTACAGACCCTGTGCCCCATTCACCTCACCCAGTGCAGAACCTGTGCATCATTCAACTCTCCCAGTAGACCCTGGGCAACATTCACTTCTCCCAGTACAGACCTGTGCCCATCCACCTCTCCCAGTACAGAACCTGTGCACCATCCACTTCTCCCAGTACAGACTGTGTCCATCCACCTCTCCCAGTACAGATCCTGTGCCCCATTCACCTCTCCCAGTACAGACCCTGTACATCATTCACTTCTCCCAGTACAGACCCTGTGCCCATCCACCTCTCCCAGTACAGACCCTGTGCATCATTCACCTCTCCCAGTACAGACCCTGTGCCCATTCACCTCTCCCAGTACAGACCCTGTGCCCATTCACCTCTCCCAGTACAGACCCTGTGCCCATTCACCTCTCCCAGTACAGACCTTGTGCCCATCCATCTCTCCCCGTACAGACCCTGTGCCCATCCACCTCTCCCAGTACAGATTCTGTGCATCATTCACCTCTCCCAGTACAGACCCTGTGCCCATTCACCTCTCCCAGTTCAGACTCTGTGCATCATTCACCTCTCCCAGCACAGACCCTGTGCCCATTCACCTCTCCCAGTACAGACCCTGTGCATCATTCACCTCTCCCAGTACAGACCCTGTGCATCATTCACCTCTCCCAGTACAAATCCTGTGCCCCATTCACCTCTCCCAGTACAGAACCCTTGCACCATCCACATCTCCCAGTACAGACCCTGTGCCCATTCACCTCTCGTAGTACAGACCCTGTGCCCATTCACCTCTCCCAGTGCAGACCCTGTGCCCATTCACCTCTCCCAGTACAGACCTTGTGCCCATCCATCTCTCCTCGTACAGACCCTGTGCCCATTCACCTCTCCCAGTGCAGACCCTGTGCCCATTCACCTCTCCCAGTACAGACCTTGTGCCCATCCATCTCTCCTCGTACAGACCCTATGCCCATCCACCTCACCCAGTACAGACTCTGTGCCTATTCACCTCTCCCAGTACAGACTCTGTGCATCATTCACCTCTCCCAGTACATACCCTGTGCCCATTCACCGCTCCCAATATAGACCCTGTGCATCATTCACCTCTCCCAGTACAGACCCTGTGCCCATTCACGTCTCCCAGTTCAGACTCTGTGCATCATTCACCTCTCCCAGCACAGACCCTGTGCCCATTCACCTCTCCCAGTACAGACCCTGTGCATCATTCACCTCTCCGAGTACAAATCCTGTGCCCCATTCACCTCTCCCAGTACAGACCCTGTGCATCATTTACCTCTCCCAGTACAAATCTTGTGCCCCATTCACCTCTCCCAGTACAGAACCCGTGCACCATCCACATCTCCCAGTACAGACCCTGTGCCCATTCACCTCTCCGAGTACAGACCCTGTGCCCATTCACCTCTCCCAATGCAGACCCTGTGCCCATTCACCTCTCCCAGTACAGACCTTGTGCCCATCCATCTCTCCTCGTACAGACCCTATGCCCATCCACCTCACCCAGTACAGACTCTGTGCCTATTCACCTCTCCCAGTACAGACCCTGTGCCCATTCACCTCTCCCAGTGCAGACCCTGTGCCCATTCACCTCTCCCAGTAAAGTCCGTGTGCCCATTCACCTCTCCCAGTACAGACCCTGTGTCCATCCACCTCTCCCAGTACAGATCTTGTGCCCCAGTCACCTCTCCCAGTACAGAACCCATGCACCATCCACCTCTCCCAGTACAGATCCTGTGCCCCATTCACCTCTCCCAGTACAGACCCTGTGCATCATTCACTTCTCCCAGTACAGACCCTGTGCCCATTCACCTCTCCCAGTACAGACCCTGTGCCCATTCACCTCTCCCAGTACAGACCCTGTGCCCATTTCACCTCTCCCAGTAAAGAACCTGTGCATCATTCACCTCTCCCAGTACAGAACCTATGCACCATCCACCTCTCCCAGTACAGACCCTGTGCCCATTTCACCTCTCCCAGTACAGACTCTGTGCATCATTCACCTCTCCCAGTACAGAACCTGTGCATCATTCACCTCTCCCAGTACAGAACCTGTGCACCATCCACCTCTCCCAGTACAGACTGTGTCCATCCACCTCTCCCAGTACAGATCCTGTGCCCCATTCACCTCTCCCAGTCCAGACCCTGTACATCATTCACTTCTCCCAGTACAGACCCTGTGCCCATCCACCTCTCCCAGTACAGACCCTGTGCATCATTCACCTCTCCCAGTACAGACCCTGTGCCCATTCACCTCTCCCAGTACAGACCCTGTGCCCATTCACCTCTCCCAGTACAGACCCTGTGCCCATTCACCTCTCCCAGTACAGACCTTGTGCCCATCCATCTCTCCCCGTACAGACCCTGTGCCCATCCACCTCTCCCAGTACAGATTCTGTGCATCATTCACCTCTCCCAGTACAGACCCTGTGCCCATTCACCTCTCCCAGTTCAGACTCTGTGCATCATTCACCTCTCCCAGCACAGACCCTGTGCCCATTCACCTCTCCCAGTACAGACCCTGTGCATCATTCACCTCTCCCAGTACAGACCCTGTGCATCATTCACCTCTCCCAGTACAAATCCTGTGCCCCATTCACCTCTCCCAGTACAGAACCCTTGCACCATCCACATCTCCCAGTACAGACCCTGTGCCCATTCACCTCTCCTAGTACAGACCCTGTGCCCATTCACCTCTCCCAGTGCAGACCCTGTGCCCATTCACTTCTCCCAGTACAGACCTTGTGCCCATCCATCTCTCCTCGTACAGACCCTGTGCCCATTCACCTCTCCCAGTGCAGACCCTGTGCCCATTCACCTCTCCCAGTACAGACCTTGTGCCCATCCATCTCTCCTCGTACAGACCCTATGCCCATCCACCTCACCCAGTACAGACTCTGTGCCTATTCACCTCTCCCAGTACAGACTCTGTGCATCATTCACCTCTCCCAGTACATACCCTGTGCCCATTCACCGCTCCCAATATAGACCCTGTGCATCATTCACCTCTCCCAGTACAGACCCTGTGCCCATTCACGTCTCCCAGTTCAGACTCTGTGCATCATTCACCTCTCCCAGCACAGACCCTGTGCCCATTCACCTCTCCCAGTACAGACCCTGTGCATCATTCACCTCTCCGAGTACAAATCCTGTGCCCCATTCACCTCTCCCAGTACAGACCCTGTGCATCATTTACCTCTCCCAGTACAAATCTTGTGCCCCATTCACCTCTCCCAGTACAGAACCCGTGCACCATCCACATCTCCCAGTACAGACCCTGTGCCCATTCACCTCTCCTAGTACAGACCCTGTGCCCATTCACCTCTCCCAATGCAGACCCTGTGCCCATTCACCTCTCCCAGTACAGACCTTGTGCCCATCCATCTCTCCTCGTACAGACCCTATGCCCATCCACCTCACCCAGTACAGACTCTGTGCCTATTCACCTCTCCCAGTACAGACCCTGTGCCCATTCACCTCTCCCAGTGCAGACCCTGTGCCCATTCACCTCTCCCAGTAAAGTCCGTGTGCCCATTCACCTCTCCCAGTACAGACCCTGTGTCCATCCACCTCTCCCAGTACAGATCTTGTGCCCCAGTCACCTCTCCCAGTACAGAACCCATGCACCATCCACCTCTCCCAGTACAGACCCTGTGCCCCATTCACCTCTCCCAGTACAGACCCTGTGCATCATTCACTTCTCCCAGTACAGACCCTGTGCCCATTCACCTCTCCCAGTACAGACCCTGTGCCCATTCACCTCTCCCAGTACAGACCCTGTGCCCATTTCACCTCTCCCATTACAGAACCTGTGCATCATTCACCTCTCCCAGTACAGAACCTGTGCACCATCCACCTCTCCCAGTACAGACCCTGTGCCCATCCACCTCTCCCAGTACAGACTCTGTGCCTATTCACCTCTCCCAGTACAGACCCTGTGCCCATTCACCTCTCCCAGTATAGACCCTGTGCCCATTCACCTCTCCCAGTACAGACCCTGTGCCCATTTCACCTCTCCCAGTACAGAACCTGTGCATCATTCACCTCTCCCAGTACAGACCCTGTGCCCATTCACCTCTCCCAGTACAGACCCTGTGCCCATTCACCTCTCCCAGTGCAGACTCTGTGCCCCATTCACCTCACCCAGTGCAGAACCTGTGCATCATTCAACTCTCCCAGTAGACCCTGGGCAACATTCACTTCTCCCAGTAGAGACCTGTGCCCATCCACCTCTCCCAGTACAGAACCTGTGCACCATCCACCTCTCCCAGTACAAACACTGTGCCCATTCACCACTCCCAGTACAGACCTTGTGCCCATCCATCTCTCCCCGTACAGACCCTGTGCCCATCAACCTCTCCCAGTACAGACTCTATGCTTATTCACCTCTCCCAGTACAGACCCTGTGCCCATTCACCTCTCCCAATAGAGACCCAGTGCATCATTCACCTCTCCCAGTACAGACCCTGTGCCCATTTACCTCTCCCAGTACAGACACTATGCCCATTCACCTCTCCCAGTACAGACCCTGTGCATCATTCACCTCTCCCAGTACAGACCCTGCGCACACTCACCTCTCCCAGTACAGACCCTGTGCCTATTCACCTCTCCCAGTACAAACACTGTGCCCATTCACCTCTCCCAGTACAGACCTTGTGCCCATCCATCTCTCCCCGTACAGACCCTGTGCCAATCAACCTCTCCCAGTACCGACTCCATGCTTATTCACCTCTCCCAGTACAGACCCTGTGCCCATTCACCTCTCCCAATACAGACCCTGTGCATCATTCACCTCTCCCCGTACAGACCCTGTGCCAATCAACCTCTCCCAGTACCGACTCCATGCTTATTCACCTCTCCCAGTACAGACCCTGTGCCCATTCACCTCTCCCAATACAGACCCTGTGCATCATTCACCTCTCCCAGTACAGACCTTCTGCCCATCCATCTCTCCCCGTACAGACCCTGTGCCCATCCACCTCTCCCAGTACAGACTCTGTGCCTATTCACCTCTCCCAGTACAGACTCTGTGCATCATTCACCTCTCCCAGTACAGACCCTGTGCCCCATTCACCTCACCCAGTGCAGAACCTGTGCATCATTCAACTCTCCCAGTAGACCCTGGGCAACATTCACTTCTCCCGTACAGACTGTGTCCATCCACCTCTCCCAGTACAGATCCTGTGCCCCATTCACCTCTCCCAGTACAGACCCTGTACATCATTCACTTCTCCCAGTACAGACCCTGTGCCCATCCACCTCTCCCAGTACAGACCCTGTGCATCATTCACCTCTCCCAGTACAGACCCTGTGCCCATTCACCTCTCCCAGTACAGACTCTGTGCCCATTCACCTCTCCCAGTACAGACCCTGTGCCCATTCACCTCTCCCAGTACAGACCTTGTGCCCATCCATCTCTCCCCGTACAGACCCTGTGCCCATCCACCTCTCCCAGTACAGACTCTGTGCATCATTCACCTCTCCCAGTACAGACCCTGTGCCCATTCACCACTCCCAGTTCAGACTCTGTGCATCATTCACCTCTCCCAGCACAGACCCTGTGCCCATTCACCTCTCCCAGTACAGACCCTGTGCATCATTCACCTCTCCCAGTACAGACCCTGTGCCCATTCACCTCTCCCAGTTCAGACTCTGTGCATCATTCACCTCTCCCAGCACAGACCCTGTGCCCATTCACCTCTCCCAGTACAGACCCTGTGCATCATTCACCTCTCCGAGTACAAATCCTGTGCCCCATTCACCTCTCCCAGTACAGAACCCGTGCACCATCCACCTCTCCCAGTACAGACCCTGTGCCCATTCACCTCTCCCAGTGCAGACCCTGTGCCCATTCACCTCTCCCAGTAAAGTCCGTGTGCCCATTCACCTCTCCCAGTACAGACCCTGTGCCCATTCACCTCTCCCAGTACAGACCTTGTGCCCATCCATCTCTCCCTGTACAGACCCTATGCCCATCCACCTCTCCCAGTACAGACCCTGTGCCCATTCACCTCTCCCAGTACAGACCCTGTGCATCAATCACCTCTCCCAGTACAGACCCTGTGCATCATTTACCTCTCCCAGTACAAATCCTGTGCCCCATTCACCTCTCCCAGTACAGAACCCGTGCACCATCCACATCTCCCAGTACAGACCCTGTGCCCATTCACCTCTCCTAGTACAGACCCTGTGCCCATTCACCTCTCCCAGTGCAGACCCTGTGCCCATTCACCTCTCCCAGTACAGACCTTGTGCCCATCCATCGCTCCTCGTACAGACCCTATGCCCATCCACCTCACCCAGTACAGACTCTGTGCCTATTCACCTCTCCCAGTACAGACCCTGTGCCCATTCACCTCTCCCAGTGCAGACCCTGTGCCCATTCACCTCTCCCAGTAAAGTCCGTGTGTCCATCCACCTCTCCCAGTACAGATCTTGTGCCCCAGTCACCTCTCCCAGTACAGAACCCATGCACCATCCACCTCTCCCAGTACAGATCCTGTGCCCCATTCACCTCTCCCAGTACAGAACCCATGCACCATCCACCTCTCCCAGTACAGACCCTGTGCCCATTCACCTCTCCCGGTACAGACCCTGTGCCCATTTCACCTCTCCCAGTACAGAACCTGTGCATCATTCACCTCTCCCAGTACAGAACCTGTGCACCATCCACCTCTCCCAGTACAGACCCTGTGCCCATCCACCTCTCCCAGTACAGACTCTGTGCCTATTCACCTCTCCCAGTACAGACCCTGTGCATCATTCACCTCTCCCAGTATAGACCCTGTGCCCATTCACCTCTCCCAGTACAGACCCTGTGCCCATTTCACCTCTCTCAGTACAGAACCTGTGCATCATTCACCTCTCCCAGTACAGACCCTGTGCCCATTCACCTCTCCCAGTACAGACCCTGTGCCCATTCACATCTGCCAGTACAGACTCTGTGCATCATTCACCTCTCCTAGTACAGACCCTGTGCCCCATTCACCTCACCCAGTGCAGAACCTGTGCATCATTCAACTCTCCCAGTAGACCCTGGGCAACATTCACTTCTCCCAGTACAGACCTGTGCCCATCCACCTCTCCCAGTACAGAACCTGTGCACCATCCACCTCTCCCAGTACAAACACTGTGCCCATTCACCACTCCCAGTACAGACCTTGTGCCCATCCATCTCTCCCCGTACAGACCCTGTGCCCATCAACCTCTCCCAGTACAGACTCTATGCTTATTCACCTCTCCCAGTACAGACCCTGTGCCCATTCACCTCTCCCAATAGAGACCCAGTGCATCATTCACCTCTCCCAGTACAGACCCTGTGCCCATTTACCTCTCCCAGTACAGACACTATGCCCATTCACCTCTCCCAGTACAGACCCTGTGCATCATTCACCTCTCCCAGTACAGACCCTGTGCATCATTCACTTCTCCCAGTACAGACCCTGTGCCCATTCACCTCTCCCAGTACAGACCCTGTGCCCATTCACCTCTCCCAGTACAGACCCTGTGCCCATTTCACCTCTCCCAGTACAGAACCTGTGCATCATTCACCTCTCCCAGTACAGAACTTGTGCACCATCCACCTCTCCCAGTACAGACCCTGTGCCCATCCACCTCTCCCAGTACAGACTCTGTGCCTATTCACCTCTCCCAGTACAGACCCTGTGCCCATTCACCTCTCCCAGTATAGACCCTGTGCCCATTCACCTCTCCCAGTACAGACCCTGTGCCCATTTCACCTCTCCCAGTACAGAACCTGTGCATCATTCACCTCTCCAAGTACAGACCCTGTGCCCATTCACCTCTCCCAGTACAGACCCTGTGCCCATTCACCTCTCCCAGTGCAGACTCTGTGCCCCATTCACCTCACCCAGTGCAGAACCTGTGCATCATTCAACTCTCCCAGTAGACCCTGGGCAACATTCACTTCTCCCAGTACAGACCTGTGCCCATCCACCTCTCCCAGTACAGAACCTGTGCACCATCCACCTCTCCCAGTACAAACACTGTGCCCATTCACCACTCCCAGTACAGACCTTGTGCCCATCCATCTCTCCCCGTACAGACCCTGTGCCCATCAACCTCTCCCAGTACAGACTCTATGCTTATTCACCTCTCCCAGTACAGACCCTGTGCCCATTCACCTCTCCCAATAGAGACCCAGTGCATCATTCACCTCTCCCAGTACAGACCCTGTGCCCATTTACCTCTCCCAGTACAGACACTATGCCCATTCACCTCTCCCAGTACAGACCCTGTGCATCATTCACCTCTCCCAGTACAGACCCTGCGCACATTCACCTCACCCAGTACAGACCCTGTGCCTATTCACCTCTCCCAGTACAAACACTGTGCCCATTCACCTCTCCCAGTACAGACCTTGTGCCCATCCATCTCTCCCCGTACAGACCCTGTGCCAATCAACCTCTCCCAGTACCGACTCCATGCTTATTCACCTCTCCCAGTACAGACCCTGTGCCCATTCACCTCTCCCAATACAGACCCTGTGCATCATTCACCTCTCCCAGTACAGACCCTGTGCTCATTTACCTCTCCCAGTACAGACATTATGCCCATTCACCTCTCCCAGTACAGACCCTGTGCATCATTCACCTCTCCCAGTACAGACCCTGTGCATCATTCACCTCTCCCAGTACAGACCCTGTGCCCATTCACCTCTCCCAGTACATACCCTGTGCCCATTCACCTCTCCCAGTACAGACCTTCTGCCCATCCATCTCTCCCCGTACAGACCCTGTGCCCATCCACCTCTCCCAGTACAGACTCTGTGCCAATTCACCTCTCCCAGTACAGACCCTGTACATCATTCACTTCTCCCAGTACAGACCCTGTGCCCATCCACCTCTCCCAGTACAGACCCTGTGCATCATTCACCTCTCCCAGTACAGACCCTGTGCCCATTCACCTCTCCCAGTACAGACCCTGTGCCCATTCACCTCTCCCAGTACAGACCTTGTGCCCATCCATCTCTCCCCGTACAGACCCTGTGCCCATCCACCTCTCCCAGTACAGACTCTGTGCATCATTCACCTCTCCCAGTACAGACCCTGTGCCCATTCACCACTCCCAGTTCAGACTCTGTGCATCATTCACCTCTCCCAGCACAGACCCTGTGCCCATTCACCTCTCCCAGTACAGACCCTGTGCATCATTCACCTCTCCCAGGACAGACCCTGTGCATCATTCACCTCTCCCAGTACAAATCCTGTGCCCCATTCACCTCTCCCAGTACAGAACCCTTGCACCATCCACATCTCCCAGTACAGACCCTGTGCCCATTCACCTCTCCTGGTACAGACCCTGTGCCCATTCACCTCTCCCAGTGCAGACCCTGTGCCCATTCACCTCTCCCAGTACAGACCCTGTGCATCATTCACCTCTCCCAGTACAGACCCTGTGCCCATTCACCTCTCCCAGTACAGACCCTGTGCCCATTCACCTCTCCCAGTACAGACCTTCTGCCCATCCATCTCTCCTCGTACAGACCCTATGCCCATCCACCTCACCCAGTACAGACTCTGTGCCTATTCACCTCTCCCAGTACAGACTCTGTGCATCATTCACTTCTCCCAGTACATACCCTGTGCCCATTCACCGCTCCCAATATAGACCCTGTGCATCATTCACCTCTCCCAGTACAGACCCTGTGCCCATTCACCTCTCCCAGTTCAGACTCTGTGTATCATTCACCTCTCCCAGCACAGACCCTGTGCCCATTCACCTCTCCCAGTACAGACCCTGTGCATCATTCACCTCTCCCAGTACAAATCCTGTGCCCCATTCACCTCTCCCAGTACAGAACCCGTGCACCATCCACCTCTCCCAGTACAGACCCTGTGCCCATTCACCTCTCCCAGTGCAGACCCTGTGCCCATTCACCTCTCCCAGTAAAGTCCGTGTGCCCATTCACCTCTCCCAGTACAGACCCTGTGCCCATTCACCTCTCCCAGTACAGACCTTGTGCCCATCCATCTCTCCCTGTACAGACCCTATGCCCATCCACCTCTCCCAGTACAGACCCTGTGCCCATTCACCTCTCCCAGTACAGACCCTGTGCATCATTCACCTCTCCCAGTACAGACCCTGTGCATCATTTACCTCTCCCAGTACAAATCCTGTGCCCCATTCACCTCTCCCAGTACAGAACCCGTGCACCATCCACATCTCCCAGTACAGACCCTGTGCCCATTCACCTCTCCTAGTACAGACCCTGTGCCCATTCACCTCTCCCAGTGCAGACCCTGTGCCCATTCACCTCTCCCAGTACAGACCTTGTGCCCATCCATCGCTCCTCGTACAGACCCTATGCCCATCCACCTCACCCAGTACAGACTCTGTGCCTATTCACCTCTCCCAGTACAGACCCTGTGCCCATTCACCTCTCCCAGTGCAGACCCTGTGCCCATTCACCTCTCCCAGTAAAGTCCGTGTGCCCATTCACCTCTCCCAGTACAGACCCTGTGTCCATCCACCTCTCCCAGTACAGATCTTGTGCCCCAGTCACCTCTCCCAGTACAGAACCCATGCACCATCCACCTCTCCCAGTACAGATCCTGTGCCCCATTCACCTCTCCCAGTACAGAACCCATGCACCATCCACCTCTCCCAGTACAGACCCTGTGCCCATTCACCTCTCCCAGTACAAATCCTGTGCCCCATTCACCTCTCCCAGTACAGAACCCGTGCACCATCCACATCTCCCAGTACAGACCCTGTGCCCATTCACCTCTCCTAGTACAGACCCTGTGCCCATTCACCTCTTCCAATGCAGACCCTGTGCCCATTCACCTCTCCCAGTACAGACCTTGTGCCCATCCATCTCTCCTCGTACAGACCCTATGCCCATCCACCTCACCCAGTACAGATTCTGTGCCTATTCACCTCTCCCAGTACAGACCCTGTGCCCATTCACCTCTCCCAGTACAGACCCTGTGCCCATTCACCTCTCCCAGTACAGACCCTGTGCCCATTTCACCTCTCCCAGTACAGAACCTGTGCACCATCCACCTCTCCCAGTACAGACCCTGTGCCCATCCACCTCTCCCAGTACAGATTCTGTGCCTATTCACCTCTCCCAGTACAGACCCTATGCCCATTCACCTCTCCCAGTATAGACCCTGTGCCCATTCACCTCTCCCAGTACAGACCCTGTGCCCATTTCACCTCTCCCAGTACAGAACCTGTGCATCATTCACCTCTCCCAGTACAGACCCTGTGCCCATTCACCTCTCCCAGTACAGACCCTGTGCCCATTCACCTCTCCCAGTACAGACTCTGTGCATCATTCACCTCTCCTAGTACAGACCCTGTGCCCCATTCACCTCACCCAGTGCAGAACCTGTGCATCATTCAACTCTCCCAGTAGACCCTGGGCAACATTCACTTCTCCCAGTACAGACCTGTGCCCATCCACCTCTCCCAGTACAGAACCTGTGCACCATCCACCTCTCCCAGTACAAACACTGTGCCCATTCACCACTCCCAGTACAGACCTTGTGCCCATCCATCTCTCCCCGTACAGACCCTGTGCCCATCAATCTCTCCCAGTACAGACCCTGTGCCCATTCACCTCTCCCAGTGCAGACCCTGTGCCCATTCACCTCTCCCAGTACAGACCTTGTGCCCATCCATCGCTCCTCGTACAGACCCTATGCCCATCCACCTCACCCAGTACAGACTCTGTGCCTATTCACCTCTCCCAGTACAGACCCTGTGCCCATTCACCTCTCCCAGTGCAGACCCTGTGCCCATTCACCTCTCCCAGTAAAGTCCGTGTGCCCATTCACCTCTCCCAGTACAGACCCTGTGTCCATCCACCTCTCCCAGTACAGATCTTGTGCCCCAGTCACCTCTCCCAGTACAGAACCCATGCACCATCCACCTCTCCCAGTACAGATCCTGTGCCCCATTCACCTCTCCCAGTACAGAACCCATGCACCATCCACCTCTCCCAGTACAGATTCTGTGCCTATTCACCTCTCCCAGTACAGACCCTATGCCCATTCACCTCTCCCAGTATAGACCCTGTGCCCATTCACCTCTCCCAGTACAGACCCTGTGCCCATTTCACCTCTCCCAGTACAGAACCTGTGCATCATTCACCTCTCCCAGTACAGACCCTGTGCCCATTCACCTCTCCCAGTACAGACCCTGTGCCCATTCACCTCTCCCAGTACAGACTCTGTGCATCATTCACCTCTCCTAGTACAGACCCTGTGCCCCATTCACCTCACCCAGTGCAGAACCTGTGCATCATTCAACTCTCCCAGTAGACCCTGGGCAACATTCACTTCTCCCAGTACAGACCTGTGCCCATCCACCTCTCCCAGTACAGAACCTGTGCACCATCCACCTCTCCCAGTACAAACACTGTGCCCATTCACCACTCCCAGTACAGACCTTGTGCCCATCCATCTCTCCCCGTACAGACCCTGTGCCCATCAATCTCTCCCAGTACAGACTCTATGCTTATTCACCTCTCCCAGTACAGACCCTGTGCCCATTCACCTCTCCCAATAGAGACCCAGTGCATCATTCACCTTTCCCAGTACAGACCCTGTGCCCATTTACCTCTCCCAGTACAGACACTATGCCCATTCACCTCTCCCAGTACAGACTCTGTGCATCATTCACCTCTCCCAGTACAGACCCTGTGCACATTCACCTCTCCCAGTACAGACCCTGTGCCTATTCACCTCTCCCAGTACAAACACTGTGCCCATTCACCTCTCCCAGTACAGACCTTGTGCCCATCCATCTCTCCCCGTACAGACCCTGTGCCAATCAACCTCTCCCAGTACCGACTCCATGCTTATTCACCTCTCCCAGTACAGACCCTGTGCCCATTCACCTCTCCCGATACAGACCCTGTGCATCATTCACCTCTCCCAGTACAGACCCTGTGCCCATTTACCTCTCCCAGTACAGACATTATGCCCATTCACCTCTCCCAGTACAGACCCTGTGCATCATTCACCTCTCCCAGTACAGACCCTATGCCCATTCACCTCTCCCAGTACAGACTGTGTCAATCCACCTCTCCCAGTACAGATCCTGTGCCCCATTCACCTCTCCCAGTACAGACCCTGTGCATCATTCACCTCTCCCAGTACAGACCCTGTGCCCATTCACCTCTCCCAGTACAGACCCTGTGCCCATTCACCTCTCCCAGTACAGACCCTGTGCCCATTCACCTCTCCCAGTACAGACCTTCTGCCCATCCATCTCTCCCCGTACAGACCCTGTGCCCATCCACCTCTCCCAGTACAGACTCTGTGCCTATTCACCTCTCCCAGTACAGACTCTGTGCATCATTCACCTCTCCCAGTACAGACCCTGTGCCCCATTCACCTCACCCAATGCAGAACCTGTGCATCATTCAACTCTCCCAGTAGACCCTGGGCAACATTCACTTCTCCCAGTACAGACCTGTGCCCATCCACCTCTCCCAGTACAGAACCTGTGCACCATCCACCTCTCCCAGTACAGACTGTGTCCATCCACCTCTCCCAGTACAGATCCTGTGCCCCATTCACCTCTCCCAGTACAGACCCTGTACATCATTCACTACTCCCAGTACAGACCCTGTGCCCATCCACCTCTCCCAGTACAGACCCTGTGCATCATTCACCTCTCCCAGTACAGACCCTGTGCCCATTCACCTCTCCCAGTACAGACTCTGTGCCCATTCACCTCTCCCAGTACAGACCCTGTGCCCATTCACCTCTCCCAGTACAGACCTTGTGCCCATCCATCTCTCCCAGTGCAGACCCTGTGCCCATTCACCTCTCCCAGTACAGACCTTGTGCCCATCCATCTCTCCTCGTACAGACCCTATGCCCATCCACCTCACCCAGTACAGACTCTGTGCCTATTCACCTCTCCCAGTACAGACTCTGTGCATCATTCACTTCTCCCAGTACATACCCTGTGCCCATTCACCGCTCCCAATATAGACCCTGTGCATCATTCACCTCTCCCAGTACAGACCCTGTGCCCATTCACCTCTCCCAGTTCAGACTCTGTGCATCATTCACCTCTCCCAGCACAGACCCTGTGCCCATTCACCTCTCCCAGTACAGACCCTGTGCATCATTCACCTCTCCGAGTACAAATCCTGTGCCCCATTCACCTCTCCCAGTACAGAACCCGTGCACCATCCACCTCTCCCAGTACAGACCCTGTGCCCATTCACCTCTCCCAGTGCAGACCCTGTGCCCATTCACCTCTCCCAGTAAAGTCCGTGTGCCCATTCACCTCTCCCAGTACAGACCCTGTGCCCATTCACCTCTCCCAGTACAGACCTTGTGCCCATCCATCTCTCCCTGTACAGACCCTATGCCCATCCACCTCTCCCAGTACAGACCCTGTGCCCATTCACCTCTCCCAGTACAGACCCTGTGCATCATTCACCTCTCCCAGTACAGACCCTGTGCATCATTTACCTCTCCCAGTACAAATCCTGTGCCCCATTCACCTCTCCCAGTACAGAACCCGTGCACCATCCACATCTCCCAGTACAGACCCTGTGCCCATTCACCTCTCCTAGTACAGACCCTGTGCCCATTCACCTCTCCCAGTGCAGACCCTGTGCCCATTCACCTCTCCCAGTACAGACCTTGTGCCCATCCATCTCTCCTTGTACAGACCCTATGCCCATCCACCTCACCCAGTACAGACTCTGTGCCTATTCACCTCTCCCAGTACAGATCCTGTGCCCATTCACCTCTCCCAGTGCAGACCCTGTGCCCATTCACCTCTCCCAGTAAAGTCCGTGTGCCCATTCACCTCTCCCAGTACAGACCCTGTGTCCATCCACCTCTCCCAGTACAGATCTTGTGCCCCAGTCACCTCTCCCAGTACAGAACCCATGCACCATCCACCTCTCCCAGTACAGATCCTGTGCCCCATTCACCTCTCCCAGTACAGACCCTGTGCATCATTCACTTCTCCCAGTACAGACCCTGTGCCCATTCACCTCTCCCAGTACAGACCCTGTGCCCATTCACCTCTCCCAGTACAGACCCTGTGCCCATTTCACCTCTCCCAGTACAGAACCTGTGCATCATTCACCTCTCCCAGTACAGAACCTGTGCACCATCCACCTCTCCCAGTACAGACCCTGTGCCCATCCCCCTCTCCCAGTACAGACTCTGGGCCTATTCACCTCTTCCAGTACAGACCCTGTGCCCATTCACCTCTCCCAGTATAGACCCTGTGCCCATTCACCTCTCCCAGTACAGACCCTGTGCCCATTTCACCTCTCCCAGTACAGAACCTGTGCATCATTCACCTCTCCCAGTACAGAACCTGTGCACCATCCACCTCTCCCAGTACAGACCATGTGCCCATTCACCTCTCCCAGTACAGACTCAGTGCCTATTCACCTCTCCCAGTACAGACCCTGTGCATCATTCACCTCTCCCAGTACAGACCCTGTGCCCATTCACCTCTCCCAATACAGACCCTGTGCCCATTCACCTCTCCCAGTACAGACCCTGTGCATCATTCACCTCTCCCAGTACAGACCCTGTGCCCATTCACCTCTCCCAGTACAGACCCTGTGCCCATTCACCTCTCCCAGTACAGACTCTGTGCATCATTCACCTCTCCTAGTACAGACCCTGTGCCCCATTCACCTCACCCAGTGCAGAACCTGTGCATCATTCAACTCTCCCAGTAGACCCTGGGCAACATTCACTTCTCCCAGTACAGACCTGTGCCCATCCACCTCTCCCAGTACAGAACCTGTGCACCATCCACCTCTCCCAGTACAAACACTGTGCCCATTCACCTCTCCCACTACAGACCTTGTGCCCATCCATCTCTCCCCGTACAGACCCTGTGCCCATCAACCTCTCCCAGTACAGACTCTATGCTTATTCACCTCTCCCAGTACAGACCCTGTGCCCATTGACCTCTCCCAATAGAGACCCAGTGCATCATTCACCTCTCCCAGTACAGACCCTGTGCCCATTTACCTCTCCCAGTACAGACACTATGCCCATTCACCTCTCCCAGTACAGACCCTGTGCATCATTCACCTCTCCCAGTACAGACCCTGTGCACATTTACCTCTCCCAGTACAGACCCTGTGCATCATTCACCTCTCCCAGTACAGACCCTATGCCCATTCACCTCTCCCAGTACAGACTGTGTCCATCCACCTCTCCCAGTACAGATCTTGTGCCCCAGTCACCTCTCCCAGTACAGAACCCATGCACCATCCACCTTTCCCAGTACAGACCCTGTGCAAATTCACCTCTCCCAGTACAGACCCTGTGCCCATTCACCTCTCCCAGTACAGACCCTGTGCATCATTCACCTCTCCCAGTACAGAACCCATGCACCATCCACCTTTCCCAATACAGATCCTGTGCCCCATTCACCTCTCCCAGTGCAGACCCAGTGCATCATTCACTTCTCCCAGTGCAGACCCTGTGCCCATCCACCTCTCCCAGTACAGACCCTGTGCATCATTCACCTCTCCCGGTACAGAACCTGTGCCCTTCCACCTCTCCCAGTACAGACCCTGTGCCCATTTCACCACTCCCAGTACAGAACCTGTGCATCATTCACCTCTCCCAGTACAGAACCTGTGCACCATCCACCTCTCCCAGTACAGACCCTGAGCTCATCCACCTCTCCTAGTAGAGACTCTGTGCCTATTCTCCTCTCCCAGTACAGACCCTGTGCATCATTCACCTCTCCCAGTACAGACCCTGTGCCCATTCACCTCTCCCAGTACAGACCCTGTGCCCATTCACCTCTCCCAGGACAGACCCTGTGCATCATTCACCTCTCCCAGTACAGACCCTGTTCCCATTCACCTCTCCCAGTACAGACCCTGTGCCCATTCACCTCTCCCAGTACAGACTCTGTGCATCATTCACCTCTCCTAGTACAGACCCTGTGCCCCATTCACCTCACCCAGTGCAGAACCTGTGCATCATTCAATTCTCCCAGTAGACCCTGGGTAACATTCACTTCTCCCAGTACAGACCTGTGCCCATCCACCTCTCCCAGTACAGAACCTGTGCACCATCCACCTCTCCCAGTACAAACACTGTGCCCATTCACCTCTCCCAGTACAGACCTTGTGCCCATCCATCTCTCCCCGTACAGACCCTGTGCCCATCAACCTCTCCCAGTTCAGACTCTATGCTTATTCACCTCTCCCAGTACAGACCCTGTGCCCATTCACCTCTCCCAATACAGACACTGTGCATCATTCGCCTCTCCCAGTACAGACCCTGTGCCCATTTACCTCTCCCAGTACAGACACTATGCCCATTCACCTCTCCCAGTACAGACCCTGTGCATCATTCACCTCTCCCAGTACAGACCCTGTGCCCATTCACCTCTCCCAGTACAGACTGTGTCCATCCACCTCTCCCAGTACAGATCCTGTGCCCCATTCACGTCTCCCAGTACAGAATCCGTGCACCATCCACCTCTCCCAGTACAGAACCTGTGCCCCATTCACCTCTCCCAGTACAGACCCTGTACATCATTCACTTCTCCCAGTACAGACCTTTGTGCCCATCCACCTCTCCCAGTACAGACCCTCTGCGTCATTCACCTCTCCCAGTACAGACCCTGTGCCCATTCACCTCTCCTAGTACAGACCCTGTGCCCATTCACCTCTCCCAGTGCAGACCCTGTGCCCATTCACCTCTCCCAGTACAGACCTTGTGCCCATCCATCTCTCCTCGTACAGACCCTGTGCCAATCCACCTTTCCAGTACAGACCCTATGCCCATCCACCTCACCCAGTACAGACTCTGTGCCTATTCACATCTCCCAGTACAGACTCTGTGCATCATTCACCTCTCCCAGCACAGACCCTGTGCCCATTCACCTCTCCCAGTACAGACCCTGTGCATCATTCACCTCTCCCAGTACAAATCCTGTGCCCTATTCACCTCTCCCAGTACAGAACCCGTGCACCATCCGCCTCTCCCAGTACAGACCCTGTGCCCATTCACCTCTCCCAGTACAGACCCTGTGCCCATTCACCTCTCCCAGTACAGTCCGTGTGCCCATTCACCTCTCCCAGTACAGACCCTGTGCCCATTCACCTCTCCCAGTACAGACCTTGTGCCCATCCATCTCTCCCCGTACAGACCCTATGCCCATCCACCTCTCCCAGTACAGACCCTGTGCCTATTCACCTCTCCCAGTACAGACTCAGTGCATCATTCACCTCTCCCAGCACAGACCCTGTGCCCATTCACCTGTCCCAGTACAGACCATGTGCATCATTCACCTCTCCCAGTACAGACCCTGTGCCCATTCATCTCTCCCAGTACAGACCCTGTGCATCATTCACCTCTCCCAGTACAGACCCTATGCCCATTCACCTCTCCCAGTACAAACTGTGTCCATTCACCTCTCCCAGTACAAATCTTGTGCATCATTCACCTCTCCCAGTACAGAACCCGTGCCCATCCACCTCTCCCAGTACAGATCCTGTGCACCATCCACCTCTCCCAGTACAGATCCTGTGCAACATCCATCTCTCCCAGCAGAGATCCTGTGCCCCACTCACCTCACCCAGTGCAGAACCTGTGCATCATTCAACTCTCCCAGTAGACCCTGGGCAACATTCACTTCTCCCAGTACAGACCTGTGCCCATCCACCTCTCCCAGTACAGAACCTGTGCACCATCCACCTCTCCCAGTACAGATCCTGTGTCCATTCACCTCTCCCAGTACAGACCTTGTGCCCATCCATCTCTCCCCGTACAGACCCTGTGCCCATCCACCTCGCCCAGGACAGACTCTGTGCCTATCCACCTCTCCCAGTACAGACTCTGTGCATCATTCACCTCTCCCAGCACAGAACCTGTGCCAATTCACCTCTCCCAGTACAGACCCTGTGCATCATTCACCTTTCCCAGTACAGACACTATGCCCATTCACCTCTCCCAGTACAGACCCTGTGCATCATTCACCTCTCCCAGTACAGACCCAATGCCCATTCACCTCTCCCAGTACAGACTGTGTCCATCCACCTCTCCCAGTGCAGATCTTGTGCCCCAGTCACCTCTCCCAGTACAGAACCCATGCACCATCCACCTTTCCCAGTACAGATCCTGTGCCCCATTCACCTCTCCCAGTACAGACCCTGTGCATCATTCACTTCTCCCAGTACAGACCCTGTGCCCATTCACCTCTCCCAGTACAGACCCTGTGCCCATTCACCTCTCCCAGTACAGACCCTGTGCCCATTTCACCTCTCCCAGTACAGAACCTGTGCATCATTCACCTCTCCCAGTACAGAACCTGTGCACCATCCACCTCTCCCAGTACAGACCTTGTGCCCATCCATCTCTCCCCGTACAGACCCTGTGCCCATCCACCTCTCCCAGGACAGACTCTGTGCCTATTCACCTCTCCCAGTACAGACTCTGTGCATCATTCACCTCTCCCAGCACAGAACCTGTGCCAATTCACCTCTCCCAGTACAGACCCTGTGCATCATTCACCTTTCCCAGTACAGACACTATGCCCATTCACCTCTCCCAGTACAGACCCTGTGCATCATTCACCTCTCCCAGTACAGACCCAATGCCCATTCACCTCTCCCAGTACAGACTGTGTCCATCCACCTCTCCCAGTGCAGATCTTGTGCCCCAGTCACCTCTCCCAGTACAGAACCCATGCACCATCCACCTTTCCCAGTACAGATCCTGTGCCCCATTCACCTCTCCCAGTACAGACCCTGTGCATCATTCACTTCTCCCAGTACAGACCCTGTGCCCATTCACCTCTCCCAGTACAGACCCTGTGCCCATTCACCTCTCCCAGTACAGACCCTGTGCCCATTTCACCTCTCCCAGTACAGAACCTGTGCATCATTCACCTCTCCCAGTACAGAACCTGTGCACCATCCACCTCTCCCAGTACAGACCCTGTGCCCATCCACCTCTCCAGTACAGACCCTGTGCATCATTCACCTCTCCCAGTACAGACCCTGTGCCCATTCACCTCTCCCAGTAAAGTCCGTGTGCCCATTCACCTCTCCCAGTACAGACCCTGTGCCCATTCACCTCTCCCAGTACAGACCTTGTGCCCATCCATCTCTCCCCGTACAGACCCTATGCCCATCCACCTCTCCCAGTACAGACCCTGTGCCTATTCACCTCTCCCAGTACAGACTCAGTGCATCATTCACCTCTCCCAGCACAGACCCTGTGCCCATTCACCTGTCCCAGTACAGACCATGTGCATCATTCACCTCTCCCAGTACAGACCCTGTGCCCATTCATCTCTCCCAGTACAGACCCTGTGCATCATTCACCTCTCCCAGTACAGACCCTATGCCCATTCACCTCTCCCAGTACAAACTGTGTCCATTCACCTCTCCCAGTACAAATCTTGTGCATCATTCACCTCTCCCAGTACAGAACCCGTGCCCATCCACCTCTCCCAGTACAGATCCTGTGCACCATCCACCTCTCCCAGTACAGATCCTGTGCAACATCCATCTCTCCCAGCAGAGATCCTGTGCCCCACTCACCTCACCCAGTGCAGAACCTGTGCATCATTCAACTCTCCCAGTAGACCCTGGGCAACATTCACTTCTCCCAGTACAGACCTGTGCCCATCCACCTCTCCCAGTACAGAACCTGTGCACCATCCACCTCTCCCAGTACAGACCCTGTGTCCATTCACCTCTCCCAGTACAGACCTTGTGCCCATCCATCTCTCCCCGTACAGACCCTGTGCCCATCCACCTCGCCCAGGACAGACTCTGTGCCTATCCACCTCTCCCAGTACAGACTCTGTGCATCATTCACCTCTCCCAGCACAGAACCTGTGCCAATTCACCTCTCCCAGTACAGACCCTGTGCATCATTCACCTTTCCCAGTACAGACACTATGCCCATTCACCTCTCCCAGTACAGACCCTGTGCATCATTCACCTCTCCCAGTACAGACCCAATGCCCATTCACCTCTCCCAGTACAGACTGTGTCCATCCACCTCTCCCAGTGCAGATCTTGTGCCCCAGTCACCTCTCCCAGTACAGAACCCATGCACCATCCACCTTTCCCAGTACAGATCCTGTGCCCCATTCACCTCTCCCAGTACAGACCCTGTGCATCATTCACTTCTCCCAGTACAGACCCTGTGCCCATTCACCTCTCCCAGTACAGACCCTGTGCCCATTCACCTCTCCCAGTACAGACCCTGTGCCCATTTCACCTCTCCCAGTACAGAACCTGTGCATCATTCACCTCTCCCAGTACAGAACCTGTGCACCATCCACCTCTCCCAGTACAGACCTTGTGCCCATCCATCTCTCCCCGTACAGACCCTGTGCCCATCCACCTCTCCCAGGACAGACTCTGTGCCTATTCACCTCTCCCAGTACAGACTCTGTGCATCATTCACCTCTCCCAGCACAGAACCTGTGCCAATTCACCTCTCCCAGTACAGACCCTGTGCATCATTCACCTTTCCCAGTACAGACACTATGCCCATTCACCTCTCCCAGTACAGACCCTGTGCATCATTCACCTCTCCCAGTACAGACCCAATGCCCATTCACCTCTCCCAGTACAGACTGTGTCCATCCACCTCTCCCAGTGCAGATCTTGTGCCCCAGTCACCTCTCCCAGTACAGAACCCATGCACCATCCACCTTTCACAGTACAGATCCTGTGCCCCATTCACCTCTCCCAGTACAGACCCTGTGCATCATTCACTTCTCCCAGTACAGACCCTGTGCCCATTCACCTCTCCCAGTACAGACCCTGTGCCCATTCACCTCTCCCAGTACAGACCCTGTGCCCATTTCACCTCTCCCAGTACAGAACCTGTGCATCATTCACCTCTCCCAGTACAGAACCTGTGCACCATCCACCTCTCCCAGTACAGACCCTGTGCCCATCCACCTCTCCAGTACAGACCCTGTGCATCATTCACCTCTCCCAGTATAGACCCTGTGCCCATTCACCTCTCCCAGTACAGTCCGTGTGCCCATTCACCTCTCCCAGTACAGACCCTGTGCCCATTCACCTCTCCCAGTACAGACCTTGTGCCCATCCATCTCTCCCCGTACAGACCCTATGCCCATCCACCTCTCCCAGTACAGACCCTGTGCCTATTCACCTCTCCCAGTACAGACTCAGTGCATCATTCACCTCTCCCAGCACAGACCCTGTGCCCATTCACCTGTCCCAGTACAGACCATGTGCATCATTCACCTCTCCCAGTACAGACCCTGTGCCCATTCATCTCTCCCAGTACAGACCCTGTGCATCATTCACCTCTCCCAGTACAGACCCTATGCCCATTCACCTCTCCCAGTACAAACTGTGTCCATTCACCTCTCCCAGTACAAATCTTGTGCATCATTCACCTCTCCCAGTACAGAACCCGTGCCCATCCACCTCTCCCAGTACAGATCCTGTGCACCATCCACCTCTCCCAGTACAGATCCTGTGCAACATCCATCTCTCCCAGCAGAGATCCTGTGCCCCACTCACCTCACCCAGTGCAGAACCTGTGCATCATTCAACTCTCCCAGTAGACCCTGGGCAACATTCACTTCTCCCAGTACAGACCTGTGCCCATCCACCTCTCCCAGTACAGAACCTGTGCACCATCCACCTCTCCCAGTACAGACCCTGTGTCCATTCACCTCTCCCAGTACAGACCTTGTGCCCATCCATCTCTCCCCGTACAGACCCTGTGCCCATCCACCTCGCCCAGGACAGACTCTGTGCCTATCCACCTCTCCCAGTACAGACTCTGTGCATCATTCACCTCTCCCAGCACAGAACCTGTGCCAATTCACCTCTCCCAGTACAGACCCTGTGCATCATTCACCTTTCCCAGTACAGACACTATGCCCATTCACCTCTCCCAGTACAGACCCTGTGCATCATTCACCTCTCCCAGTACAGACCCAATGCCCATTCACCTCTCCCAGTACAGACTGTGTCCATCCACCTCTCCCAGTGCAGATCTTGTGCCCCAGTCACCTCTCCCAGTACAGAACCCATGCACCATCCACCTTTCCCAGTACAGATCCTGTGCCCCATTCACCTCTCCCAGTACAGACCCTGTGCATCATTCACTTCTCCCAGTACAGACCCTGTGCCCATTCACCTCTCCCAGTACAGACCCTGTGCCCATTCACCTCTCCCAGTACAGACCCTGTGCCCATTTCACCTCTCCCAGTACAGAACCTGTGCATCATTCACCTCTCCCAGTACAGAACCTGTGCACCATCCACCTCTCCCAGTACAGACCTTGTGCCCATCCATCTCTCCCCGTACAGACCCTGTGCCCATCCACCTCTCCCAGGACAGACTCTGTGCCTATTCACCTCTCCCAGTACAGACTCTGTGCATCATTCACCTCTCCCAGCACAGAACCTGTGCCAATTCACCTCTCCCAGTACAGACCCTGTGCATCATTCACCTTTCCCAGTACAGACACTATGCCCATTCACCTCTCCCAGTACAGACCCTGTGCATCATTCACCTCTCCCAGTACAGACCCAATGCCCATTCACCTCTCCCAGTACAGACTGTGTCCATCCACCTCTCCCAGTGCAGATCTTGTGCCCCAGTCACCTCTCCCAGTACAGAACCCATGCACCATCCACCTTTCCCAGTACAGATCCTGTGCCCCATTCACCTCTCCCAGTACAGACCCTGTGCATCATTCACTTCTCCCAGTACAGACCCTGTGCCCATTCACCTCTCCCAGTACAGACCCTGTGCCCATTCACCTCTCCCAGTACAGACCCTGTGCCCATTTCACCTCTCCCAGTACAGAACCTGTGCATCATTCACCTCTCCCAGTACAGAACCTGTGCACCATTCACCTCTCCCAGTACAGACCCTGTGCCCATCCACCTCTCCAGTACAGACCCTCTGCATCATTCACCTCTCCCAGTACAGACCCTGTGCCCATTCACCTCTCCTAGTACAGACCCTGTGCCCATTCACCTCTCCCAGTACAGACCCTGTGCCCATTCACCTCTCTCAGTACAGACCTTGTGCCCATCCATCTCTCCACGTACAGACCCTATGCCCATCCACCTCTCCCAGTACAGACCCTGTGCCTATTCACCTCTCCCAGTACAGACTCAGTGCATCATTCACCTCTCCCAGCACAGACCCTGTGCCCATTCACCTCTCCCAGTACAGACCCTGTGCATCATTCACCTCTCCCAGTACAGACCCTGTGCCCATTCATCTCTCCCAGTACAGACCCTGTGCATCATTCACCTCTCCCAGTACAGACCCTATGCCCATTCACCTCTCCCAGTACAAACTGTGTCCATTCACCTCTCCCAGTACAAATCTTGTGCATCATTCACCTCTCCCAGTACAGAACCCGTGCCCATCCACCTCTCCCAGTACAGATCCTGTGCACCATCCACCTCTCCCAGTACAGATCCTGTGCAACATCCATCTCTCCCAGCAGAGATCCTGTGCCCCACTCACCTCACCCAGTGCAGAACCTGTGCATCATTCAACTCTCCCAGTAGACCCTGGGCAACATTCACTTCTCCCAGTACAGACCTGTGCCCATCCACCTCTCCCAGTACAGAACCTGTGCACCATCCACCTCTCCCAGTACAGACCCTGTGCCCATTCACCTCTCCCAGTACAGACCTTGTGCCCATCCATCTCTCCCCGTACAGACCCTGTGCCCATCCACCTCTCCCAGGACAGACTCTGTGCCTATTCACCTCTCCCAGTACAGACCCTGTGCATCATTCACTTCTCCCAGTACAGACCCTGTGCCCATTCACCTCTCCCAGTACAGACCCTGTGCCCATTCACCTCTCCCAGTACAGACCCTGTGCCCATTTCACCTCTCCCAGTACAGAACCTGTGCATCATTCACCTCTCCCAGTACAGAACCTGTGCACCATCCACCTCTCCCAGTACAGACCCTGTGCCCATCCACCTCTCCCAGTACAGACTCTGTGCCTATTCACCTCTCCCAGTACAGACCCTGTGCATCATTCACCTCTCCCAGTACAGACCCTGTGCCCATTCAGCTCTCCCAGTACAGACCCTGTGCATCATTCACCTCTCCCAGTACAGACCCTGTGCCCATTCACCTCTCCCAGTACAGACCCTGTGCCCATTCAGCTCTCCCAGTACAGACCCTGTGCCCATTCACCTCTCCCAGTACAGACCCTGTGCATCATTCACCTCTCCTAGTACAGACCCTGTGCCCCATTCACCTCACCCTGTGCAGAACCTGTGCATCATTCAACTCTCCCAGTAGACCCTGGGTAACATTCACTTCTCCCAGTACAGACCTGTGCCCATCCACCTCTCCCAGTACAGAACCTGTGCACCATCCACCTCTCCCAGTACAAACACTGTGCCCATTCACCTCTCCCAGTACAGACCTTGTGCCCATCCATCTCTCCCCGTACAGACCCTGTGCCCATCAACCTCTCCCAGTTCAGACTCTATGCTTATTCACCTCTCCCAGTACAGACCCTGTGCCCATTCACCTCTCCCAATACAGACCCTGTGCATCATTCACCTCTCCCAGGACAGACCCTGTGCCCATTTACCTCTCCCAGTACAGACACTATGCCCATTAACCTCTCCCAGGACAGACCCTGTGCATCATTCACCTCTCCCAGTACAGACCCTGTGCACATTCACCTCTCCCAGTACAGACCCTGTGCCCATTCACCTCTCCCAGTACAGACCCTGTGCCCCAGTCACCTCTCCCAGTACAGATCTTGTGCCCCAGTCACCTCTCCCAGTACAGAACCCATGCACCATCCACCTTTCCCAGTACAGATCCTGTGCTCCATTCACCTCTCCCAGTACAGACCCTGTGCCCATCCACCTCTCCCAGTACAGACCCTGTGCATCATTCACCTCTCCCAGTACAGAGCCTGTGCCCTTCCACCTCTCCCAGTACAGACCCTGTGCCCATTCACCACTCCCAGTACAGACCCTGTGCCCATTCACCTCTCCCAGTACAGACCCTGTGCCCATTTCACCTCTCCCAGTACAGAACCTGTGCATCATTCACCTCTCCCAGTACAGAACCTGTGCACATCCACCTCTCCCAGTACAGACCCTGTGCCCATTCACCTCTCCCAGTATAGACCCTGTGCCCATTCACCTCTCCCAGTACAGACCCTGTGCATCATTCACCTCTCCCAGTACAGACCCTGTGCCCATTCACCTCACCCAGTACAGACCCTGTGCCCATTCACCTCTCCCAGTACAGACTCTGTGCATCATTCACCTCACCTAGTACAGACCCTGTGCCCCATTCACCTCACCCAGTGCAGAACCTGTGCATCATTCAACTCTCCCAGTAGACCCTGGGCGAGATTCACTTCTCCCAGTACAGAACCCGTGCACCATCCACCTCTCCCAGTACAAACACTGTGCCCATTCACCTCTCCCAGTACAGACCTTGTGCCCATCCATCTCTCCCCGTACAGACCCTGTGCCCATCAACCTCTCCCAGTACAGACTCTATGCTTATTCACCTCTCGCAGTACAGACCCTGTGCCCATTCACCTCTCCCAATACAGACCCTGTGCATCATTCACCTCTCCCAGTACAGACCCAGTGCCCATTTACCTCTCCCAGTACAGACACTATGCCCATTCACCTCTCCCAGTACAGACCCTGTGCATCATTCACCTCTCCCAGTACAGACCCTATGCCCATTCACCTCTCCCAGTACAGACTGTGTCCATCCACCTCTCCCAGTACAGACCCTGTGCCCATTCACCTCTCCCAGTACAGACCCTGTGCCCATTCACCTCTCCCAGTACAGACCTTGTGCCCATCCATCTCTCCTCGTACAGACCCTGTGCCAATCCACCTTTCCAGTACAGACCCTATGCCCATCCACCTCACCCAGTACAGACTCTGTGCCTATTCACATCTCCCAGTACAGACCCTGTGCATCATTCACCTCTCCCAGTACAGACTCTATGCTTATTCACCTCTCCCAGTACAGACCCTGTGCCCATTCACCTCTCCCAATAGAGACCCTGTGCATCATTCACCTCTCCCAGTACAGACCCTGTGCCCATTTACCTCTCCCAGTACAGACACTATGCCCATTCACCTCTCCCAGTACAGACCCTGTGCATCATTCACCTCTCCCAGTACAGACCCTGTGCATCATTCACCTCTCCCAGTACAGACCCTATGCCCATTCACCTCTCCCAGTACAGACCCTGTGCATCATTCACCTCTCCCAGTACAGACCCTATGCCCATTCACTTCTCCCAGTACAGACTGTGTCCATCCACCTCTCCCAGTATAGATCTTGTGCCCCAGTCACCTCTCCCAGTACAGAACCCATGCACCATCCACCTTTCCCAGTACAGATCCTGTGCCCCATTCACCTCTCCCAGTACAGACCCTGTGCATCATTCACTTCTCCCAGTACAGACCCTGTGCCCATCCACCTCTCCCAGTACAGACCCTGTGCCCATTCACCTCTCCCAGTACAGACCCTGTGCCCATTTCACCTCTCCCAGTACAGAACCTGTGCACCATCCACCTCTCCCAGTACAGACCCTGTGCTCATCCACCTCTCCCAGTACAGACTCTGTGCCTATTCACCTCTCCCAGTACAGACCCTGTGCATCATTCACCTCTCCCAGTACAGACCCTGTGCCTATTCACCTCTCCCAGTACAGACCTTGTGCCCATTCACCTCTCCCAGTACAGACCCTGTGCATCATTCACCTCTCCCAGTACAGACCCTGTTCCCATTCACCTCTCCCAGTACAGACCCTGTGCCCATTCACCTCTCCCAGTACAGACCCTGTGCCCATTCACCTCTCCCAGTACAGACCCTGTGCATCATTCACCTCTCCCAGTACAGACCCTATGCCCATTCACTTCTCCCAGTACAGACTGTGTCCATCCACCTCTCCCAGTATAGATCTTGTGCCCCAGTCACCTCTCCCAGTACAGAACCCATGCACCATCCACCTTTCCCAGTACAGATCCTGTGCCCCATTCACCTCTCCCAGTACAGACCCTGTGCATCATTCACTTCTCCCAGTACAGACCCTGTGCCCATCCACCTCTCCCAGTACAGACCCTGTGCCCATTCACCTCTCCCAGTACAGACCCTGTGCCCATTTCACCTCTCCCAGTACAGAACCTGTGCACCATCCACCTCTCCCAGTACAGACCCTGTGCTCATCCACCTCTCCCAGTACAGACTCTGTGCCTATTCACCTCTCCCAGTACAGACCCTGTGCATCATTCACCTCTCCCAGTACAGACCCTGTGCCTATTCACCTCTCCCAGTACAGACCTTGTGCCCATTCACCTCTCCCAGTACAGACCCTGTGCATCATTCACCTCTCCCAGTACAGACCCTGTTCCCATTCACCTCTCCCAGTACAGACCCTGTGCCCATTCACCTCTCCCAGTACAGACTCTGTGCATCTTTCACCTCTCCTAGTACAGACCCTGTGCCCCATTCACCTCACCCAGTGCAGAACCTGTGCATCATTCAATTCTCCCAGTAGACCCTGGGTAACATTCACTTCTCCCAGTACAGACCTGTGCCCATCCACCTCTCCCAGTACAGAACCTGTGCACCATCCACCTCTCCCAGTACAAACACTGTGCCCATTCACCTCTCCCAGTACATACCTTGTGCCCATCCATCTCTCCCCGTACAGACCCTGTGCCCATCAACCTCTCCCAGTCCAGACTCTATGCTTATTCACCTCTCCCAATACAGACCCTGTGCATCATTCACCTCTCCCAGTACAGACCCTGTGCCCATTTACCTCTCCCAGTACAGACACTATGCCCATTTACCTCTCCCAGTACAGACCCTGTGCATCATTCACCACTCCCAGTACAGACCCTGTGCCCATTCACCTCTCCCAGTACAGAATGTGTCCATCCACCTCTCCCAGTACAGATCCTGTGCCCCATTCACCTCTCCCAGTACAGAATCCGTGCACCATCCACCTCTCCCAGTACAGATCCTGTGCCCCATTCACCTCTCCCAGTACAGACCCTGTACATCATTCACTTCTCCCAGTACAGACCTTGTGCCCATCCACCTCTCCCAGTACAGACCCTCTGCATCATTCACCTCTCCCAGTACAGACCCTGTGCCCATTTACCTCTCCCAGTACAGACACTATGCCCATTCACCTCTCCCAGTACAGACCCTGTGCATCATTCACCTCTCCCAGTACAGACCCTGTGCCCATTCACCTCTCCCAGTACAGACTGTGTCCATCCACCTCTCCCAGTACAGATCCTGTGCCCCATTCACCTCTCCCAGTACAGAATCCGTGCACCATCCACCTCTCCCAGTACAGATCCTGTGCCCCATTCACCTCTCCCAGTACAGGCCCTCTGCATCATTCACCTCTCCCAGTACAGACCCTGTGCCCATTCACCTCTCCTAGTACAGGCCCTGTGCCCATTCACCTCTCCCAGTGCAGACCTTGTGCCCATCCATCTCTCCTCGTACAAACCCTGTGCCAATCCACCTTTCCAGTACAGACCCTATGCCCATCCACCTCACCCAGTACAGACTCTGTGCCTATTCACATCTCCCAGTACAGACTCTGTGCATCATTCACCTCTCCCAGCACAGACCCTGTGCCCATTCACCTCTCCCAGTACAGACCCTGTGCATCATTCACCTCTCCCAGTACAAATCCTGTGCCCCATTCACCTCTCCCAGTACAGAACCCGTGCACCATCCGCTTCTCCCAGTACAGACCCTGTGCCCATTCACCTCTCCCAGTACAGACCCTGTGCCCATTCACCTCTCCCAGTACAGTCTGTGTGCCCATTCACCTCTCCTAGTACAGACCCTGTGCCCATTCACCTCTCCCAGTACAGACCTTGTGCCCATCCATCTCTCCCCGTACAGACCCTATGCCTATCCACCTCTCCCAGTACAGACCCTGTGCCTATTCACCTCTCCCAGTACAGACTCAGTGCATCATTCACCTCTCCCAGCACAGACCCTGTGCCCATTCACCTGTCCCAGTACAGACCCTGTGCATCATTCACCTCTCCCAGTACAGACCCTGTGCCCATTCATCTCTCCCAGTACAGACCCTGTGCATCATTCACCTCTCCCAGTACAGACCCTATGCCCATTCACCTCTCCCAGTACAAACTGTGTCCATTCACCTCTCCCAGTACAAATCTTGTGCATCATTCACCTCTCCCAGTACAGAACCCGTGCCCATCCACCTCTCCCAGTACAGATCCTGTCCACCATCCACCTCTCCCAGTACAGATCCTGTGCAACATCCATCTCTCTCAGCAGAGATCCTGTGCCCCACTCACCTCACCCAGTGCAGAACCTGTGCATCATTCAACTCTCACAGTAGACCCTGGGCAACATTCACTTCTCCCAGTACAGACCTGTGCCCATCCACCTCTCCCAGTACAGAACCTGTGCACCATCCACCTCTCCCAGTACAGACCCTGTGCCCATTCACCTCTCCCAGTACAGACCTTGTGCCCATCCATCTCTCCCCGTACAGACCCTGTGCCCATCCACCTCTCCCAGGACAGACTCTGTGCCTATTCACCTCTCCCAGTACAGACTCTGTGCATCATTCACCTCTCCCAGCACAGAACCTGTGTCAATTCACCTCTCCCAGTACAGACCCTGTGCATCATTCACCTTTCCCAGTACAGACCCTGTGCCCATTCACCTCTCCCAGTACAGACCCTGTGCATCATTCACCTCTCCCAGTACAGACCCTGTGCATCATTCACCTCTCCCAGTGCAGACTGTGTCCATCCACCTCTCCCAGTACAGATCTTGTGCCCCAGTCACCTCTCCCAGTACAGAACCCATGCACCATCCACCTTTCCCAGTACAGATCCTGTGCCCCATTCACCTCTCCCAGTACAGACCCTGTGCATCATTCACTTCTCCCAGTACAGACCCTGTGCCCATTCACCTCTCCCAGTACAGACCCTGTGCCCATTCACCTCTCCCAGTACAGACTCTGTGCCTATTCACCTCTCCCAGTACAGACCCTGTGCATCATTCACGTCTCCCAGTACAGACCCTGTGCCCATTCACCTCTCCCAGTATAGACCCTGTGCCCATTCACCTCTCCCAGTACAGACCCTGTGCATCATTCACCTCTCCCAGTACAGACCCTGTGCCCATTCACTTCTCCCAGTACAGACTCTGTGCCCATTCACCTCTCCCAGTACAGACTCTGTGCATCATTCACCTCTCCTAGTACAGACCCTGTGCCCCATTCACCTCACCCAGTGCAGAACCTGTGCATCATTCAATTCTCCCAGTAGACCCTGGGCAACATTCACTTCTCCCAGTACAGACCTGTGCCCATCCACCTCTCCCAGTACAGAACCTGTGCACCATCCACCTCTCCCAGTGCAAACACTGTGCCCATTCACCTCTCCCAGTACAGACCTTATGCCCATCCATCTCTCCCCGTACAGACCCTGTGCCCATCAACCTCTCCCAGTACAGACTCTATGCTTATTCACCTCTCCCAGTACAGACCCTGTGCCCATTCACCTCTCCCAGTACAGACCCTGTGCACATTCACCTCTCCCAGTACAGACCCTGTGCCCATTCACCTCTCCCAGTACAGACCCTTTGCATCATTCACCTCTCCCAGTACAGACCCTGTGCATCATTCACCTCTCCCAGTACAGACCCTGTGCACATTCACCTCTCCCAGTACAGACCCTGTGCCCATTCACCTCTCCCAGTACAGACCCTGTGCATCATTCACCTCTCCCAGTACAGACCCTATGCCCATTCACCTCTCCCAGTACAGACTGTGTCCATCCACCTCTCCCAGTACAGATCTTGTGCCCCAGTCACCTCTCCCAGTACAGAACCCATGCACCATCCACCTTTCCCAGTACAGATCCTGTGCCCCATTCACCTCTCCCAGTACAGACCCTGTGCATCATTCACTTCTCCCAGTACAGACCCTGTGCCCATCCACCTCTCCCAGTACAGACCCTGTGCATCATTCACCTCTCCCAGCACAGACCCTGTGCCCATCAACCTCTCCCAGTACAGACTCTATGCTTATTCACCTCTCCCAGTACAGACCCTGTGCCCATTCACCTCTCCCAATACAGAGCCTGTGCATCATTCACCTCTCCCAGTACAGACCCTGTGCCCATTTACCTCTCCCAGTACAGACACTATGCGCATTCACCTCTCCCAGTACATACCCTGTGCATCATTCACCTCTCCCAGTACAGACCCTATGCCCATTCACCTCTCCCATACAGACTGTGTCCATCCACCTCTCCCAGTACAGATCCTGTGCCCCATTCACCTCTCCCAGTACAGAATCCGTGCACCTTCCACCTCTCCCAGTACAGATCCTGTGCCCCATTCACCTCTCCCAGTACAGACCCTGTACATCATTCACTTCTCCCAGTACAGACCTTGTGCCCATCCACCTCTCCCAGTACAGACCCTGTGCATCATTCACCTCTCCCAGTACAGACCCTGTGCCCATTCACCTCTCCCATTACAGACCCTGGGCCCATTCACCTCTCCCAGTACAGACCTTGTGCCCATCCATCTCTCCTCGTACAGACCCTGTGCCAATCCACCTTTCCAGTACAGACCCTATGCCCATCCACCTCACCCAGTACAGACTCTGTGCCTATTCACATCTCCCAGTACAGACTCTGTGCATCATTCACCTCTCCCAGCACAGACCCTGTGCCCATTCACCTCTCCCAGTACAGACCCTGTGCATCATTCACCTCTGCCAGTACAAATCCTGTGCCCCATTCACCTCTCCCAGTACAGAACCCGTGCACCATCCACCTCTCCCAGTACAGACCCTGTGCCCATTTACCTCTCCCAGTACAGACCTTGTGCCCATTCACCTCACCCAGTACAGTCCGTGTGCCCATTCACCTCTCCCAGTACAGACCCTGTGCCCATTCACCTCTCCCAGTACAGACCTTGTGCCCATCCATCTCTCCCCGTACAGACCCTATGCCCATCCACCTCTCCCAGTACAGAGCCTGTGCCTATTCACCTCTCCCAGTACAGACTCAGTGCATCATTCACCTCTCCCAGCACAGATCATGTGCCCATTCACCTGTCCCAGTACAGACCCTGTGCATCATTCACCTCTCCCAGTACAGACCCTGTGCCCATTCATCTCTCCCAGTACAGACCCTGTGCATCATTCACCTCTCCCAGTACAGACCCTATGCCCATTCACCTCTCCCAGTACAAACTGTGTCCATTCACCTCTCCCAGTACAAATCTTGTGCATCATTCACCTCTCCCAGTACAGACTCCGTGCCCATTCACCTCTCCCAGTACAGACCCTGTGCAACATCCATCTCTCCCAATAGAGATCCTGTGCCCCACACGCCTCACCCAGTGCAGAACCTGTGCATCATTCAACTCTCCCAGTAGACCCTGGGCAACATTCACTTCTCCCAGTACAGACCTGTGCCCATCCACCTCTCCCAGTACAGAACCTGTGCACCATCCACCTCTCCCAGTACAGACCCTGTGCCCATTCACCTCTCCCAGTACAGACCTTGTGCCCATCCATCTCTCCCCGTACAGACCCTGTGCCCATCCACCTCTCCCAGGACAGACTCTGTGCATCATTCACCTCTCCCAGCACAGAACCTGTGCCCATTCACCTCTCCCAGTACAGACCCTGTGCATCATTCACCTCTCCCAGTACAGACCCTATGCCCATTCACCTCTCCCAGTACAGACTGTGTCCATCCACCTCTCCCAGTACAGATCTTGTGCCCCAGTCACCTCTCCCAGTACAGAACCCATGCACCATCCACCTCTCCCAGTACAGACTGTGTCCATCCACCTCTCCCAGTACAGATCTTGTGCCCCAGTCACCTCTCCCAGTACAGAACCCATGCACCATCCACCTTTCCCAGTACAGACCCTGTGCATCATTCACTTCTCCCAGTACAGACCCTGTGCCCATTCACCTCTCCCAGTACAGACCCTGTGCCCATTTCACCTCTCCCAGTACAGAACCTGTGCATCATTCACCTCTCCCAGTACAGAACCTGTGCACCATCCACCTCTCCCAGTACAGACCCTGTGCCCATCCACCTCTCCCAGTACAGACTCTGTGCCTATTCACCTCTCCCAGTACAGACCCTGTGCATCATTCACCTCTCCCAGTACAGACCCTGTGCCCATTCACCTCTCCCAGTACACACCCTGTGCCCATTCACCTCTCCCAGTGCAGACTCTGTGCATCATTCACCTCTCCTAGTACAGAACCTGTGCCCCATTCACCTCACCCAGTGCAGAACCTGTGCATCATTCAACTCTCCCAGAAGACCCTGGGCAACATTCACTTCTCCCAGTACAGACCTGTGCACCATCCACCTCTCCCAGTACAAACACTGTGCCCATTAACCTCTCCCAGTACAGACCTTGTGCCCATCCATCTCTCCCCGTACAGACCCTGTGCCCATCAACCTCTCCCAGTACACACACTATGCTTATTCACCTCTCCCAGTACAGACCCTGTGCCCATTCACCTCTCCCAATACAGACCCTGTGCATCATTCACCTCTCCCAGTACAGACCCTATGCCCATTCACCTCTCCCAGTACAGACTGTGTCCATCCACCTCTCCCAGTACAGATCCTGTGCCCCATTCACCTCTCCCAGTACAGAACCCGTGCACCATCCACCTCTCCCAGTACAGATCCTGTGCCCCATTCACCTCTCCCAGTACAGACCCTGTGCATCATGCACTTCTCCCAGTACAGACCCTGTGCCCATCCACTGCTCCCAGTACAGACCCTGTGCATCATTCACCTCTCCCAGTACAGATCCTGTGCCCATTCACCTCTCCCAGTACAGACCCTGTGCCCATTCACCTCTCCCAGTACAGACCCTGTGCCCATTCACCTCTCCCAGTACAGACCTTGTACCCATCCATCTCTCCCCGTACAGACCCTGTGCCCATCCACCTCTCCCAGTACAGACTCTGTGCCTATTCACCTCTCCCAGTACAGTCTCTGTGCATCATTCACCTCTCCCAGTACATACCCTGTGCCCATTCACCGGTTCCTAAATAGACCCTGTGCATCATTCACCTCTCCCAGTACAGACCCTGTGCATCATTCAACTCTCCCAGTACAGACCCTGTGCCCATTCACCTCTCCCAGTACAGACCCTGTGCCCATTTCACCTCTCCCAGTACAAAACCTGTGCATCATTCACCTCTCCCAGTACAGAACATATGCACCATCCACCTCTCCCAGTACAGACCCTGTGCCCATTCACCTCTCCCAGTACAGACCTTGTGCCCATCCATCTCTCCCCGTACAGACCCGGTGCCCATCCACCTCTCCCAGTACAGATTCTGTGCCTATTCACCTCTCCCAGTACAGACTCTGTGCATCATTCACCTCTCCCAGTACAGAACCTGTGCATCATTCACCTCTCCCAGTACAGACCCTATGCCCATTCACCTCTCCCAGTACAGATCTTGTGCCCCAGTCACCTCTCCCAGTACAGAACCCATGCACCATCCACCTCTCCCAGTACAGATCCTGTGCCCCATTCACCTCTCCCAGTACAGATCCTGTGCATCATTCACTTCTCCCAGTACAGACCCTGTGCCCATCCACCTCTCCCAGTACAGAACCTGTGCATCATTCACCTCTCCCAGTACAGAGCCTGTGCCCTTCCACCTCACCCAGTACAGACCCTGTGCCCATTCACCTCTCCCAGTCCAGACCCTGTGCCCATTCACCTCTGGCAGTGCAGACCCTGTGCCCATTTCACCTCTCCCAGTGCACAACCTGTGCATCATTTACCTCTCCCAGTACAGAACCTGTGCACCATCCACCTCTCCCAGTACAGACCCTGTGCCCATCCACCTCTCCCAGTACAGACACTGTGCCTATTCACCTCTCCCAGTACAGACCCTGTGCATCATTCACCTCTCCCAGTACAGACCCTGTGCCCATTCACCTCTCCCAGTACAGACCCTGTGCCCATTCACCTCTCCCAGTACAGACTCTGTGCATCATTCACCTCTCCCAGTACAGACCCTGTGCCCATTCACCTCTCCCAGTACAGAACCCGTGCATCTTCCACCTCTCCCAGTACAGAATCTGTGCATCATTCACCTCTCCCAGTAGACCCTGTGCATCATTCACCTCTCCCAGTACAGAACCCGTGCACCATCCACCTCTCCCAGTACAGATCCTGTGCCCCAGTCACTACTCCCAGGACAGAACCTGTGCATCATTCACCTCTCCCAGTAGACCCTGTGCATCATTCACTTCTCCCAGTACAGACTCTGTGCCCATCCACCTCTCCCAGTACAGACCCTGTGCATCATTCACCTCTCCCAGTAGACCCTGTGCCCATTCACCTCTCCCAATACAGACCCTGTGCCCATTCACCTCTCCCAGTACAGACCCTGTGCCCATTCACCTCTCCCAGTACAGACCTTGTGCCCATCCATCTCTCCCCGTACCGACCCTGTGCCCATCCACCTCTCCGAGTACAGACTCTGTGCCTATTCACCTCTCCCAGTACAGACTCTGTGCATCATTCACCTCTCCCAGTACAGACTCTGTGCCCATCCACCTCTCCCAGTACAGACCCTGTGCATCATTCACCTCTCCCAGTAGACCCTGTGCCCATTCACCTCTCCCAGTACAGACCTTGTGCCCATCCATCTCTCCCAGTACAGACCCTGTGCCCATTCACCTCTCCCAGTACAGACTCTGTGCATCATTCACCTCTCCCAGTACAGACCCTGTGCCCCATTCACCTCTCCCAGTACAGAACCCGTGCATCTTCCACCTCTCCCAGTACAGAACCTGTGCATCATTCACCTCTCCCAGTAGACCCTGTGCATCATTCACCTCTCCCAGTACAGAACCCGTGCACCATCCACCTCTCCCAGTACAGATCCTGTGCCCCAGTCACTACTCCCAGGACAGAACCTGTGCATCATTCACCTCTCCCAGTAGACCCTGTGCATCATTCACTTCTCCCAGTACAGACTCTGTGCCCATCCACCTCTCCCAGTACAGACCCTGTGCATCATTCACCTCTCCCAGTAGACCCTGTGCCCATTCACCTCTCCCAATACAGACCCTGTGCCCATTCACCTCTCCCAGTACAGACCCTGTGCCCATTCACCTCTCCCAGTACAGACCTTGTGCCCATCCATCTCTCCCCGTACCGACCCTGTGCCCATCCACCTCTCCGAGTACAGACTCTGTGCCTATTCACCTCTCCCAGTACAGACTCTGTGCATCATTCACCTCTCCCAGTACAGACTCTGTGCCCATCCACCTCTCCCAGTACAGACCCTGTGCATCATTCACCTCTCCCAGTAGACCCTGTGCCCATTCACCTCTCCCAGTACAGACCTTGTGCCCATCCATCTCTCCCCGTACCGACCCTGTGCCCATCCACCTCTCCCAGTACAGACTCTGTGCCTATTCACCTCTCCCAGTACAGACTCTGTGCATCATTCACCTCTCCCAGTACAGACCCTGTGCCCATTCACCTCTCCCAGTGCAGAACCTGTGCATCATTCACCTCTCCCAGTACAGACCCTGTGCCCATTCACCACTCCCAGTACAGACCCTGTGCCCATTCACCTCTCCCAGTACAGATCCTGTGCCCCATTCACCTCTCCCAGTACAGAACCCGTGCACCATCCACCTATCCCAGTACAGAACCTGTGCATCATTCACCTCTCCCAGTAGACCCTGTGCATCATTCACCTCTGCCAGTACAGAACCCGTGCACCATCCACCTCTCCCAGTACAGATCCTGTGCCCCATTCACTACTCCCAGTACAGAACCTGTGCATCATTCACCTCTCCCAGTAGACCCTGTGCATCATTCACTTCTCCCAGTGCAGACTCTGTGCCCATCCACCTCTCCCAGTACAGACCCTGTGCAACATTCACCTCTCCCAGTAGACCCTGTGCCCATTCACCTCTCCCAGTACAGACCCTGTGCCCATTCACCTCTCCCAGTACAGACCCTGTGCCCATTCACCTCTCCCAGTACAGACCCTGTGCCCATTTCACCTCTCCCAGTACAAAACCTGTGCATCATTCACCTCTCCCAGTACAGAACATATGCACCATCCACCTCTCCCAGTACAGACCCTGTGCCCATTCACCTCTCCCAGTACAGACCTTGTGCCCATCCATCTCTCCCCGTACAGACCCGGTGCCCATCCACCTCTCCCAGTACAGATTCTGTGCCTATTCACCTCTCCCAGTACAGACTCTGTGCATCATTCACCTCTCCCAGTACAGAACCTGTGCATCATTCACCTCTCCCAGTACAGACCCTATGCCCATTCACCTCTCCCAGTACAGATCTTGTGCCCCAGTCACCTCTCCCAGTACAGAACCCATGCACCATCCACCTCTCCCAGTACAGATCCTGTGCCCCATTCACCTCTCCCAGTACAGATCCTGTGCATCATTCACTTCTCCCAGTACAGACCCTGTGCCCATCCACCTCTCCCAGTACAGAACCTGTGCATCATTCACCTCTCCCAGTACAGAGCCTGTGCCCTTCCACCTCACCCAGTACAGACCCTGTGCCCATTCACCTCTCCCAGTCCAGACCCTGTGCCCATTCACCTCTGGCAGTGCAGACCCTGTGCCCATTTCACCTCTCCCAGTGCACAACCTGTGCATCATTTACCTCTCCCAGTACAGAACCTGTGCACCATCCACCTCTCCCAGTACAGACCCTGTGCCAATCCACCTCTCCCAGTACAGACTCTGTGCCTATTCACCTCTCCCAGTACAGACCCTGTGCATCATTCACCTCTCCCAGTACAGACCCTGTGCCCATTCACCTCTCCCAGTACAGACCCTGTGCCCATTAACCTCTCCGAGTACAGACCCTGTGCATCATTCACCTCTCCCAGTACAGACCCTGTGCCCATTCACCTCTCCCAGTACAGACCCTGTGCCCATTCACCTCTCCCAGTACAGACTCTGTGCATCATTCACCTCTCCCAGTACAGACCCTGTGCCCCATTCACCTCTCCCAGTACAGAACCCGTGCATCTTCCACCTCTCCCAGTACAGAACCTGTGCATCATTCACCTCTCCCAGTAGACCCTGTGCATCATTCACCTCTCCCAGTACAGAACCCGTGCACCATCCACCTCTCCCAGTACAGATCCTGTGCCCCAGTCACTACTCCCAGGACAGAACCTGTGCATCATTCACCTCTCCCAGTAGACCCTGTGCATCATTCACTTCTCCCAGTACAGACTCTGTGCCCATCCACCTCTCCCAGTACAGACCCTGTGCATCATTCACCTCTCCCAGTAGACCCTGTGCCCATTCACCTCTCCCAATACAGACCCTGTGCCCATTCACCTCTCCCAGGACAGACCCTGTGCCCATTCACCTCTCCCAGTACAGACCTTGTGCCCATCCATCTCTCCCCGTACCGACCCTGTGCCCATCCACCTCTCCGAGTACAGACTCTGTGCCTATTCACCTCTCCCAGTACAGACTCTGTGCATCATTCACCTCTCCCAGTACAGACTCTGTGCCCATCCACCTCTCCCAGTACAGACCCTGTGCATCATTCACCTCTCCCAGTAGACCCTGTGCCCATTCACCTCTCCCAGTACAGACCTTGTGCCCATCCATCTCTCCCAGTACAGACCCTGTGCCCATTCACCTCTCCCAGTACAGACTCTGTGCATCATTCACCTCTCCCAGTACAGACCCTGTGCCCCATTCACCTCTCCCAGTACAGAACCCGTGCATCTTCCACCTCTCCCAGTACAGAACCTGTGCATCATTCACCTCTCCCAGTAGACCCTGTGCATCATTCACCTCTCCCAGTACAGAACCCGTGCACCATCCACCTCTCCCAGTACAGATCCTGTGCCCCAGTCACTACTCCCAGGACAGAACCTGTGCATCATTCACCTCTCCCAGTAGACCCTGTGCATCATTCACTTCTCCCAGTACAGACTCTGTGCCCATCCACCTCTCCCAGTACAGACCCTGTGCATCATTCACCTCTCCCAGTAGACCCTGTGCCCATTCACCTCTCCCAATACAGACCCTGTGCCCATTCACCTCTCCCAGTACAGACCCTGTGCCCATTCACCTCTCCCAGTACAGACCTTGTGCCCATCCATCTCTCCCCGTACCGACCCTGTGCCCATCCACCTCTCCGAGTACAGACTCTGTGCCTATTCACCTCTCCCAGTACAGACTCTGTGCATCATTCACCTCTCCCAGTACAGACTCTGTGCCCATCCACCTCTCCCAGTACAGACCCTGTGCATCATTCACCTCTCCCAGTAGACCCTGTGCCCATTCACCTCTCCCAGTACAGACCTTGTGCCCATCCATCTCTCCCCGTACCGACCCTGTGCCCATCCACCTCTCCCAGTACAGACTCTGTGCCTATTCACCTCTCCCAGTACAGACTCTGTGCATCATTCACCTCTCCCAGTACAGACCCTGTGCCCATTCACCTCTCCCAGTGCAGAACCTGTGCATCATTCACCTCTCCCAGTACAGACCCTGTGCCCATTCACCACTCCCAGTACAGACCCTGTGCCCATTCACCTCTCCCAGTACAGATCCTGTGCCCCATTCACCTCTCCCAGTACAGAACCCGTGCACCATCCACCTATCCCAGTACAGAACCTGTGCATCATTCACCTCTCCCAGTAGACCCTGTGCATCATTCACCTCTGCCAGTACAGAACCCGTGCACCATCCACCTCTCCCAGTACAGATCCTGTGCCCCATTCACTACTCCCAGTACAGAACCTGTGCATCATTCACCTCTCCCAGTAGACCCTGTGCATCATTCACTTCTCCCAGTGCAGACTCTGTGCCCATCCACCTCTCCCAGTACAGACCCTGTGCAACATTCACCTCTCCCAGTAGACCCTGTGCCCATTCACCTCTCCCAGTACAGACCCTGTGCCCATTCACCTCTCCCAGTACAGACCCTGTGCCCATTCACCTCTCCCAGTACAGACCTTGTGCCCATCCATCTCTCCCCGTACCGACCCTGTGCCCATCCACCTCTCCCAGTACAGACCCTGTGCCCATTCACCTCTCCCAGTACAGACCCTGTGCATCATTCACCTCTCCCAGTACAGACCCTGTGCCCATTCACCTCTCCCAGTACAGACCCTGTGCCTATTCACCTCTCCCAGTACAGACCCTGTGCCTATTCACCTCTCCCAGTACAGACCCTGTGCCCATCCACCTCTCCCAGTACAGACCCTGTGCATCATTTACCTCTCCCAGTACAGACTCTGTGCCTATTCACCTCTTCCAGTAGAGAATCTGTGCATCATTCACCTCTCCCAGTACAGATCTGTGCCCATTCACCGCTCCCAGTACAGACCCTGTGCCCATTCACCTCTCCCAGTACAGACTCTGTGCATCATTCACCTCTCCCAGTACAGACCCTGTGCCCATTCACCTCTCCCAGTACAGACCCTGTGCATCATTCACCTCTCCCAGTACAGACCCTGTGCATCATTCACCTCTCCCAGTAGACCCTGTGCATCATTCACCTCTCCCAGTACAGACCCTGTGCCCATTCACCTCTCCCAGTACAGACCCTGTGCCCATTCACCTCTCCCAGTACAGACCCTGTGCCCATTCATCTCTCCCAGTACAGACCCTGTGCCCATTCACCTCTCCCAGTACAGACCCTGTGCCCATCCACCTCTCCCAGTACAGACCCTGTGCATCATTCACCTCTCCCAGTACAGACTCTGTGCCTATTCACCTATTCCAGTACATAATCTGTGCAGCATTCACCTCTTCCAGTACAGACCTGTGCCCATTCACCGCTCCCAGTACAGACCCTGTGCCCATTCACCTCTCCCAGTACAGACTCTGTGCATCATTCACCTCTCCCAGTACAGACCCTGTGCCCATTCACCTCTCCCAGTACAGACCCTGTGCATCATTCAGCTCTCCCAGTAGACCCTGTGCATCATTCACCTCTCCCAGTACAGAACCCGTGCACCATCCACCTCTCCCAGTACAGATCCTGTGCCCCATTCACTACTCCCAGTACAGAACCTGTGCATCATTCACCTCTCCCAGTAGACCCTGTGCATCATTCACTTCTCCCAGTACAGACTCTGTGCCCATCCACCTCTCCCAGTACAGACCCTGTGCATCATTCACTACTCCCAGTACAGAACCTGTGCATCATTCACCTCTCCCAGTAGACCCTGTGCATCATTCACTTCTCCCAGTACAGACTCTGTGCCCATCCACCTCTCCCAGTACAGACCCTGTGCATCATTCACCTCTCCCAGTAGACCCTGTCCCCATTTACCTCTCCCAGTACAGACCCTGTGCCCATTCACCTCTCCCAGTAGACCCTGTGCATCATTCACCTCTCCCAGTACAGACCCTGTGCCCATTCACCTCTCCCAGTACAGACCCTGTGCCCATTCACCTCTACCAGTACAGACCTTGTGCCCATCCATCTCTCCCAGTACAGAACCCGTGCACCATCCACCTCTCCCAGTGCAGAACCTGTGCATCATTCAGCTCTCCCAGTAGACCCTGTGCATCATTCACCTCTCCCAGTACAGAACCCGTGCACCATCCACCTCTCCCAGTACAGACTCTGTGCCTATTCACCTCTCCCAGTACAGACCCTGTGCATCATTCACCTCTCCCAGTACAGACCCTGTGCCCATTCACCTCTCCCAGTACAGACCCTGTGCCCATTAACCTCTCCGAGTACAGACCCTGTGCATCATTCACCTCTCCCAGTACAGACCCTGTGCCCATTCACCTCTCCCAGTACAGACCCTGTGCCCATTCACCTCTCCCAGGACAGACCCTGTGCCTATTCACCTCTCCCAGTACAGACTCTGTGCATCATTCACCTCTCCCAGTACAGACTCTGTGCCCATCCACCTCTCCCAGTACAGACCCTGTGCATCATTCACCTCTCCCAGTAGACCCTGTGCCCATTCACCTCTCCCAGTACAGACCTTGTGCCCATCCATCTCTCCCCGTACCGACCCTGTGCCCATCCACCTCTCCCAGTACAGACTCTGTGCCTATTCACCTCTCCCAGTACAGACCCTGTGCCCCATTCACCTCTCCCAGTACAGAACCCGTGCATCTTCCACCTCTCCCAGTACAGAACCTGTGCATCATTCACCTCTCCCAGTAGACCCTGTGCATCATTCACCTCTCCCAGTACAGAACCCGTGCACCATCCACCTCTCCCAGTACAGATCCTGTGCCCCAGTCACTACTCCCAGGACAGAACCTGTGCATCATTCACCTCTCCCAGTAGACCCTGTGCATCATTCACTTCTCCCAGTACAGACTCTGTGCCCATCCACCTCTCCCAGTACAGACCCTGTGCATCATTCACCTCTCCCAGTAGACCCTGTGCCCATTCACCTCTCCCAATACAGACCCTGTGCCCATTCACCTCTCCCAGTACAGACCCTGTGCCCATTCACCTCTCCCAGTACAGACCTTGTGCCCATCCATCTCTCCCCGTACCGACCCTGTGCCCATCCACCTCTCCGAGTACAGACTCTGTGCCTATTCACCTCTCCCAGTACAGACTCTGTGCATCATTCACCTCTCCCAGTACAGACTCTGTGCCCATCCACCTCTCCCAGTACAGACCCTGTGCATCATTCACCTCTCCCAGTAGACCCTGTGCCCATTCACCTCTCCCAGTACAGACCTTGTGCCCATCCATCTCTCCCCGTACCGACCCTGTGCCCATCCACCTCTCCCAGTACAGACTCTGTGCCTATTCACCTCTCCCAGTACAGACTCTGTGCATCATTCACCTCTCCCAGTACAGACCCTGTGCCCATTCACCTCTCCCAGTGCAGAACCTGTGCATCATTCACCTCTCCCAGTACAGACCCTGTGCCCATTCACCACTCCCAGTACAGACCCTGTGCCCATTCACCTCTCCCAGTACAGACCCTGTGCCCCATTCACCTCTCCCAGTACAGAACCCGTGCATCTTCCACCTCTCCCAGTACAGAACCTGTGCATCATTCACCTCTCCCAGTAGACCCTGTGCATCATTCACCTCTCCCAGTACAGAACCCGTGCACCATCCACCTCTCCCAGTACAGATCCTGTGCCCCAGTCACTACTCCCAGGACAGAACCTGTGCATCATTCACCTCTCCCAGTAGACCCTGTGCATCATTCACTTCTCCCAGTACAGACTCTGTGCCCATCCACCTCTCCCAGTACAGACCCTGTGCATCATTCACCTCTCCCAGTAGACCCTGTGCCCATTCACCTCTCCCAATACAGACCCTGTGCCCATTCACCTCTCCCAGTACAGACCCTGTGCCCATTCACCTCTCCCAGTACAGACCTTGTGCCCATCCATCTCTCCCCGTACCGACCCTGTGCCCATCCACCTCTCCGAGTACAGACTCTGTGCCTATTCACCTCTCCCAGTACAGACTCTGTGCATCATTCACCTCTCCCAGTACAGACTCTGTGCCCATCCACCTCTCCCAGTACAGACCCTGTGCATCATTCACCTCTCCCAGTAGACCCTGTGCCCATTCACCTCTCCCAGTACAGACCTTGTGCCCATCCATCTCTCCCCGTACCGACCCTGTGCCCATCCACCTCTCCCAGTACAGACTCTGTGCCTATTCACCTCTCCCAGTACAGACTCTGTGCATCATTCACCTCTCCCAGTACAGACCCTGTGCCCATTCACCTCTCCCAGTGCAGAACCTGTGCATCATTCACCTCTCCCAGTACAGACCCTGTGCCCATTCACCACTCCCAGTACAGACCCTGTGCCCATTCACCTCTCCCAGTACAGATCCTGTGCCCCATTCACCTCTCCCAGTACAGAACCCGTGCACCATCCACCTATCCCAGTACAGAACCTGTGCATCATTCACCTCTCCCAGTAGACCCTGTGCATCATTCACCTCTGCCAGTACAGAACCCGTGCACCATCCACCTCTCCCAGTACAGATCCTGTGCCCCATTCACTACTCCCAGTACAGAACCTGTGCATCATTCACCTCTCCCAGTAGACCCTGTGCATCATTCACTTCTCCCAGTGCAGACTCTGTGCCCATCCACCTCTCCCAGTACAGACCCTGTGCAACATTCACCTCTCCCAGTAGACCCTGTGCCCATTCACCTCTCCCAGTACAGACCCTGTGCCCATTCACCTCTCCCAGTACAGACCCTGTGCCCATTCACCTCTCCCAGTACAGACCTTGTGCCCATCCATCTCTCCCCGTACCGACCCTGTGCCCATCCACCTCTCCCAGTACAGACCCTGTGCCCATTCACCTCTCCCAGTACAGACCCTGTGCATCATTCACCTCTCCCAGTACAGACCCTGTGCCCATTCACCTCTCCCAGTACAGACCCTGTGCCTATTCACCTCTCCCAGTACAGACCCTGTGCCTATTCACCTCTCCCAGTACAGACCCTGTGCCCATCCACCTCTCCCAGTACAGACCCTGTGCATCATTTACCTCTCCCAGTACAGACTCTGTGCCTATTCACCTCTTCCAGTAGAGAATCTGTGCATCATTCACCTCTCCCAGTACAGATCTGTGCCCATTCACCGCTCCCAGTACAGACCCTGTGCCCATTCACCTCTCCCAGTACAGACTCTGTGCATCATTCACCTCTCCCAGTACAGACCCTGTGCCCATTCACCTCTCCCAGTACAGACCCTGTGCATCATTCACCTCTCCCAGTACAGACCCTGTGCATCATTCACCTCTCCCAGTAGACCCTGTGCATCATTCACCTCTCCCAGTACAGACCCTGTGCCCATTCACCTCTCCCAGTACAGACCCTGTGCCCATTCACCTCTCCCAGTACAGACCCTGTGCCCATTCATCTCTCCCAGTACAGACCCTGTGCCCATTCACCTCTCCCAGTACAGACCCTGTGCCCATCCACCTCTCCCAGTACAGACCCTGTGCATCATTCACCTCTCCCAGTACAGACTCTGTGCCTATTCACCTATTCCAGTACATAATCTGTGCAGCATTCACCTCTTCCAGTACAGACCTGTGCCCATTCACCGCTCCCAGTACAGACCCTGTGCCCATTCACCTCTCCCAGTACAGACTCTGTGCATCATTCACCTCTCCCAGTACAGACCCTGTGCCCATTCACCTCTCCCAGTACAGACCCTGTGCATCATTCAGCTCTCCCAGTAGACCCTGTGCATCATTCACCTCTCCCAGTACAGAACCCGTGCACCATCCACCTCTCCCAGTACAGATCCTGTGCCCCATTCACTACTCCCAGTACAGAACCTGTGCATCATTCACCTCTCCCAGTAGACCCTGTGCATCATTCACTTCTCCCAGTACAGACTCTGTGCCCATCCACCTCTCCCAGTACAGACCCTGTGCATCATTCACTACTCCCAGTACAGAACCTGTGCATCATTCACCTCTCCCAGTAGACCCTGTGCATCATTCACTTCTCCCAGTACAGACTCTGTGCCCATCCACCTCTCCCAGTACAGACCCTGTGCATCATTCACCTCTCCCAGTAGACCCTGTCCCCATTTACCTCTCCCAGTACAGACCCTGTGCCCATTCACCTCTCCCAGTAGACCCTGTGCATCATTCACCTCTCCCAGTACAGACCCTGTGCCCATTCACCTCTCCCAGTACAGACCCTGTGCCCATTCACCTCTACCAGTACAGACCTTGTGCCCATCCATCTCTCCCAGTACAGAACCCGTGCACCATCCACCTCTCCCAGTGCAGAACCTGTGCATCATTCAGCTCTCCCAGTAGACCCTGTGCATCATTCACCTCTCCCAGTACAGAACCCGTGCACCATCCACCTCTCCCAGTACAGAACCCGTGCACCATCCACCTCTCCCAGTGCAGAACCTGTGCATCATTCAGCTCTCCCAGTAGACCCTGTGCATCATTCACCTCTCCCAGTACAGAACCCGTGCACCATCCACCTCTCCCAGTACAGATCCTGTGCCCCATTCACTACTCCCAGTACAGAACCTGTGCATCATTCACCTCTCCCAGTAGACCCTGTGCATCATTCACTTCTCCCAGTACAGACTCTGTGCCCATCCAGCTCTCTCAGTACAGACCCTGTGCATCATTCACCTCTCCCAGTAGACCCTGTCCCCATTTACCTCTCCCAGTACAGACCCTGTGCCCATTCACCTCTCCCAGTACTGACCCTGTGCCCATTCACCTCTCCCAGTACAGACCTTGTGCCCATCCATCTCTCCCCGTACCGACCCTGTGCCCATCCACCTCTCCCAGTACAGACTCTGTGCCTATTCACCTCTCCCAGTACAGACTCTGTCATCATTCACCTCTCCCAATACAGACCCTGTGCCCATTCACCTCTCCCAGTACAGACCCTGTGCATCATTCACCTCTCCCAGTACAGACCCTGTGCCCATTCACCTCTCCCAGTACAGACCCTGTGCCCATTCACCTCTCCCAGTACAGACCCTATGCCCATTCACCTCTCCCAGTACAGACCCTGTGCATCATTCACCTCTCCCAGTACAGATCCTGTGCCCCATTCACCTCTCCCAGTACAGAACCCGAGCACCATCCACCTCTCCCAGTACAGATCCTGTGCCCCATTCACCTCTCCCAGTAGACCTTGTGCATCATTCACTTCTCCCAGTACAGACCCTGTGCCCATTCACTTCTCCCAGTACAGACCCCGTGCCCTTTCACCTCTCCTAGTACAGACTCTGTGCCTCATTCACCTCTCCCAGTACAGACTCTGTGCCTTATCTACCTCTCCCAGTAGAGACCCTGTGCATCATTCACCGCTCCTAGTACAGACCCTGTGCCCATTCATCTCTCCCAGTGCAGACTCTGTGCATCATTCACCTCTCCCAGTACAGACCCTGTGCCCATTCACCTCTCCCAGTACAGATCCTATGTCCCATTCACCTCTCCCAATACAGAACCCGTGCACCATCCACCTCTCCCAGTACAGATCCTGTGCCCCATTCACCTCTCCCAGTACAGAACCTGTGCATCATTCACCTCTCTCCGTAGACCCTGTGCATCATTCACTGCTCCCAGTACAGACCCTGTGCCCATCCACGGTAGGCCACTTAGTAGTGTAGATGAACACAGGGACCCTGGAGTGCTTGTCCATAGATCCCTGAAAGTAGCATTCCAGGTGGATAAAGTGGTTAAGAAGGCATGCGGATTGCTTGCCTTTATTGGTCGACACATAGAATACAAAGCAGGGAGGTTATGCTTAAATTGTATAATACTCTGGTTAGGCCACAGCTGGAATACTGCATGCAGTTCTGGTCGCCGTATTATAGGAAGGACGTAATTGCACTGGAGAGGGTGCAGAGGAGATTTACGAGGATGCTGCCTGGAATGGAGAATCTTAGTTATGAGGACAGCTTGGATAGACTGGGTTTGTTCACCTTGGAACAGAGGAGGCTGAGAGGAGACCTCATTGAGGTGTATAATATTTTGAGGGGCCTGGATATAGTGGATAGCAAAGGCCTATTTCCCTTGGTGGAGGGTTCAATTATGAGGGGGCATAGTTTTAAAGTGGTTGGTGGAAGGTTTAGAGGTGATTTGAGGAAGCTTTTTCACGCAGAGGGTTTTGGGGGCCTGGAACTCACTGTCTGGAAGGGTGGTAGAGGCAGAAACCCTTACCACAGTTAAAAGGTGCTTGGATGGTCACATGAAGTGCCGTGACCTGCAGGGTTACAGACCTAGAGCTGGTAAGTGGGATTAGACTGAATAACCTCTTGTTGGTTGGCGTAGATACGATGGTACTTCAGGGAATCAAATACAGCTAGAGTGATCTCCTGGACTAGTTTCGATCGACTGGATGGGTTGGAGAGTAATTGTCTCAGATTGTTTTCCTTAATTGGCCTTGGCTTTTAATTTTTTTTGCTTCTCTCAGGAGATCGCATGGCTCCAGTTGGGGTGGAGTGTAAAATGTTGCGATACATGGGGTGTCGCAGTTGTGTGGGGCGGACTGGTTGTGCCGGATGCTCTTTGCCTTTCCGCCATTGTTCATTGTCATAGGTTTATATGTAACCTTCAGGGCTGCTGACCGAGGGCCGTGTGGCTCTTTGTTGGCCGGCGTGGACACAATGGGCCGAAATGGCCTCCTTCTGCGCTGTAGATTTCTATGTTTCTATGGCAGGGCAGCGGAATAAACGAGCAGAGTTTCAGGGTTCTCAGGGACAGATGTCATGCATTATTTTTATACTCTACACCTAATTAGTAATATTTAGAAAAAAAACCCTTGAATAGCACCATGGAATTTAGTATCTAAGTGAATAACAATATAATTGTTCTTCTGCGGGTCATCAGCTCAAGATAATGCAGCAGTCCGCCAGTACTGCTTGGTAATAGATTTCATGGTATAATTTGAAGAGCAAAAGGTTCTTCCAGTGTTCTGGCCAACATTGTTACTTTAACCCATAAACCTGAGATTAAACTATTTCTCAATTTCTGATTATGGGAGTTTTTTTGAAGTTAGATGTCATGTTTGACAACATGTTTTACTGTGTCATCTGTGGCTCAGTTGGTGGCATTCCTATCTGAGTCAGCAGGTTGTGGACTTGAGTCCCACTCCAGAGACTTGAGCACAAAAATCTAGGCCGACACTCTGATCCAGTACTGTGTGAGTGCTGCACTGTCAGAGATGCCGTCTTGCGCTTTCTCAGGTGGACATAAGAGACCCCATGGCACTATATCGAAGAAGACAAAGGGAGTTATAGAATCAGAAGTTTACAGCAGGGAAGGAGGCCATTTCGGCCCATTGTGTCCGCGCCGGCCAACAAGAGGCTATCTAGCCTAATCCCACTTTCCAGCTCTAGGTCCGTAACCCTGCAGATCACGGCACTTCAAGTGCATATCAAAGTACTTTTTAAGTGTGGTGAGGGTTTCTGCCTCTACTACCCTTTCAGGCAGTGAGTTCCAGACCCCCACAACCCTCTCCGTGAAGAAATTTCCTCTCAATACTGCTCTAAACCTTCTACCAATTACTTCAAATTTATGCCCCCTGGTTGTTGACCCCTCTGCTAAGGGAAATAGATCCGTTCTATCCACTAAAATCTAGGCCACTCATATTATACACCTCAATGAGGTCTCCCCTCAGCCTCCTCTGTTCCAAGGAAAACAAACCCAGCCTATCCAATCTGACCTCATAGCTAAGATTCTCCATTCCCAGCAACATCCTCATAAATCTCCTCTGTACCCTCTCCAGTGCAATCATATCCTTCCTGTAATGCAGTGACCAGGACTGCACGCAGTACTCCATCTGTGGCCTAACCAGGGTTTAATCAATTCAAGCATAATCCACCTGGCTCTTATATTCTATGCCACGGCTAATAAAGGCAAGCATTATGAATGCCTTCTTAACCACTTGGCCTTCTATCTTCAGGGATTTGTGGACATGCACTCCCAGGAGTTCTCCTTGGTGTCTAGGCAAATATTTATCCCTCAATCAACATCACTAAATCAGATTATCTGGTCATTATCACATTGCTGATGGTGGGAGCTTGCAAATTGGCTGTCATGTTTCCTACATTACAACAGCGACCACACTTTTTTAAAAAAAAAGTACTTTATTGAATATAGAGCTTTGGGATGATGGGATCGTGAAAGGCGCTACATAAATGCAAGTCTTTCTGGTCTTTTTTACATCTTGTGATGTGGGAGCATTAATTATTGGGACTATTAAGCTGTTGTGATTTTTTAAATCAGAGAATCATATATACGAGAACTGGAGCTATAGATCCATCCCTATTCTGCCCTTATCCTGCCCAGTTTGCTTTTGGTGTTGTCAGCAGGTGGCAACCCAAAGTAAGCAAGTTGGATGGTTACAAGGTGACTTGGTCAATATTTATCCCTCAATCAACATCACTAAAACAGGTTATCTGGTCATTATCACATTGCTGATTCTGGGATCTTGCAACTACGTTTGTGGGAGCTTGTTGCTGCGTTTGTTACAACAGTGACTACACTTCAAAAGTACAAAATTGGCTGTAAAGCAATTTGGGATGTCCTGAGGTCATGAAAGGTGCTGTATAAATGCAAGTCTTTCCTTTTGTTTATAGAATAGATATGTCTATAAAATAGTGACACTTCAGAAAGTGAGAATGTTGGGACATCATGAGACCATGAAAAGCAGTCTATAAACACATTGTGTTACTGTAGTGGCATGTGAGCCTGGATCTTGTACTCAAGTTAGACCAGAGCTAAAATTTGATGCCAATTACTACCAACTGAGCCTTTTTAAATCCCAGGCTGGCTTTTCTCTTACACCGATGTTTTTATTTAAAAAGAAAAATCACAGAAGAACAGCAAAAGCCACTTTTATTTCATTATACAATAATATCTCCAGTGAAATAGGGGTGATACAAATATGAATAAATATATCGGTTTAAGTTAAATTCAGCCACTTTTCAAATATAGTATCAGATGGTATTGCAATTTGAGACCACAAATCATCTTAAAAGATGTAGCCGAGTCCCATTGGAACCTGAAAGATGAACAGATTGCCCACGCAATCATGTGTTGATATAATTAAGTAGACCTATAAAGCTTTTCATTTGAAGTGAGAATCTCTGCCTTAATACTTAATATCACTGAAAAACAAGTATGTTTAAATTAATCTGCAATTCATCTCACTTTCACACACCAACAGTTTCCAAGTATTTAAAACTTCAATTTAATCAAGTTGCACTTCAATGTTTCCACCGCTAAGGTTAAAACCAAGGTGCAAAGTTACAGGCTAAAACCATCAAAGCCCTGCTTCAATGTAGAAATACATATCCAGCCTGCTATGCATTTCCATTATTTTCTGGTATTATTTCTAATTCAAAACACTACCTGATTTGTGCAATTTAAAGTGAACTCGCTCTTTACATCAATAAGGCTGCAGAATCCAGAATGTACTGGGGACAAACATCTTCCAATGTGAATAAAAACAAAAAAGGTGGGGAAATAATTACTTCTCAACCAACTGCAATTCAGAGCAGAAGTACTTCAAACAAATGGTGCCCTTTTAAAAAAAAATGTATGTAAACAAGTTGGAAATTACAACTTTTCCTAGGTACATGCAATAACTTAATGTGCACAGTTTATAAGTTGTCACAACACATTCTAGGAGGTTTCTTAAATACTGTGGCAAAGGTTCTACTCCCAAAATGTTAACCTGTTTTGTCTTGACTTGACATATGCTAATGCACCCAACTGGGTAATTTCCAGCATCTTCTGCAGCTTTACAAAATGTTGAGATATGGAATTTGCAATTTCAAGAAAATGATGCAGCACTAAGATTTGTATACTCCTTCAAGCACTTTATGAAGATGATGCTTAAAACCTTTTAAGTTGTAGAAGATCTCGCAGTAAAATCGCAATCTCCTAGTTGTTCCCATTTAAAGCAATATCTGGATAGAAGAGGCCGATGAATGCTCGTGAAGAAACAATACGCACTAGAAGGATCAATAGCCCATTAACAGTTGTACTGTGTGCTCACGAGTTCTGGTCACATAGCAGGACAGCAAGAGCAAAATCCAGCAACACGAATAAGCAGCATGCTTTAAAATTAAAAGATCACAACACAATGAGAAATGGGCATCTTCAATTTGTGTTGGAAAATATCAACAGCTTATTGTTCCCCTTGCCTGGGCATTGAAAACATAACCTTGCTTTACCAGGGCACCACTGCTTTAAAATATTCACAAATCGTTAACAATACAAGAAAAAAAATCTAACGACTTTACAATACTGTGGTCCAAAAGTCACATTTTCCACCTGAATAATAAATGCCATCTCAAGATAATTCAAATTAGTGCAGGAAACTTAGTATTTTACAGACATAAGATGCAGCAAACAAAAAGATAAAATGCAATGTGAAAGCAGTACTGCAGCTCATTACAACCAGTTAGTTGGATGGTGGGAATAAATCTGCCTGCACAGCTAACACCCTCCAAACAAGCCAGTATGACAAACAGGCTTGAAGCAATCAAAGGTCCAATTACATCTTCCCAATATGGAATTAAGTAGTTCATTACAAAAGGCTTGTAAAGTACAACTATGTAAAGGATACATCACGTTAAAAAGTCCGTTTTGTTTGTAAATTTGGGTAAATTGTGATACTCTGCACCCTGCAGTGCGAATAAAGTCCTTTCAGGCAAAATTACCTCCATTCGTAGGCAGCAAGTAAAGATTAGCATGCTGTCTGAACACGAATCAAGTCTAAACTAAGTTTTAAATAGCTGAAGAGTACTTGTGTAGAGTGAAAGGAAAAATCCTGATCACCTCAATGTGAGGTGCACTAAAAATTTTAAATTCTTAGGAGGCACAGTACACAAATCCAGATTCATTTGTGAAGCAGAGCCTTTTTCTGTTCTCTGGGCTTCACGATATATTCTTTGTACATCGAGTAGAGAACTCCTGCAATAGTAAAACACATAGGTTAATATTCATCAGCTCTCAATCTCATCAAATTATCCTTAACCAGTCAAAATTAAAATACACCACACACACAATTTTATACAGAGGGTTGTAAGGATGTGGAATGTACCATCAGGATTAGTGACTGAAGCAGAGATCAGGTTAACATTTAAGAATAGTTTAGATAGAAGAAGGTTGATGAAAGAATATGAAAATATTGTACATGGGATTAGAACTACTGTTAACATGGAGGCTAAACATCTACATGGACCGATTGGACTGCTTGTGTTGTAATTTCTACACAATCTAGAAATTAACTTTAAAAATTCTGAGTTCCAGAAAAAATGTAATCCAAAACATTAAAGTACAGCTACTTTCCTAATTTGTGCTTTTACACAGAGGTAAAATCATTATAAAGTGACAGGTAGAGAAATATTCTGAAATAAAATTGACATTGTAAATCCTCTGTGTTTAAAAGCAAAGATAAACGTATGGTGAGTTAGCAGATCCAAGATAGGAAGGTGATAGGCACACAACTGGCCGAGGTTGAACAAGGGGTGGCCTAGAGTAGACCTATGCAAGAATACCAGGCTTGAGGGTCAAGCATCCCTTCCCCCACTCAAAATAACCAAACACAGACACAGAACTGCCAGTACCTGTGGAACCAAACCTCAGCCATCAGTCTGCACCTTCAGGAGAATGAGGTGTTGGGAAAGATGAGAGAGTTGCATTTTTGCATAACTGGTGTTGGATATTTATGCAGCAAAGACACACTTATCGGACATGTCCAAAGGACATGATTTTGTGACACTTGGAGATCTTACAAATATCAGAGGCAATAGATTACCTATAGTCATGGCTCCCACCACACATCCTTGAGCTGCCACACGCATATGGATAAGATGCACGGACATTTTTTTGTTCCCTCTATTGTTCAGTTTGTAGAGTCCATAGGCTACCACAGATGCAAACCCAGCAATCCCTAGAAAACACAAAAGAATATTGCTATTTTTCCTGAAGAGTGAAGAATAATTTATTCAGAATATCGTCAAAATCATATTTTTAAAACAATCATGAAACTCTGCAAGCCAGTTGCTGTAACGCTTTGCACATTGTACTGCTAACTCTATAGTCAGTCCAGCCTAATTCCATTTGAATCAGTTTTCATTGTTAACCGACTGCCGTGTGCCACAATTTGGGTCACTGAAACACTGCTTTCTTTCAAGACTTTAGAAGCAACATTATATCCAACTGAATAGCCATAGAATTCTAGAAGCTAAAGGAAAATATTTACATGCTTGGTTTCAGCTCCCAGCTGCTGCTGTCTTATCTCTATTCATAGCATTTAAATTGTGGTCAGGGATAAAAGACTTTATGCACAGGAATTAGTAAAATGGGGATTATGAGAAAGGAAATGCAGAAAACAACTCACCAACAGGAACAAATGGAGACTCCTTGGATTTTCGAAGCAGCTTTGAGGTTTGGTCATCTTCTGGAACAAGCACAGGAACCAGGCTGGCATTGCTTGTAGACATGATGGCTGCAAAAAAGATTAAAGTTAATCGAAGCAGTTACAAGTCTGTTTTGTGGGAGATGCTACCATGTTGCACTAGCATCAGCCAAGTAACAGCTATGAACACACGAAAGGATAGTATGCAGGTACAACAAGTGATCAGGAAGGCCAATAGTATCTTGGCCTTTATTGCAAGGGGGATGGAGTATGAAAGCAGGGATGTCTTGCTACAGTTATACAGGGTATTGGTGAGGCCACACCTGGAATACTGCATGCCGTTTTGGTTTCCATATTTACGAAAGGATATACTTGCTTTGCAGGCAGTGCAGAGAAGCTTCACTAGTTTGATTCCGGAGATGAGGGAGTTGACTTATGAGGAAAGGTCGAGTAGGTTGGGCCTCTATTCATTGGAATTCAGAAGATTAAGGGGTGATCTTATCGAAACGTATAAGATTATGAGGGGGCATAACAAGGTGGATGCAGAGAGGATGTTTCCACTGACGGGGGAGACTAGAACTAGAGGGCATAATCTTAGAATAAGGGGCCGCCCATTTAAAACTGATGAGGAGAAATTTCTTCTCTGAGGGTTGTAAATCTGTAGAATTCACTGCCTCAGAGAGCCATGGAAGCTGGGATATTGAATAAATTTAAAGACAGAAATAGACAGTTTCTTAAACGATAAGGGGATAAGGGGTTATGGGGAGCGAGCAGGGAAGTGGAGCTGTGTCCATGATCAGATCAGCCATGATCTTATTGAATGGCGGAGAAGGCTCGAGGGGCCGTATGGCCTACTCCTGTTCCTATTTCTGATGTTCTTATGTAAGCTACCAAGTAAAAGGTTATGAAGCAGAAAAGGGGAGGCATCATATTTTCAGTCAATCACCTCACCACCTATGAAAACGGACAGACTCTCGGACAGACTCTCCTTCTCCCTTCCTGCAAAAAGATCCATTTCAAGGAAGTACTATAAACTTCCTGATGCAAATGAATAAGCTCAATTTCAATAAGATTTCGTAACTGGAAAATTATTTGCATAGGCAGACAATCCAAGCTGAAGGTACTTGCCCGCCTTTCCCATAAACCACATGATGTACTGACTGCGTGCCATTAGCAGGGAACTGTCTCAGCCCCAGTCTCAGCTGGTTTACAGGAAAGGCTCATTATTTACAGGAAACAAGGAACAGAATGCATGAATTACTCATGGGCAATTCATGATGACATGGCAAAACTGCTAGGTGTTGCATCAGTGAACAAAGCGAAATGGAAAACAGAAACCAAAGTGGAGAGTTGCCAGTTAAATTTTACTTTGAGTTGAGGTTGAGCAACCTCAAAAGCAGAATAAATTAGATTTTTACTCTGCCAGATGTGAAATATATATTTTTCAGCAACAGAATACAGCTTCAATTCCTATTCCAATAAGTTGGGAATCTTAGTCATGTCTGACATGCTGAGAGGAGGCCCACGGTAAATTCAAAAGGAAAAGATCTTGCACTTGTATACCGCCTTTTACAAAGGTACTATGTAAATAAGACGTCCTAAAGCGCTTTACAGCCAATGAAGTACTTTTGAAGTGCAGTCACTATTGTAATGTAGGAAACACGGCAGCCAATTTGTACAAAGCAAGGTCCTGCAGCAATGTGATAATGACTAAAAAATCTATTTTAATGATGTTTTTGAGGGATACATATTGGCCATGGGATCTCTTGCACCCACATGGCAGATTATTTAATTCCTCAACCAAAAGATGGCTGGCACCACCAACAGTGCAGCGCTCCCTCACGCTGGAGTGTCAGCCTAAATTTTTGTGCTCAAGTTTCTGGAGGAGGACTTGAACCCACAACCTGCTGACTCAGGAGGTGAGAGTGCTACCAACTGAGCCAAGGCTCACACTGAGGGAGGGGAGGAAGAAACTGATCACCCACTTGCTCTCAAATATCTCCGAGTAGTCAACTCCATCATTGACAGATGCCAATCAATCTGGTCAGTTACAGCAGGATCGGGAAGGTTGTGGGGGGGGGGGGGGGGGGGGGAAAAGAGGGGAGCAATTGGGATCTCTTTTTCCAAATATAAATCCTGCCTTGTTTGACCTCTCTATAAATGATATACCCTTTAGAAAATGAATCCAGGGTTGTATGCATTTGCCATCTCACAAAGAACAGCAAGACATGCACCGCCGTGGTTTTAAGTGGGCCCATGAGACAATAGCTTCAGAATTATTTTCATGCGCCACTTATTGGCATTGACACTAAGCCTACATAGTTTTCCGGGTCATCACAGTAAAATTGTAATTTTGCAAAGCTCGAGGTTCAGAAATTGCACCGTTCAATTGGAAAAATTGCAAAGGTCACTCCATTATTTAAAGGAGAGGAAAGAGAAAGCAGGTAACTACAGATCTACCAGTTTTACATGAATTGTGGGGAAGTTACTGGAGTCTATCAGACAGAGTGACTAAGCACTTGGAAAAGCATCAACTGATCAGAGAGTCAGCATGGATTTGTGCCGGGTAGGCCATTCCGGACTAATCTCGTGGATCTTTTGAGGAAGTCACTTGCCTGGTGGATAGAGGCATCTCTATAGATGTGGTCTATATGGGGTAGGCATTTGATTAAGTTCCGCACCTCAAAGTGCTGGAGAAATACCACCAGCGCTGCCTCCGCAAGATCCTGCAAATCCCCTGGGAGGATAGACGCACCAACATCAGTGTTCTCGATCAGGCCAACATCCCCAGCATCAAGGCATTGCCCACACTCGACCGGCTCCGTTGGGTGGGCCACATCGTCCGCATGCCCGACACGAGACTCCCAAAGCAAGCGCTCTACTCGGAACTCCTACACGGCAAGTGAGCCCCAGGTGGCAGAGGAAATGTTTCACGGACACCCTCAAAGCCTCCTTGATTAAGTGCAACATCCTCACCAACACCTGAGAGTCCTTGGCCAAAGACCACCCTAAGTGGAGGAAGAGCATCCGGGAGGGCGCTGAGCACCGAGTCTCGTTGCCGAGAGCAAGCAGAAACCAAGCGCATACAGCAAACCAGGCTCCCCACCCACCCTTTCCTTCAACCACTGTCTGTCCCACCTGTGACAGAGACTGTAATTCCCATATTGGACTGTACAGTCACCTGAGAACTCACTTTTAAAGTTCACAGGAACTGCCTGTGATGAAGTTCTGCACAAAAGAGATTAGCAAAAATAAAAATGCTTTGGTTTCTAGTTTCCATTTCGCTTTGTTCATTGCTGAAAGAGCCAGTAGTTTTGCTATGTCATTGTGAATTGAGTAATTCATGCATTGTGTTTGTTGTTCCATGGAAATAATGATGTGTTCCTGTAAACCAACCCCAGGGGCTGAGGCAATCTCTTGCTAATGGCAAACAAATTTATAGCGCCTTAGCGTAGTGAAACATCCCAAGGAGTTTCACAGGAATATTATGAGATAAAACAATTTGGCCGTGTAAGTAGAAATCAGTGCAGGTGACCAAAGGTAGGTTTTAAGGGGAGTCTTGAAGGAGGAAAGAGAGGTAGAGGAGGTGGAGAGGTTTAGGGAGGAAGTTCCAGAGCTTGGGGCCCAGGCAACAGAAGGTACAGCCACAAATGGTTGAGCGATTATAATCAGGGATGCTCGAGAGGGCCGAATTAGAAGAGTGCAGACATCTCGGGGGATTGTGGGGCTGGGGGGGGGGGGGGGGGGGGGGAGAATTACAGAGATACAGTCAGTACAGCATGCGGTTTACGGGAAGGATGTGCAAATGAATTGAAGGCAACCTAGAGATATGGGGTGGTAATTGGTTGGCAGATAGGAGACAGAGAGACGGGATAAGTGGTTTGTTCCGATTAGCAGAATGTGACAAGTGATGTTCCCCAGGAATCTGTGCTGGGGCCTCAGCCTTTCACCATTTACATTACTGCCTTGGATGAAGGATAAGTGAATTTGCAGATAACACTAAGTTAGTAAGCACAGTAAGTTGTGTGGATGGCAGGAGCAAGTTCCAAAGGGACATAGACAGACTCGGTGAGTGGACAAAATTATGGCAGCTGGAATTCAATGTGGGGTCATCCACTCTGGATCGGAGAAAGACAAATTGCAATATATTTTTTTAAATGGAGAGAGACAAGGAGCTATGGAGTAGCAAAGGGATTTGGGTGTCCATGTACACATATTGCTAAAAGCTAGGGTGCAGGTAGAAAACATAATCAAAAAGGCTAATGGAATGTTGACCTTTATGTCAAGTGGGCTGAAATATAAATGAGAAGTTGTGCTTCACTTATTCAGAATCTTGTTTAGTCCCCAGCTGGAGTACAGCGTTCAGTTTTGGGCACCGAATCTCAGCAAAGATATGTTGGCCTTGGAGTGGGTACAGCGCAGAAATCACCAGACACCACCAGGGCTCAAAAGGATTAAATTATGAGGACAGATTGCACAAACCTGGCTTGTAGCCCCTTGATTTTCCAAAGGTTAAGGTTTTTTAAAATGATAAAAGGGATTCCACAGGATAGATAGAGACCATTACAAAAGCAAAATACTGCGAATGCTTAAACACGAGAAACAGAACCTCATCCTTCAATTAGACACTTTATAGCCTTCCGGACTTAACATGGAGTTCAACAATTTCACGTCATAACCTCTGCCTCCATTTTTTCAGATGGTGGTTGATGATTTTGCTATTACCATTTGCACCTCTTTTAGACCCATCTTTTGTTTCTTTACATGTCCCATTACAAGGCAAAGGAGATGGTACTTTCATTCCATTTGTCATTTAATCATTTCTACATTCCATCTCATCACAGACATTCCCTTTTGTTCTTTCCTCCCGTCCCCCCTTTTCCTGCCTCTGCACTTGTTTAAAACCCATTATATCGCTAACTTTTCCTAGTTTTGACAAAACGTTAACCCGGTTTCTCTCTCCACAGTTGCTGCTTGACCTGCCGAGTATTTCCAATACTACTTGTTTTTATTATAGAAACGATTTCCTGTTTCCTGTTTCCCTCGAGTTTAGAAGGTTGAGGGGTGATTTACAATGATGAAGGGATATGATAGGGTAGATACAGAGAAAATAGTTTCTCTGCTGGGGGAAATCCAGAACAAAATTAGAGCTAGGCCATTTAGAAGTGAAATAAGGAAGCACTTTTCCATACAAAGGGTAGTGGAAATTACTCCCAAAAGGTTGTGGATGCTGGGTCTATTGAAATGTTCAAGACAGAGATTGATAGATTTTTGTTAGCCAAGAGCATCAAGGGATAAGGGCAGGTAAATGGAGCTGAGGTACAGATCAGCCACGATCTAAATGAATGGTGGCACAGGCTTGAGGTACAGTACGAAATGGCCGCTTCCTGTTCCTATATGTTTATACAAGAAAGAACTATCTAACTCCTTTAATGCACTTTCTGGATGACATGATTGACCAGTCAAGGTCATAACCCAAGTTTCCAGATCCAAGATTGACAAATACAGACCATATATGTACAGTACAGGTACAATGATGGCAGAGGGGTGTTAATTTGTAGAACATGAGAATTTTTCAACTCAGGACAGGGAATAGTGCACAAATATGCTATTATAAACTAAACTTTTAAAAATGGACAGTTTGTCCCACATTTTTATAATCAGCATAATGAAAATAATAAAAGAAATATTAAAATACTTTAGTTGCAAATCAGAAACTCCTGTTGCAATGAAAGGCTGTCCCTACCACAGACTGGAAGAAACACTCACTCTCACTTATCATTTAAGAGAATACAACGATGTGTTTTTAGGGTAGTATCAAGCAATGACTGTTTTTAAACAGACTATTTACGTAAACTGTCAGGAAGGAGTAAGGATGAGCAAATGCAAATGCAAATGCAAATGCAGAGAGCACACATTCACCTTAAAATACTCCTCCTCCCTTATGAAGATGCAACCACTTCAGTTTTACGGAACTACATTAAATATATAAAAAGGCAACAGAAACAAACATTACTAAGAACAGATTTTAACGGCAAACTGTAAAACCAACTTTGCAAAAACAAAATCTATTCTGTCCAATATAAAGGCCACATACTTAGATGTAAAAATGCACATTACCTTAAAGAAAAACTTCAGAACTTATTTTTAAAATAGAGAATTGTTACACTTTTCAGATCTGTCTAAAGTATTCTCTCAGGTCCAAAAGATGCTAATTACTCCTGTAGACAATCAGAGTTTCTTATGCACTAACCAGTATCTAATTATACAATAACCTGCCATTTAACTGCATGTGCACTTCTCCAAGGTGGACTGACACATGAGAGATTGTAATTGTTAAATTGCTTTGCTGACAGCAAGTGACCAGATAGAGGAACAGATATAATCAATCAAATCTCACCTTGGTTTAAACAAATACAGAATCTTAAATAAAACTGCACCACACTATCCCCATTAGTGAGCTCGTAACCTTTCCTGGTCAGTCTTTGGATTCTGACTGGCTCTCAGCTAGAGAGGAGCAGCTGCTCCCTCGTTGTCAGGCTTCCTCCCCACACCCAGCTGTCTGACTGACCCCACATCTCTTGTCCTTTTCTCCACGTTTACAGCAAGCAGCCAACCTGTCCCTCGGATTTTGTCCTCGTTCAGTGATTCACCAATACGTTCATCACTAAAACAAGCTACTCCTCCTCCTCTCTTTTTGGGCTGAGTGTTTCAAAATGAATAGGGGCACATTGCAGCTAAATGAGTCAACTAACTTTCAGCATCTGTATTTAAAGTAGACAATGAGTCACAATCTTACAGAAACTGGCACGTCTAGCTTCAATTGACACCTTCAATAGCTGCAGCTGCTTAAAAAAAATACAAGATCATTTTCTTTAAAATAACAAAAGCCGAACTCATTTAAAAAATCCTTGAAAAAATGATCAAAGATCCCAAAACATCATAATAGAAACATAGAAAATAGGTGCAGGAGTAGGCCATTCGGCCCCTCGAGCCTGCACAACCATTCAATAAGATCATGGCTGATCATTCCCTCAGTAGCACTTTCCTGCTTTCTCTCCATATCCCTTGATCCCTTTAGCCGCAAAGGCCATATCTAACTCCCTCTTGAATATATCCAATGAACTGGCATCAACAATTCTCTGCGGTAGGGAATTCCACAGGTTAACAACTCAGTGAAGAAGTTTCTCCTCATCTCGGTCCTAAATGGCCTACCCCTTATCCTAAGACTGTGTCCCCTGGTTCTGGACTTCCCCAACATCGGGAACATTCTATCCGCATCTAACCTGTCCTGTCCCGTCAGAATCTTATATGTTTCTATGAGATCCATCTCATCTTTCTAAACTCCAGTGACTACAGGGTCAAGTCGATCCAGTCTCTCCTCATATGTCAGCCCCGCCATCCCGGGAAGTAGTCTGGTGAACCTTCGCTGCACTCCCTCAATAGCATGAACATCCTTCCTCAGATTAGGAGACCAAAACTGAACACAGTATTCCAGGTGAGGCCTCACCAAGGCCCTGTACAACTGCAGCAAAACCTCCCTGCTCCTATACTCAAATCCTCTAGCTATGAAGGCCAACATACCATTTGCCTTCTTCACCACCTGCTGTGCCTGTATGCCAACTTTCAATGAATGATGAACCATGACACCCAGGTCTCGCTGCACCTCCCCTTTTCCTAATCTGCCGCCATTCAGATAATATTCTGCCTTTGTGTTTTTTCCCCCAAAATGGCTAACCTCACATTTATCCACATTATACTGCATTTGCCATGCATTTGCCCACTCACCCAACTTGTCCAAGTCACCCTGCAGCCTTTTAGCATCCTCCTCACAGCTCACACTGCCACCCAGTTTAGTGTCATCTGCAAACTTTGAGATATTACACTCAATTCCTTCATCTAAATCATTGATGTATATTGTAAATAGCTGGGGTCCCAGCACTGAGCCCTGCTGCACCCCACTAGTCACTGCCTGCCATTCAGAAAAGGACCCGTTTATTCCGACTCTCTGCTTCCTGTCTGCCAACTAGTTCTCTATCCACGTCAGTACATTACCCCCAATACCATGTGCTTTGATTTTGCACACCAATCTCTTGTGTGGCACCTTGTCAAAAGCCTTTTGAAAGTCCAAATACACCACATCCACTGGTTCTCCCTTGTCCACTCTACTAATTACATACTCAAAAAATTCTAGAAGATTTGTCAAGCACGATTTCCCGTTCATAAATCCATACTGAGTTGGACCGATCCTGTCACGGCTTTCCAATGGCACTGCTATTTCATCTTTAACAATTGATTCCAACATTTTCCCCACTACTGATGTCAGGCTAACCTGGGTGTCATGGTACATCAGTCATTGAAGGTTGGCATGCAGCTACAGCAGGCGGTTAAGAAAGCAAATGGCATGTTGGCCTTCATAGCGAGGGGATTTGAGTACAGGGGCAGGGAGGTGTTGCTACAGTTGTACAGGGCCCTTGGTGAGGCCACACCTGGAGTATTGTGTACAGTTTTGGTCTCCTAACCTGAGAAAGGACATTCTTGTTATTGAGGGAGTGCAGCGAAGGTTCACCAGACTGATTCCCGGGATGGCGGGACTGACCTATCAAGAAAGACTGAATCAACTAGGCTTGTATTCACTGGAGTTCAGAAGAATGAGAGGGGACCTTATAGAAACGTTTAAAATTCAGACGGGTTTAGACAGGTTAGATGCAGGAAGAATGTTCACAATGTTGGGGAAGTCCAGAACCAGGGGTCACAGTCTAAGGATAAGGGGTAAGCCATTTAGGACCGAGATGAGGAGAAACTTCTTCACCCAGAGAGTGTTGAACCTGTGGAATTCTCTACCACAGAAAGTTGTTGAGGCCAATTCACTAAATATATTCAAAAAGGAGTTAGATGTAGTCCTTACTACTAAGGGTTCAAGGAGTATGGCAAGAAAGCAGGAATGGGGTACTGAAGTTGCATGTTCAGCCATGAACTCATTGAATGGCGGTGCAGGCTAGAAGGGCCGAATGGCCTACTCCTGCACCTATTTTCTATGTTTCTATGTTTTCTATGTATATTGGTAATAGTTGCATCATCTCAAACCACATCTCTAGCCTATAAATAAGACAGTCAGAGTCAAATTAGCTCGCCACTTTTTTATACATCTGTATTGGAGCATCCAAACAGTTTGGTATCAGCAAAGCCAGACCATTCAAATCAAGACCTTAAAAATCAATCTCACTTTTGATCAAACAACCATATTCTTTTTAAATATATTTATAACAGGGGCAAGATAAAAGGCAGAGGAAAGTGAAGAGGCTGACACTCCAGTGCAGTGCTGAGGGAGTGCTGCACTGTCAGAGGTACCGTCTTTCAGATGAGACGTTAAACCGAAGTCCCATCTGTTCTCGGGTGGACGTAAAAGATCCCATGGCATTATTTTGAAGAAAAGCAGACTTCACAAAGATTATCTGGTCATTATCACCTTGCTGTTTGTGGGAGCTTGCTGTGCACAAATTGTTGCAAAAAGTGTGTTTTCGAGCACTTACACTGAGGTTCTAACGGTTATTTGTTTATATTTCTTACATTACAACAGCGAGTACACTTCAAATGTACTTCATTGGCTGTAAAGCGCTTTGGGACATCACAAGGTTGTGAAAGGCGCTATATATATGGAAGTTTTTCTTTTTTTTTTAAAAAGACATTCATCTGCTTTGTCACGAACAGTAATTTCTGACCTATACGGCCTCTATCAAAAAAGTTTATTTTCTGGTACTGAAAATAAAAACCATTGCACGCTGTAATCATTAAAAAACTAAAAAAAAAGAGAGACTAAAAGCAGAGGGAATCTTGTGCTCTCGGGTGGATCCAGCTGCCTCCAGTCTGAAGTTTACCATTTATTATACTCTGAATGTTGGCCACTCCAATACAACAGTGCAGGCTGTTTACTTATTAACAAAAGGAGTTCCAGCACAAGTATGAACAAAATGAAAACCACTTTCAAAGTGCAAGAACATAGCAGACACCACCAAAAAAAAGACATGCCTCATCATCATCATCATCATCATAGGCAGTCCCTCGGAATTGAGGAAGACTGGCTTCCACTGTTAACATGAGTCCTTAGGTGGCTGAACAGTCCAATACGAGAACCACAGTCTCTGTCACAGGTGGGGCAGACAGTCATTGAGGGTAAGGGAGGGTGGGACTGGTTTGCCGCACGCTCCTTCCGCTGCCTGCACTTGATTTCTGCATGCTCTCGGCGACTAGACTCGAGGTGCTCAGCGCCCTCCCAGATGCGCTTCCTCCACTTGGGACGGTCTTTGGCCAGGGACTCCCAGGTGTCAGTGGGGATGTTGCACTTTATCAGGGAGGCTTTGAGGGTGTCCTTGTAACGTTTCCGCTGCCCACCTTTGGCTCGTTTGCTGTGAAGGAGTTCCAAGTAGAGTGCTTGCTTTGGGAGTCCAGTGTCTGGCATGCGAACTATGTGGCCCGCCCAGCGGAGCTGATCAAGTGCGGTCAGTGCTTCAATGCTGGGGATGTTGGCCTGGCGAGGACACTAATGTTGGTGCGTCTGTCCTCCCAAGGGATTTGGATTTGTAGGATCTTGCGGAGACATCGTTGGTGGTATTTCTCCAGCGACTTGGTGTCTACTCGACAGGATCCATGTTTGAGCCATACAGGAGGGCGGGAATCACTACAGCCCTGTAGACAAATGAGCTTGGTGGCAGTTTTGAGGGCCTGGTCTTCAAACACTTCCTTTTCCTCAGGCGGCCGAAGGCTGCACTGGAAGCAGTGTTGGACCTCGTCATCAATGCCTGCTCTTGTTGATAGGAGGCTCCCGAGATATGGGAAGTGGTCACGCCGTGCCGTGGATCTTGATGACTGAGGGACAGTGCTGTGCGGTAAGGACGGGCAGGTGGAGGACCTTTGTCTTGCTGATGTTTAACGCAAGGCTCATGCTTTCGTACGCTTCAGTAAATACGTCGACTATTTCCTGGAGTTCAGCCTCTGTGCGCAGATGCAGGCGTCGTCCGCGTACTGTAGCTCGACGACATTCAAGCCGTGATCCTTACCAATGGATCCATCACAGACCCAATGCACGTCCAGACCAGGGGTCAAACAGGGCTGCACCATCGCCCCAAACCTCCTCTCAATCTTCCTCACCGCCATGCTTCACCTCAATCAACAAGCCACCCGCTGGAGTGGAACTAAGCTACAGAACCAGTGGGAACCTGTTCAACCTCCGCCGTCTCCAGGTCAGGTCCAAGACCACATCCTTATAGAATGCCTTTCACAACATCAGGGCATCCCAGAGCACTTTACAGCCACTGAAGTACTGTTGAAATAGTCACTGTTGTAATGTAGGAAGCATGGAAACCAATTATGCACACAGCAAGGTCCCACCATCGGCAATGTGACAATGACCAGATAATCTGCTTTACTGATGTTGGTCAAGAGATAAATATTGGCCAGGAAATGGATGGTGGAACGGAAATCCCCTGCACTTCTCAGAAATAGTGGTATGTGATCTTTTCCATCTTCCAGAGATGGCAGATGGGACCTCGGTTTAATGTCTCATCTGAAGGACGGCACCTCTGACAGTACAGCACTCCCTCAGCACTGCACAAGTGTCCACCTAGATTGTGTGCTCAAGTCTCTGGAATGGGACTTGAACCCACAAACTTCTCACTTCGAAGCGAGAGCGCAAGCAACTGAACCACTTCTGACACTCACCCATAGACCAACATCATTCAATCAGATAGTAGCACACTAAAATCCTAAATGTGGTATCTCCATGTAATTCCTTAAGTATAACTCATCACTATTCCAGCTCCACTCCCTATTTTATTCCATGCAAATTCAGTGCCAGGAATGGACAAATAAAGCCAGTTAATGTATTCATACATGGAGCTCCCTTCGGCTCAAAAAAAAACAGCTGCAATTAACCTCGAAGAAAGTAAACTGTTACACAAGACAACGGTCAGGCACGCACAATAAGATTCAATGAAATTCTTTTAAAGTTACATTTTAGTAGTTTACTGGTTAGCAATAGCTTCTTCCGGGAAAGGCTAAATAAACATACCTATAATCGCAAACTCTTAGAAACTATCAGCACATTTTTGACTCAAGTTTGTACACAAAGGAAAAGGAACAACATGCGAAATAGGAGCAGGACTAGTGGGGTACCGCAGGGTTCAGTGCTGGGCCCCTAGCTATTTACAATATACATTAATGATTTAGACAAAGGAACTGAATGTAATATCTCCAAGTTTGCAGATGACACTAAGCTGGGTGACAGTGTGAGCTGTGAGGAGGATGCCAAGAGGCTGCAGGGTGACTTGGGCAGGTTAGGTGAGTGGGCAAATACATGGCAGATGTGGTATAATGTGGATAAATGTGAGGTTATCCACTTTGGTGGCAAAATCAGGGAGGCAGAATATTATCTGAATGGTGACAGATTAGGAAAAGGGGAGGTGCAACAAGACCTGGGTGTCATGGTACATCAGTCATTGAAAGTTGGCATGCAGGTACAGCAGGCAGTGAAGGCGGCAAATAGCATGGTGGCCTTCATAGCGAGAGGATTTGAGCATTGGAGGAGGGAGGTCTTACTACAGTTGTACAGGGCTTTGGTGAGGCCACACCTTGAATATTGTGCAGTTTTCGTCTCCTAATCTGAGGAAGGACATTCTTGCTATGGAGGGAGTGCAGTGAAGGTTCACCAGACTGATTCCCAGGATGGCTGGACTAACATATGAAGAAAGATTGGATGGACTAGGTTTATATTCACTGGAATTTAGAAGAATGAGAGGGGATCTCAGAAACATATAAAATTCAGACGGAATTGGACAGGTTAGACGCAGGAAGAATATTCCCGATGTTGGAGAAGTCCAGAACCAGGGGTCACAGTCTAAGGATAAGGGGTAAGCCATTTAGGACCGAGATGAGGAGAAACTTCTTCACCCAGAGAATTGTGAACCTGTGGAATTCTCTAACCACAGAAAGTTGTCGAGGGCAGTTCGTTAGATATATTCAAAAGGGAGTTAGATGTGGCCCTTATGGCTAAAGTGATCAAGGGGTATGGAGAGAGAGCAGGAATGGGGTACTGAAGTTGCATGATCAGCCATGATCGTATTGAATGGTGGTGCAGGCTCGAAAGGCCGAATGGCCTACTCCTGCACCTATTTTCCATGTTTTTATGTTTCGAGGAGTAGGCCACACAGCCCCTCGAGCCTGCTCTGCCATTCAGGAAGATCATGGCTGATCAACTATTTCAACTCCACTTTCCCACCCTATTCCCATATCCCTGGAGCAAGTGACATCTGGTTGATTTGATCGCACCGGCCAATAAATCCAATCAGTTAACGAACATCCTCTAAATCGCAAAATGCTACAAGGTGACATGTGACTTATAAATTTGAAAGCACCGAGAGTGAGAGATCGCAAACTCACACAAACAGCACATTATTCCTATCTTTTCAGCAGCGAGGTAAAAAAAATAGGATTTAATTTTGCTTAAAATATATAAAATAAAACTTCTGAAGATGCGACACTAATACAGTTTAAGGAGGCACCCCAAGCCAACAACGAGTTAGGAGTGACTGACTCTCTAAAGCCTCTCCACCATCTACAAGGCACAAGTCAGGAATGCGATGGAATACACTCTAATTGCCTGGATGAGTGCAGCTTCAACACACAAGAACATCGACACCATTCAGGACAAAGCAGTCGATTTGATTGGTAACCCATCCACCACCTTGAACATCCAGCAACCTTAAACCACCAGCACACAATCTACAGGATGCACTGCAGCAACTCGACAAGACTTCGACAGCATCTCCCAAACCCACGACATACACCACCTAAAAGGAGGTGGTGTGATGGAACACCACCACCTCCAAGACTTAGGCATAGAATAGGCAATCCTGCATCATTGCTGGGTCACAATCCTGGAACTCCCTACCTAACAGCACTGGGGGAGCACCTTCATCAGACAGACTGCAGCAGTTCAAGAAGAAATCAAAGAACCTCAGTTCTAGTTATTATTCCACAAGATTGAAAACATAAGCATGGAATGGGAAAAAGCCAACAAACCATTCGCTTTACTGGACGGTATACAAGTTGCATTATCATGGCTTCTTACCTTATTTAAGTTGCCTGAGAGAGGTGATCAATCAGTTCAAGGAGCTAAAACTGAACACCCTCCAGATGTGTCCTAAATAATATGCTATTTAGTGCTCCATAAAACAACCTGCTCATCTCTGCCCAGGCTTACCCTGTTACTTTCAATCCTATTTCTACAAAAAGAACTTGCAATTCTATAGCACCTTTCACAACCCCAGGACATCCCAAGCACTGTATAGCTCTGTCCCACCTGTAACAAGGTCTGTGGCTCTCGTATCGGACTGTTCAGCCATCAAAAAACTCACTTTGGGAGTGGAAGCAAGTCCTCCTCAATTCCGAGGGACTGCCTATGATGATGACAGCCAATGAAGTACTTTTTAAAGTGTAGCCACTGTTGTAATGTGGGAAACACTGCAGCTAATTTGCACACAGCAAGCTCCCAGAAACAGCAATGACCAGTATTGGTGATGCTGGTTGAGGGACAAATATTCTTTCAAATAGTGCCTTGGGATCTTTCACATCCACCCGAGCACGCGCAGACGGGGCCTCGGTTTAACGTCTCATCCGAAAGATGGCACCCGCGACAGTGCGGCGCTCCCTCAGCACTGCATTGGAGTGTCAGCCTGGAATTTTGTGCGCACTCAAATCTCTGGAGTGGGACTTGAACCCACAGCCTCGTGAGTCAGGCTGAGCCACATTCATAGAAACAGAAAATAGGTGCAGCCCTTCGAGCCTGCACCACCATTCAATATCATGGCTGATCATTCCCTCAGTACCGCTTTCCTGCTTTCTCTCCATACCCCTTGATCCCTTTAGCCATAAGGGCCACATCTAACTCCCTCTTGAATATATCCAATGAACTGGCATCAACAACTCTCTGCGGCAGGGAATTCCACAGGTTAACTCTCTGAGTGAAAAACGTTCTCATCTCAGTCCTAAATGGCTTACCCCTTATCCTTAGACTGTGTCCCCTGGTTCTGGACTTCCCCAACATCGGGAACATTCTTCCTGCATCTAACCTGTCCAGTCCAGTCAGAATTTTATACGTTTCTATGAGATCCCCTCTCATCCTTCAGTCAAGGCCCGCCACCTCCTCTAACCTTCTCAAGGGCAACGGGTGGGTGAATGAATGGGCGACAAATTTCAGGAAAAAAAAGGCAATGAGAGAAGCAGCCAGATACAATAATCCCCCGCCGCCCAATACAACTCATGTTGCCGCAAACCCCGGTGTCCCAGGCTGGAAATGGACAGGGTAATGTGTTTAAAATGCGAAGGGCAGTAACTCCGGCCGCGCCCGCAGCCTCACCTGATCTGATCTGATCTGATTGTCTGTCCGTCCGTCCGTCTGGGAGAAGCTCTTGCTCTTGCTTCGGCTCCGTCCAACTGTCCCCCTAGCGCGCCGGCCGGCAAACGTCAACCCGCGCGTGGGCAGCAGCTGACATCACGGGGGCGTTACGTCAGAGGGGCGGGACAAATGTGACGTCAATAACGCCTTGCGTAATTGCGTCACGTGACATCCCTTTTAATTCTATATTTACATTTAAAAATCTATATTTACGTTAATGTTTAGTTCATAATGCCGATTTGACGCATTCTTTTTTCGTCCCCGACAATATTAAAATTATTTTTAAAAATACGCAGGGAACGCTCTCTGGTTGCTATGGAAACGCCGTCTACAAACGCTTTTGAGACGTTGATTTTTCTTTTTTGAAAAAAATTGTGCGTGAGATATTTTTAATTTGAATTTATCAATTATTAATTAGACAGAGAGAGAAGTTTAAAGATAGAGAGAAATTAAAGATAAAGAGAAATTAGAGATAGAGAAGAAAAAATTACCCGTCCTGAGAAGACTGAGGTTTCATTCATAAAATGGGACGTTCGTGTGATTGACGTTCGTGAAGAGCCAATCAACAGGTGAAGGAGGCTGTGGGGCGTGGCTTTCCTGGAATCAGTTGACTGGAGTTAGGAAAAATTCAGTGGGACTTTTTACTATTGGGAAATCAAGGCACATTTATTACTCACTCTCGGTTCCTATTTCTCAACAGGGCGTCTGCATATTTTTTTAAAATGATGCACACAATTATCTTATTTCTGGTTGCTGTACCTTTTCTAACTAAAGAAGAAAGAAAGACTTGGATTTATATAGCGCCTTTCACAACCCATCATCATCATAAGCAATCCCTCGAAACGAGGATGACTTCCTTCCACGCTAAAAAGGGATGAGTTCATAGGTGTTTCAATGAAGGACCTAATATTCCAAATCTCGAACTACATTTTGAAGGGTGGAAGATGCCTGTGCGTGGATTTTTTTAACGTGTGGTGACCATTGCACCCCGGACACCACACGGGCTTGACAGAGCTAGATCTTGGTCCGGCGGCAAGGATTACCCAAGACGACTGGAGGCTAGCTCTGCTGCACGGGCCTAGTGCGCACACATGTCGCAGTGTGGGCTGGCCCTGGGCCCTCGCCTCTTCTGGCCCCGAACTCACGCCTCTCCCAGATCCCGATCACATCTCTCTACAGTTTCTCGCCGCTCCTTCGTCCCGACCTCGCCGATCCTGATGTACCTGCCCACGCTCCAATCAACGACCTGGATTCTTCACTGCCGTCGCCCTCCTAGAAACATAGAAACATAGAAAATAGGTGCAGGAGTAGGCCATTCAGCCCTTCTAGCCTGCACCGCCATTCAATGAGTTCATGACTGAACATGCAACTTCAGTACCCCATTCCTGCTTTCTCGCCATACCCCTTCATCCTCCTAGTAGTAAGGACTTCATCGAACTCCGTTTTGAATATATTTAGTGAATTGGCCTCAACTACTTTCTGTGGTAGAGAATTCCACAGGTTCACCACTTCTGGGTGAAGAAGTTTCTCCTCATCTCGGTCCTAAATGGCTTACCCCTTATCCTTAGACTGTGACCCCTGGTTCTGGACTTCCCCCAACATTGGGAACATTCTTCCTGCATCTAACCTGTCTAAACCCGTCAGAATTTTAAACGTTTCTATGAGGTCCCCTTTCATTCTTCTGAACTCCAGTGAATACAAGCCCAGTTGATCCAGTCTTTCTTGATAGGTCAGTCCCACCATCCCGGAAATCAGTTTGGTGAATCTTCGCTGCACTCCCTCAATAGCAAGAATGTCTTTCCTCAAGTTAGGAGACCAAAATTGTACACAATACTCCAGGTGTGGCCTCACCAAGGCCCTGTACAACTGCAGCAACACCTCCCTGCCCCTGTACTGAAATCCCCTCGCTATGAAGGCCAACATGCCATTTGCTTTCTTAACCGCCTGCTGTAGCTGCATGCCAACCTTCAACGACTGATGTACCATGACACCCGGGTCTCGTTGCACCTCCCCTTTTCCTAATCTGTCACCATTCAGATAATAGTCTGTCTCTTTGTTTTTACCACCAAAGTGGATAACCTCACATTTATCCACATTATACTTCATCTGCCATGCATTTGCCCACTCACCTAACCTATCCAAGTCACTCTGCAGCCTCATAGCATCCTCCTCGCAGCTCACACTGCCACCCAACTTAGTGTCATCCGCAAATTTGGAGATACTCCATTTAATCCCCTCGTCTAAATCATTAATGTACAATGTAAACAGCTGGGGCCCCAGCACAGAACCTTGCGGTACCCCACTAGTCACTGCCTGCCATTCTGAAAAGTCCCCATTTACTCCTACTCTTTGCTTCCTGTCTGACAACCAGTTCTCAATCGACGTCAGCACACTACGCCCAATCCCATGTGCTTCAACTTTACACATTAATTCTTGTGTGGGACCTTGTCGAAAGCCTTCTGAAAGTCCAAATATACCACATCAACTGGTTCTCCCTTGTCCACTTTACTGGAAACATCCTCAAAAAATTCCAGAAGATTTGTCAAGCATGATTTCCCTTTCACAAATCCATGCTGACTTGGACCTATCATGTCACCTCTTTCCAAATGCGCTGCTATGACATCCTTAATAATTGATTCCATCATTTTACCCACTACTGAGGTCAGGCTGACCGGTCTATAATTCCCTGTTTTCTCTCTCCCTCCTTTTTTAAAAAGTGGGGTTACATTGGCTACCTTCCACTCCATAGGAACTGATCCAGAGTCAATGAAATGTTGGAAAATGACTGTCAATGCATCTGCTATTTCCAAGGCCACCTCCTTAAGTACTCTGGGATGCAGTCCATCAGGCCCAGGGGATTTATCGGCCTTCAATCCCATCAATTTCCCCAACACAATTTCCCGACTAATAAAGATTTCCCTCAGTTCCTCCTGCTTACTCGACCCTCTGACCCCTTTTATATCCGGAAGGTTGTTTGTGTCCTCCTTAGTGAATACTGAACCAAAGTACTTGTTCAATTGGTCTGCCATTTCTTTGTTCCCCGTTATGAATTCCCCTGATTCTGACTGCAGGGGACCTACGTTTGTCTTTACTAACCTTTTTCTCTTTACATATCTGTGGAAACTTTTGCAATCGCCTTAATGTTCCCTGCAAGCTTCTTCTCGTACTCCATTTTCCCTGCCCTAATCAAACCCTTTGTCCTCCTCTGCTGAGTTCTAAATTTCTCCCAGTCCCCGGGCTCGCTGCTATTTCTGGCCAATTTGTATGCCACTTCCTTGGCTTTAATACTATCCCTGATTTCCCTTGATAGCCACGATTCAGCCACCTTCCCTTTTTTATTTTTACGACAGACAGGAATGTACAATTGTTGTAGTTCATCCATGCAGTCTCTAAATGTCTGCCATTGCCCATCCACAGTCAACCCCTTAAGTATCATTTGCCAATCTATCCTAGCCAATTCACGCCTCATACCTTCAAAGTTACCCTTCTTTAAGTTCTGGACCATGGTCTCTGAATTAACTGTTTCATTCTCCATCCTAATGGAGAATTCCACCATATTATGGTCACTCTTCCCCAAGGGGCCTCGCACAATGAGATTGCTAATTAATCCTCTCTCATTACACAACACCCAGTCGAAGATGGCCTCCCCCCTAGTTGGTTCCTCGACATATTGGTCTAGAAAACCATCCCTTATGCACTCCAGGAGATCCTCCTCCACCGTATTGCTTCCAGTTTGGCTAGCCCAATCTATATGCATATTAAAGTCACCCATTATAACTGCTGCACCCTTATTGCATGCACCCCTAATTTCCTGTTTGATGCCCTCCCCAACATCACTACTACTGTTTGGAGGTCTGTACACAACTCCCACTAACGTTTTTTGCCCTTTGGTGTTCTGCAGCTCTACCCATATAGATTCCACATCATCCAAGCTAATGTCTTTCCTAACTATTGCATTAATCTCCTCTTTAACCAGCAATGCTACCCCACCTCCTTTTCCTTTTATTCTATCCTTCCTGAATGTTGAATACCTGTGGATGTTGAGTTCCCAGCCCTGATCATCCTGGAGCCACGTCTCCGTAATCCCAATCACATCATATTTGTTAACATCTATTTGCACAGTTAATTCATCCACCTTATTGCGGATACTCCTTGCATTAAGACACAAAGCCTTCAGGCTTGTTTTTTTAACACCCATTGTCCTTTTAGAATTTTGATGTACAGTGGCCCTTTTTGTTCTTTGCCTTGGGTTTCTCTGCCCTCCACTTTTCCTCATCTCCTTTCTGTCTTTTGCTTTTGCCTCCTTTTTGTTTCCCTCTGTCTCCCTGCATTGGTTCCCATCCCGCTGCCATATTAGTTTAACTCCTCCCCAACAGCACTAGCAAACACCCCCCCTAGGACATTGGTTCCAGTCCTGCCCAGGTGCAGACCGTCCGGTTTGTACTGGTCCCACCTCCCCCAGAACCGGTTCCAATGCCCCAGGAATTTGAATCCCTCCCTGCTGCACCATTGCTCAAGCCACGTATTCATCTGAGCTATCCTGCGATTCCTACTCTGACTATCACGTGGCACTGGTAGCAATCCCGAGATTACTACTTTTGAGGTCCTACTTTTTAATTTAGCTCCTAGCTCCTTAAATTCGTTTCGTAGGACTCATCCCTTTTTTTACCTATGTCGTTGGTACCAATGTGCACCACGACAACTGGCTGTTCTCCCTCCCTTTTTAGAATGTCCTGCACCCGCTCCGAGACATCCTTGACCCTTGCACCAGGGAGGCAACATACCATCCTGGAGTCTCGGTTGCGGCCGCAGAAACGCCTAGCTATTCCCCTCACCATTGAATCCCCTATCACTATCGCTCTCCCACTCTTTTTCCTGCCCTCCTGTGCAACAGAGCCAGCCACGATGCCATGAACTCCTGCACCAGCTCGCGCTGAACCTTGAAGTGGTACGCCGCCACACTGTCCAGGGGCCGCCACTCGCCGCTCCTTTTATGGCCCCGACCTGCCGCTGATGGTCTCTCGCAAGTCGGGGCCACCACGTCTTTCACAGCCACCAGACGTCTCAAAGCGCTTTACAGCCAATGAAGTACTTTTGGAGTGTAGTCACTGTTGTAATGTGGGAAACGCAGCAGCCAATTTGTGCACAAGCAAGCTCCCACAAACAGCGATGTGATAATGACCAGATAATCTGTTTTTTTTGTTATGTTGATTGAGAAATAAATATTAGCCAGGACACTGGCCAATTCCCCTGCTCTTCTTCGGAATAGTGCCATGGGATCTTTTACATCCACCTGAGAGAGCAGACGGGGCCTCGGTTTAACGTCTCATCTGAAAGACGGCACCTCCGACAGTGCAGCACTTCCTCAGCACTGCACAGGAGTGTCAGCCTGGATTTTTTTGTGCTCAGGTCCCTGGATAAGGAGGCTTTGGATTGCCCCAATGTCATCAAACAAAAATATGGAACTAAACCTTAAAACAAAGAAAAATGTATAATCTTAAACAATAACATTATTCCCCTCATCCATTACACATCCATTGGTGCTCAACGGTCGCGGAAGGCCTCAAGCGTACTGGCGGTCACCGTGTGCTCCTTTTCCAGGGTCATCCGGGTGGTGGACAAGACCACGGAAGAAAAGCAGGCAGCCAGAGCTGTCACCCCTCCGCACCCCACCTCCCCTCATCCTCTCCCCCCACCCGCTTTCCCCCACCCGCGATTAAAATTGGGAATGCACAAGAGGAGGAGCGCAGAGATATCGAAGGCTTATAAGGCTGGAGGTGTTTACCGAGATAAGGAGAGGGTGAGGCCAGAGAGGGTTTTGAAACCAAGGATGGAATTTTAAAGTTGCCAATGTAGGTCAGCGATCACAGAGGTAATGGGTGATCAGGACTTGGTGCGAGTTAGGATAAGGGCAGCAGAATTTTGGATGAGCTCAAATTTATGGAGGGTAGAGGATGGGAGGCCAAATAGTAAAGCACTGGAATAATCAAGACTAGAGGCAACAAAGGCATGGTTGAAGGTTTCAGCAGCAGATGAGCTGAGGCAAGGGCGGAGTCGGGCGATGTTACTGAGGTAGAAATAAGCGGGTCTTGGCGATGGAGCAAATATGCATTTGGAAACTCATGTCGGGGTCAAATACAACTAAGGTTGCGAAGGGTTTGATTCAGCCTCAGACAGTTATCAGGGAGAGGGATGGAGTCGGTGGCTAGGGAATGTAGTTTGTGGTAGGGGCCAAAGACAATTGCTTCAATCTTCCCAATATTTAGTTGAAGGAAATTTCTGCTCATTCAATACTGGATGTCGGACAAGCAACATCCAAAAGGGTATGGTAGCATAGTTGTTATGTTACTGGACTCGTAATCAAGAGGCTTGAATTAATGATCTGAAGGCATGAGTTCAAATCCCACTATGACAGCTGGGGAATTTAAATTCAATTAATTAGATAAACAAAATAACTATTTGTACTATACTTTTTTGACAGATAGTCCCGCCCCGCACGTCTTGCACTTTTCTTTGACCAACAGACAACAAGCCCCGCCCCCTGTCAAGCTCTGCCCCCCAATCCTCTCCCGGCTTCGAATAATTCCCTCCACGTGGTGCCGAGAAGCAGGATCTGAGGCCCGAGGTTCTGCTGAGGCCCCGCCTCAGGACTCGCCTAGGACTCACTCGGCCCTGATTCACTCCCTCGCCGACTCATTCCCTCATCGATAGCGGTGGGCCTGGGCCCGAGAGCAGCCGGCGTGGGCCCGATAGCGAGAGAGAGTCTGGGGGAGGAGAGAGGCAGAGAAGAGAGAGAGAGAGAGGGGCTGGGGGAAACATGGCTGGGGGAGGGAAGAGAAAGACTTGTGGTGGGGGGGGGGGAGAGCGAGAGAGGCGCTGGGGGGGAGAGAGAGCTGGGGGGTAGAGAGAGAGAGAGAGAGAGGCTGGGGGACGGGAGGGAGAGAGAGAGAGAGACTGAGAGGAGAGGGAGAGGCTGAGGTGAGGGAGAGAGAGAGAGGGAGAGGCTGGGGGAGAGAGAGAAAGAGGGTGGGGGAGAGAGAGAGAAGCTGGGGGCGGAGAGAGACGCTGGGGGGGAGAGAGAGAGACATAGGTTGGGGTGGGGGGGGAAGACGGATCATATTCTTCCAACCCCCTACAAGGGATATCGTTGGAGTGTTGATATCCCGAAGTCACAACACTGTCACTATTGACTTCATACCCAATAACCCTGTTAACAATCCTTACACAATGCCTCATCTATGGTGTGGGTGGGTGAGTGGGGGAGGATGCATTTGCGCAAGGGTAAGGTACTTCGGCTGGGGGAGGTATGCACTTGGACTGGGGTAAGGTACTTCGGCTGGAGGGAGGTATGCACTTGGACTGGGTTATGGGACTTTGACTGGCCCTAGCTGTCTTCTGGGGAGTTCTGTCCTCTGTCGCTTCAGGACCGCCAAAGTGGATCGAGTTACAATTTGCAAAGTCAGTGAAACCTTGGGATGGGCAGTTCCAGTTACACATTCCTGTGAAACTTTAGGGTGTGGCTTATCCTCCAAGGGGACAAATCATAGACAAAGGGTGGAGCACGGCGGCCATTTTCACAATACAAATAAGCACATCCTTAAACAAATCTGGAATGAAAAGCTAGTATCAGTAATGGTGACCATGAAATTGCCAGATTGTAGTAAAACCCATCTGATTCACTAATGTCCTTTCGGGAAGGAAATCTGCCGTCCTTACCCGGTCTGGCCTACATCTGACCCCAGACCCACAGAAATGTGGTTGACTCTTAACTGTGTCACTCAGTTGTATTCAAGAAGGTGGCTCATCACCAACTTCCCAAGGGCAATTATGGATGGGTAATAAATGCTGGTCTTGCCAGTAATGCCCACATCCTGTGAATGAATAAATAAAAATTAGAGACAGTGGAGGGACCAAGAGAAGTGGTGAAACCAATGATTCAGGTAACAAAAGTGAGGAACATCAGGAAGATTTTCAATGAATCATAGACAGCAACGTGCTCTATGACCCCCCCATCAAACTTCTACATCATGAAGTTTGCTCAAGTAGACATAGGCACGATGGGGTAGCTATATGACTGTGGAGGCATAAAGCTTCAAGCAAATGACAAACATGTTTTACACGCCCGAACGCCTGCGTTACATTTTTTGATTTAATGAGTCAGCAGCATTGTTTATTTATCCAAATGAACTAAATCCCTAGATTTGAACAGTGCCCAAACCCTGTAAGCTCTATTTAAAGGAATATATACCACGGTACCTCAAAGTTCATTCATAAACTAGGGTCCTGAACTTAAGGAAAGGTAACTTTGATGGTATGAGGCACGAATTGGCTAGATTAGACTGGCAAATGATACTTAAAGGGTTGACGGTGGATAGGCAATGGCAAACCTTTAAAGATCATATGGATGAACTTCAACAATTATACATCCCTGTCTGGAGTAAAAATAAAACGGGGAAGGTGGCTCAACCATGGCTAACAAGGGAAATTAAGGATAGTGTTAAATCCAAGGACGAGGCATACAAATTAGCCAGAAAAAGTAGCAAGCCGGAGAACAGGGAGAAATTTAGAATTCAGCAGAGGAGGACAAAAGGCTTAATTAAGAGGAGGAAAATAGAGTACGAGAGGAAGCTTGCCGGAAACATAAAAAATGACTGCAAAAGCTTCTATAGATATGTGAAGAGTAAAAGATTAGTGAAGACAAACGTAGGTCCCTTGCAGTTGGATTCGGGTGAATTTATAATGGGGAACAAAGAAATGACAGACCAATTGAACAAGTACTTTGGTTTTGTCTTCACAAAGGAAGACACAAATAACCTTCCGGATGTACTAGGGGACCGACGGTCTAGTGAGAAGGAGGAACTGAAGAATATCCTTATTAGGTGGGAAATTGTGTTAGGGAAATTGACGGGATTGAAGGACGATAAAACCCCAGGGCCTGATAGTCTACATCCCAGAGTACTCAAGGAAGTGGCTTAAAAATAGTGGATGCATTGGTGATCATTTTCCAACAGTCTATCGACTCTGGATCAGTTCCTATGGACTGGAGGGTTGCTATTGTAACACCACTTTTTTAAAAAGGAGGGAGAGAGAAATTATAGACCAGTTAGCCTGACATCAGTAGTGGGGAAAATGTTGGAATCAATCATTAAGGATGAAATAGCAGCACATTTGGAAAGCAGTGATAGGATTAGTCCAAGTCAGCATGGATTTATGAAGGGGAAATCATGCTTGACAAATCTTCTGGAATTTTTTGAGGATGTAACTAGTAGAGTGGACAGGGGAGAACCAGTGGATGTGGTGTATTTGGACTTTCAAAAGGCTTTTGACAAGGTCCCACACAAGAGATTGGTGTACAAAATCAAAGCACATGGTATTGGCGGTAATGTACTGATGTGGATAGAGAACTAGTTGGCAGACAGGAAGCAGAGAGTCGCGATTAACGGGTCCTTTTCAGAATGGCAGGCAGTGACTAGTGGAGTGCTGGGACCCCAGCTCTTTACAATATATATTAATGATTTAGATGATGGAATTGAGTGTAATATCTCCAAGTTTGCAGATGACATTAAACTGGTTGGCGGTGTGAGCTGTGAGGAGGATGCTAAGAGGCTGCAGGGTGATTTGGACAGGTTAGGCGAGTGGGCAACTACATGGCAGATGCAGTATAATGTGGATAAATGTGAGGTTATCCACTTTGGGGGCAAAAACACGAAGGCAGAATATTATCTGAATGGCTGCAGATTAGGAAAAGGGGAGGTGCAATGAGAACTGGGTTTCATGGTTCATCAGTCATTGAAGGTTGGCATGCAGGAACAGCAGGCGGTGAAGAAGGCAAATGGTATGTTGGCCTTCATAGCAAGGGGATTTGAGTATAGGAGCAGGGAAGTCTTACTGCAGTTGTACAGGGCCTTGGTGAGGCCCCACCTGGAATATTGTGTTCAGTTTTAGTCTCCTAATCTGAGGAAGGATGTTCGTGCTATTGAGGGAGTGCAGCGAAGGTTCACCAGACTGATTCCCGGGATGGCAGGACTGACATATGAGGAGAGACTGGATCGACTGGGCCTGTATTCACTGGAGTTTAGAAGGATGAGAGGGAATCTCATAGAAACATATAACATTCTGACGGGACTGGACAGGTTAGATGCAGGAAGAATTTTCCCGATGTTGGGGAAGTCCAGAACCAGGGGACACAGTCTGAGGATAAGGGGTAAGCCATTTAGGACTGAGATGAGGAGGAACTTCTTCACTCAGAGAGTTGTTAACCTGTGGAATTCCCTACCGCAGAAAGTTGTTGATGCCAGTTCATTGGATATATTCAAGAGGGAGTTAGATATGGCCCTTACGGCTAAAGGGATCAAGGGATATGGAGAGAAAGCAGGAACGGGGTACTGAAGGAATGATCAGCCATGATCTTATTGAATGGTGGTGCAGGCTAGAAGGGCCGGATGGCCTACTCCCGCACCTATTTTCTATGTTTCGATGTTACCTAGGTTCAATCAAGTATCAGTTACTTTGGTAAAAACTGAAAACCAAGCAGTCAAATGTGCAGGACTTGGTTAAGTATCTAACTGCACCATATGATGAGCTATTAAAACCTTACAGGTCAGAATGTTCCGGGCTTGATTCGTGGTCTGTGCGAATAGCAACGTCTGGGCAAAGGGAGCGAGGTGGAAAAATCATCTGTATTTCCCAGTCCTAACTTAAAGAAAAAGGGTGGGAATAACAATTATAGAGCCCCCTGGATGTCGAGGGGAGGATAAAGAAAAAAAGGGAAGCTTATGTCACATACCGACAGCTAAACATTATAGAATCTTTGGAGGAATATAGAAAGTTCAGAAGTAAAATGAAAAAGGATATTAGGAATGCTAAGAGAGAGCATGAAAAATTCTTGGCATGTAAAATTAAGGAAAACCCAAAGATGTTCTATAAATATATTAATAGCAAGAGGATAACTAAGGAAAGGGTAGGGCCTATTAGGGTAATCTGTGTGGAGGCGGAAGATGTTGGTATGGATCTTAATGAATAATTTGCGTCTGTTTTCACAAAGGAAAGAGCAATGCAGTTATTGCTATCGAGGAGGAGTGTGAAATTCTGGACGAAATAAACATAGTGAGAGAGGAGGTATTAAGGCGTTCAGCAGCTTTGAAAATAGATAAGTCCCCAGGCCCAGATGAAATGCATCCCAGGCTGTTGAGTGAAGTCAAAGAGGAAATAGCAGAGGCCTTAACCATCATTTTCCAGTCCTCTTTGGATTTTGGCATGGGGCCAGAGGACTGGAGGACTGCTAATCTTTAAGAAAGGAGAAAGGGATAGGCCGAGTAATTACAGGCCTGTCAGCCTAACCTGGGAAAATTATTGGAAAAAAATCCTGAAAGACAGGATAAATCTACATTTAGAAAGGCAAGGATTAATTAGGGACAGTCAGCACGGATTTGTTAAGGGAAGATCGTGTTTGACTAATCTGATTGAATTTTTTGAGGAGATAACCAGGAGGGTCGATTAGGGTAGTGCGTACGCTGTAGTGTATATGGATTTTAACAAAGCTTTTGATAAGGTCCCACATGGTAGACTGGTCACGAAGGTTAAAGCCCATGGGATCCAGGGCAAAGTGGCAAGTTGGATCCAAAATTGGCTTCGAGGTAGGAAGCAAAGGGTAATGGTTGATGGATGTTTTTGTGATGGGAAGGATGTTTCCAGTGGGGTTCTGCAGGGCTCAGTACTGGGTCCCTTTCTTTTTGTGGTATACATCAATGATCTAGATTTGAATATAGAGGGTATGATTAAGAAGTTTGCAGACGATACTAAAATTGGCTATGTGGTTGATAATGTCGAGGAAAGTCATGGGCTGCAGGAGGATATCAATCTACAGGTCAGGTGGGCAGAGCAGTGGCAAATGGAATTTAATTCGGAGAAGTGTGAGGTAATGCACTTGAGTAGGGCTAATAAGGAAAGGGTATACACATTAAGCAGTAGGCCACTTAGAAGTGTAGATGAACAAAGGAACCTTGGAGTGGTTGTCAACAGAACTCTTTTGATAGGAAACATAAAACATTAAATCGTGGCCCCCCAATCTGGGGGACACACCAAACATTTTCCAGTCCCCTTTTTTGTTTTTTTGGGTTATTTTTTGTGTTTTTTTGTGCTTTTTTTGTTTTTGTTTTTGTTTTTTTGGGACATTAAAATCATGTTTTTCCTCCAAGTGCCCCCTATAAAAGGGGAGGGGACACTAAAAAACACCGGCAATTAAAACAAAATAAACCTTAAAACATAAAATCAAATTAAAATTTGATTGCCGGGGGTGATGATGCACTCCAATCCCTCCGGTGCCCATCTCTCGCGGAAGGCCGCGAGCGTACCGGTGGACACCGCGTGCTCCATCTCCAAGGACACCCTGGCGCGGATGTACGCACGGAAGAGAGGCAGGCAGTCAGGTTGAACGACCCCCTCGACCGCCCGCTGCCTGGACCGGCTGATGGCACCCTTGGCCGTGCCAGGAGCAGTCCTACGAGGAGGCCCTCGGACCTACCCGCTCCCCTCCGCACAGGGTGCCCAAAGATCAGGAGTGTGGGACTAAAGTGCAGCCAGAATTTCAGGAGCAGCCCCTTTAAATAATAAAACAGGGGCTGCAACCTTGTGCATCCGATAAAAACATGGAACACGGGCTCTTCCATACCACAGAAATTGCAGGCGGCCTGGGAGCCCGTGAACAGGCTTAAAAATTTATTGCACGGCACTGCTCCGTGCACCACCCTCCAGGCCAAGTCCCCGATAAATACTGGGAAGACTCCCGCGTAGAGTGCCCTCCATCGGGGACCCTCGCCTCCTCTGGACGGCAAGATGGTACGCCATGGCGTGTCCGGATGGCCGGCGAGGATGGCAAAGTTGAGAGTGTGCAGGAGCAGCCCGTACAGGAAACCCCTCCGCGCGGAACTGAAAGGCACGGAGGGGATTTCCTCGAGGCGGCTCAAGTTGTGAGGCGCCGGCTCCCGAGGGAGGTTCCGGGGTTTGGCGCCGATGAGGAATTCCGTCCGGACGGGGGTCAGTTCGGATGGGATCTCCCCACGTGCTTGAGCCTCCTCGATGCACCTAACGGAGTCAGGGCCCAGAGCTGTTTTTAGCAACTCGATGGCATCGGCCGCGCGGCGGACGTTGGCAGAATGTAGGCGCCGCGCCAGCGTGTCTGGCGCCATCCAGCCCGCTCCTCCGCCATCGAGCAGGTCTCTGACCCTGGTCACCTCACCAGCCACAGCCCTCTCGTCCGACCGCCACCTGAAACCTCGGTCGTGGAGGTACGGATTCCCGAGCAGCGGCTCCTGCAGGACAGCCACCACTCCAGCCGGTGGAGAGCTGCGCTTGGTGGAGACTTTGTTCCAGACCCTGATGAGTTCCTGGTAAAAGACAGGCAGCTCCTGGAAGGCGGTCCTGACACCCCCCCAAGCTCACAAACAGGAGCTGCGTGTCGTAGTTGAGGCCGTGCTGCTGGCGGAAAAAATACGTCGCCAGAGCACGCCACCTAGGAGGGGGCTCCACGTAAAGGTATCTCTGCAGGGTCTGAAGACGGAAAGTCGCGAACTGGGTGCTGACGCACACCAATTACTGACCGCCCTCCCCAAGCAGGAGACTCAAGACTGCGGCAGAGACCCAGTGCTTCCTGTTGTTCCAGAAGAAGTCCACCAACTTCTTCTGTATCTTGGCGACAAACGCAGGGGGAGGAGTCAAAGTGACTAGCCGGTACCACAACATGGCGGCCACCAGCTGGTTTATGACTAGCGCTCGACCCCTGTAGGACAGCACTCGGAGCAGTCCTGTCCAGCGCCCTAGGCGAGCGGCGACCTTGGCCTCCAGCTCTTGCCAGTTCGCCGGCCAGGCTTCCTTGTCGGGGCTAAGGTAGACTCCCAGATAGAGGAGATGGGTCGTGCTCCAGGCAAAAGGCCTGAGCTCCTCCGGCAGGGAGTCCACCCGCCACTGACCCACCAGGAGTCCGGAACATTTCTCCCAGTTGATCCTGGCGGAGGATGCGGCCGAGTAAATCTCCTGGCACTCACGCATCCTCCGCATGTCAGCGGGATCCTCTACCGCGAGGAGCACGTCATCGGCGTAAGCCGAGAGGACGACCTCCACGCCCGGCCCTTGCAGAGCCAGTCCCATCAACCTCGTCCGCAGGAGGCGCAGGAAAGGCTCCACGCAGATGGCATATAACTGGCCGGACATGGGGCATCCCTGGCGCACCCCTCTCCCAAAGCGAAGGGGCGCCGTCAAGGACACGTTAACCTTTATCAGACACTCCGCGGCGGCGTACAAAAGTCGGATCCGGGCGACGAAATGCGTCCCGAACCCGAAAGCGCACAGAGTCCCGAATAGATAGTCGTGATCCACCCTGTCGAAAGCCTTCTCTTGGTCGAGAGATAGGAAGGCGACCGACAGACCAGCCTCCTGGGAATGATGGATGAGGTCCCGGACCAGATGGATGTTATCGTGGATTGTCCGGCCCGGGACCGTGTAGGACTGGTCGGGGTGGATCATGTGGTCCAGCACGGCACCAAGGCGAGCAGACATCGCCCTGGCGAAGATTTTGTAGTCCGTGCTGAGGAGGGAGACCGGGCGCCAGTTCTTAAGGAGGCGGAGATCGCCCTTCTTAGGCAGCAGGACGATGACTGCCCTGCGCCAAGAGAGGGGCATTTCCCCGGTCGCCAGACTTTCCCCCAGGACCCGCGTGTAGTCGACCCCCAGGACGTCCCAGAACGCCCTGTGGAACTCCACGGTCAGCCCGTCCAGCCCCGGGGCTTTTCCCCTCGAGAGCCGGTCGAGGGCACCGGTCAGCTCCGCCAGGCTTAGCGGAGCTTCCAGATTTTCGGCGCCCTCCGGGCTGACCTTCGGCAGGTCCTCCCACAAAACTCTACGCGCTTCCTTGCTGGACGGATCCGGAGAGAACAGAGCCCCGTAATATTCACGGGCCCTGTTGTTGACGCCCTCCGGATCCGAGACGAGAGAGCCGTCGTCGGCCAGCAGCGTCAAGAGCTGTTTACGGGCACTCTGTCTTTTTTCCAGCGAGTAGAAGAAGGGGGAGCTGCGGTCCAGATCCCACAGGAACCGGATCCGCGACCTCACGAACGCGCCTCGGGACCCGACGAGCTGCAGGTCCTTCAGCGCGGCCTTCTTCGCTTCGTACACCATCCGCAGGGCCGGGTCCTCGACGACTTGACCGAGACGGGACTCCAGTTCGAGCACCTCTTTTTCTAGGCGCCCGACCCTGGCCGCCCGCCTTTTGGTCGACCCTCTCGCGTACTCTTGACAGAAGACGCAGACGTGAGCGTTGCCCACGTCCCACCATAGCCTCAAGAAGGGGAAGCCCCCCTCTTCCTTCTCCAGTCGGACCAGAAACGACGGAACGAGTCCCGGAACCGCACGTCCTCCAGCAGCCGGTTGTTAAAATGCCAGTACGCGGACCCCGTCCTCGCGCGGAGCGAAGCGAGCTCCGCCCACACCAGGTGGTGGTCCGAACATGGCACCGGCCGCATGGAGGCCGCCGGGACACAGGAAACGTACGCCCGAGACACGTAAAGGCGGTCGACTCTGGACCATCCTACTCCAGGCCTCACCCAAGTAAAGGCGCTGGAGTCGGGATGGAGATTTCGCCAGACGTCCACCAAGTCGAAGGACCCGACCAGGTCCCTCAACTTCTCCATCGCCGTCATGCTCTGCAGGGCACCGGAGCGGTCCCTCGCCTCGAGGGTGCAGTTGAAATCCCCCCCGAGGACAATGCAGTCGCCGACGTCGACGGAGCCAAGAAGAGCGGACACCTCTTCGAAGAAGCGCGTTTGCTGCGGGCCGGGCTGAGGGGCGTACATGTTCACGAGATGGAGCGGCACGTCCCCCAGGCAAACCGTGACGTGCAGCAAGCGGCCTGGCACGGGCTCCTCGACCCCCAAGATCTCTGGCTGAAAATGCGGGGCCAACAAGATGGCCACCCCACAAGAAGTGGTAGTGAGGTGGCTCATGCGGACCTCTCCTTGCCATTCCAGGAGCCACGTGGCTTCATCTCCCGGAACGGTGTGGGTTTCTTGCAGGAAGCACACCGCATATTTCCCCTCCCGCAGGAGCGAAAAATTGTTAAATCTACGGCGTGCCTCTCTGGTGCCGTTGATGTTGAGGCTGGCTATGGTTATCGTCATGACAAAAGCATAGTGCAACCTCTACCTAACCTATTGTGGGGGGGAAGTGGAGTTGTTTGTTGACCTCCGAGGAACTTTCTGAGCCGGCGCAGCTCAAGGCCTTGCGCCTTTGATAAGGGCCCGCCCGCGGCCATGGTTTTAGCGGCGGCGCGGACGGAAGCGATGAGCAGCCCCGGCTCGGACCATCTTTCCCGGGCCAGATGGGTTCGGTTGCGGCGACCCTGGCTCTGGACCAAAAAGTCCCGGAGTTCCTCTACGGGAATGAGGGGGGACTCAGCGGCGGGCACGAGGAGATCCACCGCCTCACTGGCGATGGACTCGAGATCTTCACCCGCGTCCTCCACCGAGTCCCCGTCCCCCTCCGGGAGGTCGCTGCTAGCAGCCGGCCCGTCGACCGCACGAGGTACGGCAAACGGCCCGGCCGCTCCATCCGGCCCTGGCCCTGCACCGATCCCACCCCCAGGATCGTCGACAGAGGAGTCCCCACTGGGCTCTTTTAAAAGTGGTGCTGGGTCAGGAAGTGACAACGGAAGGGGTTCCTCCTCCGCCCCAGGAACCGGGGAGCACGGAGAGACCTGGCCAAAGTAATGTTCCAGGTCCTCCAAGTACCCCAGCTCCAAAGTAGGGGGCGAGGGTTGTTGTTCTTCCCCCTCCCCGCCGCCACCCCCCAGCCCAGCGTGTACAGATTCATTTAATTGTTAATATTGTGTATTTCTGCCGAGTCGAGCAAGTCCCGGGGGAAGTTGGATATTGGCTGGGCGGGCTCAGGTTCGGCCTTTTCGGCCCCGCCCGCCTCAGTCCCCGGGACGCTCGACCCAGCGGCATCGTATTCCTCCGCTGGCCCCACGCCCCCCACGACAGGCAGATCCTCCACGCCATCCCCGGGAGGCAGAGGCTGGGCAGCCTCGACTGCCCCTCCCTCCCCGGGGACAGATTCCTCCCGTCTACGGCGCAGTTTGGGGACGCTGGTGGGGGACGCGGGACACGCGGCGGGCACCGACTCCTCCGCGGAGGGATGTTGTTCCCCCTCCGCCTCATTGGAGCGGCGCCTCCTTTTGCTCCTGGGGGTGCGCGGAGGCAGGGAGACCTCCATGTCTGCCGAGGCCTCCTGCTCCGCCCCCCCCTTTTTCTTATCTTGCCCGCGCCCGAGCCCCTCTGTGATATTGGTCAAGGGCTCGGGCACGGGCTCAGGGCACCCCGCGCTCGCTGGTGACGGGGTTGGGCTGAGCGCGGTGGTCAAACTTTCTGGCGCACTGAGGGGACCCGCCTCGAGATGTTTCGCCTTCCTCCGCGCCTTCCTTCCGATCGGACGCTCTCCCTCCCCCCCGCCAGAGGCCGTGAAAACAAAGGCCCCCGACGATGCCCGCGCACCCACAGCTCCCGGCACGCGGACGCTACTAGGGGGAGGGGTGGCGGCGGCGCCAGCTTTGGCCGCCTTCGGTGGTTTGCCGGCCTTGGAGGCGGGGCAGTTCTTGCGAACGTGCCCCACCTCCCTGCAGGCATGGCACCGCACGCCGTCCGACGTCCAGAAGACGCGGTAGGCAGTCCCCTCGTGCACCACATTAAATGATCCCTCTGTTGTCTCCTCCCGCGCCAGCCGGACAAAGAGCTGATGGTGGAAGGAGAACACGTGGCGCAGGCTGTTCTCCCTGAGGCCGAGCGGTATGGGGTTGATCCCCGACCTTACCTTCCCCAGTTGGTGTAGGTGAGGGAGGAGGAGCTCAGCGGGAACAAAGGGCGGGACGTTTGATATGATGACCCTCTGCGCGGTGGCCTCGAGAGGGTCCACCGGCAGGAAGGTCCCGCCCACCGTGAGCCCCTTTTCTAGGGCCAGGGACACCGCCCGCTCTGACCCCAGGAAGAATACAGCCTTCCCAGACATCTTGGAGGCTGCGACAATGGCCGAGGGGCCGACTACCCCAGCCATCGCCCGCACGCACTCCTCGATGCTCATTGTAGAGTGAGTGTAGCTCTTGACCCCGTGTTTCTTAGTAATTAGTCTGAAAGGTGGCAGGGCAGCAGGAGGCGCAGGAGGCGCCGTGGATGCAGACACCGCCTGCGCATAAGTCTTAGCTGGCCCTGCCACCGGCGTGGATGGAGTCGCCATCACGGGGTCCCTTTAAGGGCTACACCCACCCCAGAGTCACAGGCTTTAATGGTCTTAAATTGGCCTTGTTTGAATTTATGAGCAGAGGAGCTCTCAATGAGGCACACCTCTCCCCTAGTTGACAATTGGGGAGGGGCCTTGCTCCCTCTGCTCAGTTGTCTTAATTGTTTTCCAATTATGGAGGAAAGGAGCTCTCAGAGAGAGAGGGGAGAGACAGAGAGAGTGACAGAGAGAGAGAGCGGGGGGTGGGAAAGAGGGAAGCTGTGAGGGCAGGTCTCCCCTCACAGCGATGGTTGGGTGTTTTTCTGGGGCGCACTCCCTAGATGATGGAAAACAAAGCAAGGCACAGTCTTATGGGATGGTCTTCGGGTGGGAGGAGAAGATGCCTTCACCTGGGACAGCTGGAGCCACCCAGGCACACACTCCCAACAATGTTTAATAGGGTGCTTAGTAAATCTTCAGCCAGGTAGCTCCAGCTATCCCAGGCTAGGCAATGGGAGAGGGGTGCTTCAGTGGTGTGTGGGGCCTAGCTGTAAGCAAGACCCCCACACACTTCCACACACACACCCCCCGCGATGTTCCGGGCCTCGAAGAAAATCTTCTTTTCTCCCCCCACCAATAAAACAATGTCTTTCGGAGAATGCACCAACACCCACCTGTAGAATGTTGTAGAATCTCCCTCCTTCCACACAGGTTGTTGCTCTTTTCCCCCTCTCTCCAACTCTTTGTAGCAGTAATAAAGTTGATAAAATTTTCAGCTCTCCTCCTCTCCCTCCGGACGATGTATTGTAGCAAGCCAGCCCTTTCCTCCTCTTCCTGGGCTGGTCTCAGGGCTCACTCCAGGCCTTCCAGACAGGAGCAAAGCAGCAAGCTTCTTCTCTCACCACAGCAGAGCTCCAACTGAATAGGCCATGCCTCCAAAGCTCCACTATTGGTCCACAGAACCCTGAAAGTAGCAGGCCAGGTGGATTAGGTGGTTAAGAAGGCATACAGAATGCTTGCCTTTATCGGCCGAGGCATAGAATACAAGAGTAGGGAGGTTATGCTTAAATTGTATAATACTCTGGTTAGGCCACAGCTAGAATACTGCGTGCAGTTCTGGTCACATATTATAGGAAGGACATGATTGCACTGGAGAGGGTACAGAGGAGAGTTACGAGGATGCTGCCTGGAATGGAGAATCTTAGCTATGAGGAAAGATTGGATAGGCTGGGTTTGTTCTCATTGGAACAGAGGAGGCTGAAAGGAGACCTCATTGAAGTGTATAAAATTTTGAGGGCCTGGAAATAATAGATAACAAGGGCCTATTTCTCTTGGTGGAGGGGTCAATTACGAGTGGACATAGTTTTAAGGTGATTGGTGGAAGGTTCAGAGGGAACTTGAGTGGAGGCTTCTTAACCAGAGGGTTGTGGAGGTCTGGAACTCATTGCCTAGAAGGGTGGTGGATGCAGAAATCCTCACCACATTTAAAAGGCGCTTGGATGGTCACTTGAAGTGCCATAACATGCAGGGTTACGAACCTAGAGCTGGTAAGTGGGATTAGACTGGATAACCTCTTGTTGGCTAGCACAGATACGATGGTAACATAGAAACAACGGGCCCAAGTTTCGAGCCACGCCTAGAATGGCGCAGTCCCGACCTGGACACCCGTTTTTCACGCCACAAAGTGCGCCTAAAAAACCCTCCAGATTCTTCACCTTCCTGCAGGTCCTCTGGCCCTCGGCGCAGCGCCGCACGAGCTGTAGGGGGTGGAGTCAGATCCCTGCGCTGAAAACAGTGCCGGGACCTCTGCACATGTGCGTTACAGTGGGCGCGCATGTGCAGTAGCTCCAGGCGCCCAAAACTGTGTGGGAGGGGCCAAAGCACGCAGCCCCTAGCCCTGGCCGAATGGCCTCACTGGGGCTGCGTGAATAAGGCTCCTCCCACGGCCAGCTCCTGCTTCCTCCCGACCCGACTCGACTCCCGCTTCCCGCCTCCGGACCGGACCCGACACCGACCCGACTCCTGCTTCCCCCCCCACCCCCCCCCGCCGCCCCCGCCTCCGGACCGGACCCGACCCCGACCCGACTCCTGCTCCCCCCCGCCCCCACCTCTGGACCGGACCCGACACCGACTCCCGCTTCCCCCCCGCCCCCGCCTCCGGACCGGACCCGACACCGACCCAGACCCGACTCCCGCTTCCCCCCCCCACCCCCCCCCGCCGCCCCCGCCTCCGGACCGGACCCGACCCAGACCTGACTCCCGCTTCCCCCTCGCCCCCGCCTCCGGACCGGACCCGACACCGACTCCCGCTTCCCCCCCGCCCCCGCCTCCGGACCGGACCCGACACCGACTCCCGCTTCCCCCCCGCCCCCGCCTCCGGACCGGACCCGACACCGACCCAGACCCGACTCCCGCTTCCCCCCCCCACCACCCCCCGCCGCCCCCGCCTCCGGACCGGACCCGACACCGACTCCCGCTTCCCCCCCGCCCCCGCCTCCGGACCGGACCCGACACCGACCCAGACCCGACTCCCGCTTCCCCCCCCCACCCCCCCCGCCGCCCCCACCTCCGGACCGGACCCGACACCGACTCCCGCTTCCCCCCCGCCCCCGCCTCCGGACCGGACCCGACACCGACCCAGACCCGACTCCCGCTTCACCCCCCACCCCCCCCGCCGCCCCCGCCTCCGGACCGGACCCGACCCAGACCTGACTCCCGCTCCCCCCTCGCCCCTCCCCACGGCCCCGCCTCCGGACCGGACCCGACCCCAACCCGACTCCCGCTCCCCCCCCTCCCCCCCCGCCCCAGCCTCCGGACCAGACCTGACACTGACTCCCGCTTCCCCCCCCGCCCCCGCCTCCGGACCGGACCCGACACCGACCCTGACCCGACTTCTACTCCCCACCCCCCGCTCCCCGCCTCCGGACCGGACCCGACACCGATCCCGACCCGACTCCCGCTCCTCCCCCCCCCCCCCCCCCACCCCCGGACTGGATCCGACCTGACCTTCCTTCCCCCCGACCTGACCTCCCTCTCCCTCCTTCCCCCCGACCCGAACCGAACCGACCTCCCTCCCACCAGCCCCCCCCGACCCGCGCTCCCCCCAACCCGACCCAATGCCACCTACCTGTAAATCTGGTGCTGGGGACGGGCCCTGCCCGAAGTCTCGGGCCCGGCCCGTTCAGCCTCCCTCCCCCTTCTTTCCCCCCCCCATACCAATCTCCTTCCACCGCCCCCCAAATCTCCTTTCCCCCCATCTCCTTCCCTCCATCTCCTTTCCCCCCCATCTCCTTTCCCCCATCTCCTTTCCCCCCATCTCCTTTCTCCCCCTTCTCCCCTTTATCCCCTTCTCCCCCCTCCCCCCTTCTCCCCCTTCTCCCCATCCCTCCCTCTTCTCCCCCATCCCTCCCCCTTCTCCCCATCCCTCCCCCTTCCCTCCCTCTGCTCCCCTCCTCTCTCCCTCTACCCCCCTCCTCCCCCTTCCCTCGCTGTCAGAAACACAGACACTGACAGACAGAGAATGAGAGACACACACAGACAGACAGAGAGATAGAGACACTGACAGAGACACACTGGGGGGAGGGGGGTGGGGGCATCCCAGCACGCTGTTGGAGGGCTCCCGGTGCTGCAGTCGTTAAGTAGAAAATGTTTTATTTATTGATTTAAAAAAAAATTTATTTCTTATTAATTTTTTTTGATTGATTTATTGACATATTTATCATTTATTATTGCTGATGGCTCTTTATTTGTAAAACTGAAGTGTTTAATGTTTGTAAACTTCCCTTTAAACCCCCCCTCCCCCACCATTCCCTACGTCTGATTTGTAACCTACGCCTGATTTTCTAAAGTGTAGACAAGGTTTTTTCAAGCGTACAAAAATCTTCACTTACTCCATTCTAAGTTAGTTTGGAGTAAGTTTTCACTGACGAAATTTTGAAAACAGGCGTAAGTGGCCGGACACGCCCCCTTTTGAAAAAAAAATTCTGTTCCAAAGTGAAACTGTTCTAACTAACTAGAACTAGAGCAAACTAAATGACAAGAATTCCGATTTCTAAGATACTCCGTTCTACACTAGTTGCTCCTAAAAATCAGGAGCAAATCATGTGGAAACTTGGGGCCATAGAAACATAGAAAATAGGTGCAGGAGTAGGCCATTCGGCCCTTCGAGCCTGCACCACCATTCAATAAGATCATGGCTGATCATTCACCTCAGTACCTCTTTCCTGCTTTTTCTCCATAGCCCTTGATCCCTTTAGCCGTAAGGGCCATATCTAACTCCCCCTTGAATATATCCAATGAACTGGCATCAACAACTCCCTGCAGTAGGGAATTCCACAGGTTAACAACTCTCTGAGTAAAGAAGTTTCTCCTCATCTCAGTCCTAAATGGCTTACCCCTTATCCTTAGACTATGTCCCCTGGTTCTGGACTTCCCCAACACCAGGAACATTCTTCCTGCATCTAACCTGTCCAGTCCCATCAGAATTTTGTATGTTTCTATGAGATCCCCTCTCATCCTTCTAAACTCCAGTGAATACAGGCCCAGTCGATCCAGTCTTTCCTCATATGTCAGTCCTGCCATCCCGGGAATCAGTCTGGTGAACCTTCACTGCACTCCCTCAATAGCAAGAACGTCCTTCCTCAGATTAGGAGACGAATACTGAACACAATATTCCAGGTGAGGCCTCACCAAGGCCCTGTACAACTGCAGTAAGACCTCCCTGCTCCTATACTCAAATCCCCTAGCTATGAAGGCCAACATACCATTTGCCTTCTTCACCGCCTGCTGAACCTGCATGCCAACTTTCAATGACTGATGTACCATGACACCCAGGTCTAGCATGCACCTCCCCTTTTCCTAATCTGCCGCCATTCAGATAATATTCTGCCTTCGTATTTTTTCTAGCAAAGTGGATAACCTCACATTTATCCAAATAATACTGCATCTGCCACGTGTTTGCCCATTCATCTAACCTGTCCAAGTCACCCTGCAGCCCTTTAGTGTCCTCCTCACAGCTCACACTGCCACCCAGCTTAGTGTCATCTGCAAACTTGGAGATATTACACTCAATTCCCTCATCCAAATCATTAATGTATATTGTAAATAGCTGGGGTCCCAGCACTGAGCTCTGCAGTACCCCACTAGTCACTGCCTGCCATTCTGAAAATGACCCGTTTATCCTGACTCTCTGCTTCCTGTCTGATAACCAGTTCTCTATCCACGGCGGTACATTACCCCCAATATCATGTGCTTTAATTTTGCACACCAATCTCTTGTGTGGTACCTTGTCAAAAGCCTTTTGAAAGTCCAAATACACCACATCCATTGGTTCCTCCTTGTCCACTCTACTAGTTACATCCTCAAAAAATTCTACAAGATTTGTCAAGCAGGATTTCTCTTTCATAAATCCATGCTGACTTGGGCCGATCCCGTCACTGCTTTCCAAATGTGCTGCTATTTCATCTTTAATAATTGATTCCAACATTTTCCCCACCACTGATGTTAGGCTAACCGGTCTATAATTTCCAATTTTCTCTCTCCCTCCTGTCTTAAAAGGTGGTGTTACATTAGCTACCCTCCAGTCCATAGGAACTGATCCAGAGTCGATAGACTGTTGGAAAATGATTACCAATGCATCCACTATTTCTAGGGCTACTTCCTTAAGTGCTCTGGAATGCAGACTATCAGGCCCCGGGATTTATCGGCTTTCAATCCCATCAATATCCCTAACACAATTTCCCGCCTAATAACGATTTCCTTCAGTTCCTCCTTCTTACTAGACCCTCGGTCCCCAGTATTTCCGGAAGGTTATTTGTGTCTTCCTTCGTGAAGACAAAACCAAAGTATTTGTTTAACTGGTCCGCCATTTCTTTGTTCCCCATTATAAATTCACCTGAATCTGACTGCAAGGGACCTACGTTTGTTTTCACTAAGTACTGCAGGGAATTTAATATGGCCAGGGTGATCTCCTGGTCTAGTTTTGATCGCCTGGATGGGTCGGAGAGGAATTTTCTCAGATTGCTTTCCCCAATTGGCCTGAGTTTTTATCTGTTTTTTTGCCTCTCCTAGGAGATTGCATGGGGTGGAGTGTAAAATGTTGCGATACATGGGGTATCGCAGTAGTGTGGGGTGCACTGGTTGGGCCGGATGCTCTTTACCTTTCCGCCACTTTTCATTGTTCATAGGTTCATATGTAACCTTCAGGGCTGCTGACCGAGGGCTGTGTGGCTCTTTGTCGGCTGGCGTGGACACGATGGGCCAAAGTGGTCTCCTTCTGCGCAGTAGATTTCTATGTTTCTATGTTATCCTTGCTATAAAATTGACATCAGAGAGGACGGAGTGAGGCCCTGCTGTGATGCCTCCACAGTCATGTAGCTAGCCCATCGTGCCTGTGCCATCTATTTGAAACAGCGCTGTAATTAGTCCACTTCCCTCCTCTTTACCCATAGCCTAGTGAATTTTTCCTGTTCAAGTATTTATCAAATTTATTTTTGAAAGTTATTATTGAATCTGGTTCCACCACTCTTTCAGGCAGAACATTCCAGATCATAAGAACTCACTACATAAATATTTTTCTCCATGTTGCCTTTGGTTTTCTTGCATCCTCTGCATACCTACCCTTTTGCCACTGGAAACAATTTCTTCTCATTTACTCTATCAAAACCCTTCAAGATTTTGAACACTTTAAACAAATCTCCTCTTAACCTTCTCTGCTCTGAGGAGAACAACCCTAGTTTCTCTAGCCTTTCCATGTAACTAAAGTCTTTCATCCCTGGTACCATTCTAGTAAAGCTCCTCTGCACTGTAAGTGGTTTTGCCCCTAGTGGTTTTGAATCACCCCTCTTACAACAGTTCTATACACTGGAATTATAGTCGTGAACAGTAATATACAGACATAGACAGATCTTTTTGGTCTCAACTGTCACAATGCTTTTATTCAAGTTAAAGCACACACCTGCACCCAGTAAAAACACACCCTGGTAGTGTAATACAAACAAACACAGTACAACTCACAGTCTGGTCTGTCTAAACAGGCTCGTAAGTACCCACGTCTAAAACACCCCTGCTTGGATTCAAAATTGCACCACTGAAATCTGTCCAACAGAATTGTGCTTATGCTTATGATCCTTGCAAAAACCTACCTCTAAGGCTTGGTTGGGGCACACGACACCCTGTCACACTATACGGTGGTCTTAAAGATGTGTGGGCTGGGATAAATGCTCAACAATTACCCCTCTGGCTTACTTGCTGCTTCTCCCGATGAGGCGTATCTTCTGGTTCTTCAAGTCCAGTCTCAAGGTCAGCCTCCCAGTCAAAGTAGCAAGGCTCTCTGGTGTTTCTTCTCTCTGTCCCAGACGGAGTGCTCAGTTCTTGTGCATTGAACGAAGCAAGCAGGCGTAAAAGAGGGGAGAGAGAGAGAACTGGCAGCCAAAACTGCCTCTCTTATACTTGCAAAAATGCTTCTTCTCGCGCCAAAAGTCCGACTGTCCTTCCTCCGAGGCTGTACAACTCAAAAGCAAAATCAAGTCTCTCGCTGGTTCCTTTGTCAACTGGGCTGTACCTTGATGTGTGGCTCTAACGAATCTGTGGTCAAATAGTTTTCCCTTGTCTTTCGATGGCCTGAAACCCCGGCCACTTTGCTTAATGTCTCAACTGATTGCAAGACAAAAGGCCTGTCCATCAACCATTCCTGCCATTGATTCCTTGTCCACCTGATGTGTATTCCTGTGGGCATGTTTGGATCAGCCCCACGTCAGTGCTGTCTGCTCTCTGCAGTAACAGAAAATGTGTCCAAGCAATGTCCAAAAACGTTAAAGTTTTTGCTGTCGATGTTTTCACCGAATCTTACAACAAGCAACCTCTCTATTACTTTGACATCCTTCCTAAATTGTGGGGCCCAGAATTGGCCCCTCACCTCAGTTGAATTACTGCCCCACCCCCCCACCCCTATATATTCCCTTGGGTATGGGGTAAGCGGTCTGAGTATCTTGCATTCAGGAGTCTGCTCTAACCAAACTATCTAATTATTATAATAGCATAACCCAGGAAAGTAATAATAGGAATCTCATATGATCTGAGCTGGATGTTATATCTTTTGCATTAAAAGAAAGAAAGACTTGCATTTATATAGCACTTTTCACAACCTTAGGATGTCCCAAAGCGCTTAACAACCTATGAAGTAATTTTGAAGTATATTCCTTGTTGTAATGTAGGTGTGCTTCCTCCCAGCCTCCCAGGTGAGCCTATTTCTCTGCCCGTGCTCGGATCACCTGCAATTGGCCTCCCCACGGTATCATTGAACCCCCCCACTCCATGATATCACCGAACCACCTATGATCACCGATGTCCCTGCGATCACCAACCCCTTTCCCACAATCACCGACCTGCCCTATGATCACGACCCCCGCCCCCATGATCACCGCCCCCCCGTCACTGCGATCACCGAACCCCTCCCCACGATTACCGCCCCTCCCCGCAACCCTGCCCCCATGAATCCCACCCATTTCTGCTTCTGATCTGTCTCCAAACCCCCTCGATCACCCCCAAACCTGCAAGCCACGCTCCCTAACCAAAACTCAGGGCAATAAATATAAGTTATTAAGAGGCCTGTTGTAATGTATGTACAGAGGTCTGCCCACCAACAGGGGGCACTACCGTCGGAGGTCCTAGGGTAATAGATACACTCGTGCTGGTCCCGGTATATAACCTGAACTTCACCTTTGTATTCTCACTTCTGGAAACCATTAAAGACTGACCAGATTATACCTAGTCACTGGCTCACAGTACGGAGTTCATTGTATCATTTCATACACCACAACTGGCGACGAGGCAAATACGAACCCACGCAAAAGTATGGCGAGCACAGCACGATCAAGTACTGTTGGAATTCTCAAGAGATTCAATGAGGGAGAGGATTGGGGAGATTTCACGGATCGTCTTGACCAGTATTTCGTGGCAAATGACCTAAACAAAGATAAGGATGCAGAGAAGTGCAGGGCAGTTCTTCTCACCGTCTGTGCACTCTATGCACTATGATCTATGCACTCATCAAGAATTTGCTCTCACCCACTCTTCCTACAGAAAAGGATTACAAAGAACTGTGTGCTCTAGTTCGGGAGGAATCCTCATATCCAGATATCGCTTCTATACGCACATTCATCCAGAAGGCCCGGACGTAGCGGCATTTGTTGCCGACCTGAGACGTTTTGCAGGGCCTTGCATAGTTGGAAGACATGTTGCGTGACTTTTTCGTGATCGGGGTCAACCACGAGGCGATCTTAAGTAAGCTGTTGGCTGCGGAGACGCCGGACCTCAGCAAGGTCATCACCATCGCCCAGACTTGCATGTTCACGCAGAAAAGCATGAAGCAGATATCGTGATAAAACAGGAACTCTACGGCAAGTACTGTGTATAAAATTGTATCGTCGGCCAGCAGAGCTGCACATGGCAGGACCTACTTGACTGCGTCTGCAAGACCGTGAGCCGCTCAAAGTTCGCCATCGAGGGCCTATTCAACTGCGTATGCAAGAACGGGAGCCTCTCAAAGCCCGCCACCTGGTGCAAATCCAAGCTCAGTGTGTTGCCGTTGCGGGGGCAATCACCGACCCCATCAGTGCCGCTTCAGGCAGTATGTAGCAGAGGGTGTGCGAAGACGGGGCATCTTCAGCGGATGTGTCCACAGCAGAGCAAGCGAGCTGCGACACACCACGTGGATGATGATCAATTCAGCGTGGATCTGGCGATGCAGCCCGAGGCATTTGAGAGCTCCGAGGAGGAGGTGTATAGCGTACGTGCGTTCCTAACAAAGAGCCAACCGATAATGATGGAGATAAAATTACTAACAAAGAACCAACCGATAATGATGGAGGTAAAATTAAACGGCGTGCTGGTATCCACGGAATTAGACACGGGTGCTAGTCAATCTATAATCAGCCAGAGGACTTTCGAAAAGCTGTGGGAGACCAAGGCAGAGAGCCTCAAGCTGAGTCCGATAAATGCAAAGTTGCGTACCTACACCAAAGAGCTCATACTAGTGATCAGTAGTGCAGCAGTTAGAGTGTCGTACGAGGGAGCGGTTCATGATCTACCGTTATGGATTATCCCGGGCAACAGCCCATTGTTATTCGGCAGGAGTTTGCTCGAGAAAATAAAATGGAAATGGTACGATATCAAAGCTTTGTCATCAGTGGATGATGATTTGTGTGCTCAAGTGCTGAGCAAATTTCCCGCACATGATGAGAGAAAAGGTCAAGCTTGAATTGGACAGGCTACAACACAAGGGAGTCATCTCACCGGTTGAATTTAAGAAATGGGCCAGCCCCATTGTTCCGGTGTTAAAGAGCGACGGCACGGTCAGGATTTGTGGAGACTACAAGGTCACGATCAACCGAGTTTCGAAACAAGATCAGTACCCGCTACCGAAAGCTGATGATGACCTGTTTGCAACGCTAGCCGGGGGGAAATCGTTCACCAAATTGGATCTAACATCGGCCTACATGACACAGGAACTGGTTGAATCATCAAAGAAACTTATGTGCATCAACACGCACAAAGGACTGTTTATTTACAACAGGTGCCCTTTTGGCATTCGTTCGGCGGCAGTCATATTTGAGAAAAACATGGAGAGCCAATTGAAATCCGTCCCCAGGACCGTGGTATTCCAAGACGACATCCTAGTCACAGGTCGTGACACCGCGAGCACCTGCACAATCTGGAAGAGGTTCAGCATCGCCTGGACAAAGTGGAACTCAGGCTGAAACGTTCGAAGTGCGTTTTCATGGTACCAGAGGTTGAATTCCTTGGAGGAAAGATTGCTGCAGACGGAATCAGGCCTACAGATGCGAAAACAGAGGCCGTCAAAAATGCGCCCATGCCCCAGAATGTGACGGAGCTGCGTTCGTTCCTGGGTCTTCTCAACTACTTCGGTAACTTCTTACCCAAATTGAGCACAGTATTAGAGCCTTTGCACAAGCTGCTCAGGAAAGGAGATGACTGGGTGTGGGGTGAACTTCAAGACAGAGTCTTTGAGAAGGCTAGAAATCTGTTGTGTTCCCACAAGCTACTGGCACTGTATGACCCATGCAAGCGTCTAGTTTTGACCTGTGATGCGTCATCCTATGGGGTCGGCTGCGTACTCCAGCAAGCCAATGAATCAGGCAAACTACAACCAGTTGCATACACATCGCGAAGCCTGTCCAAGGCGGAAAGAGCCTACGGCATGGTAGAGAAAGAGGCTTTAGCATGTGTTTATGGGGTAAAAAAAATGCACCAGTACCTGTTTGGGCTTCGCTTCGAGCTGGAAAACGAACACAAGCCGCTTATATCATTGTTCTCGGAACATAAAGGTATCAATACCAACGCGTCATCCCACATCCAGAGGTGGGCGCTGACATTATCTGCCTATGATTATGTCATTCGCCATAGACCAGGCACCGACAACTGCACTGATGCATTGAGCCGGTTACCGTTGCCACACCGGAGGTGGAAACGCCAATGCCCGCAGAGCTACTCATGGTCATGGATGCTTTTGACAGTGAAGGGTCGCCTGTCACTGCTCAACAAGTTAAGACCTGGACCAGCCAGGATCCGATCCTATTGGTTGTAAAACATTCTGTTCTTAATGGGGACTGTTAGACCATCCCCAAGGAAATGGGTGATGAAACCGTACAGCCGTCGCAAAGATGAACTTTGCATCCAGTCCGACTGTTTACTGTGGGGTAATCGTGTTGTAATGCCCATGAAATGCAGGGTGAGATTTATACAGGAGTTACATAGTACGCATCCCGGTATTGTCATGATGAAGGCCATCGCCAGGTCCCATGTTTGGTGGCCTAGCATTGACATGGACTTAGAGTCATGCGTGCATCAGTGCAGCACTTGCATGCAGTTAAGCAATGCCCCAAAGGAAGCTCTGCTCAGTCTGTGGTCATGGCCACCCAAACGGTGGTCTAGAATCCACATTGACCTTGCGGGCCCCTTCCTGGGTAAAATGTTTTTTGTGGTGGTGGATGCATACTCCAAATGGATAGTGTGTATGGAGAAAGAGTCAGACTGAACACTGTGTGCTCAAAGTAAAGTGTGACCTTAGTCTTTTATTGCAGGTCTCCAGAGTGCCTCTCCAACCTGTGAAGCCTCCTTAAATAGCTGTGCTCCCAAGGGATTATGGGATCCCTTGGGACTCCAGGGGATGAGCCCTCTGGTGGCCGTACAGAGTAAATACAAGTTTGCATATATAACAACACTCCCCTCCCAAAGTCAAGAGTGTAACTATTTATAATGTGAGTCGATCTGGGACCCTCCTTGCCCTGGTTGATCGTCTCGGTGTGAAAGCTGGTGTTGTTGAATCATTTGTTGGGCCCTCGCTGGGTTGCTATGCAGTTGGCCTTGCTGGCTGCCTGGTGTGTTGGGCCCTGCAGGGCTGCTGTGGACAATGGGTTCTGCTTCGTGGTCAATCGTGGTGCCGGTTGCCACTGGTGTGTATGTTGGGGGATCAAAAAAGGTAGGGTCCAAAGTGGGTTGCTCAGGATAGTCTGTGAATCTGAGTTTGATTTGGTCCAAGTGTTTCCGGTGAATGAGTCCATTTGAAAGTTTGACCCGAAACACCCTGCTCCCCTCCTTGGCCATGACAGTGCCGGGAAGCCACTTGGGACATTGTCCATAATTTAATACAAATACAGGATCATTGATTTCAATTTCGCATAACACATTTGCACTATCATGGTATGCACTTTGTTGAAGCCGCCTGCTCTCTACCTGTTCATGTAGATCAGGGTGAACTAACGAGAGTCTTGTCTTAAGTGCTCTTTTCATGAATAGGTTAGCAGGTGGGATCCCAGTGAGCGAGTGGGGTCTCGTACAGTAGCTAAGCAGGACTCAGGATAGGCGAGTCTGCAGTGAGCCTTCAGTTACCCTCTTCAAGCCTTGCTTGATGGTTTGCACTGCTCTCTCTGCCTGACCATTGGACGCTGGTTTAAACGGGGCAGATGTGATACGTTTGATCCCGTTACGGGTCATAAATTCTTTGAACTCAGCACTGGTAAAACATGGCCCGTTGTCGCTCACAAGGACATTGGGTAAGCCGTGTGTGGCAAACATGGCCCGCAGGCTTTCAGTAGTGGCAGCGGACGTGCTTACAGACATTATCTCACATTCATTCCACTTGGAGTACGCGTCTACATCCACAAGGAACATTTTACCCAAGAACGGGCCTGCATAGTCGACGTGTACCCGAGACCACGGTTTGGAGGGCCAAGACCATAAGTTTAGCGGCGCCTCCCTGCGTACATTGCTTAACTGCGAGCATGTATTACATCTGTGAACACAGGACTCTAAGTCCGCATCGATACCGGGCCACCACACGTGGGATCTGGCTATCGCTTTCATCATTACGATGCCTGGGTGAGTACTGTGGAGGTCATTGATGAAGGTGTCTCTGCCCTTCTTGGGAACCACTACTCGATTGCCCCACAGAAGGCAGTCTGCCTATATAGACATTTCATCATTGCGCCGCTGGAATGACTTTATCTCTTCCTGCATTTCCACTGGGACACTGGACCAGCTCCCGTGAAGCACACAGCTTTTGACTAAAGAAAATAAGGGGTTCTGGCTTGTCTAGATTTTGATCTGCCAGGCAGTGGCGTGTGATTGCTCACTCAACTATGGCTAGATCTGTGGCTGCGCCATTTCCACCCCCGTGGTGGGCAATGGCAGCCTACTGAGAGCATTCACTCAGTTTTCTGTGTCTGGCCTGTGGCAGATGGCGTAGTTGTATACGGACAAAGTGAGTGCCCATCTCTGGATGCAGGCCGATGCATTGGTATTTATCCCTTTACTCTCGGAGAACAGGGATATAAGTGGCTTATGGTCAGTTTCCAATTCGAATTTTAGCTCAAATAGGAATTGATGCATTTTCTTTACCCCATAAACACACGCTAACGCTTTTTTCTCAATCATGATGTAGGCTCTCTCAGCCTTAGACAGACTCCTGGATGCATAAGCAACCAGTTGCAGTTTCCCGAAATCATTAGCTTGTTGCAATACGCACCCGACGCCATATGACGACACATCACATGATAGTACCAAACGCTTAGATGGATCATACAACACAAGCAATTTGTTTGAGCATAACAATTTTCTCGCTTTTACAAAGGCATTTCCTTGGCTTTTGCCCCAAATCCATTCGCCCCCTTTTCATAGTAAGACATGCAGTGGTTCTAACAGTGTGCTAAGACCCGGTAAGAAGTTACCAAAGTAGCTCAGGAGTCCCAGAAACGACCGCAGCTCCGTCACATTCTGTGGCCTCGGTGCGTTCTCGATTGCCTCTGTCTACGCGTTGGTGGGCCTGATGCCGTCCGCCGCAATCCTCTTTCCCAGGAACTCCACTTCAAGCGCCAGGAAAACGCACTTCGAGCGTTTTAACCTGAGCCCCACGCAGTTGAGTTGACTAAGAACCTCCTCCTGGAAGACCACGGTGTGCGGGACCGACTTCAGTAAGCTTTCCATGTTTCTTTGGAATATCGCCGCCGCCGATCGGATTCCAAATGGGCATCTGTTACAAACAAAAAGACCTTTGTGCGTGTTGATGCAGGTGAGGGCCTTCGATGATTCCTCCAGTTCCTGCGTCATGTAGGCTGAAGTCAGATCCAGCTTCGTGAACGTCGTTCCTCCCGCCAGCATTGCAAAGAGGTCGTCGGTCTTTGGTAGTGGGTATTGGTCCTGCAGGGAGAAACGATTGATAGTTATTTTGTAATCGCCACAGATTCTGACGGTGCTGTCTCCATTGAGGACTGGGACGATAGGACTGGCCCACTCGTTGAACTTGATTGGGGAAAAGATGCCCTCTCTTTGCAGCTGGTCTAGCTCGATCTCTACCCTTTCTCTCATCATGTACGGTACTACTCTTGCCTTGTGATGGATGGGTTGCGCCCCCAGAATTAGGTGGATCTGCACTTTTGCTCCTTGGAATTTCCCGATGCCTGGTTCGAACAGCGAAGGAAATTTGTTTAGACCTGGGCACACGAAGTGTCGTCAGCGGGCGATAGCGCTCGGACATCGTCCCAGTTCCAGCGTATCTTTCCCAGCCAGCTCCTGACGAGCAGCGTGGGACCATCACCTGGTATCACCCAGAGTGGTAGCTTGTGCACCGCTCCATCGTAGGAGACCTTTACAGTAGCACTGCCGATTGCAGGAATCAGTTCTTTCATGTAAGTTCTTAGTTTCATGCGAACTGGAGTTAACACTGGCCTTGAGATCTTGTTGCACCACAACCTTTAGAAAGTCTTTTTGCCCATGATGGACTGGCTCGCGCCTGTGTCTAGCTCCATTGACACCGGGAGTCCATTTAGTTCAACATTCAGCATTATCAGGGGACAATTCGTGGTGAATGTGTGCACCCCATGTACCTCTGCCTCCTCGATTTGAAGCTCTGGTTCGTTGTGATCCTCCATGGATCTGTCCTCCTCTGCAACATGGTAGTTTGCAGTTTTAACAGGCCTTGCAGCTCGCCTGCACACTCGTTGGAGGTGTCCCATTGTTCCACAGCCCTTGTAAACGTATCCTTTGAATCGGCATAAATGGAAATGATGATCATCCCCGCAGTGCCAACAAGGTGTTAATGGCCTTGCATTCATCACCCTTGATGGTGGACTCTGAGACATCTCCGGACGTGTAGCTGCAGGTATGTGTGACCTGCCCTGTACATTATGATTCGAAAACAACATCACTTTGTTCACAGTAATTGTAGCAGCATTTGTATGCTGAGAGATTTGTTTCGTATTGTCACTGGTGGTAATGAACGCCTGGGCTATCGCTATGGCCTTACTCAAGGTTGGGGTCTCTACAGTCAAAAGTTTGCGAAGTATGGCTTCATGGCCAGTGCCAAGTACGAAAAAGTCTCTGAGCATGTGCTCCAAGTGTCCTTCAAATTCGCAATGTCCTGCAAGGTGTCTTAGCTCGGCAACATAACTCGCCATTTCCTGGCCTTCAGACCTTTTGTAGAACCGGTACCTCGCCATCAGAATACTTTCCTTTGGGTTCAAATGCTCTCGGACCAGTGTGCACAAATCGCCTTACGATTTCTCCGTGGGTTTCGCTGGAGAGAGCAGATTCTTCATGAGGCCATACGTTGGTGTCCCACAGACGGTGAAGTGGATCATACTTCGTTTGGCAGCGCTCTCTTCCCCATCTAGCTTGTTGGCCATGAAGTATTGGTTGAGTCGCTCCACAAAAGTTTCCCAATCATATCCCTCCAAAAATTTCTCCAGGATGCCCACTGTTCTTTGCATCTTTGGGTTCACTATCTGTATGTCGTCGCCAGTTGTTGTGTTTGGAAAAAGAGTCAGACTGAACACTGTGAGCTCAAAGTAAAGTGTGACCTTAGTCTTTTATTGTAGGTCTCCAGAGTGCCTCTCCAACCTGTGAAGCCTCCTTAAATACCTGTACTCCCAAGGGATTATGGGATCCTGGTGCCTGCACAGAGTAAATACAAGTATACATATATATCATCATCATCATAGGCAGTCCCTCGGAATCAAGGAAGACTTGCTTCCACTCTTGAAGTGATTTTGTTGTCCATGAGGGTCCTGACATTCCAGGTCCCAAACCTCATGTTAACGGAGTGGAAGATGCCTGTGAGTGAGTTCTTTTAACGTGAGGTGGTCGTTGCACACTGGCTACCACACCGGCTTAGCTGAGCAAGGAATTGGTCCAGTGGCAAGGGGGTCCAAGACAACTGGAGACCAGGCACTGTTATATAGCAGGAGGCCCAGTCACCGTTGCCGATGGGTTACGTGGTGTGAAGCCGGAGATAGGCCCAAATGGCCCAAAGTCGTGGGACTCACCAGAGGTCATCCAGATACCGCAGGAGGCCCAGTCGATGGGTGATGTGGTAGGAAGCCTGAGGTAGACCCGAATGGCCCGAACTCGTGGGACTCGCAGGGATGGGACTAGGGTAAGGGTTTGGGTTTACGTGCTTAGGGCCCTCTATTAGGGTCGATTTGGCATGGAAAGGTTTAGACAGCGGGGGGTAGATTGGGGGGTGGAAAGTTGCTGATAGCTGGTGAGAGTTGTTTGGAGCGGAGGAACTCCCTAAGGAACTACCCATCCCGGTGGCCATCTTTGTCAGCGGTGAGATGAATGGCCAATTGTGAGATGTTGGGGTGAGGAAGGAATATTGGTCAGGACTTATTGTACTTCTTTGAACAGTGCGATTTGATCAGAGTCTGCTTGAACGGCCAGGACAGGCAGGCGGGGCTTCAGTTTAACATCTCATCTGAACTATGGCACCTCGAATGATACAGCAGTCCTTTAGTACTGCACTCAAACCTCGTTATTCAGAGACAACAGTGCTCAAGCCAGGCAGACACGATTTATCAGTCAGAATTGGTTGAGAGAGTTCCTGTTAGATTGTATTGGCTTAAATCTCAATTGATTCCAAGGGGAGGTCAAACCCAGATCAAAACCTGCAATGTCTCACTAAGGCTAGAATAGGGTCTATTTTATTTCCGACCAGATCAGCTCCTTTGGAGATAAATGCTTTAATTAATAGCTCTGTTGGGGCCGAGGCTGGGAGGCAGCCAAAATCTCAGATGGAGCTATTCTACAAAGGCTCCTGGATTTGTTACATTGGGCTTCAGAGCATCTGATCTCAGCTAGACAGGAATGTTGGGAATACTTATGAGGCCTGGTTCATGGGTGGAGAAATTAGAAGATGAGATGGGAAAGTAGGTGATTTTTCTCTTCCACTGGATGGCTAATGTGGTACCTTTGTTTAAGAAGGGAGAAAGGGATAGACCGAGTAATTACAGGCCAGTCAGCCTAACCTCAGTGGTAGGAAAATTATTGGAAAAAATCCTGAGGGACAGGATAAATCTTCATTTAGAAAGACACGGATTAATCAAGGACAGTCAGCGCGGATTTGTTAAGGGAAGGTTGTGTCTGACTAACTTGATTGAATTTTTCGAGGAGGTAACCAGGAGGGTCGATGAAGGCAAAGCATATGATGTAGTGTATATGGATTTTAGCCAAGCTTTTGATAAGGTCCCACATGGCAGACTAGTCACAAAAGTAAAAGCCCATGGGAGTCAGGGCAAAGTGGCAAGTTGGATCCAAAATTGGCTCAGAGGCAGGAAGCAAAGGGTAATGGTTGATGGGTGTTTTTGTGACGGGAAGGATGTTTCCAGTGGGGTTCCGCAGGGCTCAGTACTGGGTCCCTTGCTTTTTGTAATATACATCAATGATTTAGACTTGAAAGCAAGCTCCGCTCAGTCTGTGGTCATGGCCATCCAAACCATGGTCTAGAATCCACATCAACTTTGCGGGCCCTTTCCTCGGTAAGAAGTTTTTTGTGGTGGTGGATGCATACTCCAAATGGATAGAATGTGTGATCATGTCATCCAGCACTTCCACTGCCACCATTGAGAACCTGAGAGCCATGTTTGCCACACATGGTCTGCCAGACATCGTTGTCAGTGACAACAGACCGTGTTTCACGAGCCTGGAGTTTCATGAGTTCATGAAACACAACGGCATAAAATACGTGAGGTCAGCCCTATTCAAATCCGCGTCCAATGGTCAAGCGGACGGGCAGTTCAAACCATCAAGCAGAGCCTGAAACGCGTAACTTATGGTTCCTTGTAGACACGCTTGTCATGCACACTGCTCAGTAACAGGACAAGGCCACAAACGCTCACTATTGATGAAGAGAGGCCTCAAAACCAGGCTCTCTCTAGTCCTGACCTTAACAATCATGTCGAAACCCGACGTCAAAGCCAGCAGTGGTATCACGACCGCGCCGCAGTGTCATGCAACATATTTGTAAATGACCCAGTGTATGTACTTAACCATGGTCAAGGGCCCAAGTGGCTCCCGGGCAATGTTACAGATAAGGAGGGTAACCGGGTGAATATGGTTAAGCTCAGATGTGCAGGAAATGCATTGATCAAATCAAGCTAAGACACACTGACGAACCAGAACAGTTAAAAGAAGACATCATGAGCTTAGACAATCAACCAACTCATGTCCAGCCATCAGAAGAACCCACTGTGGTCAACGCCCAGCCCCAAGTCATGAGAGACTATCAAAGTACTGGGATTGTACTGAGACGGTCAACCAGGGAGCGAAGGGCTCCGGACCGTCTGAACTTGTAATATGGACTTGTGCAAAGAACTGGGGGGCGGGGGAGCGGGGGCAGGGGAATGAAGTAATGTATGTACATAAGGTCTGCCCACCAACAGGGGCCACTACTATCGGAGGTCCTAGGATCATAGGTACACTCGTGCTGGGCCCGGTATATAACCTTTGTATTTTCACTTCTGCAAGCCACTAAAGACTGACCAGGTTTCACCTAGTCACTGGCTCACAGTACGGAGTTCATCGTACCATTTCAATACACCACACCTGTCATGGTGGAAGGAAGGTTTGGAGATCAGCAGTAATGCTGAGTCAGATATGCTGAGGGTGTAGGCTAAGATGTAGATTTTAAACAGAGGGATGCACAAGGCTGCAGAGAGATTTGGAACAAAGATGAGGATTTTGTCATGGCCACAAGCACCTAGTGGACAAGGATGAAGTGAAATTTTGTGCAAGAGATGTTTCAGAGGAACAAAAGAAGAGAGGAAGGCTGGAAGGAAATTGTTATATATGTAAACTTGTACAGAATCTGTACAGCCACCAGAGGGCTCACCCCCTGGAGTCCCAAGGGATCCCATAATTGGGAGCACAGGTATTTAAGGAGGCTTCACAGGTTGGAGAGGCTCTTTAGAGACCGGCAATAAAAGACTAAGGTCACACTTTACGTTGAGCTCACAGTGTTCAGTCAGACTCTTTATTCATACATAACAACTGGCGATGAGATAAAAATAGCGAACCCAATGATGCAGAGAACAGTGGGCATCCTGGAGAAATTCTCAGAGGGAGATGATTGGGAAAGCTTTGTGGAGCGACTCGACCAATACTTCGTAGCCAACGAGCTGGATGGAGAAGCGAACGCTGCCAAACAAAGGGCGATCCTCCTCACCGTCTGTGGGGCACCAACATATGGTCTCGACACTTGTTCCAGCGAAATCCATAAAGAAATCGTACGACGATTTGTGCACACTGGTCCGGAAGCATTTGATCCGAAGGAAAGCGTTCTGATGGCGAGGTACCGGTTCTACACCTACAAAAGGTCTGAAGGCAAGGAAGTGGTGAGTTATGTCGCCAAGCTAAGACGCCTTGCAGGACATTGTGAATTTGAAGGACATTTGGAGCACACGCTCAGAGACTTTTTCACACTTGGCATTGGCCATGAAACAATACTTCGCAAACTTTTGACTGTAGCGACCCCAACCTTGAGTAAGGCCTTTGCAATAGCCCAGGCGTTCATTGCCACCAGTGACAATATGAAGCAAATCTCTCAGCACACGAGTGCTGCTACAAGTACTGTGAACAAAGTGATGTTGTTTTTTGCAGCTACACGTCCGCAGATGTCTCAGAGTCCACCATCAAGTGTGATGAATGCAAGGCCATTAACACCTTGTTGGCGCTGCGGGGGTGATCATCATTTCCATTCATGCCGCTTCAAAGGGTACGTTTGCAAGTGCTGTGGAACAATGGGACACCTCCAATATCTGTGCAGGCGAGTTGCAAATCCTGTTAATCCTGCACACCACCATGTCGCAGAGGAGAACAAATCCACGGCGGATCATGACGAACCAGAGCCTCAGACCGAGGAGGCAGAGGTACATGGGGTGCACACATTTATCACAAAGTGTCCCCCGATAATGCTGAATGTTGAACTAAATGGATTCCCGGTGTCAATGGAGCTGGACACGGGCGCGAGCCAGTCCATCATGAGCAAAAAGACTTTCTAAAGGTTGTAGTGCAACAAGGCTTCAACGCCAGTCTTAACTCCAATTCGCACGAAACTAAGAACTTATACTAAGGAACTGATTCCTATAATCAGCAGTGCTACTGTAAAAGTCCCCTACGATGGAGCGTTGCACAAGCAACCACTCTGGGTGGTACCGGGTGATGGTCCCACGCTGCTCGGCAGGAGCTGGATGGGAAAGATAGGTTGGAACTGGGACGACGTCCGAGCGCTATCGCCCGCTGATGAAACTTCGTGTGCCCAGGTCTTAAACAAGTTCCCTTCGCTGTTCAAAACAGGAATCGGGAAATTCCAAGGAGCAAAAGTGCAGTTCCACCTAATTCCAGGGGCGCGACCCATTCATCACAAGGCGAGAGCAGTACTGTACATGATGAGAGAGAGGGTGGAGATCAAGCTTGACAGGCTGCAACGAGAGGGCATCATCTCACCGATCGAATTCAACGAGTGGGCCAGCCCGATAGTCACAGTCCTCAAGGGAGACGGCACCGTCAGAATCTGTGGCGATTACAAAGTAACTATCAATCGTTTCTCCCTGCAGGACCAATACCCACTACCAAAGGCCGACAACCTCTTTGCAACGCTGGCGGGAGGAAAGACGATCACGAAGCTGGACTTGACCTCGGCCTACATGACGCAGGAGCTGGAGGAATCATCGAAGGGCCTCACCTGCATCAACACGCACAAAGGTCTCTTCATTTATAACAGATGCCTGTTTGGAATTCGATTAGCGGCGGCGATATTCCAAAGAAACATGGAAAGTTTACTGAAGTCGGTCCCGCGCACGGTGGTCTTCCAGGACGACATCTTGGTTACAGATCGGGACACAGTCGAGCATCTGCAGAACCTGGAGGAGATTCATAGTCGACTCAACCGCGTGGGGCTCAGGTTAAAACGCTCGAAGTGCATTTTCCTGGCGCCTGAAGTGGAGTTCCTGGGAAGGAGGTGTGGTGTATGTAGCACACAAATCACTGACTCCACACGGTCTGGTGTTAATCTAACTGCTATGACCTTAGTCCTTTATTGAACAGCCTCAGAGTGACTCTCAGGTGTGGTGGTCAGCCTTTTATACTGCCTCTTGCAGGTACTTTCAGGTTTCCCACCACAGCGCCCTCTGTGGTGTACCATTGTGCTTATATTACATTTAAGGTACCAGGACGCTACACACATCAATACATAACATCACACTTCCCCCCACCAGGACGCAGGACGATGATACACACATCAATACATAACAGGAGGATTGCGGTGGACGGCATCAGGCCCACCAAGGCGAAGACGGAGGCAATCGAGAATGCACCGAGACCACAGAACGTGACAGAGCTGCGGTCGTTTCTAGGATTCCTGAACTATTTTGGTAACTTCTTACTGGGTCTCAGAACACTGTTAGAACCATTGCACGCCTTACTACGTAAAGGGGACGAATGGGTATGGGGCAAAAGTCAAGAAAGTGCCTTTGTAAAAGCGAGAAAATTGTTATGCTCAAACAAATTACTTGTGTTGTATGATCCATGTAAGCGTTTGGTACTAGCATGTGATGCGTCGTCATATGGCGTCAGGTGTGTATTGCAACAGGCTAATGATTTTGGGAAACTGCAACCGGTTGCTTATGCATCCAGGAGTCTGTCTAAGGCTGAGAGAGCCTACAGCATGATTGAGAAAGAAGCGTTAGCGTGTGTCTATGGGGTAAAGAAAATGCATCAATATCTGTTTGGGCTAAAATTTGAATTGGAAACTGACCATAAGCCACTTATATCCCTGTTTCCCGAGAGTAAAGGGATAAAGACTAATTCATCGGCTCGTATCCAGAGATGGGCGTGCACGTTGTTCGCATACAACTACGCCATCCGCCAAAGGCCGGGCACAGATTTAGTCATGATTATGGAAGCATTTGAGAGTGAGCAATCACACGTCACAGCCTGACAGATTAAAACCTGGACAAGTCAGGACTTTTTATTGTCCCTAGTAAAAAACTGTGTACTTCACGGGAGCTGGTCCAGTGTCCCAGTGGAAATGCAGGAAAATATAAAGCTGTTCCAGCGGTGCAAAGATGAAATGTCTATACAGGCAGACTGCTTTCTGTGGGGTAATTGGGTAGTCATTCCCAAGAAGGGCAGAGACACCTTCATCAGTGACCTCCACAGTACCCAACCAGGCATCGTAATGATGAAAGCGATAGCCACATCCCACGTGTGGTGACCCGGTATTGATGCAGACTTAGAGTCCTGTGTGCACAGACGTAAAATATGCTCACAGCTGAGCAATGTACCCAGGGAGGCGCCACTAAGTTTATGGTCTTGGCCCTCCAAACTGTGGTCTAGGGTCCATGTCGACTATGCAGGCCCGTTCTTGGGCAAAATGTTCCTTGTGATTGCAGATGCATACTCCAAATGGATTGAATGTGAGATAATGTCGGCAAGCACGTCCGCTGCCACCACTGAAAGCCTGCCGGCCATGTTTGCCACACACGGCCTGCCTGATATCCTTGTGAGCGACAATGGGCCATGTTTTATCAGTGCTGAGTTCAAAGAATTCATGACCCGCAACGGGATCAAACATGTTACATCTGCCCCGTTTAAACCAGCGTCCAATGGTCAGGCAGAGAGAGCAGTGCAAACTATCAAGCAGGGCTTGAAGAGGGTAACGGAAGGCTCACTGCAGACTCGCCTATCCCGAGTCCTGCTTAGCTACCGCACGAGACCCCACTCACTCACTGGGATCCCACCTGCTGAACTGCTCATGAAAAGAGCACTTAAGACAAGGCTCTTGTTAGTTCACCCTGATCTACATGAACAGGTAGAGAGCAGGCGGCTTCAACAAAGTGCATACAATGATAGCGCAAATGTGTCACGTGAGATTGAAGTCAATGATCTTGTATTTGTATTGAAATACAAGTGCTTCCCAGCACTGTTGTGGCCAAAGAGGGGAGCAGGTTGTTTCGGGTTAAACTTTCAAATGGACTCATTCACCAGAAACACTTGGACTAAAATCAAACTCAGATTCACGGACTACCCTGAGCAATCCACTTTGGACCCTACCTTCTTTGACCCCCCAACATACACACCAGTGGCAACCAACACCACGGTTGGCCACGAAGCACAACCCATCATCCACAGCAGTCCTTCAGGGCCCAACACACCAGGCAGCCCAGCAAGGCCAGCTGCACAGCAGCCCAGCGAGGGCCCAACAAATGATTCACCAATACCAGCATTTGACCCGAGACGATCAACCAAGGCAAGAAGGGCCCCAGATCGACACCTTGTAAATAGTTACACTGTTGACTTTGCGGGGGAGTGTTGTTATATATGTAAACTTGTATATACTCTGTACAGCCACCAGAGGCCTCACCCCCTGGAGTCCCAAGGGATCCCATAATCCCTTGGAAGCATAGGTATTTAAGGAGGTCTCACAGATTAGAAAGGCACTCTGGAGACCTGCAAAAAAAGACTAAGGTCACACTTTACTTTGAGCTCACAGTATTCAGTCTGACTTTTTCTTCATACATAACAGAAATAAATACAGGCAACAACCAAACAGTATTAGAAAAAATAATGGCACTCATCATCATAGGCAGTCCCTTGGAATCGAGGAAGACTTGCTTCCACTCTTAACATGAGTTCTTTGGTGGCTGAACAGTCCAATACGAGAACCACAGTCTCCGTCACAGGTGGGGACAGATATTCATTGAGGGAAAGGGTGGGTGGGACAAGTTTGCCGCACGCTCTTTCTGCTGCCTGAGCTTGATTTCTGCATGCTCTCGGCGACGAGACTCGAGGTGCTCAGTGCCCTCCCGGATGCACTTCCTCCACAAATGGCATTAATGACTCACAAAACCGCAGAACCTGAATGGGTTCCACCACAGAGTTTTAAAGGAAGTAGGTGAGGATTGCAGATGCTTTAGCCATAATTTTCCAAAGCTCTCTCGATTCAGGAATTGTCCCTTTTTAGATTAGAAAATTACAAATGTAACTCCATTAGTTATGCAAGGTCTCACAAGCTGCAATGTATACTGACCAGATAATCTGTTTTAGCGATGTTGGTTGAGGGATAAATATTGGCCAGGACACCAGGGAGAACTCCCCCCACCCTTCTTTGAAATAATGTCATGGGATCTTTTACATTCACTTGAGAGACAGGGCCTCAGTTTAACATCTCCCCGAAAGACAGCACCTCTGACGGTGCAGCACTCCCTCAGCACTGCGCTGGAATGTCAGCCGAGATTTTTGTGCTGAAGTCTGTGGAGTGGGACTTGAGCCCACAACCTTCTGACTCAGAGTGGCGAGTGCTACCCACTGAGCCATGCCTGACACATGAGGAATGAGGTGCTGGCAAAAATGGTTTCAGATTTGCTACTGTTGATCTGCAGGCAGTTTGCAGAAACTGATCCTTCATCATGAATGCCCTCAATTTGCAAATAGTTGTCACATCCTCTAATTATAGTTTCCAAACAGGTGCCATTTCTTGTTTTGTATAACCACAATCAAAAGCTGTGGTTTCAACATAAGATCAGAATCAACCAGCATTGCTCGTTTTACCACATCACCATTCTCGCTATACATTGAATCTACGTCAAACTGCGTCAAGCGCTTTACCACTGGGAAATAAATAAAGAATCAAGGTCTGGAACTCACTGAGGTTAACATAAGCAAGAAAATAGCAATAGTAAAAAAAAATGGCACCAAAGACTGACAAATCCCCAGGACCTGATGGTCTCTACCCCATGGTTTTAAAGGAAGCAGGTGAGGAAATTGCAGATGCTTTAGCCATAATCTTCCAACTTCAGTGTCCTCGCCCAGGTTAACATCCCCAGCATTGAAGCACTGACCACACTCGATCAACTTCGCTGGGCAGGCCACATAGTTCTCATGCCAGACACAAGACTCCCTAAGCAATTGCTCTATGTGGGGCTCCTTCACGGCAAACGAGCCAAAAGTGGGCAGCGGAAACGTTATAAGGACACCCTCAAAGCCTCCCTGATAAAGTGCGACATCACCACCGGCACCTGGGAGTCCCTGGCCGAAGACCGCCCGAGGTGGAGAAAGTGCATCCGGGAGGGCGTTGAGCTTTTCAAATCTCAACGCCGCGAGCGTAAAGAGATCAGGCGCGGGCAGCGGAAGGAGCGTGCGGCAAATCAGTCCCACCCAACCCATCCCCCGACGAATGTCTGTCCCACCTGTGACAAGGTCTGTGGCTCTCGTATTGGACTGTTCAGTCACCAAAGGACTCACTTTAGGAGTGGAAGCAAGCCTTCCTCGATTCCGAGGGACTGCCTATGATGATGATGATGATGATAATATTCCAACGCTCTCTCGATTCAGGAATTGTCCCTGTGGAAAATTGCAAATGGTACTTCATTATTTAAGAAAGGTGAGAGGGAAACCAGAAAATTATAGACTTGTTAGGCTAACATCTGTTGTGAGGAAGTTTGTGGCAATCTATCATTAAGGACAAAGTGACTGAGTACTTTGAGAAATTTGAGTTGATTCGAGAGAGCCAACATGGATTGGTAAAGGGATAGGTCATATCTAACGAACCTAATTGACTATTTTAAGGAAGTAACTAAAGTAGCAGATAGGGAACTTTTAAAAAATTCATTCCAGGATGTGGGCATTACTGGCAAGGCCAGCATTTATTGACCATCCCTAATTACCCTGGAGAAAGTGGTGGTGAGCCACCCAACCCATCCCCCGACAAATGTCTGTCCCACCTGTGACAAGGTCTGTGGCTCTCGTATTGGACTGTTCAGTCACCAAAGGACTGTATTAATTTTTCTTGTAGCAGTTTGTTCCAACTGAGTGGCTTGCTCGGCCATTTCAGAGTCTGTGGGTCTGGAGTCACATATAGGCCAGACCAGGTGAAGGCAGCTGATTTTCTTCCCTCAAGGACATCAGTGAACCAGATAGATTTTTATGACAATCCGATAGTTTCATGGTCATCATTACTGATACGAACTTTTTACTCTGGTTTTTATTTAATCAACTGATTTTAAATTCCCCAGCTACCACAGCGGGATTTGAACGCACATTTCTGGATTATTAGTTCAGGGCTCTGAATTACTAGTCCAGTAACATAACCACTATGCTACCGTTCCCAAGCGGTTTGTGTTGCAGGTAAATATTTAATTTAATCTACCTAGAACTTAAAACTCGATCTAGTAATTAGTTAAAACTAAACTACAAACTAAGTTAATTAAATATATAAACTTTAACTAATTAAGTAAATTAAACAGGGTTATATAGAGAAGACAGTTCAAGTGGTGTGCCGTAACTGCAGCATGTGGGAGCTTGTGGAGAACATCGCGATCTCTGTCGACCACATCTGCAGTAAGTGTCTGCATCTTGAGAAACTTCAGCTCAGAGTTGTTGCAGACATTGAGGGGCATGCAAGATTCCAAAATTCGTGGAAACTCCCCAATGTTTGGACTCATTGAAAAGGAAATTCGATTTGGGACTATTAAACAGAAAGTTTGGGATATTAAAATGCTTATGGAAGAAATCTACGAGTTTTAACCAAGTTTGGAATTTTTAAAAGGTGAATGTTGGGTCTGCAAGAAAAGGGGTGGGTTCAACCTCTAAAAGGCCAGTTTGGACACTGGAACTAATCAAGCTGTCTGGGGACATTTGAGTTAATCCAATTGTCTGGGGAACTGTTTACCCTCGAAACCTGCCCCTAGAAGAACATAAGAACATAAGAATTAGGAACAGGAGTAGGCCATCTGGCCCCTCGAGCCTGCTCTGCCACTCAACAAGATCATGGCTGATCTGGCCGTGGACTCAGCTCCACTTACCCGCCCGCTCCCCATAACCCTTAATTCCCTTATTGGTTAAAAGTCTACCTATCTGTGATTTGAATACATTCAATGAGCTAGCCTCAACTGCTTCCCTGGGCAGAGAATTCCACAGATTCACAACCCTCTGGGAGAAGAAATTCCTTCTCAACTCGGTTTTAAATTGGCTCCCCTGTATTTTGAGGCTGTGCCCCCTAGTTCTAGTCTCCCCGACCAGTGGAAACAACCTCTCTGCCTCTATCTTGTCTATCCCTTTAATTATTTTAAATGTTTCTATAAGATCACCCATCATCCTTCTGAACTTCAACGAGTAAAGACCCAGTCTACTCAATCTATCATCATAAGGTAACCCCCTCATCTCCGGAATCAGCCTCGTGAATCGTCTCTGTACCCCCTCCAAAGCTAGTATATCCTTCCTTAAGTAAGGTGACCAAAACTACACGCAGTACTCCAGGTGCGGCCTCACCAATAACCTATACAGTTGCAGCAGGACCTCGCTGCTTTTGTACTCCATCCCTCTCGCAATGAAGGCCAACATTCCATTTGCCTTCCTGATTACCTGCTGCACCTGCAAACTAACTTTTTGGGATTCATGCACAAGGACCCCCAGGTCCCTCTGCACCGCAGCATGTTGTAATTTCTCCCCATTCAAATAATATTCCCTTTTACTGTTTTTTTTTCCAAGGTGGATGACATCACATTTTCATCATGTATTCCATCTGCCAAACCTTCGCCCATTCGCTTAACGTATCCAAATCTCTTTGCAGCCTCTCTGTGTCCTCTACACAACCCGCTTTCCCACTAATCTTTGTGTCATCTGCAAATTTTGTTACACTACACTCTGTCCCCTCTTCCAGGTCATCTATGTATATTGTAAACAGTTGTGGTCCCAGCACCAATCCCTGTGGCACACCACTAACCACCGATTTCCAACCTGAAAAGGACCCATTTATCCCGACTCTCTGCTTTCTGTTAGCCAACCAATTCTCTATCCATGCTAATACATTTCCTCTGACTCCACGTACCTTTATCTTCTGCAGTAACCTTTTGTGTGGCACCTTATCGAATGCCTTTTGGAAATCCAAATACACCACATCCATCGGACATTTAAATTTCAACAATCGATGCAAGGAAGTACAGTTTCAATCCCAGCACAAAAACCCATCTAACACATGCATAATGCTAATCACCTTTCCGGCCTGCATAGAAAGCTGGGACCCAGGCAGGCAACTCGACTCCAGGAACTAACTTTAACAATCCTGTATGGCTCAGAGAAGTGGACCATATACAGTAGACACCTCAAATCACTGAAGAAATACCACCGATGTCTCCGTAATATCCTGCAAATCCCCTGGAAAGACAGATGTACCAAAGTTAGTGTCCTCGATCAGGCCAACATCCCCAGCATCGAAGCACTGACCACATTTGACCAGGCGGGCCATATTGTTCGCAAGCCTGACACAGGACTCCCAAAGCAAGCGCTCTACTCGGAGCTCCGACACGGCAAGCGATCTCTAGGTGGGCAGAGGAAACGTTTTCAAGGACACCCTCAAAGCCTCCTTGATAAAATGCAACTTCCCACCGACACCTGGGAATCCCTGGCCAAAGTTCGCCTTAAGTGGAGGAAGAGCATCCGGGAGGGCGCTGAGCAGCTTGAGTTTCGTCGCCGAGAGCGTGCAGAAATCAAGCGCATGCAGCGGAAGGAGCATGCGGCAAACCAGTCCCATCCACCCTTTCCCTCAATGACTATCTGTCCCACCTGTGACAGGGACTGTAATTCCCGCATTGGACTGTTCAGTCACCTGAGAACTCATGTTTAGAGTGGAAGCAAGTCTTCCTTGATTTTGAGGGACTGCCTATGATGAGAATAAAAAGGGGAGGAAGTTTTGCTACTGCTATACAAAGTCCTGGTTAGACCACACCTTGAGAACTGTGTACAGTTCTGGGCACCACACTGGAGAAAGGACATACTGGCCTTGGAAGAAGTACAGTGCAGATTCATCAAAATGATACGAGGATCGAAGGGTTAAATTATGAGGACAGATTACGTAAACTAGGCTTGTATTCCCTGGACTATAGAAGGTTAAGGGGTTATTTGATTGAGGTTTTTAAGATTTTGAAAGGAATTGATAGGGTAGAGATAAACTTTTTCTGCTAGTGAGCTGTCTAGGATAAGGGGACATAACCTTACAATTAGAGCCAGGCCACTCAGGAGAGAAAGAAAGATGTGGATTTATATAGGATGCAACTATTTGTACCAACTGAATGGGAGCCGTTTCTCTAATTGCTCTCCATTATCACATGACCTATTACTGATTGGTCCCAATGGAGGATAAGCCACACCCTGAGGTTTCTCTGGAATGGGTAACTGGAACTGCCCAGCCTAACTTTGCACATCTTACTTTTGACTTCAGAAGTCAGAGAGGACACATCTCGAACACAGAGAGGAACATCCCCCCGGCCAAAGTCCCTTACCCCAGCACAAGTGTATGACCTTAAACCCCCCCCACAGGATCTCTTTCTCTCCCCCGTCGCCACCACCCTCCCCCCCCACCAGGGCCCAGTTGAAGGCTCAGGGCCTGGTGGCTTGGGAATGAACGTGTTCGGGGTCCCACTTCTGGTTCCGGGCGTTGGGGACAGAAAATTGTTAGTACAAATTTTGCTCGGTGGGGGCGGGGACGCGGGCATGCATGTACAGAAGCATAGCACAACTAGTTAATCCGATTCATATAGTGCCTTTCACGACTACTGGACATCTCGAAGCACTTTCCAGCTAATGAAGTACTTTTGGAGTGTTGTCACTGTTGTAATGTAGGAAACATGGCGGGCAATTTACGCACAAGCAAACTTCCACAAACAGCAATGTGATAATGACCAGATAATCGGTTTTATTTGTTATGTTGATTGAGGGATAAATATTGGCCAGGACACCAGGGATAACTCCCCGGCTCTTCTTCGAAATAGTGCCATGGGACCTTTTACGTCCACTTGGGAGGGCAGACTGGGCCTTGGTTTAACGTCTCATCCGAAAGACGGCACCTCCGACAGTGCAGCACTCCCTCAGCACGGCACTGGAGTGTCAGCCTGGATTTTTTTGTGCTCAAGTCTCTGGAGTGGGACTTGACCTTCAACCTTTTGACTCAGAGGTGAGTGTGCTGCCAACTGAAGTTAGTAAACACTTGTTCACACAAAGGCCATTAGAATTGTGGAACTCCCACAAAAAGATGTTAGCTCAATTAATCATTTAAAATCTGAGATTGATATATTTTTGCTAACCAAGGGTATTCACCGAGTTACATCAAGCACAGAAACAGGCCATTTGGCCCAACAAGTCCACAGGAGCCTCCTCCCACCCCTCTTCATCTCACCCTATCAGCATGGCCTTCTATACCTTTCTCCCTCGTGTGCTTAACTAGCTTCTCCTTAAATGTATCTATACTATGCACCTCAAGTACTCCTTATGGTAATAAGTTCCACATTCTAACCACTCTCTGGGTAAATCATTTTCTCCTGAATTCCCTATTGGAGTTATTAGTGACTATCTTATATGCATGACAAGTGGAAACATTTTCTCTATCAAACCCTTTCAGAATTTTAAAGACCTGTATCCAGTCACCCCTCAAATCTTCCCTTTTCTGGAGAAAAGAGCCCCAACCTGCTCGGCCTTTCCTGATAAATATTTCCTCTCAGTTCTGGTATCATCCTTGTGAATCCTTTGTGCACCTTCTCTAATGCCTTTTTATAATGTGGAGACCAGAATTGTGCACAATACTCCAAGTGTGGACTGACCAAGGTATGATACACGTTTAGCATAACTTCTCTACTTTTCAATTCTATCCCTTTAGACATGAACCCCAGTACTTGGTTTGCTTTTTTATGGCCTTATGAATCTGCGTCACTACTTTTAGTGATTTGTGAATGTGAACCCCTGGATCTCATTGCTCCTCCACCCCATTTAGAATCTTATTATCCAAGCAGTATGTGGCCTGTTTATTCTTCCTACCAAAATGTCGCAGCTCATCCTTATCTACATTGAAATTAATTTGTCAATTCAACACCCATTCTGCAAGTTTATTAATGTCTTCTTGTATTCTTCCTTTGTGTTAACTATACTCTCCCAATTTGGTGTCGTTCGCAAACTTTGAAACTGTACTTCTGATTCCTGAGATGTAAATTGTGATTATCATAGTCCTAGCCGATCCCTGTGGAACATCACTGACCCCCTTTTGTCAGTCTGAGTAGTAACCCTTAAGCACTACTCTCTGATTTCTGTTATGTGGCTAGCTTGCTACCAATTCTAATACCTGACCTCTGACTGTGTTGTGTTGGGGAAATTGATGGGATTGAAGGCCGATAAATCCCCAAGGCTTGATGGTCTGCATCCCAGAGTACTTAAGGAGGTGGCCTTGGAAATAGCGGATGCATTGACAGTCATTTTCCAACATTCCATAGACTCTGGATCAGTTCCTATGGAGCGGAGGGTAGCCAATGTAGCCCCACTTTTTAAAAAAGGAGGGAGAGAGAAAACAGGGAATTATAGACCGGTCAGCCTGACATCGGTAGTGGGTAAAATGATGGAATCAATTATTAAGGATGTCATAGCAGCGCATTTGGAAAGAGGTGACATGATAGGTCCAAGTCAGCATGGATTTGTGAAAGGGAAATCATGCTTGACAAATCTTCTGGAATTCTTTGAGGAGGTTTCCAGTAGAGTGGACAAGGGGAGAACCAGTTGATGTGGTATATTTGGACTTTCAGAAGGCTTTCGACAAGGTCCCACACAAGAGATTAATTTGCAAAGTTGAAGCACATGGGATTGAGGGTAGTGTGCTGACATGGATTGAGAACTGGTTGGCAGACAGGAAGCAAAGAGTAGGAGTAAATGGGTACTTTTCAGAATGGCAGGCAGTGACTAGTGGGGTACCGCAAGGTTCTGTGCTGGGGCCCCAGCTATTTACATTGTACATTCATGATTTAGACGAGGGGATTAAATGTAGTATCTCCAAATTTACGGATGACAATAAGTTGGGTGGCAGTGTGAGCTGCAAGGAGGATGCTATGAGGCTGCAGAGCGACTTGGATAGGTTAGGTGAGTGGGCAAATGCATGGCAGATGAAGTATAATGTGGATAAATGAGAGGTTATCCACTTTGGTGGTAAAAACAGAGATTCAGATTATTATCTGAATGGTGACAGATTGGGAAAAGGGGAGGTGCAACGAGACCTGGGTGTCATGGTACATCAGTCATTGAAGGTTGGCATGCAGGTACAGCAGGCGGTTAAGAAAGCAAATGGCATGTTGGCCTTCATAGCGAGGGGATTTGAGTACAGGGGCAGGGAGGTGTTGCATCAGTTGTACAGGGCCTTGGTGAGGCCACACCTGGAGTATTGTGTATAGTTTTGGTCTCCTAACCTGAGGAAGGACATTCTTGCTATTGAGGGAGTGCAGCGAAGGTTCACCAGACTGATTCCCGGGATGGCGGGACTGACCTATCAAGAAAGACTGGATCAACTGGGCTTGTATTCACTGGAGTTCAGAAGAATGAGAGGGGACCTCATAGAAACTTTTAAAATTCTGATGGGTTTAGACAGGTTAGATGCAGGAAGAATGTTCCCAATGTTGGGGAAGTCCAGAACCAGGGGTCACAGTCTAAGGATAAGGGGTAAGCCATTTAGGACCGAGATGAGGAGAAACTTCTTCACCCAGAGAGTGGTGAACCTGTGGAATTCTCTACCACAGAAAGTTGTTGAGGCCAATTCACTAAATATATTCAAAAAGGAGTTAGATTACCTTACTACTAGGGGGATCAAGGGGTATGGCGAGAAAGCAGGAATGGGGTACTGAAGTTGCATGTTCAGCCATGAACTCATTGAATGGCAGTGTAGGCTCGAAGGGCCAAATGGCCTACTCCTGCACCTATTTTCTATGTTTCTATGTTTCTAAGACTCCACCTGCTCTGTCGTAGTCATGCGTCTACTATGCGGTACCTTATCAAAGGCCTTTTGAAAATCCAAATAAATTACATCTACTGCATTGCCCTAGTCTACTCTTTCTGTTATTTCTTCAAAGAATTCAATAAGGTTGGTCAAGCATGACCTTCCCATTTGATATCCGTACTGACTGTTCTTTATTGTATTTCAATTTCTGGATATTTTTCAATTTCATCTTTGAGTAAAGATTATAGTATTTTTCTTACCACTGATGTGAAGCTAACTGGTCTATAGTTCCCTGGACGTGTTAAATATAGGAATCACATTAACTGTCTGCGAGTCCTCTTTTCTAATGATTTTTTATATATGTGTAATGGTGTATCTGCTGTCTCTTTCCTAACTTATTTTAATATGCGTGCATGCAATTCATCCGGACCAGAGGTTTTATCCACTCTATGTTTGATTCGTTTTTAAATTTTCTGCCCCCACCTTTTGTATCTTAAACACTTTCATATCTTTTTTGATCTCTTTTAATGTCATGCCACCTTGTTAGTCTTCCTGGTAAATACTGAAGCAAAGTAACTATTCAATATTTCTGCCAGCTTACTATCATTTAACATAGAATCATAGAAATTTATGGTACAGAAGGAGGCCATTTGGCTCATCGTGACTGTGCCGGCTGAAAAAGTGCAAGTTACGGCACTTCAACTGCATATTCAAGTATTTGTGCATCCCTTAGTGGCCCTATCCCTGATTTTTGTAACTCCTCAGATAATGAAGCAGTCCATGCCCGCATGCAGCAAGACCTGGACGACATTTAGGCTTGGCCTGATAAGTGGCAAGTAACATTCGCTCCACACAAGTGCCAGACATTGATTATCTCCGACAAGCGAGAGTCTGCCCCTTAACATTCAATAGCATTTTCATCACTGAATACCTCACCATCAATACCTTGGGGGTCACCATTGACCAGAAATTTAACTGGACCAGTCACATAAATACTATGGCAACAAGAGCAGGTCAGAGGCTGGGTATTCTGCGGCAAGTGTCTCACCTCCTGACTCCTCAAAGCTTTTCCACCATCTACAAGGCACAAGTCAGGAGTGTGATGGAATACTCTCCATTTGCCTGGATGAGTGCAGCTTCAACAACACTCAAGAAGCTCGACACCATCCAGGACAAAGCAGCCCGCTTGATTGGCACCCCATCCACCACCTTAAACATTCACTCCCTTCACCACCGATGTACCGTGGCCACAGTGTGTACCATTTGCAAGGTGCAAGTCCTTCTTTATTCTTTAACCTAGAATAAATTGGGGCTGTGGTGTATTTGGACTTTCAAAAGTCTTTTGACAAGGTCCCACACAAGAGACTAGTGTGCAAAATTAAAGCACATGGTATTGGGGGTAATGTATTGACGTGGATAGAGAACTGGTTGGCAGACAGGAAGCAGAGAGTCGGAATAAATGGGTCCTTTTCAGAATGGCAGGCAGTGACTAGTGGGGTGCCGCAGGGTTCAGTGCTGGGACCCCAGCTATTTACAATATACATCAATGATTTAGATGAAGGAATTGAATGTAATATCTCCAAGTTTGCAGATGACACTAAGCTGAGTGGCAGTGTGAACTGTGAGGAGGATGCTAAGAGGCTGCAGGATGACTTGGACAGGTTAGGTGAGTGGGCAAATGCATGGCAGATTCAGTATAACGTGGATAAATGTGAGGTTATCTACTTTGGTGGCAAAAACAGGAAGACAGGATATTATCTGAATGGTGACAGATTAGGAAAAGGGGAGGTGCAACGAGACCTGGGTGTCATGGTACATCAGTCATTGAAGGTTGGCATGCAGGTACAGCAGGCGGAGAAGAAGGCAAATGACATGTTGGCCTTCATAGCTAGAGGATTTGAGTATAGGAGCAGGGAGGTCTTACTGCAGTTGTACAAAGCCTTGGTGAGGCCACACCTGGAATATTGTGTTCAGTTTTAGTCTCCTAATCTGAGGAAGGACGTTCTTGCTATTGAGGGAGTACAGCGAAGGTTCATCAGACTGATTCCTGGGATGGTAGGACTGACATATAAGGAGAGACTGGATTAACTGGGCTTGTATCCACTAGAGTTTAGAAGAATGAGAGGGGATCTCATAGAAACATATAAAATTCTGACGGGATTGGACAGGTTAGAGGCAGGAAGAATGTTCCCGTTGCTGGGGAGTTCCAGAACCAGGGGTCACAGTCTAAGAATAAGGGGTAAGCCATTTAGGACTGAGATGAAGAGAAACTTCTTCATTCAGAGAGTTATTAACCTGTGGAATTCTCTACCACAGAAAATTGTTGAGGCCAGTTCATTAGATATATTCAAAAGAGAGTTTGATATGGCCCTTAGGCCCAAAGGGATCAAGGAGTATGGAGAGAAAGCAGGAAAGGGGTACTGAGGTTGAATGATCAGCCATGATCTTATTGAATGGCGGTGCAGGCTTGAAGGGCCGAATGGCCTACTCCTGCACCTATTTTCTATGTTTCTACTTCGGGCTCAATTTTTCCCAATGATCTGCGCCGTTTTTTGGGCGAGCACCATTTTTTTTGAATAAATTAAAATCTCCAAGTCTCCCCAAAATTTCCGCGCTAGAGTTAGTCACCTAGGACTTTTTTAGGCGACAATTTTTTTGACCTCATTGTGGGCGTAACCTGCCACCCGCGCCAATTCTGCCAATTTATGCAAGTTTGGCCAACTCTGAATTACTCCAATTTTTCTTAAGACGGCGTATGTGACCGCTCTGGAAAAACCTTCTGGGCAGTTAACAAAATCAGCCCAGGTAAGAGAATCAGTGCAGCAGATCCAGTTCCACGACCCGGACAGCAGCGGCAGAGAGTGAGAGAGAGGGGGAGAGGGGAGAGGGGAGAGGGAGAGAGGCTTTCGGCCAAGGTTAGCAGCGGCACTCGGCACTGGCACCAGGAGGAGGGAGGTCTTTTGGCCAGGGTTAGGAGCAACACCAGCTCCAGGAGGAGGGAGGTCTTTTGGCCAGGGTTAGAAGCAGCACCGGGAAGCGGTGGGAGTGGGGGGGATAGACTTTTGGAATAAACTCTTAAATAATTGGTAAGCTGCTACAATGTGCAAGGTGCTTGTGCAGGTTGCTGTGAGCAGAATGTTTTGTATGTTTCACTTTCCATCCTCAGCCCGCAGTGTGTCCCCCGTTACCCTGGCAACCCGATCTTTGTGGCGCAGATCATAAGCTCCACCCCCCAAAGCTAAAGGACAGGCTACGCAGCTCCAAAATCAACAATTCAAACGGGGCAAGTTGGATTTTTTTTGTTGCGTAGTTGGCCCCCAAAAATAGCAGCGTAACTCTTCAAGTATGCCAAAAAACGGCATTGGGGAAAATTGAGCCCCTAATGCTGTAGTGTAAATTTCCAGCCAGAAGATGGCGATGTCGCACACGACAATGCTTTCCACAACTCTCTGTAACTTTGTCAAAGGCTACAGACCCCAGGTATGTCTCACACATTCCCTCCGTGAAGCACAGCACCACAGAGTGATGGGACATGGGGGTCACAGGTTCCACGTAGTCCTTTCAGTTGTGCTGGAATGTTGAACCAATTCTGCCTTTTAACAAAGGCCTTTGACACTGTCAACCGCGAAGGTCTATGGAGCGTCCTCCTCCGTTTCGGATGCCTCCAAAAGTTCGTCACCATTCTCCGCCTGCTCCACGATGACATGCAGGCCGTGATTCTTTACCAACGGATCCATTACAGACCCACTCCACCAGGGTCAAACAGGGCTGCGTCATCGCCCCAACCCTATTCTCAATCTTCCTTGCTGCCATGCTCCACCTCACAGTCAGCAAGCTTCTCGCTGGAGTGAAACTAAACTAAGCTGTTCAACCTTCGTCAACTCCAGGCCAGGTCCAAGACCGCCCCAACACCTGTCATCGAGCTACAGTACGCGGACGACGCCCGTGTCTGCGCACATACAGAGGCTGAACTCCAGGACATAGTTGACGTATTTACTGAGGCGTACGAAAGTATGGGCCTTACGCTAAACATCCGTAAGACAAAGGTCCTCCACCAGCCTGTCACCGCCACACAGCACTGCCCCCCAGTCATCAAGATCCACGGCGTGGCCCTGGACAACGTGGACCATTTCCCATACCTCTGGAGCCTCTTATCAACAAAAGCAGACAATGACGACGAGATTCAACACCGCCTCCAGTGCGCCAGTGCAGCCTTCGGCCGCCTGAGGAAAAGAGTGTTTGAAGACCAGGCCATCAAAGCTGCTACCAAGCTCATGGTTTACAGGTCTGTTGTAATACGCACCCTCCTGTGTGGCTCAGCGACATGGACCATGTATAGTAGGCACCTCAAGTCACTGGAGAAATACCACTAACGATGTCTCCGCAAGATCCTACAAATCCCCTGGGAGGACAGACGCACCAACATTAGCGTCCTCGACCCGGCCAACATCCCCAGCATCGAAGCACTGACCACATTCGATCAGCTCCGTTGGGCAGGCCACACAGTTCGCATGCCAGACCCGAGACTCCCAAAGCAAGCGCTCTACTTGGAACTCCTTCATGGCAAACGAGCCAAAGATGAGCAGAGGAAACGTTACAGGGACACCCTCAAAGCCTCCCTGATAAAGTACAACATCCCCACTGACACCTGGGAGTCCCTGGCCAAAGACTGCCCTAAGTGAAGGAAGAGCATCCGGGAGGGCGCTGAGCACCTCGAGTCTCATCGCCGAGAGCATGCAGGAAACAAGCGCAGGCAGCGGAAAGAGCATGTGACAAACCTGTCCCATTTCCTGCTGCAGAGCTACAGAAAAGAGTGGAACAGCGCTGATAATGAGTCTGTCAAGATGCCATGCCTGGACATTAAAGCCGTGGAGAGCGGATGGCAGAGATCAAGGGATGAGAAACTTATCATCATCATCATCGCCACTCTCTCGGTGTCGAGGAAGACTTGCTTCCACTCTAAAAGTGAGTTCTCAGGTGACTGAACAGTCCAATACGGGAATTACAGTCTCTGTCACAGGTGGGACAGACAGTGGTTGAAGGAAAGGGTGGGTTTGGTTTGCCGCACGCTCCTTCCGCTGTCTGCGCTTGCTTTCTGCATGCTCTCGGCGATGAGACTCGAGGTGCTCAGCGCCCTCCCGGATGCTTTTCCTCCAGTGGGCCAGGATTTCCCAGGTGTCGATGGGGATGTTGCACTTTATCAAGGAGGCTTTAAGGGTGTCCTTGAAGCATTTCCTCTGCCCACCTGGGGCTCGCTTGCCGTGTCGAAGCTCCGAGTAGAGCGCTTGCTTTGGGAGTCTCGTGTCAGCCGTGTGGACGATGTGGCCTGCCCAACGGAGCTGATCGAGTGTGGAAGAGGTGAGGCGAGATCCTGAGGTACTGGAACTACTGTAGTAGAGAAGGCCAAGAAGAGATTTAATAAATGCTGACCTGCTACAACATCATGAAAGCCCCGGTCGACGGTGGTAAACCCAGCCATGATGTCCGCAGTCAGAACTTGTCTGGCATCATGCTGAGACTGCATGCGAGCAGGAATTCAGAAGAAACTTCTTTACCCAAAGAGAAGGAAACAAAGACTTGCATTTATATTGCATCCTTCACAACCACCAGACACCTCAAAACGCTTTACAGCCAATTAAGTACTTTTTGAAGTGTAGACACTGTTGTAATGTGGGAAACGCAGCAGCCAATTTGGGCACAAGCAAGTTCCCACAACACAACAATGTGATAATGACCAGATAATCTGTTTTTCTGATGTTGATTGATTGATAAATATTGGCCAAGGCCATCAGGAATAACTTCCCTTCTCTTCTTCAAAATAGTGCCACGGGATCTTTTATGTCCATCTGAGAGAGCAGAAGGGGCTTCGGTTTAACATTTCATCCCAAAGACGGCACTTCCATCGGTCCATCACTCCCTCAGCACTGCACTGGAGTGTCAGACTAGATTTATGTGCTCAAGTTCCTGGAGTGTGACTTGAACCCACAACCTTCTGACTCAGAGGTTCAGTGCTACCCACTGAGTCAAAGCTGGCAAAGAGTGGTGAGAATGTGGAACTCGATACCACAGGGAATGGTTGAAGCAAATAGTACAGATGCATTTAAGGGGAGGCTAGGCAAGCAGAGAGTGAGAAGGAAATAGAGGGTTCTGCTAATAGATTTAGATGAGGAAATCTCCTGTGAGGACAGTCGCACCAACGTTAGTGTCCTCGATAAGGCCAACGCCCCCAGCATCGAAGCACTGACCACACTCGATCAGCTCCGTTGGGCGGGCCACATTATTCGCATGCCTGACACAAGACTTCCAAAGCAAGCGCTCTACTCAGAACTCCTACACAGCAAGCGAGCCGAAGGTGGGCAGAGGAAACATTACAAGGACACCCTCAAAGCCTCCCCGATAAAGTGCAACATCCCCACTGACACCTGGGAATCCCTGGCCAGAGACTGCCCTAAGGGGAGGAAGTGCATCCGGGAGGGCGCTGAGCACCTCAAGTCTCGTCGTCAAGAGCATGCTGAAAGCAAGCGCAGGCAATGGAAGGAGCGTGCGGCAAACCAGTTCCACCCACCCTTTCCTTCAATGACTGTCTGCCCCACCTGTGACAGGGACTGTAATTCCCTTGGTGGACTGTTCAGTCACCTAAGAACTCATGTTTAGAGTGGAAGCAAGTCTTCCTCGATTCCGAGGGACTGCCTATGATGATACTTTGAATGTCCACTGAAAAAGCCTGTTGCCCTCAGTTCCTTCTCAGTCTCTCAGACTAACCGTAATGGGACTTTTATTGATGTCATCGGTCCAGCAGTCCAGGGTGAGAACTCTGAACTGGGATGTGAATTCCTGAACAAGATTAGCCCTGCAATACCCAGAGAACTGACCCAAACAATAGAAGGAGCAGCTTAATGACGCTATCTGTCAGGGAAGCAATCTCGGAGAGAGTGGGAATCGTCACATAAATACACAACTGGGGCATCCCAATAATATCCAGACCTTTGGTATCAACCAGGGCCTGCCCAGGAATAGATCAATCCCGTTCATTCCAGAAGATCCAGCAATCCCTTCTAAACCTGGATGTCGTGGCAGTCCTGAAGGTAGAACATGCCCACGGACCCATGTCACCCAAGGGCCTTTGTCATGCTTAACTTTAGGGTCGAGGAGTTAATAATATCTGGGGTTGCTCCGTGTCAAAGGGGCAGATCTTGACGGTGCGACAGTATAAAACGGGTGATAGCCAATTGGCAGCCCGTTTAACATCTCTCCCGGTTTATATTTCCATTGAATTCTTCCCTCCCTCCCTTCTCTTCTTTCCCCTTAACTACTCTCTCGCTTCTCTATTCTCCCGTCATTCTTCCCTTCCCTCCCTCCCTTCTCTTCCCTTCCCTTTCTCTTCCTTCCCTCCCTTTCTGCTCCCTCCCTCTCTCTTCTCTCCCCTACCTCTTTCTTCTCTTCCCTTCCTACCCCTCTCTTCCCTCCGCTCTCGCCTCTGCCTTCCTCTCGCTCCTCTTCCTTTCCTTTCTCTTCCCTCCCCCTCTTTCCTCTCCCTTCTCTGCCCTCTCCTCTCTTCCCTCATCTTTCCTCTTCCTTCTCTCTCTCTTCTCTTTTCTCCCTCCTATCCCTTTTCCTTTGCATCTCCCAGCTTCACCCTGTAATGCAAAGGAACCCCTGGACTCCGACCTGTTTTCTTTCTATGCTTTCTAAATTGCCATCAGTTTTACTATTTAACAATGAATAACAATAGCCCTGAATTTGCGGTCGGAGGCTTCCCGCGGAGAAATGCCTCCGATCCGCAAATAAAATGCCCGCATACCTGGTGGTCCGGGAGGATGGAGATTTGCCATCCTGGTACCCGCGGGAAGAGGCCCACGTATCCCAGGGGCTGCACACAGTTTACAAGCGCCCCCTGGATCACGTGGGCCAGCCCAACCAACAAAAGAAGGGAATCCCCATAAATATGAATGGGAATACCACAAAAAATGCATCTAGACATCAAATAATATTTTTAAAATCACATATTTAAAATTAATTAAAATGGCGTTTAATTAAATATTTAAAACAAAAATTAAATTTTTTGAAAAATACATTTACATGTTTTAAAGGGCCTAAAAAATAAACTTACCTTATTTCACAGTTTTTCAAACATATAATTTATTGATAAAATTTAATTTTTCTGTTTTTTAAAAGTCTTACACTGGTAAAAGCATACTTTATGTCTGCTTTTACCAGTTGTAAGAATTTCACGGGCATTCGCTAGGCAGAACGTAAAAACATAAGAAATAGGAGTAGGCCATTTGGCCCCTCGAGCCTGCTCCGCCATTCAATAAGATCATGGACTCAGCTCAACTTCCCTGCCCGCTCCCCATAACCCTTTACTCTCTTATCGCTCAAAAATCTTTCTAACTCCACCTTAAATACATTCAATGACCCAACCTCCACAGCTCTCTGAGGTAGAGAAGTCCAAACATTCACGACCCTCTGAGAGAAGAAATTCCTCCTCATTTCCGTTTTAAATGGGTGACCCCTTATTCTGAAACTATTCCCCTAGTTCTAGATTCCCCACGAGGGGAAACATCCTCTCTGCATCTACCCTGTCAAACCCCCTCAGAATCTTATACGTTTCAATAAGATCACCTGTAAGTCTTCTAAACTCCAATGAGAATAGGCCCAACCTGCTCAACCTTTCTTCATATGACAACCCCTTCATCTCAGGAATCAACCTCGTGACCCTTCTCTGAACTGCCTCCAGTGCAAGTATATCCTTCCTTAAATAAGGAGACCAAAACTGTATGCAGTACTCTAGGTGTGGCCTCACCAATACCCTGTACAGTTGTAGCAGGACTTCTCTGCTTTTATACTCTATCCCCCTTGCAATAAAGGCCAACATTCCATTTGCCTTCCTAACTACTTGCTGTACCTGCATACTAACTTTCTGTGTTTCATGTAAAAGGACCCCCAGATTCCTCTGTACCACCACATTTTTGTACTCTCAAATTTCATCCTCAACATGTTTCAAAGCTTTGTAACGTTATATATTAGTGAATCTCCCATGGCAATACTGTGGGTAATAAGTAGGGGATTTTGCAGCAGCTGGGGCTGATGGAGCTCCCTCTAGTGGTAGAAGTGCGCAGCTGAAGGTGTGACCATGCGTCCCACAACGCAAATTGTCCAATTCTCCGCTCGTGAATGTCCTTTTCCCGGGAAGGCAGTGGATCTATCAAGAAAATTCTTGACAGATTGCAAGTTCCGGGTTTTAGCACATGTCTAAAGCCAGAACTTGCACGGCTCCTATGGGCGCATGCGCACCTCGTGCTCACCTGTAGGGGCCGCAAATTACGGCCCAATGTTATCAAAGTAGTAGATAAAAATAACAGCAAAATGTATGATTTTAAAATGTTGACTAAATTACATCTCGTCCAATTAATCCCCCCAGCCTCTAACCTGGCTTTACCTGAAACCTGCACAGTCACGTAATGTTACAGGAGATCGATGTGTATCTATAATCATAAGCGTCTCTCTGACAACGGAGGCAGCTCGAGCCTGGAGCAGCTGGAGGGAGTTTTAAATATAAGCATCTCCCTGACAACGGAGGAGGCTCGAGCCTGGAGCAGCTGGAGGGAGTTTTAAACATAAGCATCTCCTTGACAACAGAGGCAGCTCGAGCCTAGAGCTATTACAAGACCCGTAAATGGGACAAAATGAGAAATAAAAAGTAATGACAATTATGAATGACATCACCAGGATGGAGGATGGTGATAGGTTCTTCCATATTAATTGAATCACTGGACAGGGAATGATTCTTAAAGAAAGCTAACAATTGATTTAATTTGCTTCACTTGCTGATTTTCTCATTTTAACTTAATTTATAATTATGGTACATATTATTTAATTTTCTTTATTTATAATTAATCTTTATTATACTGATTTTACTATTGCATACTCCTTATGGTATTATCCTGGAAATCGGCGCGTCCCCAGCCTGCAAGACCATCAGCAGGCCAGGGCCATTGGAGGGAGCAGCGCATGCGGCTGCAGGAGGGCGACGGCTACGAAGCCAGGTCGCTGATCGCAGTGCGGGCAGGCACAGCAGGAGAGACGAAGGAGCAGCAAGAGTCCGTAGAGGGAAGTGACCGGGGCCCAGGAGAGGCGTGAATCTGGGGCCCAGAAGAGGCGAGGGCCCAGGGGTAGGACGGACCAGCCCACACTGCGATATGTTTGCGCGCTCGGTCTGTGCAGCAGAGCTGGTCTCCAGTTAGTCTTGGGTAACCCTTGCCACTGGACCAAGACCTAGCTCTGTCAAGCCCGTGTGGTGGCTGGTGTGCAACGGCCACCACACGTTAAAAAAATCCACGCACAGGCATCTTCCACCCTTCACGATGTAGTTCGGGATCTGGAATATTAGGTCCTTCATTGAATCACCTGTGAACTTTTTGGCGTGGAAGCAAGTCATCCTCGATTCGAGGGACTGCCTATGATGATGATGATTTACAATGTAATTTGAACTTTTTAAAAAGTTTTTTCGCCTGTGTCTGTCTGAGTGCACACTTTGGCTGCTGCTTCAGACCCGAGCCTCAAAAGTAGTAATCTCGGGATTGCTACCAGTGCCACATGCTAGTCAGAGTAGGAATAGCAGGATAGCGCAGATGAATACATGGCTTGAGCAGTGGTGCAGCAGGGAGAGATTCAAATTCCTGGGGCATTGGAACCGGTTCTGGGGGAGGTGGGACCAGTACAAACCGGACGGTCTGCACCTGGGCAGGACCGGAACCAATGTCCTAGGGGGAGTGTTTGCTAGTGCTGTTGGGGAGGAGTTAAACTAATATGGCAGGGGGATGGGAACCAATGTTTCTATGTTTCTATGAGACAGAGGGAAACAAAAAGGAGACAAAAGCAAAAGACAGAAAGGAGATGAGGAAAAGTGGAGGGCAGAGAAACCAAAGGCAAAGAACAAAAAGGGCCACTGTACAGTAAAATTCTAAAAGGACAAAGGGTGTTAAAAAAACAAGCCTGAAGGCTTTGTGTCTTAATGCAAGGAGTATCCGTAATAAGGTGGATGAATTAACTGTGCAAATAGATGTTAACAAATATGATGTGATTGGGATTACAGAGACGTGGCTCCAGGATGATCAGGGCTGGGAACTCAACATCCAGGGGTATTCAACATTCAGGAAGGATAGAATAAAAGGAAAAGGAGATGGGGTAGCATTGCTGGTTAAGGAGGAGATTAATGCAATAGTTAGGAAGGACATTAGCTTGGATGATGTGGAATCTATATGGGTAGAGCTTCAGAACACCAAAGGGCAAAAAACGTTAGTGGGAGTTGTGTACAGACCTCCAAACAGTAGTAGTGATGTTGGGGAGGGCATCAAACAGGAAATTAGGGGTGCATGCAATAAGGGTGCAGCAGTTATAATGGGTGACTTTAATATGCACATAGATTGGGCTAGCCAACTGGAAGCAATACGGTGGAGGAGGATCTCCTGGAGTGCATAAGGGATGGTTTTCTAGACCAATATGTCGAGGAACCAACTAGGGGGGAGGCCATCTTAGACTGGGTGTTGTGTAATGAGAGAGGATTAATTAGCAATCTCATTGTGCGAGGCCCCTTGGGGAAGAGTAACCATAATATGGTGGAATTCTGCATTAGGATGGAGAATGAAACAGTTAATTCAGAGACCATGGTCCAGAACTTAAAGAAGGGTAACTTTGAAGGTATGAGGTGTGAATTGGCTAGGATAGATTGGCGAATGATACTTAAGGGGTTGACTGTGGATGGGCAATGGCAGACATTTAGAGACCGCATGGATGAAATACAACAATTTTACATTTCTGTCTGGCGTAAAAATAAAAAAGGGAAGGTGGCTCAACCGTGGCTATCAAGGGAAATCAGGAATAGTATTAAAGCCAAGGAAGTGGCATACAAATTGGCCAGAAATAGCAGTGAACCCGGGGACTGGGAGAAATTTAGAACTCAGCAGAAGAGGACAAAGGGTTTGATTAGGGCAGGGAAAATGGAGTACGAGAAGAAGCTTGCAGGGAACATTAAGATTGATTGCAAAAGTTTCTATAGATATGTAAAGAGAAAAAGGTTAGTAAAGACAAACGTAGGTCCCCTGCAGTCAGAATCAGGGCAAGTCATAACGGGGAACAAAGAAATGGCAGACCAATTGAACAAGTACTTTGGTTCGGTATTCACTAAGGAGGACACAAACAACCTTCCGGATATAAAAGGGGTCAGAGGGTCTAGTAAGGAGGAGGAACTGAGGGAAATCCTTATTAGTCAGGAAATTGTGTTGGGGAAATTGATGGGATTGAAGGCCGATAAATCCCCAGGGCCTGATGGACTGCATCCTAGAGTACTTAAGGAGGTGGCCTTGGAAATAGCGGATGCATTGACAGTCATTTTCCAACATTCCATTGACTCTGGATCAGTTCCTATCGAGTGGAGGGTAGCCAATGTAACCCCACTTTTTAAAAAAGGAGGGAGAGAGAAAACAGGGAATTATAGATCGGTCAGCCTGATTCAGTAGTGGGTAAAATGATGGAATCGATTATTAAGGATGTCATAGCAGCGCATTTGGAAAGAGGTGACATGATAGGTCCAAGTCAGCATGGATTTGTGAAAGGGAAATCATGCTTGACAAATCTTCTGAAATTTTTTGAGGATGTTTCCAGTAGAGTGGACAGGGGAGAACCAGTTGATGTGGTATATTTGGACTTTCAGAAGGCTTTCAACAAAGTCCCACACAAGAGATTAATGTGCAAAGTTAAAGCACATGGGATTGGGGGTAGTGTGCTGACGTGGATTCAGAACTGGTTGGCAGACAGGAAGCAAAGAGTCGGAGTAAATGGGGACTTTTCAGAATGGCAGGCAGTGACTAGTGGGGTACCGCAAGGTTCTGTGCTGGGGCCCCAGCTGTTTACACTGTACATTAATAATTTAGACGAGGGAATTAAATGTAGTATCTCCAAATTTGCGGATGACACTAAGTTGGGTGGCAGTGTGAGCTGCGAGGAGGATGCTATGAGGCTGCAGAGCGACTTGGATAGGTTAGGTGAGTGGGCAAATGCATGGCAGATGAAGTATAATGTGGATAAATGTGAGGTTATCCACTTTGGTGGTAAAAACAGAGATTCAGATTATTATCTGAATGGTGACAGATTGGGAAAAGGGGAGGTGCAACGAGACCTGGGTGTCATGATACATCAGTCATTTAAGGTTGGCATGCAGGTACAGCAGGCGGTTAAGAAAGCAAATGGCATGTTGGCCTTCATAGCGAGGGGATTTGAGTACAGGGGCAGGGAGGTGTTGCTACAGTTGTACAGGGCCTTGGTGAGGCCACACCTGGAGTATTGTGTACAGCTTTGGTCTCCTAACCTGAGGAAGGACATTCTTGCTATTGAGGGAGTGCAGCGAAGGTTCACCAGACTGATTCCCGGGATGGCGGGACTGACCTATCAAGAAAGACTGGATCAACTGGGCTTGTATTCACTGGAGTTCAGAAGAATGAGAGGGGACCTCATAGAAACGTTTAAAATTCTGATGGGTTTAGACAGGTTAGATGCAGGAAGAATGTTCCCAATGTTGAGGAAGTCCAGAACCAGGGGTCACAGTCTAAGGATAAGGGGTAAGCCATTTAGGACCGAGATGAGGAGAAACTTCTTCACCCAGAGAGTGGTGAACCTGTGGAATTCTCTACCACAGAAAGTTGTTGAGGCCAATTCACTAAATATATTCAAAAAGGAGTTAGATTACCTTACTACTAGGGGGATCAAGGGGTATGGCGAGAAAGCAGGAATGGGGTACTGAAGTTGCATGTTCAGCCATGAACTCATTGAATGGCGGTGCAGGCTAGAAGGGCCGAATGGCCTACTCCTGCACCTATTTTCTATGTTTCTATGTTTCTATGAGCCTTTAACCGCTTTTTATACTTCCTTCTCATGCTTTTTCTCTCTTTCCCTCCCTCAATGGTCAATATCTAACGTGTTGTAAAATTGTTGTGAAGCGCCTTGTTACTACGTTAAAGGCGCTATATACATAAAGTTATTATTATATATAGTGTATTTGCCACGTGTGATGTGCCCTCCTTATATGGGCATCACCATTCTGTGACGCTTGGTCATACCGCCAGCTGCGCACTTCTACCACTAGAGGGAGCTCCATCAGTCCCTGCAGCTGCAAATCTCCCGACTTATTGCCCACAACCTCGCCAGGGGAGGTTCACTAATATATAAGATTACAAAGCTTTGAAACACGTTGGGGGTGAAATTTGACTTTGGAGGGGACGCATCTACCGCCCATTGACATCTGTGGAACTGGATACCTGGCAGGACGTATAACTGGCGGTATAACGCCCGATATACATCCCCGCCCAAGTTGAGTTTCACCCCAATGTGTATGAAGCTTTATAAAGTTATATATTGTCTGTTTGCACATTTGTCTTTGAAAGAACGATGTTCAGATATTACAGATTCAAAAATCCTAAAGAGATATATTGAGAGTAATGCATTCATCACAGCAGGAGGACTGAAAAGGATCGGTAAAATAAAGTTGTGAGCTCACTGAGGAGTTTTATGCCCTCCTCCTCCTGGCCTTCTCTACCCATCCTCCTCTTCCCCTTCCCTACTCCTCCTGCCATTCCTCTACACTCATCCTCCTCTTTCTATCCCTTTCCTTCTCCTCCTCCACACTTACCTTCCTCTTTCTCGCTCCCTTCATCTTCCTCCTGCCCTTCCTCTCTATCCATCCTCCTCTTCATCCTCTACTTCCTCCCTATCCCTCTCCTCTTCCCGCAAAGGCTTGTGAATCTCTGGAATTCCCTACCCCGGAGAGCTGTGGATGCTCAGTCGTTGAGTATATTCAAGGCAATGGTCGATAAATTTTTGGGAACTAAGGGAATTAAGGGATAAGGGGATAGTGCGGGAAGGTGGAGTTGAGGTAGAAGATCATGCCTCATCATCATAGGCAGTCCTTCGGAATCGAGGAAGACTTGCTTCCACTCTTACCATAAGGGGTAAGCCATTTAGGAGCGAGATGAGGAGAAACTTCTTCACTCAGAGAATTGTGAACTAGTGGAATTCTCTACCACAGAAAGTTGTTGAGGCCAGTTTGTTAGATATATTCAAGAGGGAGTTAGATGTGGCCCTTATGGCCAAAGGGATCAGGGGGTATGGAGAGAAAGCAAGAAAGGGGTACTGAGGTGAATGATCAGCCATGATCTTATTGAATGGTTGTGCAGGCTCGAAGGGACAAATGGCCTACTCCTGCTCCTATTTCTGACATTCTTAGGTTCCTCCTCCTCCTCCTCTTCCTCCTCTCTCTCTATCCATCCATCTCCTCTTCCTTTATTCATTCTCCTCTGCCTCCTGCCCTTCCTCTCTACCCATCCCCCTCCTCCCTTCCACAAGGTTTTTTACTCCCCATGCCTTGCGCCATGGGATACGAAATATTCACAAATATTCAAATGTTAAACAATGCTTGTTTACGCACGGCCGTTTACCCTGTGGCATTGAGGCATTGAGTCAGGGTGACCTTTCCGTCCCAAACATGTCCCACTGACCTTCGCAACGAGCTGCTGACTGAAACACTGTACTTGAGAAAGAGCCGAGTGTTTGAAGAACAAGGGTGACAGCGGGAGGTCGAGTTTGCTACAGGTCATCATGCTGAGGCAGAGTTCTCTCTCCAATGAGCAGTGAGGCAGTTTAGCCCTGCATCTTTATGCTGTCAGTCTTTTGGAATTTGTTACTGCGCACAATGTCTGAGAACTTTTCCATTTTGGAAAATTGTGGGTTTTTTCTGTCCAGCAGTGCAATCTACCCTTTTGTCCTCCACTCCAGTCTCCTGTCTTATAACCAGCCGTTATTTTGTTTTTTTAATTCATTTAAACAGTTATCGGGTTTTTCGCCTCTCCCAGGAAATCGCTTGCCTTTCAGATGGAATGGGGAGTTGTCACGCACAAGGCATTACAGTTGTATGGGACAGGCTGGATGGACCAGAGGGTCTTATCCTGCCCGTCATTGTTTGTATGAGGCCCTACTTAGGGAAGTGAAAATCAGCAAGGCAGCCACTCCATTGTATGCGCGCTGATTGCGTGTGTGTGTGTGCATGCATGTTTGTGTGTGTGTGCGCGCGCATGAGTGCATGTATTTGTGCATTTACATGCGTGTTTGTGTGCACGTGAGCTTGCATGTGTGTGAGCATGTGAAGCTGACCCTCCAGTGCAGTGCTGAGGGAGAGCTGCACTGTCGGAGGTGCCGTCTTTCAGATGAGACATTAAACCGAGGCCCCGTCTGCCCTCTCAGGAGGACATAAAAGATCCCATAGCACTATTTTGAAAAAGAGCAGTAAAGTTCTCCCCAATGTCCTGGCCAATATTTATCCCTCAATCAACATCACTAAAAACAGATGATCACATTGCTGTTTGTGGGAGCTTGCTGTGCACAATCTGGCTGCTGCGTTTCCTACATCATCATCATAGGCAGTCCCTCGAAGTGAGGACGACTTGCTTCCACGCCAAAAAGGGATGAGTTCACAGGTGTTTCAATGAAGGACCTAATATTCCAGATCCCGAACTACATCGTGAAGGGTGGAGGATGCCTGTGCTTGGATTTTTTTTAACGTGTGGTGACCGTTGCACACCAGCCACCACACGGGCTTGACAGAGCTAGGTCTTGGTCCAGTGGCAAGGATTACCCAAGACAACTGTAGACCAGCTCTGTGCACAGACTGAGCGCGCACACATATCGCAGTGTGGGCGGGCCCATGCTGCCCCTGGGGCCTCGCCTCTTCTGGGCCCCAGATTCATGCCTCTCCTGGGCCCCAGTCACTTCCCTCTATGGACTCTTGCCGCTCCTTCGCCCCTCCTGCTGTGCCTGCCCGCACTGCGATCAGCGACCTGGCTTCGTAGCCGTCGCCCTCCTGCAGCAGCACGCGCTGCTCCCTGCAGTGGTATACCGCCGCACGCTGCTCCCTCCAATGGCTCCGGCCTGCTGATGGTCTTGCAGGCCGGGACCACGCCGATTTCCTACATGACAACAGTGACTAAACTCCATTGGTGCATGGCATTATGGGACGCACAGAGGTTGTGAAATGTGCTGTACAAATGCGTGTCTTTCTTTTTTCTGAGATTGCCAACTTAGTACTGAAGACAGTTTTGTGTTAGGAACTGGATTGAGACTGCAGACAGAGGCGGCTTTCCTGTCTGGACTACATTCAAATCCAGGTCTCAGAGGTGAAAGGTTAGCGCCTAAACCATTACACCATTCAGTCTCTGTTAACTCTATTATATTCCCTTTTACTGTTTTTTTTTCCAAGGTGGATGACATCACATTTTCATCATGTATTCCATCTGCCAAACCTTCGCCCATTCGCTTAACGTATCCAAATCTCTTTGCAGCCTCTCTGTGTCCTCTACACAACCCGCTTTCCCACTAATCTTTGTGTCATCTGCAAATTTTGTTACACTACACTCTGTCCCCTCTTCCAGGTCATCTATGTATATTGTAAACAGTTGTGGTCCCAGCACCAATCCCTGTGGCACACCACTAACCACCGATTTCCAACCTGAAAAGGACCCATTTATCCCGACTCTCTGCTTTCTGTTAGCCAACCAATTCTCTATCCATGCTAATACATTTCCTCTGACTCCACGTACCTTTATCTTCTGCAGTAACCTTTTGTGTGGCACCTTATCGAATGCCTTTTGGAAATCCAAATACACCACATCCATCGGACATTTAAATTTCAACAATCGATGCAAGGAAGTACAGTTTCAATCCCAGCACAAAAACCCATCTAACACATGCATAATGCTAATCACCTTTCCGGCCTGCATAGAAAGCTGGGACCCAGGCAGGCAACTCGACTCCAGGAACTAACTTTAACAATCCTGTATGGCTCAGAGAAGTGGACCATATACAGTAGACACCTCAAATCACTGAAGAAATACCACCGATGTCTCCGTAATATCCTGCAAATCCCCTGGAAAGACAGATGTACCAAAGTTAGTGTCCTCGATCAGGCAAACATCCCCAGCATCGAAGCACTGACCACATTTGACCAGGCGGGCCATATTGTTCGCAAGCCTAACACAGGACTCCCAAAGCAAGCGCTCTACTCGGAGCTCCGACACGGCAAGCGATCTCTAGGTGGGCAGAGGAAACGTTTTCAAGGACACCCTCAAAGCCTCCTTGATAAAATGCAACTTCCCACCGACACCTGGGAATCCCTGGCCAAAGTTCGCCTTAAGTGGAGGAAGAGCATCCGGGAGGGCGCTGAGCAGCTTGAGTTTCGTCGCCGAGAGCGTGCAGAAATCAAGCGCATGCAGCGGAAGGAGCATGCGGCAAACCAGTCCCATCCACCCTTTCCCTCAATGACTATCTGTCCCACCTGTGACAGGGACTGTAATTCCCGCATTGGACTGTTCAGTCACCTGAGAACTCATGTTTAGAGTGGAAGCAAGTCTTCCTTGATTTTGAGGGACTGCCTATGATGAGAATAAAAAGGGGAGGAAGTTTTGCTACTGCTATACAAAGTCCTGGTTAGACCACACCTTGAGAACTGTGTACAGTTCTGGGCACCACACTGGAGAAAGGACATACTGGCCTTGGAAGAAGTACAGTGTAGATTCATCAAAATGATACGAGGATCGAAGGGTTAAATTATGAGGACAGATTACGTAAACTAGGCTTGTATTCCCTGGACTATAGAAGGTTAAGGGGTTATTTGATTGAGGTTTTTAAGATTTTGAAAGGAATTGATAGGGTAGAGATAAACTTTTTCTGCTAGTGAGCTGTCTAGGATAAGGGGACATAACCTTACAATCAGAGCCAGGCCACTCAGGAGAGAAAGAAAGATGTGGATTTATATAGGATGCAACTATTTGTACCAACTGAATGGGAGCCGTTTCTCTAATTGCTCTCCATTATCACATGACCTATTACTGATTGGTCCCAATGGAGGATAAGCCACACCCTGAGGTTTCTCTGGAATGGGTAACTGGAACTGCCCAGCCTAACTTTGCACATCTTACTTTTGACTTCAGAAGTCAGAGAGGACACATCTCGAACACAGAGAGGAACATCCCCCCGGCCAAAGTCCCTTACCCCAGCACAAGTGTATGACCTTAAACCCCCCCCACAGGATCTCTTTCTCTCCCCCGTCGCCACCACCCTCCGCCCCCCCACCAGGGCCCAGTTGAAGGCTCAGGGCCTGGTGGCTTGGGAATGAACGTGTTCGGGGTCCCACTTCTGGTTCCGGGCGTTGGGGACAGAAAATTGTTAGTACAAATTTTGCTCGGTGGGGGCGGGGACGCGGGCATGCATGTACAGAAGCATAGCACAACTAGTTAATCCGATTCATATAGTGCCTTTCACGACTACTGGACATCTCGAAGCACTTTCCAGCTAATGAAGTACTTTTGGAGTGTTGTCACTGTTGTAATGTAGGAAACATGGCGGGCAATTTACGCACAAGCAAACTTCCACAAACAGCAATGTGATAATGACCAGATAATCGGTTTTATTTGTTATGTTGATTGAGGGATAAATATTGGCCAGGACACCAGGGATAACTCCCCGGCTCTTCTTCGAAATAGTGCCATGGGACCTTTTACGTCCACTTGGGAGGGCAGACTGGGCCTTGGTTTAACGTCTCATCCGAAAGACGGCACCTCCGACAGTGCAGCACTCCCTCAGCACTGCACTGGAGTGTCAGCCTGTATTTTTTTGTGCTCAAGTCTCTGGAGTGGGACTTGAACCTTCAACCTTTTGACTCAGAGGTGAGTGTGCTGCCAACTGAAGTTAGTAAACACTTGTTCACACAAAGGCCATTAGAATTGTGGAACTCCCACAAAAAGATGTTAGCTCAATTAATCATTTAAAATCTGAGATTGATATATTTTTGCTAACCAAGGGTATTCACCGAGTTACATCAAGCACAGAAACAGGCCATTTGGCCCAACAAGTCCACAGGAGCCTCCTCCCACCCCTCTTCATCTCACCCTATCAGCATGGCCTTCTATACCTTTCTCCCTCGTGTGCTTAACTAGCTTCTCCTTAAATGTATCTATACTATGCACCTCAAGTACTCCTTATGGTAATAAGTTCCACATTCTAACCACTCTCTGGGTAAATCATTTTCTCCTGAATTCCCTATTGGAGTTATTAGTGACTATCTTATATGCATGACAAGTGGAAACATTTTCTCTATCAAACCCTTTCAGAATTTTAAAGACCTGTATCCAGTCACCCCTCAAATCTTCCCTTTTCTGGAGAAAAGAGCCCCAACCTGCTCGGCCTTTCCTGATAAATATTTCCTCTCAGTTCTGGTATCATCCTTGTGAATCCTTTGTGCACCTTCTCTAATGCCTTTTTATAATGTGGAGACCAGAATTGTGCACAATACTCCAAGTGTGGACTGACCAAGGTATGATACACGTTTAGCATAACTTCTCTACTTTTCAATTCTATCCCTTTAGACATGAACGCCAGTACTTGGTTTGCTTTTTTATGGCCTCATGAACCTGCGTCACTACTTTTAGTGATTTGTGAATGTGAACCCCTGGATCTCATTGCTCCTCCACCCCATTTAGAATCTTATTATCCAAGCAGTATGTGGCCTGTTTATTCTTCCTACCAAAATGTCGCAGCTCATCCTTATCTACATTGAAATTAATTTGTCAATTCAACACCCATTCTGCAAGTTTATTAATGTCTTCTTGTATTCTTCCTTTGTGTTAACTATACCCTCCCAATTTGGTGTCGTTCGCAAACTTTGAAACTGTACTTCTGATTCCTGAGATGTAAATTGTGATTATCATAGTCCTAGCCGATCCCTGTGGAACATCACTGACTCCCTTTTGCCAGTCTGAGTAGTAACCCTTAAGCCCTACTCTCTGATTTCTGTTATGTGGCTAGCTTGCTACCAATTCTAATACCTGACCTCTGACTGTGTTGTGTTGGGGAAATTGATGGGATTGAAGGCCGATAAATCCCCAAGGCTTGATGGTCTGCATCCCAGAGTACTTAAGGAGGTGGCCTTGGAAATAGTGGATGCATTGACAGTCATTTTCCAACATTCCATAGACTCTGGATCAGTTCCTATGGAGCGGAGGGTAGCCAATGTAGCCCCACTTTTTAAAAAAGGAGGGAGAGAGAAAACAGGGAATTATAGACCGGTCAGCCTGACATCGGTAGTGGGTAAAATGATGGAATCAATTATTAAGGATGTCATAGCAGCGCATTTGGAAAGAGGTGACATGATAGGTCCAAGACAGCATGGATTTGTGAAAGGGAAATCATGCTTGACAAATCTTCTGGAATTCTTTGAGGATGTTTCCAGTAGAGTGGACAAGGGGAGAACCAGTTGATGTGGTGTATTTGGACTTTCAGAAGGCTTTCGACAAGGTCCCACACAAGAGATTAATTTGCAAAGTTGAAGCACATGGGATTGAGGGTAGTGTGCTGACATGGATTGAGAACTGGTTGGCAGACAGGAAGCAAAGAGTAGGAGTAAATGGGGACTTTTCAGAATGGCAGGCAGTGACTAGTGGGGTACCGCAAGGTTCTGTGCTGGGGCCCCAGCTATTTACATTGTACATTCATGATTTAGACGAGGGGATTAAATGTAGTATCTCCAAATTTACGGATGACAATAAGTTGGGTGGCAGTGTGAGCTGCAAGGAGGATACTATGAGGCTGCAGAGCGACTTGGATAGGTTAGGTGAGTGGGCAAATGCATGGCAGATGAAGTATAATGTGGATAAATGAGAGGTTATCCACTTTGGTGGTAAAAACAGAGATTCAGATTATTATCTGAATGGTGACAGATTGGGAAAAGGGGAGGTGCAACGAGACCTGGGTGTCATGGTACATCAGTCATTGAAGGTTGGCATGCAGGTACAGCAGGCGGTTAAAAAAGCAAATGGCATGTTGGCCTTCATAGCGAGGGGATTTGAGTACAGGGGCAGGGAGGTGTTGCATCAGTTGTACACGGCCTTGGTGAGGCCACACCTGGAGTATTGTGCACAGTTTTGGTCTCCTAACCTGAGGAAGGACATTCTTGCTATTGAGGGAGTGCAGCGAAGGTTCACCAGACTGATTCCCGGGATGGCGGGACTGACCTATCAAGAAAGACTGGATCAACTGGGCTTGTATTCACTGGAGTTCAGAAGAATGAGAGGGGACCTCATAGAAACTTTTAAAATTCTGATGGGTTTAGACAGGTTAGATGCAGGAAGAATGTTCCCAATGTTGGGGAAGTCCAGAACCAGGGGTCACAGTCTAAGGATAAGGGGTAAGCCATTTAGGACCGAGATGAGGAGAAACTTCTTCACCCAGAGAGTGGTGAACCTGTGGAATTCTCTACCACAGAAAGTTGTTGAGGCCAATTCACTAAATATATTCAAAAAGGAGTTAGATTACCTTACTACTAGGGGGATCAAGGGGTATGGCGAGAAAGCAGGAATGGGGTACTGAAGTTGTATGTTCAGCCATGAACTCATTGAATGGCGGTGCAGGCTAGAAGGGCCGAATGGCCTACTCCTGCACCTATTTTCTATGTTTCTATGTTTCTAAGACTCCACCTGCTCTGTCGTAGTCATGCGTCTACTATGCGGTACCTTATCAAAGGCCTTTTGAAAATCCAAATAAATTACATCTACTGCATTGCCCTAGTCTACTCTTTCTGTTATTTCTTCAAAGAATTCAATAAGGTTGGTCAAGCATGACCTTCCCATTTGATATCCGTACTGACTGTTCTTTATTGTATTTCAATTTCTGGATATTTTTCAATTTCATCTTTGAGTAAAGATTATAGTATTTTTCTTACCACTGATGTGAAGCTAACTGGTCTATAGTTCCCTGGACGTGTTAAATATAGGAATCACATTAACTGTCTGCGAGTCCTCTTTTCTAATGATTTTTTATATATGTGTAATGGTGTATCTGCTGTCTCTTTCCTAACTTATTTTAATATGCGTGCATGCAATTCATCCGGACCAGAGGTTTTATCCACTCTATGTTTGATTCGTTTTTAAATTTTCTGCCCCCACCTTTTGTATCTTAAACACTTTCATATCTTTTTTGATCTCTTTTAATGTCATGCCACCTTGTTAGTCTTCCTGGTAAATACTGAAGCAAAGTAACTATTCAATATTTCTGCCAGCTTACTATCATTTAACATAGAATCATAGAAATTTATGGTACAGAAGGAGGCCATTTGGCTCATCGTGACTGTGCCGGCTGAAAAAGTGCAAGTTACGGCACTTCAACTGCATATTCAAGTATTTGTGCATCCCTTAGTGGCCCTATCCCTGATTTTTGTAACTCCTCAGATAATGAAGCAGTCCATGCCCGCATGCAGCAAGACCTGGACGACATTTAGGCTTGGCCTGATAAGTGGCAAGTAACATTCGCTCCACACAAGTGCCAGACATTGATTATCTCCGACAAGCGAGAGTCTGCCCCTTAACATTCAATAGCATTTTCATCACTGAATACCTCACCATCAATACCTTGGGGGTCACCATTGACCAGAAATTTAACTGGACCAGTCACATAAATACTATGGCAACAAGAGCAGGTCAGAGGCTGGGTATTCTGCGGCAAGTGTCTCACCTCCTGACTCCTCAAAGCTTTTCCACCATCTACAAGGCACAAGTCAGGAGTGTGATGGAATACTCTCCATTTGCCTGGATGAGTGCAGCTGCATCAACACTCAAGAAGCTCGACACCATCCAGGACAAAGCAGCCCGCTTGATTGGCACCCCATCCACCACCTTAAACATTCACTCCCTTCACCACCGATGTACCGTGGCCACAGTGTGTACCATTTGCAAGGTGCAAGTCCTTCTTTATTCTTTAACCTAGAATAAATTGGGGCTGTGGTGTATTTGGACTTTCAAAAGTCTTTTGACAAGGTCCCACACAAGAGACTAGTGTGCAAAATTAAAGCACATGGTATTGGGGGTACTGTATTGATGTGGATAGAGAACTGGTTGGCAGACAGGAAGCAGAGAGTCGGAATAAATGGATCCTTTTCAGAATGGCAGGCAGTGACTAGTAGGGTGCCGCAGGGTTCAGTGCTGGGACCCCAGCTATTTACAATATACATCAATGATTTAGATGAAGGAATTGAATGTAATATCTCCAAGTTTGCAGATGACACTAAGCTGAGTGGCAGTGTGAACTGTGAGGAGGATGCTAAGAGGTTGCAGGATGACTTGGACAGGTTAGGTGAGTGGGCAAATGCATGGCAGATTCAGTATAATGTGGATAAATGTGAGGTTATCTACTTTGGTGGCAAAAACAGGAAGACAGGATATTATCTGAATGGTGACAGATTAGGAAAAGGGGAGGTGCAACGAGACCTGGGTGTCATGGTACATCAGTCATTGAAGGTTGGCATGCAGGTACAGCAGGCGGAGAAGAAGGCAAATGACATGTTGGCCTTCATAGCTAGAGGATTTGAGTATAGGAGCAGGGAGGTCTTACTGCAGTTGTACAAAGCCTTGGTGAGGCCACACCTGGAATATTGTGTTCAGTTTTGGTCTCCTAATCTGAGGAAGGACGTTCTTGCTATTGAGGGAGTACAGCGAAGGTTCATCAGACTGATTCCTGGGATGGCAGGACTGACATATAAGGAGAGACTGGATTAACTGGGCTTGTATCCACTAGAGTTTAGAAGAATGAGAGGGGATCTCATAGAAACATATAAAATTCTGACGGGATCGGACAGGTTAGAGGCAGGAAGAATGTTCCCGTTGCTGGGGAGTTCCAGAACCAGGGGTCACAGTCTAAGAATAAGGGGTAAGCCATTTAGGACTGAGATGAGGAGAAACTTCTTCATTCAGAGAGTTATTAACCTGTGGAATTCTCTACCACAGAAAATTGTTGAGGCCAGTTCATTAGATATATTCAAAAGAGAGTTTGATATGGCCCTTAGGCCCAAAGGGATCAAGGAGTATGGAGAGAAAGCAGGAAAGGGGTACTGAGGTTGAATGATCAGCCATGATCTTATTGAATGGCGGTGCAGGCTTGAAGGGCCGAATGGCCTACTCCTGCACCTATTTTCTATGTTTCTACTTCGGGCTCAATTTTTCCCAATGATCTGCGCCGTTTTTTGGGCGAGCACCATTTTTTTTGAATAAATTAAAATCTCCAAGTCTCCCCAAAATTTCCGCGCTAGAGTTAGTCACTTAGGACTTTTTTAGGCGACAATTTTTTTGACCTCATTGCGGGCGTAACCTGCCACCCGCGCCAATTCTGGCGATTTATGCAAGTTTGGCCAACTCTGAATTACTCCAATTTTTCTTAAGACGGCGTATGTGACCGCTCTGGAAAAACCTTCTGGGCAGTTAACAAAATCAGCCCAGGTAAGAGAATCAGTGCAGCAGATCCAGTTCCACGACCCGGACAGCAGCGGCAGAGAGTGAGAGAGAGGGGGAGAGGGGAGAGGGGAGAGGGAGAGAGGCTTTCGGCCAAGGTTAGCAGCGGCACTCGGCACTGGCACCAGGAGGAGGGAGGTCTTTTGGCCAGGGTTAGGAGCAACACCAGCTCCAGGAGGAGAAGGGAGGCCTTTTGGCCAGGGTTAGAAGCAGCACCGGGAAGCGGTGGGAGTGGGGGGGATAGACTTTTGGAATAAACTCTTAAATAATTGGTAAGCTGCTACAATGTGCAAGGTGCTTGTGCAGGTTGCTGTGAGCAGAATGTTTTGTATGTTTCACTTTCCATCCTCAGCCCGCAGTGTGTCCCCCGTTACCCTGGCAACCCGATCTTTTTGGCGCAGATCATAAGCTCCACCCCCCAAAGCTAAAGGACAGGCTACGCAGCTCCAAAATCAACAATTCAAACGGGGCAAGTTGGATTTTTTTTGTTGCGTAGTTGGCCCCCAAAAATAGCAGCGTAACTCTTCAAGTATGCCAAAAAACGGCATTGGGGAAAATTGAGCCCCTAATGCTGTAGTGTAAATTTCCAGCCAGAAGATGGCGATGTCGCACATGACAATGCTTTCCACAACTCTCTGTAACTTTGTCAAAGGCTACAGACCCCAGGTATGTCTCACACATTCCCTCCGTGAAGCACAGCACCACAGAGTGATGGGACATGGGGGCCACAGGTTCCACGTAGTCCTTTCAGTTGTGCTGCGAATGTTGAACCAATCCTGCCTTTTAACAAAGGCCTTTGACACTGTCAACCGCGAAGGTCTATGGAGCGTCCTCCTCCGTTTCGGATGCCTCCAAAAGTTCGTCACCATTCTCCGCCTGCTCCACGATGACATGCAGGCCGTGATTCTTTACCAACGGATCCATTACAGACCCACTCCACCAGGGTCAAACAGGGCTGCGTCATCGCCCCAACCCTATTCTCAATCTTCCTTGCTGCCATGCTCCACCTCACAGTCAGCAAGCTTCTCGCTGGAGTGAAACTAAACTAAGCTGTTCAACCTTCGTCAACTCCAGGCCAGGTCCAAGACCGCCCCAACACCTGTCATCGAGCTACAGTACGCGGACGACGCCCGTGTCTGCGCACATACAGAGGCTGAACTCCAGGACATAGTTGACGTATTTACTGAGGCGTACGAAAGTATGGGCCTTACGCTAAACATCCGTAAGACAAAGGTCCTCCACCAGCCTGTCACCGCCACACAGCACTGCCCCCCAGTCATCAAGATCCAGGGCGTGGCCCTGGACAACGTGGACCATTTCCCATACCTCTGGAGCCTCTTATCAACAAAAGCAGACAATGACGACGAGATTCAATACCGCCTCCAGTGCGCCAGTGCAGCCTTCGGCCGCCTGAGGAAAAGAGTGTTTGAAGACCAGGCCATCAAAGCTGCTACCAAGCTCATGGTTTACAGGTCTGTTGTAATACGCACCCTCCTGTGTGGCTCAGCGACATGGACCATGTATAGTAGGCACCTCAAGTCACTGGAGAAATACCACTAACGATGTCTCCGCAAGATCCTACAAATCCCCTGGGAGGACAGACGCACCAACATTAGCGTCCTCGACCCGGCCAACATCCCCAGCATCGAAGCACTGACCACATTCGATCAGCTCCGTTGGGCAGACCACACAGTTCGCACGCCAGACCCGAGACTCCCAAAGCAAGCGCTCTACTTGGAACTCCTTCATGGCAAACGAGCCAAAGATGAGCAGAGGAAACGTTACAGGGACACCCTCAAAGCCTCCCTGATAAAGTACAACATCCCCACTGACACCTGGGAGTCCCTGGCCAAAGACTGCCCTAAGTGAAGGAAGAGCATCCGGGAGGGCGCTGAGCACCTCGAGTCTCATCGCCGAGAGCATGCAGGAAACAAGCGCAGGCAGCGGAAAGAGCATGTGACAAACCTGTCCCATTTCCTGCTGCAGAGCTACAGAAAAGAGTGGAACAGCGCTGATAATGAGTCTGTCAAGATGCCATGCCTGGACATTAAAGCCGTGGAGAGCGGATGGCAGAGATCGAGGGATGAGAAACTTATCATCATCATCATCGCCACTCTCTCGGTGTCGAGGAAGACTTGCTTCCACTCTAAAAGTGAGTTCTCAGGTGACTGAACAGCCCAATACGGGAATTACAGTCTCTGTCACAGGTGGGACAGACAGTGGTTGAAGGAAAGGGTGGGTGGGTTTGGTTTGCCGCACACTCCTTCCGCTGTCTGCGCTTGCTTTCTGCATGCTCTCGGCGATGAGACTCGAGGTGCTCAGCGCCCTCCCGGATGCTTTTCCTCCAGTTTGGGCGCTCGTGGGCCAGGATTTCCCAGGTGTCGATGGGGATGTTGCACTTTATCAAGGAGGCTTTAAGGGTGTCCTTGAAGCATTTCCTCTGCCCACCTGGGGCTCGCTTGCCGTGTCGAAGCTCCGAGTAGAGCGCTTGCTTTGGGAGTCTCGTGTCAGCCGTGTGGACGATGTGGCCTGCCCAACGGAGCTGATCGAGTGTGGAAGAGGTGAGGCGAGATCCTGAGGTACTGGAACTACTGTAGTAGAGAAGGCCAAGAAGAGATTTAATAAATGCTGACCTGCTACAACATCATGAAAGTCTCGGTTGACGGTGGTAAACCCAGCCATGATGTCCGCAGTCAGAACTTGTCTGGCATCATGCTGAGACTGCATGCGAGCAGGAATTCAGAAGAAACTTCTTTACCCAAAGAGAAGGAAACAAAGACTTGCATTTATATTGCATCCTTCACAACCACCAGACACCTCAAAACGCTTTACAGCCAATTAAGTACTTTTTGAAGTGTAGACACTGTTGTAATGTGGGAAACGCGGCAGCCAATTTGGGCACAAGCAAGTTCCCACAACACAACAATGTGATAATGACCAGATAATCTGTTTTTCTGATGTTGATTGATTGATAAATATTGGCCAAGGCCATCAGGAATAACTTCCCTTCTCTTCTTCAAAATAGTGCCACGGGATCTTTTATGTCCATCTGAGAGAGCAGAAGGGGCTTCGGTTTAACATTTCATCCCAAAGACGGCACTTCCATCGGTCCATCACTCCCTCAGCACTGCACTGGAGTGTCAGACTAGATTTATGTGCTCAAGTTCCTGGAGTGTGACTTGAACCCACAACCTTCTGACTCAGACGTTCAGTGCTACCCACTGAGTCAAAGCTGGCAAAGAGTGGTGAGAATGTGGAACTCGATACCACAGGGAATGGTTGAAGCAAATAGTACAGATGCATTTAAGGGGAGGCTAGGCAAGCAGAGAGTGAGAAGGAAATAGAGGGTTCTGCTAATAGATTTAGATGAGGAAATCTCCTGTGAGGACAGTCGCACCAACGTTAGTGTCCTCGATAAGGCCAACGCCCCCAGCATCGAAGCACTGACCACACTCGATCAGCTCCGTTGGGCGGGCCACATTATTCGCATGCCTGACACAAGACTTCCAAAGCAAGCGCTCTACTCAGAACTCCTACACAGCAAGCGAGCCGAAGGTGGGCAGAGGAAACATTACAAGGACACCCTCAAAGCCTCCCCGATAAAGTGCAACATCCCCACTGACACCTGGGAATCCCTGGCCAGAGACTGCCCTAAGGGGAGGAAGTGCATCCGGGAGGGCGTTGAGCACCTCAAGTCTTGTCGTCAAGAGCATGCTGAAAGCAAGCGCAGGCAATGGAAGGAGCGTGCGGCAAACCAGTCCCACCCACCCTTTCCTTCAATGACTGTCTGCCCCACCTGTGACAGGGACTGTAATTCCCTTGGTGGACTGTTCAGTCACCTAAGAACTCACGTTTAGAGTGGAAGCAAGTCTTCCTCGATTCCGAGGGACTGCCTATGATGATACTTTGAATGTCCACTGAAAAAGCCTGTTGCCCTCAGTTCCTTCTCAGTCTCTCAGACTAACCGTAATGGTACTTTTATTGATGTCATCAGTCCAGCAGTCCAGGGTGAGAACTCTGAACTGGGATGTGAATTCCGGAACAAGATTAGCCCTGCAATACCCAGAGAACTGACCCAAACAATAGAAGGAGCAGCTTAATGACGCTATCTGTCAGGGAAGCAATCTCGGAGAGAGTGGGAATCGCCACATAAATACACAACTGGGGCATCCCAATAATATCCAGACCTTTGGTATCAACCAGGGCCTGCCCAGGAATAGATCAATCCCGTTCATTCCAGAAGATCCAGCAATCCCTTCTAAACCTGGATGTCGTGGCAGTCCTGAAGGTAGAACATGCCCACGGACCCATGTCACCCAAGGGCCTTTGTCATGCTTAACTTTAGAGTCAGGAGTTAATAATATCTGGGGTTGCTCCGTGTCAAAGGGGCAGATCTTGACGGTGCGACAGTATAAAACGGGTGATAGCCAATTGGCAGCCCGTTTAACATCTCTCCCGGTTTATATTTCCATTGAATTCTTCCCTCCCTCCCTTCTCTTCTTTCCCCTTAACTACTCTCTCGCTTCTCTATTCTCCCGTCATTCTTCCCTTCCCTCCCTCCCTTCTCTTCCCTTCCCTTTCTCTTCCCTCCCTCCCTTTCTGCTCCCTCCCTCTCTCTTCTCTCCCCTACCTCTTTCTTCTCTTCCCTTCCTACCCCTCTCTTCCCTCCGCTCTCGCCTCTGCCTTCCTCTCGCTCCTCTTCCCTTCCTTTCTCTTCCCTCCCCCTCTTTCCTCTCCCTTCTCTGCCCTCTCCTCTCTTCCTTCATCTTTCCTCTTCCTTCTCTCTCTCTTCTCTTTTCTCCCTCCTATCCCTTTTCCTTTGCATCTCCCAGCTTCACCCTGTAATGCAAAGGAACCTCTGGACTCCGACCTGTTTTCTTTCTATGCTTTCTAAATTGCCATCAGTTTTACTATTTAACAATGAATAACAATAGCCCTGAATTTGCGGTCGGAGGCTTCCCGTGGAGAAATGCCTCCGATCCGCAAATAAAATGCCCGCATACCTGGTGGTCCGGGAGGATGGAGATTTGCCGTCCTGGTACCCGCGGGAAGAGGCCCACGTATCCCAGGGGCTGCACACAGTTTACAAGCGCCCCCTGGATCACGTGGGCCAGCCCAACCAACAAAAGAAGGGAATCCCCATAAATATGAATGGGAATACCACAAAAAATGCATCTAGACATCAAATAATATTTTTAAAATCACATATTTAAAATTAATTAAAATGGCGTTTAATTAAATATTTAAAACAAAAATTAAATTTTTTGAAAAATACATTTACATGTTTTAAAGGGCCTAAAAAATAAACCTTATTTCACAGTTTTTCAAACATATAATTTATTGATAAAATTTAATTTTTCTGTTTTTTAAAAGTCTTACACTGGTAAAAGCATACTTTATGTCTGCTTTTACCAGTTGTAAGAATTTCACGGGCATTCGCTAGGCAGAACGTAAAAACATAAGAAACAGGAGTAGGCCATTTGGCCCCTCGAGCCTGCTCCGCCATTCAATAAGATCATGGACTCAGCTCAACTTCCCTGCCCGCTCCCCATAACCCTTTACTCTCTTATCGCTCAAAAATCTTTCTAACTCCACCTTAAATACATTCAATGACCCAACCTCCACAGCTCTCTGAGGTAGAGAAGTCCAAACATTCACGACCCTCTGAGAGAAGAAATTCCTCCTCATTTCCGTTTTAAATGGGTGACCCCTTATTCTGAAACTATTCCCCTAGTTCTAGATTCCCCACGAGGGGAAACATCCTCTCTGCATCTACCCTGTCAAACCCCCTCAGAATCTTATACGTTTCAATAAGATCACCTGTAAGTCTTCTAAACTCCAATGAGAATAGGCCCAACCTGCTCAACCTTTCTTCATATGACAACCCCTTCATCTCAGGAATCAACCTCGTGAACCTTCTCTGAACTGCCTCCAGTGCAAGTATATCCTTCCTTAAATAAGGAGACCAAAACTGTATGCAGTACTCTAGGTGTGGCCTCACCAATACCCTGTACAGTTGTAGCAGGACTTCTCTGCTTTTATACTCTATCCCCCTTGCAATAAAGGCCAACATTCCATTTGCCTTCCTAACGACTTGCTGTACCTGCATACTAACTTTCTGTGTTTCATGTAAAAGGACCCCCAGATTCCTCTGTACCACCACATTTTTGTACTCTCAAATTTCATCCTCAACATGTTTCAAAGCTTTGTAACGTTATATATTAGTGAATCTCCCATGGCAATACTGTGGGTAATAAGTAGGGGATTCTGCAGCAGCTGGGGCTGATGGAGCTCCCTCTAGTGGTAGAAGTGCGCAGCTGAAGGTGTGACCATGTGTCCCACAACGCAAATTGTCCAATTCTCCGCTCGTGAATGTCCTTTTCCCGGGAAGGCAGTGGATCTATCAAGAAAATTCTTGACAGATTGCAAGTTCCGGGTTTTAGCACATGTCTAAAGCCGGAACTTGCACGGCTCCTATGGGCGCATGCGCACCTCGTGCTCACCTGTAGGGGCCGCAAATTACGGCCCAATGTTATCAAAGCAGTAGATAAAAATAACAGCAAAATGTATGATTTTAAAATGTTGACTAAATTACATCTCGTCCAATTAATCCCCCCAGCCTCTAACCTGGCTTTACCTGAAACCCGCACAGTCACGTAATGTTACAGGAGATCGATGTGTATCTATAATCATAAGCGTCTCTCTGACAACGGAGGCAGCTCGAGCCTGGAGCAGCTGGAGGGAGTTTTAAATATAAGCATCTCCCTGACAACGGAGGAGGCTCGAGCCTGGAGCAGCTGGAGGGAGTTTTAAACATAAGCATCTCCTTAACAACAGAGGCAGCTCGAGCCTAGAGCTATTACAAGACCCGTAAATGGGACAAAATGAGAAATAAAAAGTAATGACAATTATGAATGACATCACCAGGATGGAGGATGGTGATAGGTTCTTCCATATTAATTGAATCACTGGACAGGGAATGATTCTTAAAGAAAGCTAACAATTGATTTAATTTGCTTCACTTGCTGATTTTCTCATTTTAACTTAATTTATAATTATGGTACATATTATTTAATTTTCTTTATTTATAATTAATCTTTATTATACTGATTTTACTATTGCATACTCCTTATGGTATTATCCTGGAAATCGGTGCGTCCCCAGCCTGCAAGACCATCAGCAGGCCAGGGCCATTGGAGGGAGCAGCGCATGCGGCTGCAGGAGGGCGACGGCTACGAAGCCAGGTCGCTGATCGCAGTGCGGGCAGGCACAGCAGGAGAGACGAAGGAGCAGCAAGAGTCCGTAGAGGGAAGTGACCGGGGCCCAGGAGAGGCGTGAATCTGGGGCCCAGAAGAGGCGAGGGCCCAGGGGTAGGATGGACCAGCCCACACTGCGATATGTTTGCGCGCTCGGTCTGTGCAGCAGAGTTGGTCTCCAGTTAGTCTTGGGTAACCCTTGCCACTGGACCAAGACCTAGCTCTGTCAAGCCCGTGTGGTGGCTGGTGTGCAACGGCCACCACACGTTAAAAAAATCCACGCACAGGCATCTTCCACCCTTCACGATGTAGTTCGGGATCTGGAATATTAGGTCCTTCATTGAATCACCTGTGAACTTTTTGGCGTGGAAGCAAGTCATCCTCGATTCGAGGGACTGCCTATGATGATGATGATTTACAATGTAATTTGAACTTTTTAAAAAGTTTTTTCGCCTGTGTCTGTCTGAGTGCACACTTTGGCTGCTGCTTCAGACCCGACCTCAAAAGTAGTAATCTCGGGATTGCTACCAGTGCCACGTGCTAGTCAGAGTAGGAATAGCAGGATAGCGCAGATGAATACATGGCTTGAGCAGTGGTGCAGCAGGGAGAGATTCAAATTCCTGGGGCATTGGAACCGGTTCTGGGGGAGGTGGGACCAGTACAAACCGGACGGTCTGCACCTGGGCAGGACCGGAACCAATGTCCTAGGGGGAGTGTTTGCTAGTGCTGTTGGGGAGGAGTTAAACTAATATGGCAGGGGGATGGGAACCAATGTTTCTATGTTTCTATGAGACAGAGGGAAACAAAAAGGAGACAAAAGCAAAACACAGAAAGGAGATGAGGAAAAGTGGAGGGCAGAGAAACCAAAGGCAAAGAACAAAAAGGGCCACTGTACAGTAAAATTCTAAAAGGACAAAGGGTGTTAAAAAAACAAGCCTGAAGGCTTTGTGTCTTAATGCAAGGAGTATCCGTAATAAGGTGGATGAATTAACTGTGCAAATAGATGTTAACAAATATGATGTGATTGGGATTACAGAGACGTGGCTCCAGGATGATCAGGGCTGGGAACTCAACATCCAGGGGTATTCAACATTCAGGAAGGATAGAATAAAAGGAAAAGGAGATGGGGTAGCATTGCTGGTTAAGGAGGAGATTAATGCAATAGTTAGGAAGGACATTAGCTTGGATGATGTGGAATCTATATGGGTAGAGCTGCAGAACACCAAAGGGCAAAAAACGTTAGTGGGAGTTGTGTACAGACCTCCAAACAGTAGTAGTGATGTTGGGGAGGGCATCAAACAGGAAATTAGGGGTGCATGCAATAAGGGTGCAGCAGTTATAATGGGTGACTTTAATATGCACATAGATTGGGCTAGCCAACTGGAAGCAATACGGTGGAGGAGGATCTCCTGGAGTGCATAAGGGATGGTTTTCTAGACCAATATGTCGAGGAACCAACTAGGGGGGAGGCCATCTTAGACTGGGTGTTGTGTAATGAGAGAGGATTAATTAGCAATCTCATTGTGCGAGGCCACTTGGGGAAGAGTGACCATAATATGGTGGAATTCTGCATTAGGATGGAGAATGAAACAGTTAATTCAGAGACCATGGTCCAGAATTTAAAGAAGGGTAACTTTGAAGGTATGAGGTGTGAATTGGCTAGGATAGATTGGCGAATGATACTTAAGGGGTTGACTGTGGATGGGCAATGGCAGACATTTAGAGACCGCATGGATGAAATACAACAATTTTACATTTCTGTCTGGCGTAAAAATAAAAAAGGGAAGGTGGCTCAACCGTGGCTATCAAGGGAAATCAGGAATAGTATTAAAGCCAAGGAAGTGGCATACAAATTGGCCAGAAATAGCAGTGAACCCGGGGACTGGGAGAAATTTAGAACTCAGCAGAAGAGGACAAAGGGTTTGATTAGAGCAGGGAAAATGGAGTACGAGAAGAAGCTTGCAGGGAACATTAAGATTGATTGCAAAAGTTTCTATAGATATGTAAAGAGAAAAAGGTTAGTAAAGGCAAACGTAGGTCCCCTGCAGTCAGAATCAGGGCAAGTCATAACGGGGAACAAAGAAATGGCAGACCAATTGAACAAGTACTTTGGTTCGGTATTCACTAAGGAGGACACAAACAACCTTCCGGATATAAAAGGGGTCAGAGGGTCTAGTAAGGAGGAGGAACTGAGGGAAATCCTTATTAGTCAGGAAATTGTGTTGGGGAAATTGATGGGATTGAAGGCCGATAAATCCCCAGGGCCTGATGGACTGCATCCTAGAGTACTTAAGGAGGTGGCCTTGGAAATAGCGGATGCATTGACAGTCATTTTCCAACATTCCATTGACTCTGGATCAGTTCCTATCGAGTGGAGGGTAGCCAATGTAACCCCACTTTTTAAAAAAGGAGGGAGAGAGAAAACAGGGAATTATAGATCGGTCAGCCTGATTCAGTAGTGGGTAAAATGATGGAATCGATTATTAAGGATGTCATAGCAGCGCATTTGGAAAGAGGTGACATGATAGGTCCAAGTCAGCATGGATTTGTGAAAGGGAAATCATGCTTGACAAATCTTCTGAAATTTTTTGAGGATGTTTCCAGTAGAGTGGACAGGGGAGAACCAGTTGATGTGGTATATTTGGACTTTCAGAAGGCTTTCAACAAAGTCCCACACAAGAGATTAATGTGCAAAGTTAAAGCACATGGGATTGGGGGTAGTGTGCTGATGTGGATTCAGAACTGGTTGGCAGACAGGAAGCAAAGAGTCGGAGTAAATGGGGACTTTTCAGAATGGCAGGCAGTGACTAGTGGGGTACCGCAAGGTTCTGTGCTGGGGCCCCAGCTGTTTACACTGTACATTAATAATTTAGACGAGGGAATTAAATGTAGTATCTCCAAATTTGCGGATGACACTAAGTTGGGTGGCAGTGTGAGCTGCGAGGAGGATGCTATGAGGCTGCAGAGCGACTTGGATAGGTTAGGTGAGTGGGCAAATGCATGGCAGATGAAGTATAATGTGGATAAATGTGAGGTTATCCACTTTGGTGGTAAAAACAGAGATTCAGATTATTATCTGAATGGTGACAGATTGGGAAAAGGGGAGGTGCAACGAGACCTGGGTGTCATGATACATCAGTCATTTAAGGTTGGCATGCAGGTACAGCAGGCGGTTAAGAAAGCAAATGGCATGTTGGCCTTCATAGCGAGGGGATTTGAGTACAGGGGCATGGAGGTGTTGTTACAGTTGTACAGGGCCTTGGTGAGGCCACACCTGGAGTATTGTGTACAGCTTTGGTCTCCTAACCTGAGGAAGGACATTCTTGCTATTGAGGGAGTGCAGCGAAGGTTCACCAGACTGATTCCCGGGATGGCGGGACTGACCTATCAAGAAAGACTGGATCAACTGGGCTTGTATTCACTGGAGTTCAGAAGAATGAGAGGGGACCTCATAGAAACGTTTAAAATTCTGATGGGTTTAGACAGGTTAGATGCAGGAAGAATGTTCCCAATGTTGAGGAAGTCCAGAACCAGGGGTCACAGTCTAAGGATAAGGGGTAAGCCATTTAGGATCGAGATGAGGAGAAACTTCTTCACCCAGAGAGTGGTGAACCTGTGGAATTCTCTACCACAGAAAGTTGTTGAGGCCAATTCACTAAATATATTCAAAAAGGAGTTAGATTACCTTACTACTAGGGGGATCAAGGGGTATGGCGAGAAAGCAGGAATGGGGTACTGAAGTTGCATATTCAGCCATGAACTCATTGAATGGCGGTGCAGGCTAGAAGGGCCGAATGGCCTACTCCTGCACCTATTTTCTATGTTTCTATGTTTCTATGAGCCTTTAACCGCTTTTTATACTTCCTTCTCATGCTTTTTCTCTCTTTCCCTCCCTCAATGGTCAATATCTAACGTGTTGTAAAATTGTTGTGAAGCGCCTTGTTACTACGTTAAAGGCGCTATATACATAAAGTTATTATTATATATAGTGTATTTGCCACGTGTGACATGCCCTCCTTATATGGGCATCACCATTCTGTGACGCTTGGTCATACCGCCAGCTGCGCACTTCTACCACTAGAGGGAGCTCCATCAGTCCCTGCAGCTGCAAATCTCCCGACTTATTGCCCACAACCTCGCCAGGGGAGGTTCACTAATATATAAGATTACAAAGCTTTGAAACACGTTGGGGGTGAAATTTGACTTTGGAGGGGACGCATCTACCGCCCATTGACATCTGTGGAACTGGATACCTGGCAGGACGTATAACTGGCGGTATAACGCCCGATATACATCCCCGCCCAAGTTGAGTTTCACCCCAATGTGTATGAAGCTTTATAAAGTTATATATTGTCTGTTTGCACATTTGTCTTTGAAAGAACGATGTTCAGATATTACAGATTCAAAAATCCTAAAGAGATATATTGAGAGTAATGCATTCATCACAGCAGGAGGACTGAAAAGGATCGGTAAAATAAAGTTGTGAGCTCACTGAGGAGTTTTATGCCCTCCTCCTCCTGGCCTTCTCTACCCATCCTCCTCTTCCCCTTCCCTACTCCTCCTGCCATTCCTCTACACTCATCCTCCTCTTTCTATCCCTTTCCTTCTCCTCCTCCACACTTACCTTCCTCTTTCTCGCTCCCTTCATCTTCCTCATGCCCTTCCTCTCTATCCATCCTCCTCTTCATCCTCTACTTCCTCCCTATCCCTCTCCTCTTCCCTCAAAGGCTTGTGAATCTCTGGAATTCCCTACCCCGGAGAGCTGTGGATGCTCAGTCGTTGAGTATATTCAAGGCAATGGTCGATAAATTTTTGGGAACTAAGGGAATTAAGGGATAAGGGGATAGTGCGGGAAGGTGGAGTTGAGGTAGAAGATCATGCCTCATCATCATAGGCAGTCCTTCGGAATCGAGGAAGACTTGCTTCCACTCTTACCATAAGGGGTAAGCCATTTAGGAGCGAGATGAGGAGAAACTTCTTCACTCAGAGAATTGTGAACTAGTGGAATTCTCTACCACAGAAAGTTGTTGAGGCCAGTTTGTTAGATATATTCAAGAGGGAGTTAGATGTGGCCCTTATGGCCAAAGGGATCAGGGGGTATGGAGAGAAAGCAAGAAAGGGGTACTGAGGTGAATGATCAGCCATGATCTTATTGAATGGTTGTGCAGGCTCGAAGGGACAAATGGCCTACTCCTGCTCCTATTTCTGACATTCTTAGGTTCCTCCTCCTCCTCCTCTTCCTCCTCTCCCTCTATCCATCCATCTCCTCTTCCTTTATTCATTCTCCTCTGCCTCCTGCCCTTCCTCTCTACCCATCCCCCTCCTCCCTTCCACAAGGTTTTTTACTCCCCATGCCTTGCGCCATGGGATACGAAATATTCACAAATATTCAAATGTTAAACAATGCTTGTTTACGCACGGCCGTTTACCCTGTGGCATTGAGGCATTGAGTCAGGGTGACCTTTCCGTCCCAAACATGTCCCACTGACCTTCGCAACGAGCTGCTGACTGAAACACTGTACTTGTGTTTATTTATTGAGAAAGAGGCGAGTGTTTGAAGAACAAGGGTGACAGCGGGAGGTCGAGTTTGCTACAGGTCATCATGCTGAGGCAGAGTTCTCTCTCCAATGAGCAGTGAGGCAGTTTAGCCCTGCATCTTTATGCTGTCAGTCTTTTGGAATTTGTTACTGCGCACAATGTCTGAGAACTTTTCCATTTTGGAAAATTGTGGGTTTTTTCTGTCCAGCAGTGCAATCTACCCTTTTGTCCTCCACTCCAGTCTCCTGTCTTATAACCAGCCGTTATTTTGTTTTTTTAATTCATTTAAACAGTTATCGGGTTTTTCACCACTCCCAGGAAATCGCTTGCCTTTCAGATGGAATGGGGAGTTGTCACGCACAAGGCATTACAGTTGTATGGGACAGGCTGGATGGACCAGAGGGTCTTATCCTGCCCGTCATTGTTTGTATGAGGCCCTACTTAGGGAAGTGAAAATCAGCAAGGCAGCCACTCCATTGTATGCGCGCTGATTGCGTGTGTGTGTGTGCATGCATGTTTGTGTGTGTGTGCGCGCATGAGTGCATGTATTTGTGCATTTACATGCGTGTTTGTGTGCACGTAAGCTTGCATGTGTGTGAGCATGTGAAGCTGACCCTCCAATGCAGTGCTGAGGGAGAGCTGCACTGTCGGAGGTGCCGTCTTTCAGATGAGACATTAAACCGAGGCCCCGTCTGCCCTCTCAGGAGGACATAAAAGATCCCATAGCACTATTTTGAAAAAGAGCAGTAAAGTTCTCCCCAATGTCCTGGCCAATATTTATCCCTCAATCAACATCACTAAAAACAGATGATCACATTGCTGTTTGTGGGAGCTTGCTGTGCACAATCTGGCTGCTGCGTTTCCTACATCATCATCATAGGCAGTCCCTCGAAGTGAGGACGACTTGCTTCCACGCCAAAAAGGGATGAGTTCACAGGTGTTTCAATGAAGGACCTAATATTCCAGATCCCGAACTACATCGTGAAGGGTGGAGGATGCCTGTGCTTGGATTTTTTTTAACGTGTGGTGACCGTTGCACACCAGCCACCACACGGGCTTGACAGAGCTAGGTCTTGGTCCAGTGGCAAGGATTACCCAAGACAACTGTAGACCAGCTCTGTGCACAGACTGAGCGCGCACACATATCGCAGTGTGGGCGGGCCCATGCTGCCCCTGGGGCCTCGCCTCTTCTGGGCCCCAGATTCATGCCTCTCCTGGGCCCCAGTCACTTCCCTCTATGGACTCTTGCCGCTCCTTCGCCCCTCCTGCTGTGCCTGCCCGCACTGCGATCAGCGACCTGGCTTCGTAGCCGTCGCCCTCCTGCAGCAGCACGCGCTGCTCCCTGCAGTGGTATACCGCCGCACGCTGCTCCCTCCAATGGCTCCGGCCTGCTGATGGTCTTGCAGGCCGGGACCACGCCGATTTCCTACATGACAACAGTGACTAAACTCCATTGGTGCATGGCATTATGGGACGCACAGAGGTTGTGAAATGTGCTGTACAAATGCGTGTCTTTCTTTTTTCTGAGATTGCCAACTTAGTACTGAAGACAGTTTTGTGTTAGGAACTGGATTGAGACTGCAGACAGAGGCGGCTTTCCTGTCTGGACTACATTCAAATCCAGGTCTCAGAGGTGAAAGGTTAGCGCCTAAACCATTACACCATTCAGTCTCTGTTAACTCTATTATATTCCCTTTTACTGTTTTTTTTTCCAAGGTGGATGACATCACATTTTCATCATGTATTCCATCTGCCAAACCTTCGCCCATTCGCTTAACGTATCCAAATCTCTTTGCAGCCTCTCTGTGTCCTCTACACAACCCGCTTTCCCACTAATCTTTGTGTCATCTGCAAATTTTGTTACACTACACTCTGTCCCCTCTTCCAGGTCATCTATGTATATTGTAAACAGTTGTGGTCCCAGCACCAATCCCTGTGGCACACCACTAACCACCGATTTCCAACCTGAAAAGGACCCATTTATCCCGACTCTCTGCTTTCTGTTAGCCAACCAATTCTCTATCCATGCTAATACATTTCCTCTGACTCCACGTACCTTTATCTTCTGCAGTAACCTTTTGTGTGGCACCTTATCGAATGCCTTTTGGAAATCCAAATACACCACATCCATCGGACATTTAAATTTCAACAATCGATGCAAGGAAGTACAGTTTCAATCCCAGCACAAAAACCCATCTAACACATGCATAATGCTAATCACCTTTCCGGCCTGCATAGAAAGCTGGGACCCAGGCAGGCAACTCGACTCCAGGAACTAACTTTAACAATCCTGTATGGCTCAGAGAAGTGGACCATATACAGTAGACACCTCAAATCACTGAAGAAATACCACCGATGTCTCCGTAATATCCTGCAAATCCCCTGGAAAGACAGATGTACCAAAGTTAGTGTCCTCGATCAGGCCAACATCCCCAGCATCGAAGCACTGACCACATTTGACCAGGCGGGCCATATTGTTCGCAAGCCTGACACAGGACTCCCAAAGCAAGCGCTCTACTCGGAGCTCCGACACGGCAAGCGATCTCTAGGTGGGCAGAGGAAACGTTTTCAAGGACACCCTCAAAGCCTCCTTGATAAAATGCAACTTCCCACCGACACCTGGGAATCCCTGGCCAAAGTTCGCCTTAAGTGGAGGAAGAGCATCCGGGAGGGCGCTGAGCAGCTTGAGTTTCGTCGCCGAGAGCGTGCAGAAATCAAGCGCATGCAGCGGAAGGAGCATGCGGCAAACCAGTCCCATCCACCCTTTCCCTCAATGACTATCTGTCCCACCTGTGACAGGGACTGTAATTCCCGCATTGGACTGTTCAGTCACCTGAGAACTCATGTTTAGAGTGGAAGCAAGTCTTCCTTGATTTTGAGGGACTGCCTATGATGAGAATAAAAAGGGGAGGAAGTTTTGCTACTGCTATACAAAGTCCTGGTTAGACCACACCTTGAGAACTGTGTACAGTTCTGGGCACCACACTGGAGAAAGGACATACTGGCCTTGGAAGAAGTACAGTGCAGATTCATCAAAATGATACGAGGATCGAAGGGTTAAATTATGAGGACAGATTACGTAAACTAGGCTTGTATTCCCTGGACTATAGAAGGTTAAGGGGTTATTTGATTGAGGTTTTTAAGATTTTGAAAGGAATTGATAGGGTAGAGATAAACTTTTTCTGCTAGTGAGCTGTCTAGGATAAGGGGACATAACCTTACAATTAGAGCCAGGCCACTCAGGAGAGAAAGAAAGATGTGGATTTATATAGGATGCAACTATTTGTACCAACTGAATGGGAGCCGTTTCTCTAATTGCTCTCCATTATCACATGACCTATTACTGATTGGTCCCAATGGAGGATAAGCCACACCCTGAGGTTTCTCTGGAATGGGTAACTGGAACTGCCCAGCCTAACTTTGCACATCTTACTTTTGACTTCAGAAGTCAGAGAGGACACATCTCGAACACAGAGAGGAACATCCCCCCGGCCAAAGTCCCTTACCCCAGCACAAGTGTATGACCTTAAACCCCCCCCACAGGATCTCTTTCTCTCCCCCGTCGCCACCACCCTCCCCCCCCACCAGGGCCCAGTTGAAGGCTCAGGGCCTGGTGGCTTGGGAATGAACGTGTTCGGGGTCCCACTTCTGGTTCCGGGCGTTGGGGACAGAAAATTGTTAGTACAAATTTTGCTCGGTGGGGGCGGGGACGCGGGCATGCATGTACAGAAGCATAGCACAACTAGTTAATCCGATTCATATAGTGCCTTTCACGACTACTGGACATCTCGAAGCACTTTCCAGCTAATGAAGTACTTTTGGAGTGTTGTCACTGTTGTAATGTAGGAAACATGGCGGGCAATTTACGCACAAGCAAACTTCCACAAACAGCAATGTGATAATGACCAGATAATCGGTTTTATTTGTTATGTTGATTGAGGGATAAATATTGGCCAGGACACCAGGGATAACTCCCCGGCTCTTCTTCGAAATAGTGCCATGGGACCTTTTACGTCCACTTGGGAGGGCAGACTGGGCCTTGGTTTAACGTCTCATCCGAAAGACGGCACCTCCGACAGTGCAGCACTCCCTCAGCACGGCACTGGAGTGTCAGCCTGGATTTTTTTGTGCTCAAGTCTCTGGAGTGGGACTTGACCTTCAACCTTTTGACTCAGAGGTGAGTGTGCTGCCAACTGAAGTTAGTAAACACTTGTTCACACAAAGGCCATTAGAATTGTGGAACTCCCACAAAAAGATGTTAGCTCAATTAATCATTTAAAATCTGAGATTGATATATTTTTGCTAACCAAGGGTATTCACCGAGTTACATCAAGCACAGAAACAGGCCATTTGGCCCAACAAGTCCACAGGAGCCTCCTCCCACCCCTCTTCATCTCACCCTATCAGCATGGCCTTCTATACCTTTCTCCCTCGTGTGCTTAACTAGCTTCTCCTTAAATGTATCTATACTATGCACCTCAAGTACTCCTTATGGTAATAAGTTCCACATTCTAACCACTCTCTGGGTAAATCATTTTCTCCTGAATTCCCTATTGGAGTTATTAGTGACTATCTTATATGCATGACAAGTGGAAACATTTTCTCTATCAAACCCTTTCAGAATTTTAAAGACCTGTATCCAGTCACCCCTCAAATCTTCCCTTTTCTGGAGAAAAGAGCCCCAACCTGCTCGGCCTTTCCTGATAAATATTTCCTCTCAGTTCTGGTATCATCCTTGTGAATCCTTTGTGCACCTTCTCTAATGCCTTTTTATAATGTGGAGACCAGAATTGTGCACAATACTCCAAGTGTGGACTGACCAAGGTATGATACACGTTTAGCATAACTTCTCTACTTTTCAATTCTATCCCTTTAGACATGAACCCCAGTACTTGGTTTGCTTTTTTATGGCCTTATGAATCTGCGTCACTACTTTTAGTGATTTGTGAATGTGAACCCCTGGATCTCATTGCTCCTCCACCCCATTTAGAATCTTATTATCCAAGCAGTATGTGGCCTGTTTATTCTTCCTACCAAAATGTCGCAGCTCATCCTTATCTACATTGAAATTAATTTGTCAATTCAACACCCATTCTGCAAGTTTATTAATGTCTTCTTGTATTCTTCCTTTGTGTTAACTATACTCTCCCAATTTGGTGTCGTTCGCAAACTTTGAAACTGTACTTCTGATTCCTGAGATGTAAATTGTGATTATCATAGTCCTAGCCGATCCCTGTGGAACATCACTGACCCCCTTTTGTCAGTCTGAGTAGTAACCCTTAAGCACTACTCTCTGATTTCTGTTATGTGGCTAGCTTGCTACCAATTCTAATACCTGACCTCTGACTGTGTTGTGTTGGGGAAATTGATGGGATTGAAGGCCGATAAATCCCCAAGGCTTGATGGTCTGCATCCCAGAGTACTTAAGGAGGTGGCCTTGGAAATAGCGGATGCATTGACAGTCATTTTCCAACATTCCATAGACTCTGGATCAGTTCCTATGGAGCGGAGGGTAGCCAATGTAGCCCCACTTTTTAAAAAAGGAGGGAGAGAGAAAACAGGGAATTATAGACCGGTCAGCCTGACATCGGTAGTGGGTAAAATGATGGAATCAATTATTAAGGATGTCATAGCAGCGCATTTGGAAAGAGGTGACATGATAGGTCCAAGTCAGCATGGATTTGTGAAAGGGAAATCATGCTTGACAAATCTTCTGGAATTCTTTGAGGAGGTTTCCAGTAGAGTGGACAAGGGGAGAACCAGTTGATGTGGTGTATTTGGACTTTCAGAAGGCTTTCGACAAGGTCCCACACAAGAGATTAATTTGCAAAGTTGAAGCACATGGGATTGAGGGTAGTGTGCTGACATGGATTGAGAACTGGTTGGCAGACAGGAAGCAAAGAGTAGGAGTAAATGGGTACTTTTCAGAATGGCAGGCAGTGACTAGTGGGGTACCGCAAGGTTCTGTGCTGGGGCCCCAGCTATTTACATTGTACATTCATGATTTAGATGAGGGGATTAAATGTAGTATCTCCAAATTTACGGATGACAATAAGTTGGGTGGCAGTGTGAGCTGCAAGGAGGATGCTATGAGGCTGCAGAGCGACTTGGATAGGTTAGGTGAGTGGGCAAATGCATGGCAGATGAAGTATAATGTGGATAAATGAGAGGTTATCCACTTTGGTGGTAAAAACAGAGATTCAGATTATTATCTGAATGGTGACAGATTGGGAAAAGGGGAGGTGCAACGAGACCTAGGTGTCATGGTACATCAGTCATTGAAGGTTGGCATGCAGGTACAGCAGGCGGTTAAGAAAGCAAATGGCATGTTGGCCTTCATAGCGAGGGGATTTGAGTACAGGGGCAGGGAGGTGTTGCATCAGTTGTACAGGGCCTTGGTGAGGCCACACCTGGAGTATTGTGTACAGTTTTGGTCTCCTAACCTGAGGAAGGACATTCTTGCTATTGAGGGAGTGCAGCGAAGGTTCACCAGACTGATTCCCGGGATGGCGGGACTGACCTATCAAGAAAGACTGGATCAACTGGGCTTGTATTCACTGGAGTTCAGAAGAATGAGAGGGGACCTCATAGAAACTTTAAAAATTCTGATGGGTTTAGACAGGTTAGATGCAGGAAGAATGTTCCCAATGTTGGGGAAGTCCAGAACCAGGGGTCACAGTCTAAGGATAAGGGGTAAGCCATTTAGGACCGAGATGAGGAGAAACTTCTTCACCCAGAGAGTGGTGAACCTGTGGAATTCTCTACCACAGAAAGTTGTTGAGGCCAATTCACTAAATATATTCAAAAAGGAGTTAGATTACCTTACTACTAGGGGGATCAAGGGGTATGGCGAGAAAGCAGGAATGGGGTACTGAAGTTGCATGTTCAGCCATGAACTCATTGAATGGCGGTGCAGGCTAGAAGGGCCGAATGGCCTACTCCTGCACCTATTTTCTATGTTTCTATGTTTCTAAGACTCCACCTGCTCTGTCGTAGTCATGCGTCTACTATGCGGTACCTTATCAAAGGCCTTTTGAAAATCCAAATAAATTACATCTACTGCATTGCCCTAGTCTACTCTTTCTGTTATTTCTTCAAAGAATTCAATAAGGTTGGTCAAGCATGATCTTCCCATTTGATATCCGTACTGACTGTTCTTTATTGTATTTCAATTTCTGGATATTTTTCAATTTCATCTTTGAGTAAAGATTATAGTATTTTTCTTACCACTGATGTGAAGCTAACTGGTCTATAGTTCCCTGGACGTGTTAAATATAGGAATCACATTAACTGTCTGCGAGTCCTCTTTTCTAATGATTTTTTATATATGTGTAATGGTGTATCTGCTGTCTCTTTCCTAACTTATTTTAATATGCGTGCATGCAATTCATCTGGACCAGAGGTTTTATCCACTCTATGTTTGATTCGTTTTTAAATTTTCTGCCCCCACCTTTTGTATCTTAAACACTTTCATATCTTTTTTGATCTCTTTTAATGTCATGCCACCTTGTTAGTCTTCCTGGTAAATACTGAAGCAAAGTAACTATTCAATATTTCTGCCAGCTTACTATCATTTAACATAGAATCATAGAAATTTATGGTACAGAAGGAGGCCATTTGGCTCATCGTGACTGTGCCGGCTGAAAAAGTGCAAGTTACGGCACTTCAACTGCATATTCAAGTATTTGTGCATCCCTTAGTGGCCCTATCCCTGATTTTTGTAACTCCTCAGATAATGAAGCAGTCCATGCCCGCATGCAGCAAGACCTGGACGACATTTAGGCTTGGCCTGATAAGTGGCAAGTAACATTCGCTCCACACAAGTGCCAGACATTGATTATCTCCGACAAGCGAGAGTCTGCCCCTTAACATTCAATAGCATTTTCATCACTGAATACCTCACCATCAATACCTTGGGGGTCACCATTGACCAGAAATTTAACTGGACCAGTCACATAAATACTATGGCAACAAGAGCAGGTCAGAGGCTGGGTATTCTGCGGCAAGTGTCTCACCTCCTGACTCCTCAAAGCTTTTCCACCATCTACAAGGCACAAGTCAGGAGTGTGATGGAATACTCTCCATTTGCCTGGATGAGTGCAGCTTCAACAACACTCAAGAAGCTCGACACCATCCAGGACAAAGCAGCCCGCTTGATTGGCACCCCATCCACCACCTTAAACATTCACTCCCTTCACCACCGATGTACCGTGGCCACAGTGTGTACTATTTGCAAGGTGCAAGTCCTTCTTTATTCTTTAACCTAGAATAAATTGGGGCTGTGGTGTATTTGGACTTTCAAAAGTCTTTTGACAAGGTCCCACACAAGAGACTAGTGTGCAAAATTAAAGCACATGGTATTGGGGGTAATGTATTGACGTGGATAGAGAACTGGTTGGCAGACAGGAAGCAGAGAGTCGGAATAAATGGATCCTTTTCAGAATGGCAGGCAGTGACTAGTAGGGTGCCGCAGGGTTCAGTGCTGGGACCCCAGCTATTTACAATATACATCAATGATTTAGATGAAGGAATTGAATGTAATATCTCCAAGTTTGCAGATGACACTAAGCTGAGTGGCAGTGTGAACTGTGAGGAGGATGCTAAGAGGCTGCAGGATGACTTGGACAGGTTAGGTGAGTGGGCAAATGCATGGCAGATTCAGTATAATGTGGATAAATGTGAGGTTATCTACTTTGGTGGCAAAAACAGGAAGACAGGATATTATCTGAATGGTGACAGATTAGGAAAAGGGGAGGTGCAACGAGACCTGGGTGTCATGGTACATCAGTCATTGAAGGTTGGCATGCAGGTACAGCAGGCGGAGAAGAAGGCAAATGACATGTTGGCCTTCATAGCTAGAGGATTTGAGTATAGGAGCAGGGAGGTCTTACTGCAGTTGTACAAAGCCTTGGTGAGGCCACACCTGGAATATTGTGTTCAGTTTTGGTCTCCTAATCTGAGGAAGGACGTTCTTGCTATTGAGGGAGTACAGCGAAGGTTCATCAGACTGATTCCTGGGATGGCAGGACTGACATATAAGGAGAGACTGGATTAACTGGGCTTGTATCCACTAGAGTTTAGAAGAATGAGAGGGGATCTCATAGAAACATATAAAATTCTGACGGGATCGGACAGGTTAGAGGCAGGAAGAATGTTCCCGTTGCTGGGGAGTTCCAGAACCAGGGGTCACAGTCTAAGAATAAGGGGTAAGCCATTTAGGACTGAGATGAGGAGAAACTTCTTCATTCAGAGAGTTATTAACCTGTGGAATTCTCTACCACAGAAAATTGTTGAGGCCAGTTCATTAGATATATTCAAAAGAGAGTTTGATATGGCCCTTAGGCCCAAAGGGATCAAGGAGTATGGAGAGAAAGCAGGAAAGGGGTACTGAGGTTGAATGATCAGCCATGATCTTATTGAATGGCGGTGCAGGCTTGAAGGGCCGAATGGCCTACTCCTGCACCTATTTTCTATGTTTCTACTTCGGGCTCAATTTTTCCCAATGATCTGCGCCGTTTTTTGGGCGAGCACCATTTTTTTTGAATAAATTAAAATCTCCAAGTCTCCCCAAAATTTCCGCGCTAGAGTTAGTCACTTAGGACTTTTTTAGGCGACAATTTTTTTGACCTCATTGCGGGCGTAACCTGCCACCCGCGCCAATTCTGGCGATTTATGCAAGTTTGGCCAACTCTGAATTACTCCAATTTTTCTTAAGACGGCGTATGTGACCGCTCTGGAAAAACCTTCTGGGCAGTTAACAAAATCAGCCCAGGTAAGAGAATCAGTGCAGCAGATCCAGTTCCACGACCCGGACAGCAGCGGCAGAGAGTGAGAGAGAGGGGGAGAGGGGAGAGGGGAGAGGGAGAGAGGCTTTCGGCCAAGGTTAGCAGCGGCACTCGGCACTGGCACCAGGAGGAGGGAGGTCTTTTGGCCAGGGTTAGGAGCAACACCAGCTCCAGGAGGAGAAGGGAGGCCTTTTGGCCAGGGTTAGAAGCAGCACCGGGAAGCGGTGGGAGTGGGGGGGATAGACTTTTGGAATAAACTCTTAAATAATTGGTAAGCTGCTACAATGTGCAAGGTGCTTGTGCAGGTTGCTGTGAGCAGAATGTTTTGTATGTTTCACTTTCCATCCTCAGCCCGCAGTGTGTCCCCCGTTACCCTGGCAACCCGATCTTTTTGGCGCAGATCATAAGCTCCACCCCCCAAAGCTAAAGGACAGGCTACGCAGCTCCAAAATCAACAATTCAAACGGGGCAAGTTGGATTTTTTTTGTTGCGTAGTTGGCCCCCAAAAATAGCAGCGTAACTCTTCAAGTATGCCAAAAAACGGCATTGGGGAAAATTGAGCCCCTAATGCTGTAGTGTAAATTTCCAGCCAGAAGATGGCGATGTCGCACATGACAATGCTTTCCACAACTCTCTGTAACTTTGTCAAAGGCTACAGACCCCAGGTGATTCTCACACATTCCCTCCGTGAAGCACAGCACCACAGAGTGATGGGACATGGGGGCCACAGGTTCCACGTAGTCCTTTCAGTTGTGCTGCGAATGTTGAACCAATCCTGCCTTTTAACAAAGGCCTTTGACACTGTCAACCGCGAAGGTCTATGGAGCGTCCTCCTCCGTTTCGGATGCCTCCAAAAGTTCGTCACCATTCTCCGCCTGCTCCACGATGACATGCAGGCCGTGATTCTTTACCAACGGATCCATTACAGACCCACTCCACCAGGGTCAAACAGGGCTGCGTCATCGCCCCAACCCTATTCTCAATCTTCCTTGCTGCCATGCTCCACCTCACAGTCAGCAAGCTTCTCACTGGAGTGGAACTAAGCTAAGCTGTTCAACCTTCGTCAACTCCAGGCCAGGTCCAAGACCGCCCCAACACCTGTCATCGAGCTACAGTACGCGGACGACGCCCGTGTCTGCGCACATACAGAGGCTGAACTCCAGGACATAGTTGACGTATTTACTGAGGCGTACGAAAGTATGGGCCTTACGCTAAACATCCGTAAGACAAAGGTCCTCCACCAGCCTGTCACCGCCACACAGCACTGCCCCCCAGTCATCAAGATCCACGGCGTGGCCCTGGACAACGTGGACCATTTCCCATACCTCTGGAGCCTCTTATCAACAAAAGCAGACAATGACGACGAGATTCAACACCGCCTCCAGTGCGCCAGTGCAGCCTTCGGCCGCCTGAGGAAAAGAGTGTTTGAAGACCAGGCCATCAAAGCTGCTACCAAGCTCATGGTTTACAGGTCTGTTGTAATACGCACCCTCCTGTGTGGCTCAGCGACATGGACCATGTATAGTAGGCACCTCAAGTCACTGGAGAAATACCACTAACGATGTCTCCGCAAGATCCTACAAATCCCCTGGGAGGACAGACGCACCAACATTAGCGTCCTCGACCCGGCCAACATCCCCAGCATCGAAGCACTGACCACATTCGATCAGCTCCGTTGGGCAGACCACACAGTTCGCACGCCAGACCCGAGACTCCCAAAGCAAGCGCTCTACTTGGAACTCCTTCATGGCAAACGAGCCAAAGATGAGCAGAGGAAACGTTACAGGGACACCCTCAAAGCCTCCCTGATAAAGTACAACATCCCCACTGACACCTGGGAGTCCCTGGCCAAAGACTGCCCTAAGTGAAGGAAGAGCATCCGGGAGGGCGCTGAGCACCTCGAGTCTCATCGCCGAGAGCATGCAGGAAACAAGCGCAGGCAGCGGAAAGAGCATGTGACAAACCTGTCCCATTTCCTGCTGCAGAGCTACAGAAAAGAGTGGAACAGCGCTGATAATGAGTCTGTCAAGATGCCATGCCTGGACATTAAAGCCGTGGAGAGCGGATGGCAGAGATCGAGGGATGAGAAACTTATCATCATCATCATCGCCACTCTCTCGGTGTCGAGGAAGACTTGCTTCCACTCTAAAAGTGAGTTCTCAGGTGACTGAACAGTCCAATAAGGGAATTACAGTCTCTGTCACAGGTGGGACAGACAGTGGTTGAAGGAAAGGGTGGGTTTGGTTTGCCGCACGCTCCTTCCGCTGTCTGCGCTTGCTTTCTGCATGCTCTCGGCGATGAGACTCGAGGTGCTCAGCGCCCTCCCGGATGCTTTTCCTCCAGTTTGGGCGCTCGTGGGCCAGGATTTCCCAGGTGTCGATGGGGATGTTGCACTTTATCAAGGAGGCTTTAAGGGTGTCCTTGAAGCATTTCCTCTGCCCACCTGGGGCTCGCTTGCCGTGTCGAAGCTCCGAGTAGAGCGCTTGCTTTGGGAGTCTCGTGTCAGCCGTGTGGACGATGTGGCCTGCCCAACGGAGCTGATCGAGTGTGGAAGAGGTGAGGCGAGATCCTGAGGTACTGGAACTACTGTAGTAGAGAAGGCCAAGAAGAGATTTAATAAATGCTGACCTGCTACAACATCATGAAAGTCTCGGTTGACGGTGGTAAACCCAGCCATGATGTCCGCAGTCAGAACTTGTCTGGCATCATGCTGAGACTGCATGCGAGCAGGAATTCAGAAGAAACTTCTTTACCCAAAGAGAAGGAAACAAAGACTTGCATTTATATTGCATCCTTCACAACCACCAGACACCTCAAAACGCTTTACAGCCAATTAAGTACTTTTTGAAGTGTAGACACTGTTGTAATGTGGGAAACGCGGCAGCCAATTTGGGCACAAGCAAGTTCCCACAACACAACAATGTGATAATGACCAGATAATCTGTTTTTCTGATGTTGATTGATTGATAAATATTGGCCAAGGCCATCAGGAATAACTTCCCTTCTCTTCTTCAAAATAGTGCCACGGGATCTTTTATGTCCATCTGAGAGAGCAGAAGGGGCTTCGGTTTAACATTTCATCCCAAAGACGGCACTTCCATCGGTCCATCACTCCCTCAGCACTGCACTGGAGTGTCAGACTAGATTTATGTGCTCAAGTTCCTGGAGTGTGACTTCAACCCACAACCTTCTGACTCAGAGGTTCAGTGCTACCCACTGAGTCAAAGCTGGCAAAGAGTGGTGAGAATGTGGAACTCGATACCACAGGGAATGGTTGAAGCAAATAGTACAGATGCATTTAAGGGGAGGCTAGGCAAGCAGAGAGTGAGAAGGAAATAGAGGGTTCTGCTAATAGATTTAGATGAGGAAATCCCCTGTGAGGACAGTCGCACCAACGTTAGTGTCCTCGATAAGGCCAACGCCCCCAGCATCGAAGCACTGACCACACTCGATCAGCTCCGTTAGGCGGGCCACATTATTCGCATGCCTGACACAAGACTTCCAAAGCAAGCGCTCTACTCAGAACTCCTACACAGCAAGCGAGCCGAAGGTGGGCAGAGGAAACATTACAAGGACACCCTCAAAGCCTCCCCGATAAAGTGCAACATCCCCACTGACACCTGGGAATCCCTGGCCAGAGACTGCCCTAAGGGGAGGAAGTGCATCCGGGAGGGCGCTGAGCACCTCAAGTCTCGTCGTCAAGAGCATGCTGAAAGCAAGCACAGGCAATGGAAGGAGCGTGCGGCAAACCAGTCCCACCCACCCTTTCCTTCAATGACTGTCTGCCCCACCTGTGACAGGGACTGTAATTCCCTTGGTGGACTGTTCAGTCACCTAAGAACTCATGTTTAGAGTGGAAGCAAGTCTTCCTCGATTCCGAGGGACTGCCTATGATGATACTTTGAATGTCCACTGAAAAAGCCTGTTGCCCTCAGTTCCTTCTCAGTCTCTCAGACTAACCGTAATGGGACTTTTATTGATGTCATCGGTCCAGCAGTCCAGGGTGAGAACTCTGAACTGGGATGTGAATTCCTGAACAAGATTAGCCCTGCAATACCCAGAGAACTGACCCAAACAATAGAAGGAGCAGCTTAATGACGCTATCTGTCAGGGAAGCAATCTCGGAGAGAGTGGGAATCGCCACATAAATACACAACTGGGGCATCCCAATAATATCCAGACCTTTGGTATCAACCAGGGCCTGCCCAGGAATAGATCAATCCCGTTCATTCCAGAAGATCCAGCAATCCCTTCTAAACCTGGATGTCGTGGCAGTCCTGAAGGTAGAACATGCCCACGGACCCATGTCACCCAAGGGCCTTTGTCATGCTTAACTTTAGGGTCGAGGAGTTAATAATATCTGGGGTTGCTCCGTGTCAAAGGGGCAGATCTTGACGGTGCGACAGTATAAAACGGGTGATAGCCAATTGGCAGCCCGTTTAACATCTCTCCCAGTTTATATTTCCATTGAATTCTTCCCTCCCTCCCTTCTCTTCTTTCCCCTTAACTACTCTCTCGCTTCTCTATTCTCCCGTCATTCTTCCCTTCCCTCCCTCCCTTCTCTTCCCTTCCCTTTCTCTTCCTTCCCTCCCTTTCTGCTCCCTCCTTCTCTCTTCTCTCCCCTACCTCTTTCTTCTCTTCCCTTCCTACCCCTCTCTTCCCTCCGCTCTCGCCTCTGCCTTCCTCTCGCTCCTCTTCCCTTCCTTTCTCTTCCCTCCCCCTCTTTCCTCTCCCTTCTCTGCCCTCTCCTCTCTTCCCTCATCTTTCCTCTTCCTTCTCTCTCTCTTCTCTTTTCTCCCTCCTATCCCTTTTCCTTTGCATCTCCCAGCTTCACCCTGTAATGCAAAGGAACCTCTGGACTCCGACCTGTTTTCTTTCTATGCTTTCTAAATTGCCATCAGTTTTACTATTTAACAATGAATAACAATAGCCCTGAATTTGCGGTCGGAGTCTTCCCGTGGAGAAATGCCTCCGATCCGCAAATAAAATGCCCGCATACCTGGTGGTCCGGGAGGATGGAGATTTGCCATCCTGGTACCCGCGGGAAGAGGCCCACGTATCCCAGGGGCTGCACACAGTTTACAAGCGCCCCCTGGATCACGTGGGCCAGCCCAACCAACAAAAGAAGGGAATCCCCATAAATATGAATGGGAATACCACAAAAAATGCATCTAGACATCAAATAGTATTTTTAAAATCACATATTTAAAATTAATTAAAATGGCGTTTAATTAAATATTTAAAACAAAAATTAAATTTTTTGAAAAATACATTTACATGTTTTAAAGGGCCTAAAAAATAAACTTACCTTATTTCACAGTTTTTCAAACATATAATTTATTGATAAAATTTAATTTTTCTGTTTTTTAAAAGTCTTACACTGGTAAAAGCATACTTTATGTCTGCTTTTACCAGTTGTAAGAATTTCACGGGCATTCGCTAGGCAGAACGTAAAAACATAAGAAATAGGAGTAGGCCATTTGGCCCCTCGAGCCTGCTCCGCCATTCAATAAGATCATGGACTCAGCTCAACTTCCCTGCCCGCTCCCCATAACCCTTTACTCTCTTATCGCTCAAAAATCTTTCTAACTCCACCTTAAATACATTCAATGACCCAACCTCCACAGCTCTCTGAGGTAGAGAAGTCCAAACATTCACGACCCTCTGAGAGAAGAAATTCCTCCTCATTTCCGTTTTAAATGGGTGACCCCTTATTCTGAAACTATTCCCCTAGTTCTAGATTCCCCACGAGGGGAAACATCCTCTCTGCATCTACCCTGTCAAACCCCCTCAGAATCTTATACGTTTCAATAAGATCACCTGTAAGTCTTCTAAACTCCAATGAAAATAGGCCCAACCTGCTCAACCTTTCTTCATATGACAACCCCTTCATCTCAGGAATCAACCTCGTGACCCTTCTCTGAACTGCCTCCAGTGCAAGTATATCCTTCCTTAAATAAGGAGACCAAAACTGTATGCAGTACTCTAGGTGTGGCCTCACCAATACCCTGTACAGTTGTAGCAGGACTTCTCTGCTTTTATACTCTATCCCCCTTGCAATAAAGGCCAACATTCCATTTGCCTTCCTAACTACTTGCTGTACCTGCATACTAACTTTCTGTGTTTCATGTAAAAGGACCCCCAGATTCCTCTGTACCACCACATTTTTGTACTCTCAAATTTCGTCCTCAACATGTTTCAAAGCTTTGTAACGTTATATATTAGTGAATCTCCCATGGCAATACTGTGGGTAATAAGTAGGGGATTCTGCAGCAGCTGGGGCTGATGGAGCTCCCTCTAGTGGTAGAAGTGCGCAGCTGAAGGTGTGACCATGCGTCCCACAACGCAAATTGTCCAATTCTCCGCTCGTGAATGTCCTTTTCCCGGGAAGGCAGTGGATCTATCAAGAAAATTCTTGACAGATTGCAAGTTCCGGGTTTTAGCACATGTCTAAAGCCAGAACTTGCACGGCTCCTATGGGCGCATGCGCACCTCGTGCTCACCTGTAGGGGCCGCAAATTACGGCCCAATGTTATCAAAGCAGTAGATAAAAATAACAGCAAAATGTATGATTTTAAAATGTTGACTAAATTACATCTCGTCCAATTAATCCCCCCAGCCTCTAACCTGGCTTTACCTGAAACCTGCACAGTCACGTAATGTTACAGGAGATCGATGTGTATCTATAATCATAAGCGTCTCTCTGACAACGGAGGCAGCTCGAGCCTGGAGCAGCTGGAGGGAGTTTTAAATATAAGCATCTCCCTGACAACGGAGGAGGCTCGAGCCTGGAGCAGCTGGAGGGAGTTTTAAACATAAGCATCTCCTTGACAACAGAGGCAGCTCGAGCCTAGAGCTATTACAAGACTCGTAAATGGGACAAAATGAGAAATAAAAAGTAATGACAATTATGAATGACATCACCAGGATGGAGGATGGTGATAGGTTCTTCCATATTAATTGAATCACTGGACAGGGCATGATTCTTAAAGAAAGCTAACAATTGATTTAATTTGCTTCACTTGCTGATTTTCTCATTTTAACTTAATTTATAATTATGGTACATATTATTTAATTTTCTTTATTTATAATTAATCTTTATTATACTGATTTTACTATTGCATACTCCTTATGGTATTATCCTGGAAATCGGCGCGTCCCCAGCCTGCAAGACCATCAGCAGGCCAGGGCCATTGGAGGGAGCAGCGCATGCGGCTGCAGGAGGGCGACGGCTACGAAGCCAGGTCGCTGATCGCAGTGCGGGCAGGCACAGCAGGAGAGACGAAGGAGCAGCAAGAGTCCGTAGAGGGAAGTGACCGGGGCCCAGGAGAGGCGTGAATCTGGGGCCCAGAAGAGGCGAGGGCCCAGGGGTAGGACGGACCAGCCCACACTGCGATATGTTTGCGCGCTCGGTCTGTGCAGCAGAGCTGGTCTCCAGTTAGTCTTGGGTAACCCTTGCCACTGGACCAAGACCTAGCTCTGTCAAGCCCGTGTGGTGGCTGGTGTGCAACGGTCACCACACGTTAAAAAAATCCACGCACAGGCATCTTCCACCCTTCACGATGTAGTTCGGGATCTGGAATATTAGGTCCTTCATTGAATCACCTGTGAACTTTTTGGCGTGGAAGCAAGTCATCCTCGATTCGAGGGACTGCCTATGATGATGATGATTTACAATGTAATTTGAACTTTTTAAAAAGTTTTTTCGCCTGTGTCTGTCCGAGTGCACACTTTGGCTGCTGCTTCAGACCCGAGCCTCAAAAGTAGTAATCTCGGGATTGCTACCAGTGCCACGTGCTAGTCAGAGTAGGAATCGCAGGATAGCGCAGATGAATACATGGCTTGAGCAGTGGTGCAGCAGGGAGAGATTCAAATTCCTGGGGCATTGGAACCGGTTCTGGGGGAGGTGGGACCAGTACAAACCGGACGGTCTGCACCTGGGCAGGACCGGAACCAATGTCCTAGGGGGAGTGTTTGCTAGTGCTGTTGGGGAGGAGTTAAACTAATATGGCAGGGGGATGGGAACCAATGTTTCTATGTTTCTATGAGACAGAGGGAAACAAAAAGGAGACAAAAGCAAAAGACAGAAAGGAGATGAGGAAAAGTGGAGGGCAGAGAAACCAAAGGCAAAGAACAAAAAGGGCCACTGTACAGTAAAATTCTAAAAGGACAAAGGGTGTTAAAAAAACAAGCCTGAAGGCTTTGTGTCTTAATGCAAGGAGTATCCGTAATAAGGTGGATGAATTAACTGTGCAAATAGATGTTAACAAATATGATGTGATTGGGATTACAGAGACGTGGCTCCAGGATGATCAGGGCTGGGAACTCAACATCCAGGGGTATTCAACATTCAGGAAGGATAGAATAAAAGGAAAAGGAGGTGGGGTAGCATTGCTGGTTAAGGAGGAGATTAATTCAATAGTTAGGAAGGACATTAGCTTGGATGATGTGGAATCTATATGGGTAGCGCTGCAGAACACCAAAGGGCAAAAAACGTTAGTGGGAGTTGTGTACAGACCTCCAAACAGTAGTAGTGATGTTGGGGAGGGCATCAAACAGGAAATTAGGGGTGCATGCAATAAGGGTGCAGCAGTTATAATGGGTGACTTTAATATGCACATACATTGGGCTAGCCAACTGGAAGCAATACGGTGGAGGAGGATCTTCTGGAGTGCATAAGGGATGGTTTTCTAGACCAATATGTCGAGGAACCAACTAGGGGGGAGGACATCTTAGACTGGGTGTTGTGTAATGAGAGAGGATTAATTAGCAATCTCATTGTGCGAGGCCCCTTGGTGAAGAGTGACCATAATATGGTGGAATTCTGCATTAGGATGGAGAATGAAACAGTTAATTCAGAGACCATGGTCCAGAACTTAAAGAAGGGTAACTTTGAAGGTATGAGGCGTGAATTGGCTAGGATAGATTGGCGAATGATACTTAAGGGGTTGACTGTGGATGGGCAATGGCAGACATTTAGAGACCGCATGGATGAAATACAACAATTGTACATTTCTGTCTGGCGTAAAAATAAAAAAGGGAAGGTGGCTCAACCGTGGCTATCAAGGGAAATCAGGAATAGTATTAAAGCCAAGGAAGTGGCATACAAATTGGCCAGAAATAGCAGCGAACCCGGGGACTGGGAGAAATTTAGAACTCAGCAGAAGAGGACAAAGGGTTTGATTAGGGCAGGGAAAATGGAGTACGAGAAGAAGCTTGCAGGGAACATTAAGACTGATTGCAAAAGTTTCTATAGATATGTAAAGAGAAAAAGGTTAGTAAAGACAAACGTAGGTCCCCTGCAGTCAGAATCAGGGGAAGTCATAACGGGGAACAAAGAAATGGCAGACCAATTGAACAAGTACTTTGGTTCGGTATTCACTAAGGAGGACACAAACAACCTTCCGGATATAAAAGGGGTCAGAGGGTCTAGTAAGGAGGAGGAACTGAGGGAAATCCTTATTAGTCAGGAAATTGTGTTGGGGAAATTGATGGGATTGAAGGCCGATAAATCCCCAGGGCCTGATGGACTGCATCCTCGAGTACTTAAGGAGGTGGCCTTGGAAATAGCGGATGCATTGACAGTCATTTTCCAACATTCCATTGACTCTGGATCAGTTCCTATCGAGTGGAGGGTAGCCAATGTAACCCCACTTTTTAAAAAAGGAGGGAGAGAGAAAACAGGGAATTATAGATCGGTCAGCCTGATTCAGTAGTGGGTAAAATGATGGAATCAATTATTAAGGATCATAGCAGCGCATTTGGAAAGAGGTGACATGATAGGTCCAAGTCAGCATGGATTTGTGAAAGGGAAATCATGCTTGACAAATCTTCTGGAATTTTTTGAGGATGTTTCCAGTAGAGTGGACAGGGGAGAACCAGTTGATGTGGTATATTTGGACTTTCAGAAGGCTTTCAACAAGGTCCCACACAAGAGATTAATGTGCAAAGTTAAAGCACATGGGATTGGGGGTAGTGTGCTGACGTGGATTCAGAACTGGTTGGCAGACAGGAAGCAAAGAGTAGGAGTAAATGGGGACTTTTCAGAATGGCAGGCAGTGACTAGTGGGGTACCGCAAGGTTCTGTGCTGGGGCCCCAGCTGTTTACACTGTACATTAATAATTTAGACGAGGGGATTAAATGTAGTATCTCCAAATTTGCGGATGACACTAAGTTGGGTGGCAGTGTGAGCTGCGAGGAGGATGCTATGAGGCTGCAGAGCGACTTGGATAGGTTAGGTGAGTGGGCAAATGCATGGCAGATGAAGTATAATGTGGATAAATGTGAGGTTATCCACTTTGGTGGTAAAAACAGAGATTCAGATTATTATCTGAATGGTGACAGATTGGGAAAAGGGGAGGTGCAACGAGACTTGGGTGTCATGGTACATCAGTCATTGAAGGTTGGCATGCAGGTACAGCAGGCGGTTAAGAAAGCAAATGGCATGTTGGCCTTCATAGCGAGGGGATTTGAGTACAGGGGCAGGGAGGTGTTACTACAGTTGTACAGGGCCTTGATGAGGCCACACCTGGAGTATTGTGTACAGTTTTGGTCTCCTAACCTGAGGAAGGACATTCTTGCTATTGAGGGAGTGCAGCGAAGGTTCACCAGACTGATTCCCGGGATGGCGGGACTGACATATCAAGAAAGACTGGATCAACTGGGCTTGTAGTCACTGGAGTTCAGAAGAATGAGAGGGGACCTCATAGAAACTTTTAAAATTCTGATGGGTTTAGACAGGTTAGATGCAGGAAGAATGTTCCCAATGTTGGGGAAGTCCAGAACCAGGGGTCACAGTCTAAGGATAAGGGGTAAGCCATTTAGGACCGAGATGAGGAGAAACTTCTTCACCCAGAGAGTGGTGAACCTGTGGAATTCTCTACCACAGAAAGTTGTTGAGGCCAATTCACTAAATATATTCAAAAAGGAGTTAGATTACCTTACTACTAGGGGGATCAAGGGGTATGGCGAGAAAGCAGGAATGGGGTACTGAAATTGCATGTTCAGCCATGAACTCATTGAATGGCGGTGTAGGCTAGAAGGGCCGAATGGCCTACTCCTGCACCTATTTTCTATGTTTCTATGTTTCTATGAGCCTTTAACCGCTTTTTATACTTCCTTCTCATGCTTTTTCTCTCTTTCCCTCCCTCAATGGTCAATATCTAACGTGTTGTAAAATTGTTGTGAAGCGCCTTGTTACTACGTTAAAGGCGCTATATACATAAAGTTATTATTATATATAGTGTATTTGCCACGTGTGACGTGCCCTCCTTATATGGGCATCACCATTCTGTGACGCTTGGTCATACCGCCAGCTGCGCACTTCTACCACTAGAGGGAGCTCCATCAGTCCCTGCAGCTGCAAATCTCCCGACTTATTGCCCACAACCTCGCCAGGGGAGGTTCACTAATATATAAGATTACAAAGCTTTGAAACACGTTGGGGGTGAAATTTGACTTTGGAGGGGACGCATCTACCGCCCATTGACATCTGTGGAACTGGATACCTGGCAGGACGTATAACTGGCGGTATAACGCCCGATATACATCCCCGCCCAAGTTGAGTTTCACCCCAATGTGTATGAAGCTTTATAAAGTTATATATTGTCTGTTTGCACATTTGTCTTTGAAAGAACGATGTTCAGATATTACAGATTCAAAAATCCTAAAGAGATATATTGAGAGTAATGCATTCATCACAGCAGGAGGACTGAAAAGGATCGGTAAAATAAAGTTGTGAGCTCACTGAGGAGTTTTATGCCCTCCTCCTCCTGGCCTTCTCTACCCATCCTCCTCTTCCCCTTCCCTACTCCTCCTGCCATTCCTCTACACTCATCCTCCTCTTTCTATCCCTTTCCTTCTCCTCCTCCACACTTACCTTCCTCTTTCTCGCTCCCTTCATCTTCCTCCTGCCCTTCCTCTCTATCCATCCTCCTCTTCATCCTCTACTTCCTCCCTATCCCTCTCCTCTTCCCTCAAAGGCTTGTGAATCTCTGGAATTCCCTACCCCGGAGAGCTGTGGATGCTCAGTCGTTGAGTATATTCAAGGCAATGGTCGATAAATTTTTGGGAACTAAGGGAATTAAGGGATAAGGGGATAGTGCGGGAAGGTGGAGTTGAGGTAGAAGATCATGCCTCATCATCATAGGCAGTCCTTCGGAATCGAGGAAGACTTGCTTCCACTCTTACCATAAGGGGTAAGCCATTTAGGAGCGAGATGAGGAGAAACTTCTTCACTCAGAGAATTGTGAACTAGTGGAATTCTCTACCACAGAAAGTTGTTGAGGCCAGTTTGTTAGATATATTCAAGAGGGAGTTAGATGTGGCCCTTATGGCCAAAGGGATCAGGGGGTATGGAGAGAAAGCAAGAAAGGGGTACTGAGGTGAATGATCAGCCATGATCTTATTGAATGGTTGTGCAGGCTCGAAGGGACAAATGGCCTACTCCTGCTCCTATTTCTGACATTCTTAGGTTCCTCCTCCTCCTCCTCTTCCTCCTCTCCCTCTATCCATCCATCTCCTCTTCCTTTATTCATTCTCCTCTGCCTCCTGCCCTTCCTCTCTACCCATCCCCCTCCTCCCTTCCACAAGGTTTTTTACTCCCCATGCCTTGCGCCATGGGATACGAAATATTCACAAATATTCAAATGTTAAACAATGCTTGTTTACGCACGGCCGTTTACCCTGTGGCATTGAGGCATTGAGTCAGGGTGACCTTTCCGTCCCAAACATGTCCCACTGACCTTCGCAACGAGCTGCTGACTGAAACACTGTACTTGAGAAAGAGCCGAGTGTTTGAAGAACAAGGGTGACAGCGGGAGGTCGAGTTTGCTACAGGTCATCATGCTGAGGCAGAGGTCTCTCTCCAATGAGCAGTGAGGCAGTTTAGCCCTGCATCTTTATGCTGTCAGTCTTTTGGAATTTGTTACTGCGCACAATGTCTGAGAACTTTTCCATTTTGGAAAATTGTGGGTTTTTTCTGTCCAGCAGTGCAATCTACCCTTTTGTCCTCCACTCCAGTCTCCTGTCTTATAACCAGCCATTATTTTGTTTTTTTAATTCATTTAAACAATTATCGGGTTTTTCGCCGCTCCCAGGAAATCGCTTGCCTTTCAGATGGAATGGGGAGTTGTCACGCACAAGGCATTACAGTTGTATGGGACAGGCTGGATGGACCAGAGGGTCTTATCCTGCCCGTCATTGTTTGTATGAGGCCCTACTTAGGGAAGTGAAAATCAGCAAGGCAGCCACTCCATTGTATGCGCGCTGATTGCGTGTGTGTGTGTGCATGCATGTTTGTGTGTGTGTGCGCGCATGAGTGCATGTATTTGTGCATTTACATGCGTGTTTGTGTGCACGTGAGCTTGCATGTGTGTGAGCATGTGAAGCTGACCCTCCAGTGCAGTGCTGAGGGAGAGCTGCACTGTCGGAGGTGCCGTCTTTCAGATGAGACATTAAACCGAGGCCCCGTCTGCCCTCTCAGGAGGACATAAAAGATCCCATAGCACTATTTTGAAAAAGAGCAGTAAAGTTCTCCCCAATGTCCTGGCCAATATTTATCCCTCAATCAACATCACTAAAAACAGATGATCACATTGCTGTTTGTGGGAGCTTGCTGTGCACAATCTGGCTGCTGCGTTTCCTACATCATCATCATAGGCAGTCCCTCGAAGTGAGGACGACTTGCTTCCACGCCAAAAAGGGATGAGTTCACAGGTGTTTCAATGAAGGACCTAATATTCCAGATCCCGAACTACATCGTGAAGGGTGGAGGATGCCTGTGCTTGGATTTTTTTTAACGTGTGGTGACCGTTGCACACCAGCCACCACACGGGCTTGACAGAGCTAGGTCTTGGTCCAGTGGCAAGGATTACCCAAGACAACTGTAGACCAGCTCTGTGCACAGACTGAGCGCGCACACATATCGCAGTGTGGGCGGGCCCATGCTGCCCCTGGGGCCTCGCCTCTTCTGGGCCCCAGATTCATGCCTCTCCTGGGCCCCAGTCACTTCCCTCTATGGAATCTTGCCGCTCCTTTGCCCCTCCTGCTGTGCCTGCCCGCACTGCGATCAGCGACCTGGCTTCGTAGCCGTCGCCCTCCTGCAGCAGCACGCGCTGCTCCCTGCAGTGGTATACCGCCGCACGCTGCTCCCTCCAATGGCTCCGGCCTGCTGATGGTCCTGCAGGCCGGGACCACGCCGATTTCCTACATGACAACAGTGACTAAACTCCATTGGTGCATGGCATTATGGGACGCACAGAGGTTGTGAAATGTGCTGTACAAATGCGTGTCTTTCTTTTTTCTGAGATTGCCAACTTAGTACTGAAGACAGTTTTGTGTTAGGAACTGGATTGAGACTGCAGACAGAGGCGGCTTTCCTGTCTGGACTACATTCAAATCCAGGTCTCAGAGGTGAAAGGTTAGCGCCTAAACCATTACACCATTCAGTCTCTGTTAACTCTATTATGATAGACACAACATGGAGAATTCTTTATCATTCCAAATGGAAAAATTACTAGCTTTCATTGCCGTACAAGAGACTGACGCACCAGTGCAGTAGTGAGGGAACGCTGCACTGTCAGAGGTGCCGTCTTTGGGATGAGACATTTAACCAAGACCCCATCTGCCCTCACAGGTGAACGTAAAAGATCTCGCGGCATTATTTCGAAAAAGAGCAGGGAAGTTCTCTCGGGTGCCCTGCCCACTATTTGTGCCTCAACCAACATCTAAAGCTGATTATCTGCTCATTATCTCATTGCTGTTTGTGGGAGCTTGCTGTGCAAAAATACGTGTTGCGTTTCCTACATTATAACAGCGACTGCAGTTCAAAATAAAAAGTACCTCATTGGCTGTTAAGTGCTTAGGGACAACCTAAGGTTGTGAGAGGCGCTACAGAGAGGCAAGTATCTGAGCTGTATCATTCTATGACTCTATGAAGACTTTCTTTAGGTGGTAATGTCGGGAGTGATTAACATTCTGGAGTTTCGCTGCATTATCTTTGTGGATCCGAAAGTTTTTGGTGCCGATCTTTCACTTGGTAAACTGAATGGAGTACGGACTATGATGGAGTACATTGCACTGTCCGTGGGCTTGCAGGGCGGGCTGTCAGTTCTCCTTCCATACTTTCTAATGGTCTTGTGATTTTTTTTACCTTCGTTCCTGGGATGTGGGCATCCTATTTCTGACATTCTTAGGTTCCTCCTCCTCCTCCTCTTCCTCCTCTCCCTCTATCCATCCATCTCCTCTTCCTTTATTCATTCTCCTCTGCCTCCTGCCCTTCCTCTCTCCCCATCCCCCTCCTCCCTTCCACAAGGTTTTTTACTCCCCATGCCTTGCGCCATGGGATACGAAATATTCACAAATATTCAAATGTTAAACAATGCTTGTTTACGCACGGCCGTTTAACCTGTGGCATTGAGGCATTGAGTCAGGGTGACCTTTCCGTCCCAAACATGCCCCACTGACCTTCGCAACGAGCTGCTGACTGAAACACTGTACTTGTGTTTATTTATTGAGAAAGAGGCGAGTGTTTGAAGAACAAGGGTGACAGCGGGAGGTCGAGTTTGCTACAGGTCATCATGCTGAGGCAGAGTTCTCTCTCCAATGAGCAGTGAGGCAGTTTAGCCCTGCATCTTTATGCTGTCAGTCTTTTGGAATTTGTTACTGCGCACAATGTCTGAGAACTTTTCCATTTTGGAAAATTGTGGGTTTTTTCTGTCCAGCAGTGCAATCTACCCTTTTGTCCTCCACTCCAGTCTCCTGTCTTATAACCAGCCGTTATTTTGTTTTTTTAATTCATTTAAACAGTTATCGGGTTTTTCGCCTCTCCCAGGAAATCGCTTGCCTTTCAGATGGAATGGGGAGTTGTCACGCACAAGGCATTACAGTTGTATGGGACAGGCTGGATGGACCAGAGGGTCTTATCCTGCCCGTCATTGTTTGTATGAGGCCCTACTTAGGGAAGTGAAAATCAGCAAGGCAGCCACTCCATTGTATGCGCGCTGATTGCGTGTGTGTGTGTGCATGCATGTTTGTGTGTGTGTGCGCGCATGAGTGCATGTATTTGTGCATTTACATGCGTGTTTGTGTGCACGTGAGCTTGCATGTGTGTGAGCATGTGAAGCTGACCCTCCAGTGCAGTGCTGAGGGAGAGCTGCACTGTCGGAGGTGCCGTCTTTCAGATGAGACATTAAACCGAGGCCCCGTCTGCCCTCTCAGGAGGACATAAAAGATCCCATAGCACTATTTTGAAAAAGAGCAGTAAAGTTCTCCCCAATGTCCTGGCCAATATTTATCCCTCAATCAACATCACTAAAAACAGATGATCACATTGCTGTTTGTGGGAGCTTGCTGTGCACAATCTGGCTGCTGCGTTTCCTACATCATCATCATAGGCAGTCCCTCGAAGTGAGGACGACTTGCTTCCACGCCAAAAAGGGATGAGTTCACAGGTGTTTCAATGAAGGACCTAATATTCCAGATCCCAAACTACATCGTGAAGGGTGGAGGATGCCTGTGCTTGTATTTTTTTTAACGTGTGGTGACCGTTGCACACCAGCCACCACACGGGCTTGACAGAGCTAGGTCTTGGTCCAGTGGCAAGGATTACCCAAGACAACTGTAGACCAGCTCTGTGCACAGACTGAGCGCGCACACATATCGCAGTGTGGGCGGGCCCATGCTGCCCCTGGGGCCTCGCCTCTTCTGGGCCCCAGATTCATGCCTCTCCTGGGCCCCAGTCACTTCCCTCTATGGACTCTTGCCGCTCCTTTGCCCCTCCTGCTGTGCCTGCCCGCACTGCGATCAGCGACCTGGCTTCGTAGCCGTCGCCCTCCTGCAGCAGCACGCGCTGCTCCCTGCAGTGGTATACCGCCGCACGCTGCTCCCTCCAATGGCTCCGGCCTGCTGATGGTCTTGCAGGCCGGGACCACGCCGATTTCCTACATGACAACAGTGACTAAACTCCATTGGTGCATGGCATTATGGGACGCACAGAGGTTGTGAAATGTGCTGTACAAATGCGTGTCTTTCTTTTTTCTGAGATTGCCAACTTAGTACTGAAGACAGTTTTGTGTTAGGAACTGGATTGAGACTGCAGACAGAGGCGGCTTTCCTGTCTGGACTACATTCAAATCCAGGTCTCAGAGGTGAAAGGTTAGCGCCTAAACCATTACACCATTCAGTCTCTGTTAACTCTATTATGATAGACACAACATGGAGAATTCTTTATCATTCCAAATGGAAAAATTACTAGCTTTCATTGCCGTACAAGAGACTGACGCACCAGTGCAGTAGTGAGGGAACGCTGCACTGTCAGAGGTGCCGTCTTTGGGATGAGACATTTAACCAAGACCCCATCTGCCCTCACAGGTGAACGTAAAAGATCCCGCGGCATTATTTCGAAAAAGAGCAGGGAAGTTCTCTCGGGTGCCCTGCCCACTATTTGTGCCTCAACCAACATCTAAAGCTGATTATCTGCTCATTATCTCATTGCTGTTTGTGGGAGCTTGCTGTGCAAAAATACGTGTTGCGTTTCCTACATTATAACAGCGACTGCAGTTCAAAATAAAAAGTACCTCATTGGCTGTTAAGTGCTTAGGGACAACCTAAGGTTGTGAGAGGCGCTACAGAGAGGCAAGTATCTGTGCTGTATCATTCTATGACTCTATGAAGACTTTCTTTAGGTGGTAATGTCGGGAGTGATTAACATTCTGGAGTTTCGCTGCATTATCTTTGTGGATCCGAAAGTTTTTGGTGCCGATCTTTCACTTGGTAAACTGAATGGAGTACGGACTATGATGGAGTACATTGCACTGTCCGTGGGCTTGCAGGGCGGGCTGTCAGTTCTCCTTCCATACTTTCTAATGGTCTTGTGATTTTTTTTACCTTCGTTCCTGGGATGTGGGCATCGCTGGCAAGGCCAGCATTTATTGCCTATCCCTAATTGCCCTTGAGAAGGTGGTGGTGAGCCGCCTTCTTGAACCGCTGCAGTCCATGTGGTGAAGGTACTCCCACAGTGCTGTTAGGGAGGGAGTTCCAGGATTTTGACCCAGCGACGATGAAGGAACGGCCAATATATTTCCAAGTCCGGATGGCATGTGACTTGGAGGGGAACTTCAGGTTCTTGTAGGTGGTAGATGTCCCTGGTTTGGGAGGTGCTGCCGAAGAAGCCTTGGTGAGTTGCTGCAGTGCATCTTGTAGATAGTATACTGTGCCATGGTCATCGTCATAGGCGGTCCTTCGAACGAGGATGAATTGCTTCCACGAGTTCACAGGTGTTTCGATGAAGGACCCGATGTTCCAGTCCTGAACTCCAATTGAGGGGGTGGAAGGTGCCTGTGCGTGAATTTTTTAATCGTGTGGTGACCATTGCACATCAGCCACCACACGGGCCTGACAGAGCTAGGCTTTTAGCCAATGGCAAGGATTAATCAGGACGACTGGAGACCTGCTCTGCTGCACGGACCTAGTGCGCACATATATCGCAGTGTGGGCTGGCCCGTGCTGCCCCTGGGCCCGCAGCTCTTCTGGGCCCCGTACCCTCATCTGTCGCACCTCCACCACGATCTCTCACTGATCCTCTGCCATAAACATTCACCGCATCTCGCTACATAAGAACATAAGAACATAAGAATTAGGAACAGGATTAGGCCATCTAGCCCCTCGAGCCTGCTCCGCCATTCAACACGATCATGGCTGATCTGGCCGTGGACTCAGCTCCACTTACCCGCCCGCTCCCCATAACCCTTAATTCCCTTATTGGTTAAAAATCTATCTATCTGTGACTTGAATACATTCAATGAGCTAGCCTCAACTGCTTCCTTGGGCAGAGAATTCCACAGATTCACAACCCTCTGGGAGAAGAAATTCCTTCTCAACTTGGTTTTAAATTGGCTCCCCCGTATTTTGAGGTTGTGGCCCCTAGTTCTAGTCTCCCCGACCAGTGGAAATAACCTCTCTGCCTCTATCTTGTCTATACCTTTCATTATTTTAAATGTTTCTATAAGATCACCCCTCATCTTTCTGAACTCCAACGAGTAAAGACCCAGTCTACTCAATCTATTATCATAAAGTAACCAACCCCCTCATCTCCGGAATCAGCCTCGTGAATTGTCTCTGTACCCGGTCCAAGGCTAGTATATCCTTCCTTAAGTAAGGTGACCAAAACTGCACGCAGTACTCCAGGTGCGGCCTTACCAATACCCTGTACAGTTGCAGCAGGACCTCCCTGCTTTTGTACTCCATCCCTCTCGCAATGAAGGCCAACATTCCATTCGCCTTCCTGATTGCCTGCTGCACCTGCAAACTAACTTTTTGGGATTCATGCACAAGGACCCCCAGGTCCCTCTGCACCACAGCATGTTGTAATTTCTCCCCATTCAAATAATATTCCCTTTTACTGTTTTTTTTCCAAAAGTGGATGACCTCACACTTTCCGACATTGTATTCCATCTACCAAACTTTAGCCCATTCGCTTAACCTAACTAAACCTCTTTGCAGCCTCTCTGTGTCCTCTACACAACCCGCTTTCCCAATAAGAAACATTTGCCGCTCATCCGCCCCGGCCTTCCCACTCCTCTGTACCTGCCGATGTTGCTGCCCACACTCCAAAACAGCGACCAGGGTTTTGATGACATCACCTAGTCGTCCACCTCAAAATCGTCGCATACTTGGAGCAGCTCACGCTGGCAGCCGTGGTGCGCCAGTGATGGAGGGAGTGAATGTTTAAGGTGGTGGATGGGGTGCTGATCAAGCCATGTCCTGGATGGTATTGAGCTTTTTGAGTGTCGTTGGAGCTGCATCCAGGCAAGTGATGAGTATTCCATCACACTCCTGACTTGTGCCTTGTAGATGGTGGAAAGGCTTTGGGGAGTCAGGAGGTGAGACACTCGTCACAGAATACCCAGCCTCTGACCTGCTCTTGTAGCCACAGGGGGATTCAACGATAGTAATGCCGTTGAATTGATTGATCTCAGTTTCAGATGTGCTTGGCTATTGGTTTATTCCTACTCTGTGCTTCAATGCTCTCAGAAGACGAGGGAGCAGATATAGCCTGATTATTCCATGGATATACACAAGTGGTTAAGATGATTAGTCTTCAAGGAGAAGCTAGATAAGTATTCAAAGAACAGAAAAAGAAAGAAAAAGACTTGGATTTATATAGTACCTTTCACGACCACCGGACATCTCAAAGCACTTTACAGCCAATGAAGTACTTTTGAAGTATAGTAACTGTTGTAATGTAGGAAACGCAGCAGTCAATTTGCGCCCAGCCAGCTCCCACAAACAGCAATGTGATAATGACCAGATAATCTGTTTTATTTTGTTATGTTGATTGAGGGATAAATATTGGCCAGGACACTGGGGATAACTCCCTTGCTCTTCTTCAAAATAGTGCCATGGGATCTTTTACGTCCACTTGAGAGAGCAGACTGGGCCTCGGTTTAACGTCTCATCCGAAAGACGGCACCTCCGACAGTGCAGCACTCCCTCAGCACTGCACTGGGAGTGTCAGCCTAGATTTTCTTGTGCTAAAGTCCCTGGAGTGGGACTTGAACCCACAACCTTCTGACTCAGGGACGAGTGTGCTCAGGGGTGGATTAACCATGGGACGGATGGGGCTGCAGCCCCAGACCCACCAAAGAATGTCGGCCCACCAAAATAAAGAAAATATAAGGCCTCCCAAATAGACTGAATAGAATAGACAAGAGAGGAAAAACAAGTTTTATTTCACATGTTATTGAGAGAAATTTGCATATATGTATAGGAATCTAGTATTGCAATGTTACCAGAACCAGAATATATACTTGCTTGATACAGAATAAACCAGAATATATACCTGCTTGATACAGAATATATGCTTTTGTTGTTGAATATACTGGCCTGTGTTTTCATACTCAGAATCAGAATCATATACGTAACGTAATGAACATGAACACACATAGGCCCATTTGGATCAGTTTGCCCCAGGCCCATCAGACCATTAATCTTGAGTGTGCTATCCACTGAGCCACTACTGACGCAGATTATTGCTGGGGTTAGATGAAGAAGGGTAGAGAGGAGGCTCGAATGGAGCACAAACACCGGCACAGACTTGTTGGATGTTTCTGCGCTGTACATTCTATGTTACACTAGGTACCTAATGAAACTACCACAAACGGCTGTTCTCACTCATCAACGTCTGTTGTAAAACAGCCTTCCTATTCATCATCGGCAGTTCTTGATACTGATCGTGAGGAGGTTCAGCAGCCCCACCTTTATCTGTCAGTCTTATCTGACTCGAGTAGACCGCAACTGTCTGGTGAACTCTTAACATCTGGTCAGTGTATCCTGTCAGAAACTCTGCAGGTAAAGTTGAGAAGAACATTGGAAGTTGTCAGAAGCAGTTATTTGGTCCACTTTAGATAGAGGGCTTTTGTTCCAATTTTATCCCACTCCTGACTCTTGCTGGAGTACATTCCCAGGGGCTTCAGCCTCCAGATATTCTCCAGGTGGCCACTCTTGTTTTAAAAAAAAATTAATTTCTCTTTTTTTCAGGTTCCCAGTGTCAGCATCAAATCATGTCCCAGGTCAGGTATAACGTAGTCGGGTGCAGAGTAAAGTATTATTCGTGGAACTATTTGCAACGTTGCTGGATTCAGAAAGCTATGACTAACCTGCTGTTGTTTCCTGGACTGTATTCCATTAGAAATGTTGCCCACCTCCTTCTTCTGATGCAGTAACAATGGAGCCAAAAGAATAAATGCCAGCGTCCAGCAAAACAGAGTCAGCATTTTAGGGATGGTATTGTTGGTGAATCTCTTGTCCTTCTCCTGTCACTTACAGAGTTCTCGGAGGGCTGGAGGAGGTTATAGAGCTAGGGAGAGGCAAGGCCGTGGAGGGATTTGAACATAAGGATGTGAATTTTAAAATCGAGGCATTGCCAGACCAGAAGCCAGTGTAGGTCAGCGAGCTATAGATGTACATGGGTGAACAAGATAGGGACAACAGAGCTTTGGATAAGCTGAAGATTATGGAGGTGGAAGACGAGAGGCCGGCCAGGAGAGCATTGGAATAGTCGCGTCTGGAGGTAACAAAGGCATGTCTGAGGGTTTCAGGGGTGAGGCAGGGGCGGAGGAGGGCAATATTAAAGAGATAGAAGTAGGCAGTCTTTGTGATGGATAGGGTATAGGGTCAGAAGCTTAGCTCAGAGCCAAGTAGGACGCAGAGGTTTCAAAAAGTCTAGTAATGTCTCAGACCTCCTTAGGCCATCAAAACTAGTCCAGGAGATCACCCCAGCCCTTACATTATACATTACCCACCTTTTGTACGAGGTGATCTCTGCTACAGCCAGAAACAGGTGTAGCTCTTGTTTGTCGGAACTTATACTTTTCATTATTCGCCTGAAAGAACAGGAACAATGGAATCTCAAGAGGGAAATCCATTATTTCCCGAAACTGAACTCTCTTTGCCTGTAAAAGTCATCAAATGCATTTCAATTCAGAGATTTTGCAGGTGTTACGCACTAGGAATGGATTCCTGCCAAACCAGTGTTGCAGAATTTTACACTGTGTGACCTATCACCTTCCCAGTTCTCTCCTACCTCCTGGTCCAGCTTACTGGACCTAATATTGGGTACAGTAGCATGGTAGTTATGTCAGTGGACTAGTAATCCAGACGCCTGGACTAATGATCCAGAGACATGAGTTCAAATCCCACCACGGCAGCTGGGGAATTTAAATTCAGTTATTAATAAATCTGGGGATAAAAAGCCGGTATCAGTAATGGTGACTGTGAAACGACCGGATTGTTGTAAAACCCCATCTAGTTCACTAATGTCCTTTAGAGAAGGAAATCTGCTGCTCTTACCCGGTCTGGCCGATATGTGTCTTCAGACCCACAGCAATGTGGTTGACTCTTAACCTCCCTCTGAAATGGCCTAGCAAACCACGCAGTTGTATAAGGTGGCTCTCCACCATCTTCTTCGTGTCAGCTGTGTCTCAGTAACATACTCATCTCTGAGTCAGAAGGTTGAGGGTTAAAGTCTCATTCCAGGGATCTAAGCTGACACTCCCAGTGCAGTGCTGAGGGGGAGTGCTGCACTGCCGTCTTTCGGATGAGACGTTAAACCGAGGCCCTGTCTGCTCTCTCAGGTGGACGTAAAAGATCCCATGGCACTATTTCGAAGAAGAGCAGGAGGAGTTATCCCCGGTGTCCTGGCCAATATTTATCCATTAATCAACATAACAAAAACAGATTATCTGGTCATTGTTGTCTGTGGGAGCTTGCTGTGAACAAATTGGCTGGCGTGTTTCCCACATTACAACAGTGACTACACTCCAAAAGTGCTTCATTGGCTGTAAAGCCGCTTTGAGATGTCTGGTTGTCGTGAAAGGCGCTATATAAATGTCAGTCTTTCTTTTTGAAGGGCAATTAGCGATGGGCAATAAATGCCAACCTTGCCGGTAACGCCCACATCCCATAAATGAATAAATTTTTAAAAATACCTTTATAGTACCCATGTTTTCTAGGGGCGATAAATGGGCAGGAGATCCCCGGGGCGACTATCCTGTGCCTTGTGCCTTTATATAGGGTTGCCAACCCTCCAGGATTGCCCTGGACTCTCCAGGATTCGGAGATTGATCTCCAGGACATTGCTGTGAGCAGCACCCGTCAGAAAATCCGAGGGGCGTTAAACAAAATTCTGTTTTTTTCACTTTCTTTAAGCACTTTAATTTATTAGTTATAAAAATATTGGAGACGGGGGAAAGAAAGGCTGTTTCACCAACAGTGAAGATTAATGCAATTGGGTAACAGAGAACCTGTTCGCTTTCCAATTGGCCGTGGGAAGGCAGTGAGCCTCGAGGGTGGACCAATGGCGGGAGTGTGGGGGTGGGGCAGATTGAGATGAGAGGTCACGTGATGAAACCTCCAGGAATGCATCCACACAGAGTTGGCAACTCAACTTTCATCCGTACTCATCGAGGGCGGATTTCCAGCAGCTGGGCTCGTGAGGCCACAAGAGGAAAATTGTCGCAGCGTTTTTTCGGGGGCACAAGAGTTGCGTCATAAGGCCTCTGGTCCTACAACAGGCCGTATCTGAACTGGTGGATGGAGCATGGAAAGTCCAGCTTTCAGTGTCACTTCAGCGCTGTACTGAGGGAGCGCTGCACTGTCGGAGGTGCCGTCTTTTGGATTAGACATTAAACTGAGGCCCCGTCTGGCCTCGCAGGTGGATGTAAGAAGAGCAGGGGAATCTCTCCCCCCTTCTCCGCCACCCGGTGTCCTGGCCAATATTTATCCATCAACCAACATCACTAATACCGATTATCTGGTCATCATCACATTACTGTTTGTGGGAGCTTGCTGTGCGCAAATTGACTGCCGCGTTTCCTACATTACAACAGTGCTGCCTCGGTTTTAAAATTCTCATCCCTGTTTTCAAATCTCTCCATGGCCTCACCCCTCCCTATCTCTGTAATCTCCTCCAGCCCCACAACCCTCTGAGATGTCTGCGCTCCTCTTGATCATCCCCGATTTTAATCGCTCAACCATTGGTGGCCGTGCCTTCTGTTGCCTAGGCCCTAAGCTCTGGAACTCCCTCCCTAAATATCTCTACCTCTCTCTTCTTCCTTTAAGACGCTTCTTAAAACCTACCACTTTGACCAAACTTTTGGTCACCTGCCCTAATATCTCCTTATGTGGCTCAGTGTCAAACTTTGTTTGATAACACTCCTGTGAAGCACCTTGGGATGTTTCATTACGTTAAAGGTGCTATATAAATATAAGTTGTTGTTGCTGTGACTGCAATTCCAAAGTACGTCATTGGCTGTAAAGTGCTTTGGGACATCCTGAGGTCATGAAAGGCACTGTTACAAATAGAAGCCCTTTCTTTTCTTTTCCATCAACAGCTGATGGGTGGGAGGACATTGCTACTGGAATATTTTGCAACCAAGATCTAAATGTGATGGCATCACGTAAATCTAAGAGGGAGCTATTTGTTCATTTTTATCTTTAATTCATCATCATCATAGACAGTCCCTCGAAATCGAGGAAGACTTGCTTCCACTCTCAAATTGAGATCTCAGGTGACTGTACAGTCCAATACAGAGAATTACAGTCTCTGTCACAGACAGTGGTTGAAGGAAAGGGTGGGTGGGGAACCTGGTTTGCCACACGCTCCTTTCGCTGCCTGCGCTTGTTTCCTGCATGCTCTCAGTGATGAGACTTGAGTACAGTAGACACCTCAAATCGCTGGTGAAATACCACCAACAATGTCTCCGTAAAGTCCTGCAAAATCCCCTGGGAGGACAGACGCCCCAACGTTAGTGTCCTCGATCAGGCCAACATCCCCAGCATCGAAGCACTGACCACACTCGACCAGCTCCGTTGGGCGGGCCACATTGTTTGCATGCCCGACACAAGATTCCCAAAGCAAGCGCTCTACTCGGAACTCCTACACGGCAAGCGAGCCCCAGGTGGGCAGAGGAAACGTTTCAAGTACACGCTCAAGGCCTCCCTGATAAAATGCAACATCCCCATCGACACCTGGAGTCCCTGGCCAAAGACCGCCCTAACTGGAGGAAGAGCATCCGGGAGGGCGCTGAGCACCTCTTTAATTCAACAGAATAGAAACAGCACGACTGATGTCTATAAACAGGATCCCACCCTACATCAAACTCCAACCGAATGTGGGAGAGCATCATAGAATCATACAGCACACACAGAGGCCATACAGCCCATCATGCCTGTGCCGGCTCTCTGAAAGAGATAGACCCACTGCCCAATACACTTTCCCATAGCCCTGTAAATTATTTTTCTTTTCAAATATATACACAATTCCTTTTTGCAAGTTGCTATTGAATCTGCTCCACCGCCCTTTCAGGCAGTGAATTCCTGGGTGGGTGGTACTGACTGCCCATCCAGCACAAGCCCAGCTGAAACAGCGGCTCTGCTTATTCAACGCTGAACCCGTCAGCTGCAGTCAGTGTCTCTTTCTAAGGAGGTCCCTCATATCGAGGATGACTTGCTTCCACCAAAAAGGGATGAGTTCACAGGTGTTTCAAAGAAGGATCTGATATTAAAAGTCCCAAACTATATATTGAAGGGTCATCATCATCATAGGTGGTCCCTCGAACGAGGATAACTTGCTTCCACAAGAGTTCACAGATGTTTCGATGAAGGACCCGATATTCCAGTCCTGAACTCCAATTGAGGGGATGGAAGATGCCTGTGCGTGGATTTTTTTAACGTGGGGTGGCCATTGCACACCGGCCACCACACGGGCTTGACAGAGCTAGGTCTTGGTCCAGTGGCAAGGGTTGAACCAGGACAACTGGAGACCTGCTCTGCTGCACGGACCGAGTGCGCACACATATCGCAGTGTGGGCTGGCCCGTGCTGCCCCTGGGCCCTCGGCTCTTCTGGGCCCCATACCCTCATTCGCCGCTCCTCCGCCACGATCTCTCGCCGCTCCTCCGCCACGATCTCTCGCCGCTCCACAGCCACGATCTCTCGCCGCACCTTGAATGCAATACTCCGATGTAGATCCTGAGGCTTTGTTTTGCCGCTGCTGATCTGGTTTCTTCACAGGGTCCTGGCCGAGATCGCTCAGCCCGGCACTCTGCTTCAGTGTCGGGCTGATCGTGTGGCACCCCCGCTCCCTGGTGGTCCAGATAGGTTCCTTTTTCTTCTGCAGAGTCGGCAGCATGGGCCCTTCCCTTTAAGTGAGGGAAGGGCCCCTCGGATGCGGCTGCGCTGCTGAGGCGTCCGACCCGTTACGGCTGGAGACCAAGCTCTGCTGCACGGGCTCCACGCCAACAAAGCTGCTTCCTCTTTTCTTGCCTCTCACACATTTGCAGGAAGCTTCCGCTCAGAATGCTGGCCGGATGCTGATTGTCAGTAATACCTCTTCAATGGCATCTTACCAGAGGAAAAACGTGCGTGACAAAAAAAAACTAAACCACTGTCTAGCCCTGCAGAGGAATCAGATCGCAATGTTTAACCCATATCTTTAGCATGTTTCAGCCTTGGCTCAGTGGGTAGCACTCTTGTCAGAAGGTTGTGGGTTCAAATCCCACCCTGGAGACTTGTGCACATAATCTAGACTGACACTCCAGTGCAACGCTGCACTGTCAGAGGTGCCGTCTTTCGGATGAGACGTTAAACTGAGGCCTTGTCTGATCTCTCATGTGGACGTAAAAGATCCCAATCACTATTTTGCGAAAGTGCAAAGGATACTTCCTGGTGTTCTGATTTATTCCTCAATCAACATCACAAAAACAGATTATCTGGGCATTATCACATTGCTGTTTGTGGGAGCTTGCTGTGCGCACATTGGCTGCCACATTTCCCACATTACAACAGTGACTACACTCCAAAAGTACTTCATTGGCTGTAAAGGGCTTTGGGACGTCCTGAGGTCGTGAAAGGTGCTATATAAATGCAAGTTTTTCTTTGTGATATGTTGGATTTTTGTTTTTTATGACACAGTAAGCCAATTGTTGAATAAAAATGGATGGCTCAGTGAATTAACCGAATGAGTTAACCGAATGAGTTACTGAACTCATTAAAATGGCCCAGCTTTGATCCTCAGTCTGTGCCGAGTTAGCCGACTTCCGGCCGAGCTCACAGCAGATCGTGTTATACTTGGGCCTCGGCATCCACGGGCGACGGTGGGATTAAATCACCTGATCACTATCTAAGGAACCCTCTCAACCTTTGCAAGTGTGTATTACCTACTGTACCGCTGGACGATGTAAAACAGTTCGAAGAGCAAATAGGAGCATCGTTCGCACCTTGGCATAAGCTGTAAGGTAAACGTCATATAGAGTCTTGGTGTGGCGTTCAGATGGAGGGTGTCAAAGATTCGTCTGGTTCCTTGATATATCTTTCTCAGGATATCGATCTCACTGTTCTTACACTGTGGCTCGCTGTGAAGGAACACTCCGCCACTCCTCCTCAAGGTGACCCTGGTCAGCCCTATAGTGATGGAACGTTCCGGCACTCCTCCTCAAGTTGACCCTGATGACCCCTGCGGTAATGGAACATTCCGGCACTCCTCGTCAAGGTGATCCCGATGACCCCTGCAGTAATAGAACATTCCGGCACTCCTCGTCAAGGTGACCCCGATGACCCCTGCAGTGAAGGGACATTCCGGCACTCATAACGTAAGAACATAGGAATTAGGAGCAGGAGTAGGCCATTCGGCCCGTCGAGCCTGCTCCGCCATTCAATGAGATCATGGCTGATCTTCTACCTCAACTCCACTTTCCTAACTGTCATGCATTTACTTTTGGGATCACGAGCCATAGATGGCGTCACTGTTGGAGGCCATTGGCCTGCATGCACGTGTGTGCAGCCCATGTATAAAAGGCCAGCCATTTCGTATATTAGTCACTTTGGGCCTTAATAAAGCAGAGCCAAGGTATACCTCTGGGAGTTAAACAGTACTCAGTCTAACAGTTATTGCATACACAACATTTGGCAACGAGGCAACAAGAACCTTTGCATGCAAAAATGAGCACAATTGGATTGTTGGAGCGATTTGTGGAAGGAGAAGATTGGGCAGACTTTGTGAGCCGTTTGAGCCAGTTCTTCATGGCCAACAAACTGGAGGAGGTCGGTGACACAGAGGCCGGGTGGTGTTCCTCACGGTTTGTGGTCCCAAAATTTATGGTCTGATAAAGAATCTACTCCTGCCTGTGAGTCCAACAGAGAAGACATATGAAGAATTGTGTACACTGGTACAGGACCACCTTAAGCCAGGCGAAGGCATCATCATCTTGAGATACAGATTTTACACGCATGTTTGCTCAGAGGGCCAGAATGCGGCGGAATTCGTTGCCGCCCTGAGACGTCTAGCAGGACCGTGTCGTTCAGGGCTGTGTTGGCAGACATGCTGCAGGACTTCTTTGTAATCGGCATCAACCACGAGGTGATTCTGCATGAACTACTGGCGGTGGAGATGTTGGACTTGAACAGGGCCATCACGGTCGCTCAGTCATGTATGACGACGGATAGAAGTCTAAAGCAGATATCAGTGAACAATCGAAACTCAGCAAGTACTGTAAATATGATTGATTCGGCATTCGGCAGAGCGGCACATGGCAGGGCCTACCCGACTGCGTACGCGAAACCTGTGGCCGCCCAAAGTCTCCCAGCAGGAATGCATCCGATTTCTCCGTGTTGACATTGTAGGAGAAATCACCGGCACCAGCAGTGCCCATTTAAGCGATATAGTTGCAAAGGCTGTCTGAGAATGGGGCATCTCCAGCGCAAGTGCCCACAGATGAGCAAGCATGCTGCGACACACCACATGGGGGGTGATGGTCAGACTAGCGCGGATCCAGATATGCAATCCAAGATACCAGAAGAAGAAGTGTATGGACTGTACTCGTTCCTAACTAAGAAAAAATTGCTAATGATCAACGTGAAATTTAATGGGGTGCCGGTATCGATGGAACTGGACACGGGGGCGAGTCAATCAATAATGAGCCAGAGGGCATTCGACAAGCTGTGGAATACTAAGACTGTGAGGCCCAGGCTGAGTCCAGTCAATGCCAAGTGGCGCACGTACACCAAAGAACTCATAATGGTGATAGGCAGTGCCACAATTAAAGTGTCGTATGACGGTGCAGTTCACGAGTTACCGCTATGGATTGTCCCAGGCAATGGCCCAACGCTGTTCGGCAGGAAATGGCTTGAAAAAAATCAGATGCGACTAGAACGACATCAAGGCGTTGTCGTCGGAGGAAGATACTGTGCCCAAGTACTGAGCAAGTTCCCCTCGCAGTTCGAACCAGGCATCAGCAACTTCATGGGAGCCAAGGTGCAGATCCACGTGGACTCAGATACAAGACCCGTCCATCATAAAGTTCGGGCAGTTCTGTGAATGATGAGAAGGTCGAAATCGAACTGGACAGACTCCAGCATGAAGGGATCATATCACCAGTTGAATTTAATGAATGGGCCAGCACCATTGTTCCTGTGCTGAAAAGTGATGACACAGTCAGAATCTGTGGAGACTACAAGGCTCCGAAATCAATAGGGTTTCGAAACAGGATCAGTACCCGTTACAGAAGGCTAATGACTTGTTTGCAACGCTAGCCGGGAGGAAGTCGTTCACCAAGCTGGACTTGACGTCGGCCTACGTGACACAAGAGCTAGTCGAGACATCGAAGAGACTTACGTGCATTAACACATATAAAGGACGGGGAGTATTGTCATGTATGTACTTTTGGGATCACTAGCCACTAGATGGCGTCACTGTTGGAGGCCATTGGGCTGCATGCACGTGTGTGCAGTCCTAGTATAAAAGGCCAGTCATTTTGTATATTAGTCACTTTGGGCCTTAATAAAGCAGAGCCAAGGTTATACCTCTTGGAGTTAAACAGTACTCAATCTAACAGTTATTGCATACACAACACTAACCGATCCCCATATCCCTTGATTCCATTAATATCCAAAAATCTATCGATCTCTGTCTTGAATATACTCAATGACTGAGTCTCCACAACCACCTGGGGCAGAGAATTCCAAAGATTCACCACCCTCTGAGTGAAGAAAATTCTTCTCATCTCAGTCCTAAAGGGCCAACTCCTTATTCTGAGACTGTGACCCCTGGTTCTAGACTCCCCAGCCAGGAGAAACATTCTCCCTGCATCTACCCTGTCAAGCCCTGTAAGAGTTTTGTATGTTTCAATGAGATCGCCTCTCATTCTTCTAAACTCCAGAGAATATAGGCCCAGTCTACTCAATCTCTCGCGATAGGACAATCCTCCCATCCCAGGAATCAATCTGGTGAACCTTCGTTGCACCTCCTCTAAGGCAAGTATATCCTTTCTCAGGTAAGGAGACCATTCCTCGTCAAGGTGAGCCCTGCAGTGAAGGAACATTCCAACACTCACCGTCAAGATGGCTAAGATGCCCTCTCTTTCCACAATGGTCAAAGAACCTGCTGACACTCATTGTCAAGGTTTACATTTGAATAATGGCTACTCGGCAGGCCTGAGTATTTCTGCAGTGGAAAATTTAAAGTTTGTCTGAAAGGATGGGTGGCGATTATATTCCAGGAGACTCCAGGTCAACAACAATTTGCACCTTTACCACAGTTAAACATCCCCAGGGGCTTCACAGGAGTGTTATAAGGAGATATTAGGACAGGTGATCCAAAGCTTGGTCAATGAGGTAGGTTTTAAGGAGTGTCTTAAAGGAGGAGAGGTAGAGAGGCGGAGAGTTTAGGGAGGGAATTCCAGAGCTTAGGGCCTAGGCAGCTGAAGGCACGGACACCAATGGTGGGGCGAAGAAAGTGGGGGTTGCAAAGAGGCCAGAATTGGAGGAACGCAGAGTTCGTGGAAGGTTGTAAGGCTGAAGATCAAACTCAAACTGTATTACTAAAGATTTTACTGCTCGAGTAATTCTATAAATAATTACTTCTCAGTTTCTTCTTCACTCAGGAAGCAGTGACAAAGAACAGAAAGCAGATTTATTTATTTCTGTGCTCACCATACACACAGTGCTAAGTTTACAGAATCATAGAACACCACCCATCGTGCCTGTGCCAGCTCTTTAGTAGAGCTATCCACTGTCAACTGTCAACCATGAGGGACGATGGATCGTCCTCCTCCGTTTCGACTGCCCCCAAAAGTTTGTCATCATCCTCCGCCGACTCCATGATGCCATGCAAGCCGTGATTCTGACCAACGGATCCACCACATCCGGACTGGGGTCAAACAGGGCTGCATCATCGCGCCAATGCTCTTCTCGATCTTCCTTGCTGCAATGCTCCAGCTCACTATCAACAAGCTCCCCGCTGGAGTGGAACTAAACTATAGAACCAATGGGAACCTGTTCAACTTTCGCCGCCTCCAGGCCAGATTCAAAATCGTCCCATCCTCTGTAATCGAATTACAGTACATGGACGACGCTTGCGTCTACGCACACTCAGAGGTCAAACTCCAAGTCATCATCAACAGCTTCACCGAGGCATACGAAAGCATGGGCCTTACGCTAAACATTTGTAAGGCAAAGGTCCTGCACGAGCCTGACCCCGCCACACAGCACTGCCCCCCAAAATCCACGGCTCGGCCTTGGACAACGTGGACCATTATCCATACCTCGGGAGATTACTATCAGCAAGGGCAGACATCGATGACTAGGTCCAACACTGCCTCCAGTGTGCCAGCGCAGCCTTTGATCGCCTGAGGAAGAGAGTGTTCGAAGACCAGGAGCTGAAATCTGGCACCAGGTTTATGCCCTTTTATATGGCTCAGAGACGTGGACTATATACAGCAGGCACCACCAGTGCTGCCTCCGCAAGATCCTGCAAATCCACTGGTAGAATAGACGCACCAACATCAGCGTTCTCGCTCAGGCCAACATCCCCAGCATTGAACCACTGACCACACTCGACCAGCTCCGTTGGGCGGGCCACATCGTCTGCATGCCTGACACGAGATTCCCAAAGCAAGCGCTCTACTCAGAACTCCTATAGAGAGTATATTTCCACTCATAGGGGTAATTAAAACAAGGAGGCATAGTCTCAGAATAAGGGGTTGCCATTTAAAACTAAGATGAGGAGGAATTTCTGCTCTCAAAGGGTTGTAAATCTATGGAATCCTCTGCCCCAGAGACCTGTGGAGGCTGAGTCATTGAATATATTTAAGGCGGAGATAGACAGATTTTTAAATGATAAGGGAATGAAGGGTTATGGGGAACGGGCAGGGAAGTGGAACTGAGTACATGACCAGGTCAGCCATGATCTTATTAAATGGCGTAGTAGGCTCGAGTGGTCCAATGGCCTACTCCTGCTCCTATTTCTTGTGTTCTTGTGCTCTTGTGTACACAGCAAGCGAGCCCCAGGTGGACAGAGGAAACTTTTCAAGGACACCCTCAAAGCCTCCTTGATAAATTGCAACATCCCCATCAGCATCTGGGAGTCCCTGGCCAAAGACCCAAAGTGGAGGAAGAGCATCTGGGAGGGCGCTGAGTACCTTGAGTCTCGTCGCCGAGAGCATGCAGAAACCAAGCGCAGGCAGCGGAAGGAGCGTGCGGCAAACCAGTCCCACCCACCCTTTCCTTCAACCACTGTCTGCCCCACCTGTGACAGAGACTGTAATTCCTGTATTGGACTGTTCAGCCACCGGAGAATTCACTTTTACAGTGGAAGCAAGTCTTCTTCGACTTCGAGGGACAGCCTATGCATGATGAATGAAAAAGAGCTATCCAACTAATCCCACTCGGCCGCCCTTTCCCCGTGGCCGTGCAAACTTTTTCCCTTAAAGTATTTATTCAATTCTCTTTTGAATGTTACTATTGAATCTGCCTCCACCACCCTTTCAGACAATGCATTCCAGATTGCAACAACTCGCTGTGTAAAAGCAATGTCCTCATGTTGCCTCTGGTTCTTTTGCCAATCATTTTAAATCTGTGTTGTCTGGTTACCGACCCTTCATAGAATAGTACAGGGAATAGTACACAACAGGATGAGGCCATCTGGCCCATCAAGCCTGCGCCTCCTGTCACGGGAAACCGTTTCTCCTTACTTGCACTATCAAAGCCATTCATGATTTAGAACAACTCTGTCAAATCTCCTCTTAACTTTCTCTGCTCTCCACATAACTGAAGTTCCTCATTGCTGGCATCATTCGAGTAAATTTCTTCTGGCCCAGAATGGAATGCAATATTCCAGCTGAGGCCTAACCAGTGTTTTATAAAGCTATGGCATAACTTCCTTGTTTTTGTGCCCGAAGCCCCTATTAATGAAGCCCAGGATCCCGTCTGCTTTTTTAACAGCCTTCTCAACTTGAATGCCACCTTCGAAGCTTTGTACATATGGCCTCACATCGCTTTGTTCCTGCACCCCCTGTTAATACTGCATTATTTCGTTTATATTGCCTCTCCTCATTCTTCCTTCCAAAATGTATCACTTCACACTTCTTTGCATTAAACTTCACCTGCCACGTGTCTGCCCATTTCACCAGTTCGCCGATGTCCTCCTGAAGTCTGTTACTATCCTTCTCATTGTTTACTACATTTTTGAGTTATGTATCATCTGCAAACTTTGAAATTATGTCCTGTATACCCAAGTCCAGGTCATTACTATACATCAAAAAGAGCAGTGGCCTGAATATCCACCCCTCGGGACACCACTGCACACTTTAATCCAGTCTGAAAAACATCCGTTCACCACTACTCGCTGCTTTCTGTCCCTTAGTCAATTTCGTATCCATGCTGCCACTGTCCCTTTAATCGAATTGGCCTCAATTTTGCTGACAAGTCTATTCTGTGGTACTTTGTCAAACGCCATTTGAATATCCAAATACAGAACATCAGCTGCATTACCCTCATCAACCCTCTCCGTTAAAGTCGTACCAGTAGTTTAAACCTCTGCTCCTTTGATAGTATCGCTGTAGAATGTTCCATTTAAGAAATAAAGAAAGAAAGAAAGACTTGCATTTATATAGCGCTTTTCATGATCACTGGACATCTCAAAGCACCTTACAGCCAATGAAATACTTTTGGAGTGTAGTCACTGTTGTAATGTAGGAACGACGCCTGCGTCTGCGCACATACAGAGGCTGAGCTCTAGGACATAGTCGACGTATTTATTGAGGCGTACGAAAGCATGAGCCTTACGTTAAACATCAGCAAGACAAAGATCCTCCACCAGCCTGTCCTTATCGCACAGCACTGTCCCCCAGTCATCAAGATCCACGGCGCGGCCCTGGACAACGTGGACCACTTCCCATATCTCGGGAGCCTCCTATCAACAAAAGCAGGCATTGACAACGAGTTCCAACACCGCCTCCAGTGCGCCAGTGCAGCCTTTGGCCGCCTGAGGAAAAGAGTGAACCACAACATAGAAACATAGAAACATAGAAAATAGGTGCAGGAGTAGGCCATTCGGCCCTTCTAGCCTGCACCGCCATTCAATGAGTTCATGGCTGATCATGCAACTTCAGTACCTCATTCCTGCTTTCTCACCATACCCCTTGATCCCCCGCGTAGTAAGGACTTCATCTAACTCCTTTTTGAATATATTTAGTGAATTGGCCTCAACTACTTTCTGTGGTAGAGAATTCCACAGGTTCATCACTCTCTGGGTGAAGAAGTTTCTCCTCATCTCGGTCCTAAATGGCTTATCCCTTATCCTTAGACTGTGACCCCTGGTTCTGGACTTCCCCAACATTGGGAACATTCTTCCTGCATCTAACCTGTCTGAACCCGTCAGAATTTTAAATGTTTCTATGAGGTCCCCTCTCATTCTTCTGAACTCCAGTGAATACAAGTCCAGTTAATCCAGTCTTTCTTGATAGATCAGTCCCGCCATCCCGGGACTCAGTCTGGTGAACCTTCGCTGCACTCCCTCAATAGCAAGAATGTCCTTCCTCAAGTTAGGAGACCAAAACTGTACACAATACTCCAGGTGTGGCCTCACCAAGGCCCTGTACAACTGTAGCAACACCTCCCTGCCCCTGTACTCAAATCCCCTCGCTATGAAGGCCAACATGCCATTTGCTTTCTTAACCGCCTGCTGTACCTGCATGCCAACCTTCAATGACTGATGTACCATGACACCCAGGTCTCATTGCACCTCCCCTTTTCTTAATCTGTCACCATTCAGATAATAGTCTGTCTCTCTGTTTTTACCACCAAAGTGGATAACCTCACATTTATCCACATTATACTTCATCTGCCATGCATTTGCCCACTCACGTAACCTATCCAAGTCACTCTGCAGTCTCAAAGCATCCTCCTCGCAGCTCACACTGCCACCTAACTTAGTGTCATCCGCAAATTTGGAGATACTACATTTAATCCCCTCGTCTAAATCATTAATGTACAGTGTAACAGTGTAAACAGCTGGGGGCCCCAGCACAGAACCTTGCGGTACCCCACTAGTAACTGCCTGCCATTCTGAAAAGTACCCATTTACTCCTACTCTTTGCTTCCTGTCTGACAACCAGTTCTCAATCCATGTCAGCAAACTACCCCCAATCCCATGTGCTTTAACTTTGCACATTAATCTCTTGTGTGGGACCTTGTCGAACGCCTTCTGAAAGTCCAAATATACCACATCAACTGGTTCTCCCTTGTCCACTCTACTGGAAACATCCTCAAAAAATTCCAGAAGATTTGTCAAGCATGATTTCTCTTTCACAAATCCATGTTGCCTTGGACCTATCATGTCACCTCTTTCCAAATGCGCTGCTATGACATCCTTAATATTTGATTCCATCATTTTACCCACTACTGAGGTCAGGCTGACCGGTCTATAATTCCCTGTTTTCTCTCTACCTCCTTTTTTAAAAAGTGGGGTTACATTGGCTACCCTCCACTCGATAGGAACTGATCCAGAGTCAATGGAATGTTGGAAAATGACTGTCAATGCATCCGCTATTTCCAAAGCCACCTCCTTAAGTACTCTGGGATGCAGTCCATCAGGCCCTGGGGATTTATCAGCCTTCAATCCCATCAATTTCCCCAACACAATTTCCCGACTAATAAGGATTTCCCTCAGTTCCTCCTCCTTACTAGACCCTCTGACCCCTTTTATTTCCGGAAGGTTGTTTGTGTCCTCCTTAGTGAATACCGAACCAAAGTACTTGTTCAATTGGTCTGCCATTTCTTTGTTCCCCGTTATGACTTCCCCTGATTCTGACTGCAGGGGACCTACGTTTGTCTTTACTAACCTTTTTCTCTTTACATATCTATAGAAACTTTTGCAATCAGTCTTAATGTTCCCTGCAAGCTTTTTCTTGTACTCCATTTTCCCTGCCCTAATCAAACCCTTTGTCCTCCTCTGCTGAGTTCTAAATTTCTCCCAGTCCCCGGGTTCGCTGCTATTTCTGGCCAATTTGTATGCCACTTCCTTGGCTTTAATACTATTCCTGATTTCCCTTGATAGCCACGGTTGAGCCACCTTCCCTTTTTTATTTTTACGCCAGACAGAAATGTACAATTGTTGTATTTCATCCATGCGGTCTCTAAATGTCTGCCATTGCCCATCCACAGTCAACCCCTTAAGTATCATTCGCCAATCTATCCTAGCCAATTCACGCCTCATACCTTCAAAGTTACCCTTCTTTAAGTTCTGGACCATGGTCTCTGAATTAACTGTTTCATTCTCCATCCTAATGCAGAATTCCACCATATTGTGGTCACTCTTCCCCAAGGGGCCTCGCACAACGAGATTGCTAATTAATCCTCTCTCATTACACAACACCCAGTCTAAGATGGCCTCCCCCCTAGTTGGTTCCTTGACATATTGGTCTAGAAAACCATCCCTTATGCACTCCAGGAGATCCTCCTCCACCGTATTGCTTCCAGTTTGGTTAGCCCAATCTATGTGCATATTAAAGTCACCCATTATAACTGCTGCACCTTTATTGCATGCACCCCTAATTTCCTGTTTGATTCCCTCCCCAACATCACTACTACTGTTTGGAGGTCTGTACACAACTCCCACTAACGTTTTTTGGCCTGTGTTTGAAGACTAGGCCCTCAAAATTACCACCAAGCTGATGGTCTACAGGGCTGTAGTAATACCTGCCCTCCTGTATGGCTCAGAGACATGGACCATGTGCAGTAGACACCTGGGCAGGCCACATAGTTCGATTGCCAGACTCGAGACTCCCAAAGCAAGTGCTCTATTCGGAACTCCTTCACGGGAAACGAGCCAAAGGTGGGCAGCGGAAACGTTACAAGGACACCCTCAAAGCCTCCCTGATAAAGTGCAACATCCCCACTGACACTTGGGAGTCCTTGGCCAAAGACCGCCCAAAGTGGAGAAAGCGCCTCCGGGAGGGCGCTGAGCACCTCGAGTCTCATTGCCGAGAGCATGCAGAAATCAAGCGCAGGCAGCGGAAAGAGCGTGCAGCAAACCCGTCCCACCCACCCTTCACTCAACGACTGTCTTCCCCATCTGTGACAGGGACTATGGTTCTCGTATTGAACTGTTTAGCCACCTAAGAACTCATGTTAAGTGTGGAAGCAAGTCTTCCTCGATTCCGATGGACTGCCTATGATGATGATGGATGATGAATGTAGGAAATGCGGCCGTCAACTTGCGCACAGCAAGCTCCCACAAAGAGCATTGTGATAATGACCAGATAATCTGTTTTTGTGATGTTGATTGAGGGATAAATATTGGCCAGGATACCGGGAATAACTCCCCTGCTCTTCTTTAAAATAGTGCCGTGGGATCTTTTACGTCCGCTTGAAAGAGTAGACGGGGCCTCGGTTTAACGTCTCATCCGAAACACGGCACCTCTGACAGTGCTGCACTCCCTCAGCACTGCACTGGAGTGTCAGCCTAGATTTTTTTTTATGTGCTCAAGTTCCTGCAGTGGGACTTGAACCCACTTGCTTAATGCTTGCTTCCTCAATTACTATGATAGTACATTGATGCAGGAGGGTGACGGCTACGAAGAGGACGACTGGATTTGACGTCACCCAAATCCATGTCGGTGATTGGAGCGTGGGCAGGTACAGCAGTAGCGGCGAGGTCGGGGCAAAGGAATGGCAAGAGTTCGTAGAGGGACGTGATCGGGGCCCAGGAGAGGCGAGGGCCTAGGGGTAGCACAGGCCAGCCCACACTGCGATATGTGTGCGCACTGGGTCCGTGCAGCAGAGCTGGTCTCCAGTCGTCTTGGGTAACCCTTGCCACTGGACCAAGACCTAGCTCTGTCAAGCCCCTATGTTGGCTGGTGTGTAACGGCCACCCCTCATTAAAAAAAATCCAGGCACAGGCATCTTCCACCCTTCACCTGGAATATTAGGTCCTTCATTGAAATACCTGTGAACACATCCCTTTTTGGCATGGAAGCAAGTCATCCTCGTTTCGAGGGCCTGCCTTATGATGATGATGATGACATTGATGTGGTCAAGTACAGATACATGGGGTGCTTTTGCACTCTCTTGGTGACATCTTGGTGTCAGAAGGCCTTGAAGCCTCAAAGCTGCTAAAAAATAGATTATCTGGTCATTATCATGTTACTCTCCTTGATAAAATGCAACATCCCCACCGACACCTGGGAGTCCCTGGCCCAAGACTGCCCTAGGTGGAGGAGATGCATCCGGGAGGGCGCTGAGCACCTCGAGTCTCGTCGCCGAGAGCATGCAGAAAACAGGCGCAGGCAGCGGAAGGAGCGTGCGGCAAACCAGATTCCCCACCCACCCTTTCCTTCAACCACTGTCTGTCCCACCTGTGACAGAGACTATAATTCCCGTATTGGACTGTTCAGTCACCTGAGAACTCACTTTTGGAGTGGAAGCAAGTCTTCCTCGATTTCAAGGGACTGCCTGTGATGACTGTCTGTGGGAGCTTGCTGAGTGTAAATTGGCTGCCCCAGTTCCTACATTACAACAGTGACCACACTTCAAAAAGTACCTCATTGGCTGTAAAGTGCGATGGGACATCCCGAGATTGTGAAAGGCGCTATATAAATGCAAGTCTATCTTTCTTTCTTACTCTGCGCCATAATGTCAGACTGCAATAAGATCATCCCACAGATTAGGTTTGCAGTGTCTTAAAATATACGGAAAGGCCTTTTATTTATAATTCACTGGTGCAGGTGTCACTGTGCGGTAAACAATGTTATTGAAAGCTTTCCCCATCTTTCTAATGCAGCAGGATGTTCCAGCTGGCTCCAGTCCATCTTACTGCTGGAACCTTCTGTGATGAATACAAGAAGCATCCATCAGCAGCTGAATTCAAGTTCAACACATGTCTGCGTGTTTTCTCTCTTATGCTTAACTCTGCAACAGGTGCCAGTAGCAGCGGATCTCGGGGGGGGCACGGTGCCAAGCATTGGGGATTTCAATATTGTATTTTGTATATTAGATCCAAGCTTAAAGATCTAGCCTCAGTACAAATCTTTGGGGCGGGGTGGGTAGTGGGAGGTGGGGGCGTTGTCTCCCAGATAAGCTAAACAGTTCTGTCAATTATTATTTTTTCAAATACCCTCAATCAATAGCAACTGGTTAATCAAATCAAATGATTGACAGAGCAAACTACTTTTTGCAGATTGGTTGTTTTTATTGGTTCATGGGATGTGAGCATCGCTGGCAAGGCCGGCGTTTATTGCTCGTCCCTAATTGTCCTCAAGTGGCTTACTAGGCCATTTCAAAGGGGAATTAAGAGTCAACCACATTGCTGTGGGTCTGGAGTCACCATATAGGCCAGAACGGGTAAGGACGGCAGATTTCCTTCCCTAAAGGACATTAGTGAACCAGATGGGTTTTTACAACAATCCGGTAGTTTCATGGTCACCATTATTGATACCAGCTTTTTATTCCAGACTTATTAATAACTGAATTTAAATTCCCCAGCTGCCGCGGTGGGATTTGGACTCACATCTCCGGATCAGTAACCCAGGCCTCAGAATTACTAGTCCACTGACATAACTACTATGCTACTGTACCCGTACCCAGCAAGTAATCAGGAAGGCAAATGGAATGTTGGCCTTTATTGCAAGGGGGATGGAGTATAAAAGCAGAGAAGTCCTGCTACAACTGTACAGGGTATTGGTGAGACCACATCTGGAGTACTGCGTACAGTTTTGGTCTCCGTATTTAAGGAAGGATACACTTGCATTGGAGGCTGTTCAGAGAAGGTTCACTGGGTTGTTTCCGGAGATGAGGGGATTGACTTATGAGGAGAGGCTGAGTAGGTTGGGCCTATACACATTAGAGTTCAGAAGAATGAGAGGTGATCTTATTGAAACTTATAAGATCATGAGCAGGCTCGACAAGGTGGATGCAGAGAGGATATTTCCACTTATAGGGGAAGCAAAAAACTAGGAGATATAGTCTTAGAATAAGGGACCCCCCCCATTTAAAACTGAGATGAGGAGAAATTTCTTCTCTGAGGGTTGTAAATCTATGGAATTCTCTACCCTAGATAGCTGTGGAGACTGGGTCATTGAATATATTTCAGGTGGAGATAGACAGACTTTTGAGCGATAAGGAAGTAAAGGGTTATGGGGAGCGGGCAGGGAAGTGGAGCTGAGTCCATGATCAGATCAGCCATGATTTTATTGAATTACGGAGCAGGCTTGAGGGGTCAAATGGCCTACTCCTGCTCCTATTTCTTATGTTCTTATATTAGGTCCAGTACACTGGACCAAGAGGTAGGAGAGAACTGGGAAGGTGATAGGTCACACAGCGTAGCAAACTTTCAACACTGGTTTGGCAGGAACGCATGCCCAGTGCGTAACAGCTGCAAAATCTCTGAATTGAAATGCATTTAATGACTCTTACAGGCAAAGAGAGTTCAGTTTCGGGAAATAATGGATTTCCCTCTTGAGATTCCATTGTTCCTGTTCTTTCAAGCGAATAATGAAAAGTATAAGTTCCGACAAACAAGAGCTACACCTGTTTCTGGCTGTAGCAAAAATCACCTCAAACAAAAGGTGGGTAATGAATAATGTTAATCAGGGCTGGGGTGATCTCCTGGGCTATTTTCGATGGCCTAAGGGGTTCGGAGAGGAGTTTTCCAGATTCCATCTCCTTCCTTGACCACTGTCTGAGGCATTACTAGACTGTTTGAAACCTCCGCGTCCTACTTGGCTCTGAGCTAAGCTTCTGACCCCATACCCTCTTGTCACTTGTCCAGGCCTCTGGATTACTAGTCCAACAACATGCCCTGTCAACAAAATAAGATCAATGACCAGCATTGCCGCTTTTGAATTCGTATTACTTTGTATTTTAATGCATTCAAACTGCTTTCGCAGTTACAGATTCACCTGCATGAGTTTGGGAGGCTGCTCTTCAAAGCATATTGTTCGAAATGCAGTCCTCACCACTTACACCATCCATGCTTATCACAGACCTATGGCAGGCAAACAGCGTTGACCAGTCGCCGCTGCCATTAAAGTCAAATACAAAGCACTACATATAATGTAATAAGCGCATGGTTATTTTGGGAAACTCAAGATGCACGTACCCTGTACTTATCGATTTAAAAGGCTCTGTTGATGCCAGGCAAAGCCAGGTTCTCAGACAGTTTCAATGAGCCGGATGTTGACCTTGGGCAATAGTGTTGACCTCGGAACTCCTTCACGGCAAACGAGCCAAAAGTGGGCAGAGGAAACGTTTCAAGGACACCCTCAAAGCCTCCCTGATAAAGTGCAACATCCCCACTGACACCTGGGAGTCCCTGGCCAAAGACTGCCCTAAGTGGAGGAAGTGCATCCGGGAGGGCGCTGAGCAACTCGAGTCTCGTCGCCGATTGCACGCAGAAATCAAGCGCAGGCAGCGGAAAGAGCGTGCGGCAAACCTGTCCCACCCATCTTTTCCTTCAACCACTGTCTGTGCCACCTGTGACAGGGACAGTGGTTCTCGAATTGGACTGTTCAGCCACCTAGGGACTCATTTTAAGAGTGGAAGCAAGTCTTCCTCGATTCCGAGGGACTGCCTATGATGATGATGATGATGAAGTCAAATACAAAGGCACTGCATATAATGTATTAAGCGCATGGTCATTTTGGGCAGCTCAAGATGCACATACTCTGTACTTAGCTCTTTAAAAGGCTCTGCTGATGTCAGACACAGCCAGGTCCGCAGGCAGTTTCAATGAGCCGGGTGCTGACTTTGGGCGATAGTGCAAAACGGGCTAGATAGGATCAGCTGCCTATTATACATCTCTCCCCATTTTCATTTCCATCGAAGTCAATGGATGGCTGCCTCAGAGCAAGCCAATCTTGCAGTGGGGGCCTCAACCAGGCGTGAGGCCCTCTATTTGCATATTTAAAGAGCCTAACACTAATGTTAATTTTAGCTACTCAGTCGTGCAACCGGCCAGCGCTCTGGAGGTACCGCGCTGCTGGCTCACCGTCTTTTGATGGGGAAAACCGCGCACGCACGGAATTCTGAATTGGCTGCACAGCCTGTTAAAGGGATTGCGCGCTCCCCCACCCAAAATTAGAGGGAATATTGGCGAACAACTGTTTCAGGCAGGTGCACCTTTGCAAACAAGAAGCTTAAAAACAGAAGCTTCGCGGCCAAATTTCTAGGCCTACCGCTTGGGATGATGTCACACAGGAGAGGGCCAAGGATAGATCGGGGGTGGGAAGAGATTCCATTGCAGGAGATTCTCAGGCCCTGACTGGGTAAGTAAGAGTGGAACCAGGCGAGGGCAGTCCCACTGAGCTGGACAAAGGAAAGGCACTGGACGAGGATGGTGCAGTCGACCGTGTCAAAGGGTGCAGGGAGGTCGAGCAGGAAGAGGAGTATTTGTGCACCATGGTGACAGTCACAGGTTGTAATTTTTGACTTTGAGATTCATTTCAGTGCTGGGACAGGGGGCGGAAATCTGAATGGCGAGATTGGAGAAATTCAAACATGACATTGCAGGAAAAATAGATTGATTTAGGAGGCGACAAAACATTCAAGGCCTTTGGAAAGGAAAGGGAGGTTGGAGATGGGCGGTAATTTGCAAAGTACCAGAAGTCTCAAAGGTGAATTTTTTGAAGATGGATTGATGGCAGCAGATTTGAAAGGGAGGGGGACAGTAACTGAGGAGAAGGGTCCAGGTCAAGAGAGCAGGACTTTGGCCTCAGAGAGAAGATGAGCTCAGAGAGAGCACGAGGTGGGCAAGGGGGAGAGAGGGGTGCGACAGAGGCATCCAAGGGGGAGAGAGGGGTGTGACAGAGGCATCCAAGGGGGAGAGAGGGGTGCGACAGAGGCATCCAAGGGGGAGAGAGGGGTGTGACAGAGGCATCCAAGGGGGAGAGAGGGGTGCGACAGAGGCATCCAAGGGGGAGAGAGGGGTGTGACAGAGGCATCCAAGGGAGAGAGATGGGTGCGACAGAGGCATCCAAGGGGGAGAGAGGGGTGCGACAGAGGCATCCAAGGGGGAGAGAGGGGTGCGACAGAGGCATCCAAGGGGGAGAGAGGGGTGCGACAGAGGCATCCAAGGGGGAGAGAGGGGTGTGACAGAGGCATCCAAGGGGGAGAGAGGGGTGCGACAGAGGCATCCAAGGGGGAGAGAGGGGTGCGACAGAGGCATCCAAGGGCGAGAGAGGGGTGCGACAGAGGCATCCAAGGGGGAGAGAGGGGTGCGACAGAGGCATCCAAGGGGGAGAGAGGGGTGTGACAGAGGCATCCAAGGGGGAGAGAGGGGTGTGACAGAGGCATCCAAGGGGGAGAGAGGGGTGTGACAGAGGCATCCAAGGGGGAGAGAGGGGTGTGACAGAGGCATCCAAGGGGGAGAGAGGGGTGTGACAGAGGCATCCAAGGGGGAGAGAGGGGTGTGACAGAGGCATCCAAGGGGGAGAGAGGGGTGTGACAGAGGCATCCAAGGGGGAGAGAGGGGTGTGACAGAGGCATCCAAGGGGGAGAGAGGGGTGTGACAGAGGCAGCTGAACAGATGCTCTCAATAATAGTGACAAAGAGGTCCGTGGGCTCCTTGCATCTGTTGTTGGAGGTGAGATTGGAGGGGATGGAGGAGTGATGCCCCTTTCTGCTCCCGCAGGTGGATGTGAATGATCCCATGGCACTATTTTGCGGAAGAGCAAGGGAGTTCTCCCTGGTGTCTTGGCCAATATTTATCCCTCAATCAACATAACAAGGACAGATTATCTAACCATTATCACATTGATGTTTGTGTGGGAGCTTGCTGTGCGCAAATTGGCTGCCGCATTTCCTACATTACAACAGTGACTACACTTCAAAAAAAAGCACTTCATTGGCTGTAAAGCGCTTTGGGACGTTGTGAAAGGCGCGATATCTTACTGAACGCTTAAAGCTCTGCAGTTATAAACCGTATTCCAGTATCGGGAGTAAATTCCTCATGAATAGGGCAATGAGCCAAAGTTAAGGAATAATAGTCCGCTATAATCTTCTGCCCAGATCTGACTAATAATGTCGTTATAATCAAGGGTTCTTTCCTTTGAGTTGGATTCTAAAGCTGGCAACACTCACAGGAAGACCCTTCCTTGCTGATATCCTTGCTCAATGCCGGACCTCCCCTCCTCTTTGTTTGTTCTTTCCTTGTTGTCCTTCACGGATTCCGTCAAGAATCTCACTGTTTGTTGTGGCAACAATTATTCTTACTTCCTGGTACGTCAATTAATAAGCCATTCATTCCTGAGAACTCTCCTCGTACAGCGCATTATTCTCTCAGCTCATCATTTTATTATACCTGAGAACTGCTTGAACTTTTCTATCTGTGATTGATGCTTCTCTGATGAATGCAAATCCCCTTCCAGACATCGGTGTGCTGGCTGTAACTGATTCAGCACAGGCTCGCACTTTACTCTTAGTGTACTGGCTGGGCGGGAAGGGTTAAAATCAGTCCAATGTCGTGCAGAATGGACCGTTTCTGTTCTGTAATATTCTATGATTCAATGAGGACAAGTATCTTGAAGTCGATAATCTGAGACACTGGAAGCAGTGGGGTCTGGTGAGGTCAAGGTGATGGGAATTCCCAAATAAGTGCCCAAAAATCCCACTACCAGTCTTTACTGGCCGAAATATCACCAACATAAAGTCACCAAATGAGTCTTTGCTAATCTCTCATTGCTCTCATGTAACAGACCCACTTTGATAACCGACCATGAATATATCATCTCCCCCATCCCCCGATCACTTGCACTCATTTCTGTTACATATGAATAAAGAGTCTAACGGGATACTGTGAGCTCAAAGTAAAGTGTGACCTTAGTCTTTTATTACAGGTCTCCAGATTGCCTCTCCAGCCTGTGAGGCCTCCTTAAGTACCTGTGCTCCCAAGGAATTGTGGGATCCCTTGGGAGTCCAGGGGATGAGCTCTCTGGTGGCTGTACAAGGTATACACATTTACATACATAACAACACTCTCCCCCAAAGTCAACAGTGTAACTATTTACAAGGTGAGTCGATCTGGGGCCTTTCTTTACCTGGTTGATTGTCTCGGTGCAAATGCTGGTTTTGCTGAATTGTTTGTTGGGCCCTCGCTGGGCTGCTGTGTAGCTAACCTTGCTGGGCTGCCTGGTGTAGTGAGTCCTGCTGGGCTGCTGTGGATGATGGGTTCTGCTTCATGGCTAACCGCCGTGCCGGTTGCCACTGGTGTGTATGTTGGGGGGGTCAAAGAAGGCTCCAAAGTGGGTTGCTCAGCATAGTCCGTAAATCTGAGTTTGATTTGGTCCAAGTGTTTCCGGTGAACGAGTACATTTAAAAGTTTGATCCGAAACACTCTGCTCCCCTCTTTGGCCACAATAGTGCCGGGAAGCCACTTGAGACTTGTGATTAATGTGCAAAGTTAAAGCACTTGGGATTGGGGGTAATGTGCTGACATGGATTGAGAACTGGTTGTCAGACAGGAAGCAAAGAGTAGGAGTAAATGGGTACTTTTCAGAATGGCAGGCAGTGACTAGTGGGGTACCGCGAGGTTCTGTGCTGGGGCCCCAGCTGTTTACATTGTACATTAATGATTTAGACGAGGGGATTAAATGTAGTATCTCCAAATTTGCGGATGACAATAAGTTGGGTGGCAGTGTGAGCTGCGAGGAGGATGCTATGAGGCTGCAGAGTGACTTGGATAGGTTAGGTGAGTGGGCAAATGCATGGCAGATGAAGTATAATGTAGATAAATGTGAGGTTATCCACTTTGGTGGTAAAAACAGAGAGACAGACTATTATCTGAATGGTGACAGATTAGGAAAAGGGGAGGTGCAACGAGACCTGGGTGTCATGGTACATCAGTCATTGAAGGTTGGCATGCAGGTACAGCAGGCGGTTAAGAAAGCAAATGGCATGTTGGCCTTCATAGCGAGGGGATTTGGTACAGGGGCAGGGAGGTGTTGATCAGTTGTACAGGGCCTTGGTGAGGCCACACCTGGAGTATTGTGTACAGTTTTGGTCTCCTAACTTGAGGAAGGACATTCTTGCTATTGAGGGAGTGCAGCGAAGGTTCACCAGACTGATTCCCGGGATGGCGGGACTGACATATCAAGATCAACTGGGCTTGTATTCACTGGAGTTCAGAAGAATGAGAGGGGATCTCATAGAAACATTTAAAATTCTGACGGGTTTAGACAGGTTAGATGCAGGAAGAATGTTCCCAATGTTGGGGAAGTCCAGAACCAGGGGTCACAGTCTAATGATAAGGAGTAAGCCATTTAAGACCGAGATGAGGAGAAACTTCTTCACCCAGAGAGTGGTGAACCTGTGCAATTCTCTACCACAGAAAGTTGTTGAGGCCAATTCACTAAATATATTCAAAAAGGAGTTAGATGTAGTCCTTACTACTAGGGGGATCAAGGGGTATGGTGAGAAAGCAGGAATGGGGTACTGAAGTTGCATGTTCAACCATGAACTCATTAAATGGCGGTGCAGGTTAGAAGGGCCGAATGGCTTACTCCTGCACCTATTTTCTATGTTTCTATGTTTCTATGAGACCTTGTCCATAATTAAATACAAATACAGGATCATTGATTTCAATTTCGTGTGACACATTTGCGCTATCATGACATGTACTTTGTTGAAGCCGCCTGCTCTCTACCTGTTCATGTAGATTAGGGTGAACTAACGAGAGCCTTGTATTAAGTGCCCTTTTCATGAACAGTTCAGCAGGTGGAATCCCAGTGAGAGAGTGGGGTCTCGTGCGGTAGCTAAGCAGAACTTGGGATTGGCGAGTCTGCAGTGAGCCTTTAGTTACCCTCTTCAAGCCTTGCTTGATAGTTTTCACCGCTCTCTCTGCTTGACCGTTGGATGCTGGTTTGAACAGGCAGATGTGACATGTTTGATCCCATTACGGGTCATGAACTGGTAAAACATGGCCCGTTGTCGCTCACCAGCACATCGGGTACTCCATGCGTAGCAAACATGGCCCAGTCTTTCAGTAGTGGCAGCGGACGTGCTTGCCGACATTATTTCTTGTTCAATCCACTTGGAATAGGCATCTACAACCACAAGGAACATTTTACCCAAAAACAGGCCTGCAGAGTCGACATGGACCCTGGACCACGGTGGAGGGCCAAGACCATAAACTTAGTGGCGCCTCCCTGGGTGCATTGCTTAACTGCAAGCAGGTGTTACATCTGTGAACGCAGGACTCTAAGTCCACATCGATGCCGCTTTCGTCATTACGATGCCTGGGTGGGTACTGTGGAGGTCACTGATGAAAGTGTCTCTACCCTTCTTGGGGATCGCTACCCAATTGTCCCACAGAAAGCAATCAGCTTGTATAGACATTTCATCTTTGCGTGCTGGTACAGCTTTAACTCTTCCTGCATTTCCACTGGGACACTGGACCAGCTCCCGTGAAGCAAACAATTTTTTACTTGGGAGAGTAAGGGGTCCTGGCTCATCCAGGTTCTAATCTGTCGGGCTGTTACGGGTGATTGCTCACTCTCAAATGCTTCCATAACCATGACTAAATCTGTGGGCTGTGCCATTTCCACCCCCGTGGTGGGCACTGGCAGCCTACTGAGAGCACCGGCACAGTTTTCTGTGCCTAGCCTGTGGCGGATGGCGTAGTTGTATGCAGACAATGTGAGCGCCCATTTCTGGATGCGGGTCGTGCATTCGTATTTATCCCTTTACTCTCGGAAAACAGGGATATAAGTGGCTTATGGTGCGTTTCCAATTCAAATTTTAGTCCAAACAGATACTGAGGCATTTTCTTTACCCCATAGACACAGGCTAACGCTTCTTTTTCAATCATGCTGTAGGCTCTCTCAGCCTTAGACAGACTTCTGGATGCATAAGTAACCGGTTGCAATTTCCCAGATTCATTAGCTTGTTGCAATACACACTGGACGCCGTACAACGACGCTTCACATGCTAGTACCAAACACTTACATGGATCATACAACACAAGCAATTTGTTTGAGCATAACAATTTTCTAGCTTTTACAAAGCATTTTCTTGGCTTTTGCCCCATATCCATTCGTCTTCTTTATGCAGTAAGGCATGCAGTGGTTCGAACAGTGTGCTGAGACTCGGTAGGAAGTTACCAAAGTAGTTCAGGAGTCCTAGAAACAACCGCAGCTCCGTTACATTCTGTGGCCTCGGTGCGTTCTCGATTGCCTCCGTCTTCGAATCGGTGGGCCTGATGCCTTCCGCTGCGATTCTTCTTCCCAGGAACTCCACTTCAGGCGCCAGGAAAACGCACTTCGAACGCTTCAACCTGAGCCTCACGTGGTTGAGTCGACTCAGAACCTCCTCCAGGTTCTGCAGATGCTCGAATGTGTCCCGACCTGTAAACAAGATATCGTCCTGGAAGACCACCGTGCGCGGGACCGACTTCAGTAAACTTTCCATGTTTCTCTAGAATATCGCCGCGACTGATTGAATCCCAAACGGGCATCTGTTGTAAATAGAGAGACTTTTGTGCGTGTTGATGCAGGTGAGGCCCTTCGATGATTTCTCCAGCTCCTGCATCATGTAGGCCGAGGTCAAGTCCAGCTTCGTGAACGTCCTTCCTCCCGCCAGCGTAGCAAAAAGGTCGTCGGCCTTTGGTAATCGGTATTGATCCTGCAGGGAGAAACAATTGATAGCTACTTTGCAATCACCACAGATTCTGACGCTGCCGTCTCCCTTGAGGACTGGGACAATTGGACTGGCCCACTCGTTGAATTCGATCGACGAAATGATGCCCTCTTGTTGCAGCCTGTCCAGCTCGATCTCCACCCTTTCTCTCGTCATGTAAGGTACCGCTCTCGCCTTGTGATGGATGGGTTGCACCCCCTGAATCAGGTGGATCTGCACTTTTGCTCCTTGGAACTTCTTGATGCCTGGTTCGAACAGCGAAGGGAACTGGTTTAAGACCTGGGCACATGCAGTGTCGTCAGCGGGCGAGAGTGCTCGGACATCGGCCCAGTTCCAGTGTATCTTTCCCAGCCAGCTCCTGCCGAGCAGCGTGGGACTTTCACCCGGTACCACCCAGAGTGATAGCTTGTACACCGCTCCATCGCAGGAGACCTTTACAGTAGCACTGCCAATTAATGGAATCAGTTCCTTTGTGGAAGTTCTCAGTTTCGTGCAAATGGGAGTCAAGACTGTTCTTGAGGCCTTACTGCAACACAATTTTTCTAAAGTCTTTTTGCTCATAATGGACTGGCTTGCACCCATGTCCAGCTCCATTGACACCGGAAGTCCATTTAATTCAACCTTCAGCATTATCGGGGGACACTTTGTGTTAAATGTGTGCACCCCATATACCTCTGCCTCCTCGGTCTGATCCGCCGTGGATCTGTCCTCCTCTGCAACATGGTGGTTTGCAAGATTAACAGGGTTTGCAGCTCCCCTGCACAAACATTGGAGGTGTCCCATTGTTCCACAGCCCTTGCAAACATATCCTTTGAAGCGGCATGAATGGAAATGATGATCACCACCGCAGCACCAACAAGGTGTTAATGGCCTTGCATTCATCACCCTTGATAGTGGACTCTGAGACATCTGTGGACGTGCAGCTGCAGGCATGTGGGGCCTGCTCTGTACGTTGTGATTTGAAAACAACATCACTTTGTTCACAGTACTTGTAGCAGCACTCGTGTGCTGAGAGAGTTGCTTAGTATTGTCACTGGTGGCAATGAACGCTTGGGCTATCGCTATGGCCTTACTCAAGGTTGGGGTCTCTACATTCAAAAGTTTGCGAAGTATCACTTCATGGCCAATGCCAAGTACGAAAAAGTCTCTGAACATGTGCTCCAAATGTCCTTCAAATTCGCAATGTCCTGCAAGGCGTCTTAGCTTCGCGACATAACTCATCGTTTCCTGGCCTTCAGACCTTTTGTAGGTGTAGAACTGATACCTCGCCATCAGAACACTTTCCTTCAGGTTCAGATGCTCCCAGTGTGCACAAATCATCATATGATTTCACTGTGGGTTTCGCTGGAGTGAGCAGATTTTTCATGAGGCCATACGTTGGTGCCCCACAGACGGTGAGGAGAATCGCCCTTCGTTTGGCAGCGTTCGCTTCTCCTTCCAGCTCGTTGGCCACGAAGTATTGGTCAAGTCACTCCACGAAGATTTCCCAATCATCTCTCTCTGAAAATTTCTCCAGGATGCCCACTGTTCTCTGCATCCTTGGGTTCGTCATCTGCACCTCGTCGGCAGTTGTTATATATGAATAAAGAGTCTGACTGGATACTGTGAGCTCAAAGTAAAGTGTAACCGTAGTCTTTTATTGCAGGTCTCCAGAGTGCCTCTCCAGCCTGTGAGGCCTCCTTAAGTACCTGTGCTCCCAAGGGATTGTGGGAACCCTTGGGACTCCAGAGGATGAGCCATCTTGTGGCTGCACAAGGTATTGTAAGTTTACATACATAACAATTTCCCTTGTATGTAGTGTGCACCATCTTCTCCTTAGGCAGTCCCCTGGTGTCGAGGATGACCTGCTTGCACACAATAGGAGTTCTCAGGTGACTGATGAGTCCGTTGCGGGACCTACAGTCTCTGTCATAGATGGGGCAGATGGTGGTTGGAGGGACGGTTGGGTGGGGTGCTTGGGTTGTTGTGCGCTCCTTCCGCTGTTTGCGCTTGGCTTCCACGGCAGAGACTCGAGGTGTTCGGCGCCTTCCCAGATGCTTCTCCTCCACTTTGAGCGGTCTTGGGCCAGGGATTCCCAGGAGTCGGTGGAATCCAGGTAGCGGATAGGTTACCTATTTTTAGAACAAGGTCGGGACCCAGGAGCGAGGTCGGGAGGAGCAGTTAGGTCGAGTGCGCACCATAACATGTTTTTTGCAATCCTGTTTCTATCCTGGGCTGTGCAGAGTAACTGTTAATGGCTTTAACTGGGAGGCCACTGGACGTAAAAGACCCTTCGGCATGTTAAACCGTCTGCTCTCTCAGGTGGACGTAGCACTATTTCGAAGAAAAGCAGGGGCGTTATCCCCAGTGTCCTGGCCAATATTTATCCTTCAATCAATATCACTAAAACAGATTAACTGGTCATTATCACATTGCTGTGTGTGGGAGCTTGCTGTGCACAAATTGGCTGCTGTGTTTCTTACATTATTACAGTGACTACACTCCAAAAGTACTTCATTGGCTTCAAAGTGATTCGGGACGTCCTGAGGTTGTGAAAGGCGCTATCGAAATGGAAATCTTTCTTTGTGTGCGCTGCGACAGCAGATTAACGTCCGCACTGCTATCTTCAGGGTCTGTGTCATTATCGCACATAAATAATCGGAGGAAGAATGGGGTGGATCTTGACTTTGTGCGACAGTGTAAAAGAGGTGATAGCGAGTCGGCAGCCCGTTTTACATCTCTCACGCTTTTTAGTTCCATTGAAGTCATTGGAGATAAAAAAAAATCAGGAGAGATTTATGGGCTGCTATGTCTCGACCACCCATTGTGCACCATCATACTAAGTCAAGATCCACAATGACTCTTGACTAATGATAACTGCTTTAACAAGATTGCGCTGATGAAGTGTTGAAAATGCCCCGGGTTATCACGTTTCCTGCATCGTTGATTATCCACTGGACCGCTGTTATCTCAGCTCAGTGACATGATTACAGGGCACAGGTACTTGTTGGCTCAGCATATACGTGAGGATTATTCCATTTCCTTCCTTACACCAGGCCGAAACAATGGCTAACACAGAACCATGCCCGACTCTTTAGTTGGCCTCTGACCTGCTACTTTGAGTAGATAGCAATGTCAAGCGCGAGTTCGGATTCCATTCGTCGTTTCCTTCACAGCAATTTGTCAGCATGTGTGTCAATCGCGATCCTGTCCTGAGCAAGCTCATCTCTGCGCGGTCCGAATTCCCCAGCATTCAGTCAGTTTTCAATGGACGCCCGCCCAATTTAAGTTCAACTCTGGCTTTCTCCCAGCTTTCCTCTCCCTCCCCGTGTGCCTCAGCTTTCGAAGCAGTCGATCTTCTGGAATCCCTGTCAGGCTTTCCCCGGAGAATTCCCAACGTGGGCAGGAAGCAACCTGCTTGAGCCCTGGCGGGAGAATTTAAGTAAAATAAAAAAAGAAGCACTTGGATTTCCACCCCGCCTTTCACGGCCTCAGGATGTCCCAAAGCACTTTACAGTCGATGAAGTGCTTCATTTTTGATGTGTGTGGTCACTGATGTAATGTGGGAGATAGCAATGGAGAGGGTAAGTTCTGCAAATTCCACAGTCTGGCTTTCCTAAATGTTAAATACTGCGCGCTGCCATGCTTCACTTCATGGGGATGTCTCAGCACATTGCATAGCTGACAATCATTCATTCATCGTGGGCCTTCAAATGAGCCTGCTGCCTGTGCTGTGTGAGCCTACTCATGCCACCCTGCCCTTTCCTCGGCTGCGAACCAGTTGTCTGTTCTGTTATATTTTGCAGAACTTGAGGACAACCGTGACGAGGCTGAAGCCGATGAAGAAGATTCAGATGTGGACAAGCCTGAAGAGGAGAACATCTTCCAATCCCACCTTCCAGACCAAGAGCATGGGGGTGAGGGGGAGGGGGAGGTGATGGATGAAGTCCCATTGTTGAAGTCACTCTGGAGGAGGTGCAGGTGCCGCCCATTGAGGTGCCAGCCCCTTTCTTGAGAGGTACAAGTGTTGGGACATTCCATGGTTTCCCACATTCGAGGCTGCGGGTCCCAGTGGGTGGCAGCTAGGCACACACAGGGCCCCACCGTCCGAGGCTGCGGGTCCCACTGGGATGCAGCAAGGCACACCCAGGGCCCCACTGTCCGAGGCTGCGGGTCCCACTGGGATGCAGCAAGGCACACCCAGGGCCCCACCGTCCGAGGCTGCGGGTCCCAGTGTGATACAGCAAGGCACACCCAGGGCCCCACCGTCCGAGGCTGCGGGTCCCAGTGTGATGCAGCAAGGCACACCCAGGGCCCCACCGTCCGAGGCTGCGGGTCCCAGTGGGTGGCAGCTAGGCACACACAGGGCCCCACCGTCCGAGGCTGCGGGTCCCAGTGTGATACAGCAAGGCACACCCAGGGCCCCACCGTCCGAGGCTGCGGGTCCCAGTGTGATGCAGCAAGGCACACCCAGGGCCCCACCGTCCGAGGCTGCGGGTCCCAGTGGGTGGCAGCTAGGCACACACAGGGCCCCACCGTCCGAGGCTGCGGGTCCCACTGGGATGCAGCAAGGCACACCCAGGGCCCCACCGTCCGAGGCTGCGGGTCCCAGTGTGATGCAGCAAGGCACACCCAGGGCCCCACCGTCCGAGGCTGCGGGTCCCAGTGGGTGGCAGCTAGGCACACACAGGGCCCCACCGTCCGAGGCTGCGGGTCCCACTGGGATGCAGCAAGGCACACCCAGGGCCCCACCGTCCGAGGCTGCGGGTCCCAGTGTGATGCAGCAAGGCACACCCAGGGCCCCACCGTCCGAGGCTGCGGGTCCCAGTGGGTGGCAGCTAGGCACACACAGGGCCCCACCGTCCGAGGCTGCGGGTCCCAGTGTGATGCAGCAAGGCACACCCAGGGCCCCACCGTCCGAGGCTGCGGGTCCCAGTGGGTTGCAGCTAGGCACACACAGGGCCCCACCATCCGAGGCTGCGGGTCCCAGTGGGTTGCAGCTAGGCACACCCAGGGTGAGGAGGGGAAGGAGAGCTCAACAGCGCTCTCCTGAGGTGCAGGATCTAACAGATGTGGTTCAGATGATGGCAATAAGTGCGGAGAGCATTTGACCTTACCCGAGCACTCCTGGACACCATCAGTGGGGTGAGTGATGAGGTATCGGGACTGGCGGGAGAAGTAACAACACTTTTGCGAGAAATGGGAACACTGTCCGGGAACATGAGGGAGGGAATGTCTCAGGCAGCAGATACAATGTCGGTGCACACGAGGGAGGAAATGTCGCAGGTAGCTGATGTGCTGTCAGTGAACATGAGAGAGGGAATGTTGGAGGTAGTTGAGACACTGTCAGGGCATATGAGGGAGAGAATGTCGGAGTTAGCTGCTGCAATAAGGGAACACTCCCAGACCCCACGCCCATTGACAGAATCAACGACCACTCCCACTCCAATCCCCAGACCAACCTCTGAAGAGGCCCAAGCCGGGCCTTATTGCCTGGCCCACCTCCTCCCCCCCCCCCCACCCCCCCATCAAGAAGTGCGCATTACCCGAGATGTTTGAAAGAATAAGTTTGGTACCAACCCAAGAAACGCTGCGCCACCGCCTGCGGGCAGGGATGGAATCACCAAGACCCAGCGCAGCGGGTGGTCTTAGAATAAGGTGCAGGAGAGATGGGTGCAGCCTTTCTTTGCTGCTGCTGTTGTTGTTATTAATGTTGTTACTGTTGCAACTGTTCTCAAATTAAAAGTTTTTGGTAAGTTATGTAAATTTACAAGTTTTAAAGTTTGTAAGTGATCTTAAAGTTTGTAAGTGATCTTAACTGAAAACGTTAAAGTTTGATACAAGAATATCTTTATTAAAGTTAAGTATAAACAAGTGTTAAACTTTTGAATAAAATATATTTTAAATTATAACTGAATCATTTCCATTATTTGTTCCACTATTAATACAACTTTTTGAACTAAAGAAGAATCATTTCCATTATTTGTTCCATTAACACAACACAACATTATGAAACAGGTCCAAACAGTAAACATGGTCCATGTGGAATAGTTGCCGCTGAGCCTTCAGGCAGCAAAGCGTTCACGGCTGAGCCGCTGGCGCAAGGCTCGAGCAATCGTTAAAGGGGCACGATGGCCCGCCCTCCTCCGACGTCGTGCTCCGGGTTCAGGTAGTTGCGTGGCTTTCTCGTACTCATCCTCCTCCTCCCCCTCGTCATCTGCATCTTCCTCCTCATCATCAGCCACTCTCATGTCAGTTGGGTCTTCTACTATCAGCTGCTGCTGCCTCATGATATGCAGCATGCAGCATACAACAGTGAACTGACCGACAATCTCAGGGGAGAATTGCAAGTAGCCTCCAGAATGATACAGGCATCGGAAATGCTGTTTCAAGATGCCAATGGTCCTCTCTATTATGCTGCATGTCGCAATGTGCGACATGTTGTATTCCCGGTCAGCTTCCGTCCGGGTTACGTGTTGGGGCATCATGAGCCAGGTGGCGAGGCCGTACCCTTTGTCTCCCAGTAGCCAGCTCTGCCCTTCTGGTTGCTGCTGAAACATGGCAGATATAGCGCTCTCGCATAGGATGAACGCATTATGGGTGTTCCCAGGGTATCTTGCATCAACTGACATGATGCGATGCATATCGTCACACGCGAGCTGCACATTAACGGAGTGGAAGCCTTTTCTATTCCTGTACATCTCGGAATCCTCCAAAGGTACTCGGAAGGCGATGTGGGTACAATCAAGGCAACCTTGTACCATGGGGAAGCCAACAATCCTGGAGAAGCCCACAGCCCTGTCACGCATTGCCTGGGCAGTCATGGGGAACTTTATGTAGTCATTCCTCCAGGCAGATAGTGCAGCAGTCACCTGCCAAATGAAGACATCTGTTGCATGTTGAGAAATGGTGCACACATCCCCAGTTGTGGCCTGGAACAATGCGGTTGCATAGAATGAAAGTGCAACAATAACTTTCACTTCAACTGACAAAGCAGTCCTCCTGACACTTCTCGGTTGCAGTTCTGCTTTTACTAACTCACAGATCTCGGTTTCAACTTCTTTGTGGAAACGCAGCCTTCTGACACAGTCTGCATTACTCAGGTGCAGGTATGAATGCACTTCTCGATATACCCGACGTAGGTAAGGCCTCCTGCCCATCATCCTTTGTGCTCTGAGGTTCCTCATGCGACGATGTCGAATCAATTACCTCCTCCGCAGCACCATCATGCAGCAACCTTGCACAAGGTATGGCATTGTCAGTATTGCCCCTATGATTCAATTGTACCTTGACAAGAAGCTCAAAACAGCAGGGCTAGCTTCTTTGTTGTTCCCTCTACCCAAAGTCGATGCCCTTGTATGGACCACACCCAGGTCTGAGCATGCGCAATGGGCTTACTTAGATCGGGAACACCGCCCCCCCTGCCACCCCCACCGGCTTCTTTTGATACTGCTGTATTGCTTAAGGGTTCTCATCCCTTCAGTTCGGCTTCCAACCCACAGCCCCGCCTCAGCTTCTTTTGAAGCCGAGCCCCGAGCCCCTGTGTCTGGGCGAGGGAGCGATTCTGCCGGCCGACACTCTGACCCTTAAGCCCGGTGAGGAGACGTTCGGTGGTGGCATCGAAAGACATTTGAAAGACATCCAAAATTAAAGAATTACATTCAACTTCCATTTTCTACGTTTTAAGTTTGAAAAAATTAAGCTTCATGATGCATATTTACTGTGTTCTTGACCTCCTTCCAAAATTTTGCATAAAGACAATGGCGTCTTTCTGTGCTGATTTTTTGATGTGCACTGGTTTTTCCTAAGTGCCCAGGAGGTTTTTGGGGAGTGGTCACATACGCCGTCCCAGGAGAAATGTAAGTTTGGCGGAACTTGCATAAATGTGAAAAACTGGCACAGGCATCAGGTTACGCAAAAAAAAATGAACCTAAAAAAGTCGTAACTAACTGAGTTACACTGGTGCATAATCTTCGGGGAAACTTGGATTTTAAAATTTAGGCCAAAAAAAGCGGCGAGCACCAAAAAAACGGCGCAATCACTGGAAAAAATTGAGCCCTACACCTGGACTTCAAGGGTTAAATTACGAGGAGAGTTTACACAAATTAGGGTTGTATTCCCTGGAATTTAGAAGGTTAAGGGGTGATCTGATCGAAGTTTTCAGGATATTAAAGGGGAACAGATAGGGTAGATAAAGAGAAACTATTCCCGCTGGTTGGGGAGTCCAGGACTAGGGGGAGATAGTCTGATAGTCTAGAAATTAGAGCCAGACCTTTCAGGAATGAAATTAGGAAACACTCTTACTCACAAAGAGTGGTAGAAGTTTGGAACTCTCTTCCACAAACAGCAATTAATGCTAGATCAATTGTTACATTTAAATCGGAGATTGACAGCTTTCTGTTAACCAAAGGTATTAATGGATATGGGCCAAAGGCGGGAGTATGGAGTCAGGTCGCAGGTCAGTCATAGAACTGGACTTTCAGAAGGCTTTCGACAAGGTCCCACACAAGAGATTAATGTGCAAAGTTAAAGCACATGGGATTGGGGGTAGTGTGCTGACGTGGATTGAGAACTAGTTGGCAGACAGGAAGCAAAGAGTAGGAGTAAATGGGTATTTTTCAGAATGGCAGGCAGTGACTAGTGGGGTACCGCAAGGTTCTGTGCTGGGGCCCCAGCTGTTTACACTGTACATTAATGATTTAGACGAGGGGATTAAATGTAGTATCTCCAAATTTGCGGATGACACTAAGTTGGGTGGCAGTGTGAGCTGCAAAGAGGATTCTATGAGGCTGCAGAGCGACTTGGATAGGTTAGGTGAGTGGGCAAATGCATGGCAGATGAAGTATAATGTGGATAAATGTGAGCTTATCCACTTTGGTGGTAAAAACAGAGAGACAGACTATTATCTGAATGGTGACAGATTAGGAAAAGGAGAGGTGCAACGAGACCTGGGTGTCATGGTACATCAGTCATTGAAGGTTGGCATGCAGGTACAGCAGGCGGTTAAGAAAGCAAATGGCATGTTGGCCTTCATAGCGAGGGGATTTGAGTACAAGGGCAGGGAGGTGTTGCTACAATTGTACAGGGCCTTGGTGAGGCCACACCTGGAGTATTGTGTACAGTTTTGGTCTCCTAACCTGAGGAAGGACATTCTTGCTATTGAGGGAGTGCAGCGAAGGTTCACCAGACTGATTCCCGGGATGGCGGGACTGACCTATCAAGAAAGACTGGATCAACTGGGCTTGTATTCACTGGAGTTCAGAAGAATGAGAGGGGACCTCATAGAAACGTTTAAAATTCTGACGGGGTTAGACAGGTTAGATGCAGGAAGAATGTTCCCAATGTTGGGGAAGTCCAGAACCAGGGGACACAGTCTAAGGATAAGGGGGAAGCCATTTAGGACTGAGATGAGGAGGAATTTCTTCACCCAGAGAGTGGTGAACCTGTGGAATTCTCTACCACAGAAAGTTGTTGAGGCCAATTCACTAAATATATTCAAAAAGGAGTTAAATGAAGTCCTTACTACTAGGGGAATCAACGGGTATGGTGAGAAAGCAGGAATGGGGTACTGAAGTTGCATGTTCAGCCATGAACTCATTGAATGGCGGTGCAGGCTAGAAGGGCCGAATGGCCTACTCCTGCACCTATTTTCTATGTTTCTATGTTTCTATGTCATGGTAGGATGGCATGCAGATACAGCAGGCAGTTAAGAAAGCAAATGGCAGGTTGGCCTTCATGCGAGAGGATTTGAGTACAGGGGCAGGGAGGTGTTACTACAGTTGTACAGGGCCTTGGTGAGGCCATACCTGGAGTATTGTGTACAGTTTTGGTCTCCTAACTTGAGGAAGGACATTCTTGCTATTGAGGGAGTGCAGTGAAGGTTCACCAGACTGATTCCCAGGATGGCGGGACTGACATATCAAGAAAGACTGGATCAACTGGGCTTGTATTCGCTGGAGTTCAGATGAATGAGAGGGGAGCGCATAGAAACGTTTAAAATTCTGACGGGTTTAGACAGGTTAGATGCAGGAAGAATGTTCCCAATGTTGGGGAAGTCCAGAACCAGGGGTCACAGTCTAAGGATAAGGGGTAAGCCATTTAGGACCGAGATGAGGAGAAACTTCTTCACCCAGAGAGTGGTGAACCTGTGGAATTCTCTACCACAGAAAGTTGTTGAGGCCAATTCACTAAATATATTCAAAAAGGAGTTAGATGTAGTCCTTACTACTAGGGGGATCAAGGGGTATAGCGAGAAAGCAGGAATGGGGTACTGAAGTTGCATGTTCAGCCATGACCTCATTGAATGGCGGTGCAGGCTCGAAGGGCGAAATGGCCTACTCCTGCATCTATTTTCTATGTTTCTATGTTTCTAGAACAATAGAACCATAGGAATTTACAGCACAGAAGGAGGCCATTCGGCCCATCATGTCCGTGCCAGACGACAAAGAGCTATCCAGCCTAATCCCACTTTCCAAGTCTTGGTCCATAGCCTTGTAGGTTACAGCACTTCAAGTGCATATCCTAGTACTTTTTAAATGCTAGAGGTTTCTGCCTCTATCACCCTTTCAAGCAGTGAGTTCCAGACCCTCTGGATGAAAAGGTTTCTCCTCAAATCCCCTCTAAACCTCCTACCAATTATTTTAAAACTATGCTCCCCCTGGTTGTTGACCTCTCTGCTAAGAGAAATAGGTCCTTCCTATCCACTCTATCCAGGCCCCTCATAATATTATACACCTTAATTAGGTCTCCCCTCAACCTCCTCTGTTCCAAAGAAAGTAACCCCAGCCTATCCAATCTTTCTTCGTAGCTAAAATTGTCCCATCCAGGCAACATCTTCGTAGATTTCCTTTGTACCCTCTCTCGTGCAATCACATCTTTCCTGTAATGTGATGACCAGAACTGCATGCAGTACTCTAGTTGGGGCCTAACTAGTAATCATGATCTCATTGAATGGTGGAGCAGGCCCAAGGGGCTGAATGGCCTACTCCTGTTCCTTTGTCCCTATGCCATTTCTAACAGCAACCAGTGAGACAATAAATGGCCGAGGCTTTACGCCAGAGGTCTTTAAGGCCAGCTGCAGCTCACAACTTTCCCCACACCCTCTCCCTGATTTGGAGTGAATGCTAATTCCCAGGCGGTGGTTCCACCATGCTCGCCCAACGTATTTCAAATTGCTGAACCCTGGAATTGCAGCATGTAAGGTCTTGTTACACAGTGCATCGCTCAATGTATGATTGAGCAAAAGGAGGGGCAGGAAACTTGTGGTCCATATCATATGACCAGGCTGTGTTTTAGTCTTGGTTTTTAGACTGTTTTAGTTACAAGAAAAACATTCTTGTAACAAGGGTGAGAAATCTCTAGCAATTACTTGAGTAAAGAATCAGTCACATGATATCTCTGACTAATTCTCCTAAAGCGAAAATGCATTCTCAACACAACGGATTAGAAAGAAGGAAGAAAGAAAAACTTACATTTATATAGCACCCTTCACGACCACCAGATGTCTCAAAGCTCCTTGCAGCCAATGAAGTACTTTTAGAGTATAGTCACTGTTGGAAACACGGCAGCCAATTTGCGTCTGGCAAACTCCCACGAACAGCAATGTGATAATAACCAGATAACCTGTTTTTGATTGAAGCTTAAATATTGACCAGGACACCGGGGATAATTGCCCTTACTCTTCTTCAAAATAGTGCCATGGGATCTTTTATGTCCACCTGAGAGAGCAGTTGACGGGGCCTCGGTTTAACGTCTCATCCAAAAGACAGCACCTCCAACAGTGCAGCGCTCCCTCAGCACTGCACTGGAGTGTCAGAGTAGCTTAAAGCATTGAAGCAGAAGAGAGGGAGGCAACAAGGCAGCTAAGGACAAGCAGAAAGTACAACGACAACTTGAATTTATATAGTGCCTTTAAGGTAGTAAATTTCAGATGCTGGCAGACATTGTTCCCTTTAAGTTCACGGCCGCACGGCGCTCTGGAGGTCCCGTGCAGCCGACTCACTAGCTTTCCAATAGAAAAGCCGCACGTGTGCGTAAATTTGAATCGGCCGCACAGCCCGTTAAAGGGGACGTGCACCCCCCAAAAAGAATTGACTGGATCATTGCTGGCGGATGTGTTGTGCATTTACTATTGCTGTTTCAGATTTGCAGCATTCCCAACTCTCTGTTAAATATCTGTGCGTGCAAAAGATCTTATGATTTTCACTTTTCTTGGAAAATAATTGAATGATTTAGGGTCCGATTCTGTGCCCTTACAGCGTTCTGGTATGATTGCCCCCGGCTCAGGCTTTAATCATCTTCAGTGCAGTGCTGAGGGAGCGCTGCGCTGCCGGTGGTGCTTTCGGACGAGACGTTAAACCGAGGCCCCGTCTGCCCTTTCAGCAGGACATAGAAGATCCCGCGGCACTATTTCAAAGAAGAGCCGGGGTTTCTAGCCAACATTTATTGTTCAATAACAATATCGCTAAAAATCAGAATATCTGGTCACGACCTCATCGCTGTTTGTGTGGGATCTTACCGCGTGCAACTTGGCTGCCGCGTTTCCTACATTTCGCCAATGACTGCACTTCAAGATGTCCTTCATTGGCTGTAAAGCGCTTTGGGATGTCCTGAGGTGGCCGAAAGGCGCTGTGGAAAAGCAAGCCTTTCTTTTCTTTATTAATCAGCAGTCAGTTGAGTCCCTCATGCCGTACATTTTCATGTGATCTTTTGAGCATGTGGGACCTTCTTCACTTCTGATGGGTGGTGGGCAGAACAGGAGAGTGCATGGAGCAGGCGGGGCAGGTGTACGGGTATGTTGAGGGTGTCCTTGTTAAAACGGAACCTTGCAAAGAAACAGCACAGGAAGCAACCCAGCTAAGGAAACGACCCAGCTAGCGGCCACCAGCCTCTCGGTAAAGGAAGCTAATCCAGAATATAAATAACACAGTTGCTTGACAACCCGCAGAAAGCAGGGACGGTGCAGCAGAGAGCAAGACTTCATTCACAAGGTAATACACAAGAGAGATGTGATTCTGTCACGCTGAGTGACATTAACACTGTGCATATCGCGCTTTATCTTGGTACTTCATAATTAGGAGATTGGGCACCATCAGTGCAGTGCTAGAAAATTGGGCTCTGAACCAAAATCTCATTCATTTTAATTAAATAGGTTAGGCAGGACCAGGGGGTCACAAATTTAAGTTGCATAGGGCTTGATCTATGATTATCAGGGGCCTGGATAGAGTGGATAGGAAGGACCTATTTCCCTTGGCAGAGGGGTCAACAACCAAGGGGGCATAGATTTAACGTAATTGGAGGGAGGTTTAGAGGAGATATGAGGGGAAATTTCTTCACCCAGAGGGTGGTGGGGGTCTGGAACTCACTGCCTGAAAGGGTGGTAGAGGCAGAAACCCTCACCACATTTAAAAAGTACTTGGATGTGCACCTGAAGTGCCGTAACCTACAAGGCTACGGACCAAGAGCTGGAAAGTGGGTTTAGGCTGGGTAACTCTTGGTCGGCCAGCGCAGACACAATGGGCCGTAATGGCCTCCTTCCGTGCTGTAAATTTCTATGATTCTATCCAGGGTTAGATGTCAGGAGATGGTTCTTTTCCCAGGGAATAGTAGACCTCTGGAACAAGCTGCCCTTTATGTGGTGAATGCTGACTCACTGAATTCCTTCAAGCGAGAGCTGGATTTGTTTCTGGCTATGGCAGAGATGAATTCTTACAGAAGGTCAGTACTACAGGGAATTCAAGGCCAAAGTGATCTGGACTGGTTTCGATCGCCTAGATATTTCGGAGAGGAATTTCCCAGATTATTTTTCCCAAATTGGCCTGGGTTTTTAATCTGTTTTTTTGCCTCTCCCAGGAGATCACATGGTTGGGATGGGGTAGAGAGTATATGTTGTGATACACAAGGTAGCGCAATTATGTGGGACAGGCTCGATGGACCAGAGGGTCTTTACCTGTCCGTCATTATTCATATGTTCGAATGATCTAATAGTTGGATATACGTAATCTGGCAACAGAAATAATGTGGCTCTCAGTTTGGTGTGCGTTTTGTCTTTACGAGATGTCGCAATGACATTGACTGATTGCAGTCGATTATGTTTTTATTTTAAGTTGATGATCTGGGTGGGGGGTTAATCTTGTGAGGTGCCACAGTCTCGCTAACAGTGCGCGCAGGGTTTGGAGAATCAGAGCTACAGCCTTATCTCCAGCCTGCGCTCTTGTCCGGCCAACGGTCCAAATTGGCAGCAGCTCCTTGCACATTTACCTCCATAAATTGCCATGAGGTTAAGATGGTGCCGATGCTGGGATAGTACGGCAGGCCGTGGCAACAATTCTGACAGGATTGGACAGGTTAGATGCAGGAAGAATGTTCCCGATGTTGGGGAAGTCCAGAACCAGGGGTCACAGTCTAAGGATAAGGGGTAGGTCATTCAGGACCGAGATGAGGAGAAACTTCTTCACTCAGAGAATTGTGAACCTGTGGAATTCTCTACCACAGAAAGTTGTTGAGGCCAATTCACTAAATATATTCAAAAGGGAGTTAGATGTGGCCCTTACGGCTAAAGGGATCAGGGGGTATGGAGAGAAAGCAGGAAAGGGGTACTGAGGTGAATGATCAGCCATGATCTTATTGAATGGTGGTGCAGGCTCGAAGGACCGAATGGCCTACTCCTGTACTTATTTTCTATGTTTCTATGTTAACAATAATAAGTTGCATTTATATCGCACCTTTGATGTAGTAAAACGTTCCAAGGCGCTTCCTGCGAGCGAAATCTGACTACATTCTAAGGCTCCAGGTATGAGAAAACCGGTCGTAAATCTGAGCTCGGTGCTGACTGGGATTGAGCTTCAAACACGCTCCTGAAGCTTTGCAGTGCACCTCCAACTGATGAAGCCTTCGTTCGATGAGGTTTGCTGCGTGTTCACGTGGTGGGCACGAGGATGGTTGCGTGACACTGACACGTTTGATAGTGAGTTCTAGTGTCAACCATGCTGATCGTGAGGAACTCCTGTTAACTGTAGTCTGCCCGGTGAGGGATCAAACCCACCATTTTCAGTTGACCAATGGAGACTGAGGTTGTGCAGGGTTTCTGTGGGGTCACGGTGGCTTTAGCACACCCGGCAGTGGAAGCTTGGAACCAATTCAGCCCTTTTGTGGGGTTATCGATAACAAAGGGACATCATTTAGATGAGGAAAGACGGGAGGAGGCTCAAGTGGAGCATAAACGCTGGCATGGACTGGTTGGGCCGAATGGCCTGTTTCTATTTTATATATCCTATGTAGTCCTATGTAATCTTAAAATTAGAGCTAGGCTTTTCAGGAGCGAAATCAGGTAGCACTTTTTCACACAAAGGGTGGTAGAATTTCCCCACCAAAAGGCTGTGGATTCTGGGGGGGGTTGCAATTGGAGCTTTCAAGACCGAGATCGATAGATTTTTGTTGGGTAAGGATATCGAGGGATTTGGAGCAATGGCGGGAAAATGGAGTTGATGTGCAGATCAACCATGATATAAATGACTGGCGGACACGTGCAAGGGGCTGAACGGCCTCCTCCTGTTCCTCTGGTAGATTGTTTAATCAAATACATGAACCGCTTCAGGACAATGTTGATGGTTGGCCAGTCACCTTGGCTCCCGAATGGAAGCTGTATGGATAGAGCTGTCACTGCGGACTGGGATTCTTCACTATCAGCTCCACAAAACCCTGCAAGACAATCTTAACAGTGGTGGAGGCTGGAGAAGCTGCTATGTTGTTGGTCAAATGTGCCGTTTTAGTCGGGTAAACTCCAGCAGTCCTCCTCCTGTACTTACGGTTGCTAACCTTCAACCCACACTGGCCTTAGGTTAGTGCGGTGTCGCTAACAACAAGAGAGTGTGTGCTCCTCATCAAGTAAACAGAAACCTTATCTAGATGTCGCAGTAGTTGGGTTTGGAGACTCTTAAACATGCTGATTCAGCTCGACAACAACAAAGAGGCATCGCCACCACGCCCAATACTGCCCTCACTTTAGACTTTATACACAGCCTTTTCAGCAGTGGTCACGAGATAATGATCTGGAGCAGAGACTGTGGTTGATCCTTTAACATGTCTGCTGACCCCGCTGTCCCCCTATCGTAGCCTAGCTACAGGGCAGTGCACTTACCCTCTGAGACGATCTGTTCTAATTGCACTAAAATAGTACAGACACAGGGGAGTGGACAGGGAGGGAGGTCGAGTCAGCAGCAAGGGGAGGGGTGCGGCTGGGGGCAAAATTATGCCAGTGACCGACCCGGGAAGTTCCTCTGAGCTGCTCTCGCTCTGCCACCGGAAAAGTTATGGCGGGAATGCAGGATCAGCTCCGAGGAAGTTCCGAGCCAGTGACTACAATTATACAGGCAGCTCATCATCAGTAGCAGAAAATGTGACAATAATTCTATACCGGGAAATAAATACTTGCAATTATTTTGTATAATAATTAACAAAAAATATTATTATTCCATTTAATAAGAATTGGCAATGACACATCCTGTCAGACCAAATCTAAACAATTGTAACTTTTAAAAAGCAAATAACTTTAACAGGAGGTATTAACCAAGCAGGGTGATTGAAACCTTTTAATCTTATTCAACTACCAATAATAATTATTTTTAAAGCCTATTGAAAGTTGGCAGGTTGGTTCAATGATGTCTGGCTCCTGTAGCACGGGTCAGCCCAGCATGAATTTTGACCTGCTGTCAGGAGCTGAGCGGATTCCAAGTACATATGCAAGGAGGGGAGCCCCAGTGCCACAAACTACAGCCTGTGCTTCACACACGCCATCTATTATCAAGCTGCTTAAGTGTCAGCTGTGGCTCAGTGGGTAACACATCTTGCTTCTGAGTCAGAAGGTTGTGGGTTTAAGTCCCACTCCAGCGGGTTAAGCACATAATAAATCTAGGCTGACACTCCAGTGCAGCGCTGCACTGTTGGGTGAGATATTAAAACCGAGGTCCTGCCTGCCCTCCCAAGTGGATGGAAAATATGTTACTATTTTGAAGAGGAGCAGGGGACTTACACCTGATGTCCTTCCCTCAATCAACATAACAGAAACAGATTATCTGGTCATTATCACATTGCCGTTTGTGGGGCTTTGCTATGGGCAAATTGGCTGCTGCATTTCCCACATTACAACAATGACTACACTCCAAACAAAAGTATTTCATTGGCTGTAACGCACTTTGAGATGTCCGGTGGTTGTGAAAGGCGCTATATAAATGCAAGTCTTTCTTTTTTAACTTCAGTATAACAACCCCACTCTATTAACAATCTCCGGTATATATCAAGACCTCTGTTTCGCAACCCTTCACTATAACACTCAATTAGACTTTTTTTTTTGTACCCTGTTTTTGGAGGTTCCCAGTGCTGTTGATGCACGGTGAAAGTCAGGATAAAAGAGTAATAATAGTTGACTCCTGAAAGTTTATTGCAAAATAGAGTCGCGTTTGGTTCCCTGGAAACTCTATGGTCAACGGAAGTGGATAACTATTAAAAACGACAGCTCCAAGTCCGGGTGTGAAGCTTCTCTGAATGAAGGGAGGAATGGACCTGGCTGTGTGCTGGCAGGAAGGAAGCTTCAGTCCAGCTGTGTCCTGCTCTAGGCAGTTCCCAGGGCTCCCACAGCTGCACCGTGTGGACAGTGGCTGCTAATCGCCAGTACTTTCTGTTGCACTTATTTACTCCTCCACAAACAGTAGCTCCCCTTGCCAGGTCCGATCGCGCCCCCTCCACACCCCAAGATCGCTGAGGAATCTCACGCCCCATCATTCTGTCTGTGCCTTTTTGTTTTGCGCTTTGCAAAGAAGGGAAGGGCATTCAACAACAACGATTTGTATTTATATAGCGTCTTTAACGTAGCATAACTTCCCAGATCGCTTCACAGCAGTGCTACAAGACAAAACAAATACATAAGAACATAAGAAATAGGAACAGGAGTAGGCCATAAGGGCCCTCGACCCGACTCCGTCATTTGATATCATGGCTGATCTGATCATGGACTCAGCTCCACTGTCCCGCCCGCTCCCCATAACCCCTTATCCTCTTATTGTTTATGAAACTGTCTATTTCTGTCTTAAGCTTATTTAATGTCCCAGCTTCCACAGCTCTCTGAGGCAGCGAATTCCACAGATTTACAACCGTCTGAGAGAAGAAATTTCTCCTCATCTCAGTTCTAAATGGGCGGCCCCTTATTCGAAGATCATGCCCTCTAGTTCTAGACTTCCCCACCAGTGGAAACATCCTCTCTGTATCCACTTTGTCAAGCCCCCTCATAATCTTATACATTTCGATAAGATCACCTCTCATTCTTCTGAATTCCAATGATAAGAGGCCCAATCTACTCAACCTTTCCTCATAAGTCAACCCCCTCATCCCCGGAATCAACCTAGTGAACCTTCTCTGAACTGCCTCCACAGCAAGTATATCCTTTCATAAATATGGAAACCAAAACTGCACGTAGTATTCCAGGTGTGGCCTCACCAATACCCTGTACAGTTGTAACAAGACTTGCCTGCTTTTATATTCCATCCCCTTTTTGACCTCTTTTTGATCCCCTACATTTGACACCGAGCCAAGAAGAAATTACGCAGATGACCAAAAGCTTGGTCAAAGTGGTAGGTTTTATGGAGCATCTTAAAGAAGGAATGAATACATGGCTTGAGGAGTGGTGCAGAAGGGAGGATTCAAATTCCTGGGACATTGGAACCGGTTATGGGGGAGGTGGGATCAGTACAAACCGTACAGTCTGCACCTGGGCAGGACCGGAACCAATGTCCTAGCGGGAGTGTTTGCTAGTGCTGTTGGGGAGGGGTTAAACTAATATGACAGGGGGATGGGAACCTATGCAGGGAGATAGAGGGAAATAAAATGGAGGCTGGAGCAAAAGATAGAAAGAAGAAAAGTAAAAGTGGAGGGCAGAGAAACCCAAGGCAAAAATCAAAAAGGGCCACATTACAGCAAAATTCTAAAGGGGCAAAGTGTGTTAAAAAGACAAGCCTGAAGGCTCTATGCCTCAATGTGAGGGGTATTCGTAATAAGGTGGACGAATTAACTGCACAGGCAGCAATTAATGAAGATGATATAATTGGCATCACGGAGACATGGCTCCAGGGTGACCAAGGCTGGGAACTCAACATCCAGGGGTATGCAACATTCAGGAAGGATAGACAGAAAGGAAAAGGAGGTGGGGTAGCGTTGCTAGTTAAAGAGGAAATTAATGCAATAGTAAGGAAGGACATTAGCTTGGATGATGTGGAATCTGTATGGGTGGAGCTGCGGAATACCAAAAGGCAGAAAACTATAGTGGGAGTTGTGTATAGACCACCAAAGAGTAGTAATGAGGTTGGGGACAGCATCAAACAAGAAATTAGGGATGTGTGCAATAAAGGTACAACAGTTATCATGGGCGACTTTAATCTATATATAGATTGGGCTAACCAAACTGGTAGCCATACGGTGGAAGAGGATTTCCTGGAGTATATTAGGGATGTTTACTTGACCAATATGTTGCGGAACCAACTAGAGGGCTGACCATCCTAGACTGGGTGATGTGTAATGAGAAAGGACTAATTAGCAATCTTGTTGTGTGAGGCCCCTTGGGGAAGAGTGCCCATAATATGGTAGAATTCTTTATTAAGATGGAGAGTGACACAGTTACTTCAGAGACTAGCGTCCTGAACTTAAGGAAAGGTAACTTCAATGGTTTGAGATGTGAATTGGCTAATATAGACTGGCAAATGATACTTAAAGGGTTGACGGCGGATAGGCAATGGCAAACATTTAAAGATCAGATGGATGAACTTCAACAATTGTACATCCCTGTCTGGAGTAAAAATAAAACGGGGAAGTGGCTCAACCGTGGCTAACAGGGGAAATTAAGGACAGTGTTAAATCCAAGGAAGAGGCATATAAATTGGCCAGAAAAAGCCGCAAACCTGAGGACTGGGAGAAATTTAGAATTCAGCAGAGGAGGACAAAGGTTTAATTAGGAGAGGGAAAATAGAGTGTGAGAGGAAGCTTGCTGGGAACATAAAAACTGACTGCAAAAGCTTCTATAGATATGTGAAGAGAAAAAGATCAGTGAAGACAAACGTAGGACCCTTGCAGTCAGATTCAGGTGAAAATATAATGGGGAACAAGGAAATGGCAGACCAGTTGAACAAATACTTTGGTTCTGTCTTCACGAAGGAAGACACAAATAACCTTCCGGAAATACTAGGGGACAGAGGGTCTAGTGAGAAGGAGGAACTGAAGAAAATCCTTATTAGGCGGGAAATTGTGTTAGGGTAATTGATGTGATTGAAGGCTGATAAATTACCGGGGCCTGATAGTCTGCATCCCAGAGTACTTAAGGCCCTAGAAATAATGGATGCATTGGTGATCATTTTCAACAATCTATCAACTCTGGATCAGTTCCTATGGACTGGAGGGTAGCTAATCTAACACCACTTTTTTAAAAAGGAGAGAGAGAAAACGAGTAATTATAGACCGGTTAGCCTGACATCAGTAGTGGGGAAAATGTTGGAATCAATTATTAAAGATGAAATAGCAGCGCATTTGGAAAGCAGTGACAGAATCGGTCCAAGTCAGCATGGATTTATGAAAGGGAAATCATGCTTGATAAATCATCTAGAATTTTTTGAGGATGTAACTAGTAGAGTGGACAAGGGGGAACCAGTGGATGTGGTGTATTTGGACTTTCAAAAGGCTTTTGACAAGGTCCCACACAAGAGATTGGTGAGCAAAATTAAAGCATGGTATTGGGTTAATGTACTGACGTAGATAGAGAACTGGTTGGCAGACAGAAAACAGAGAGTTGGGATAAACTGGTCCTTTTCAGAATGGCAGGCAGTGACTAATGGAGTGCCTCAGGGCTCAGTGCTGAGACCCTAGCTCTTTACAATATACATTAATGATTTAGATGAAGGAATTGAGTGTAATATCTCCAAGTTTGCAGATGACACTAAGCTGGGTGGCGGTGTGAGCTGTGAGGAGGACGCTAAGAGGCTGCAGGGTGACTTGGACAGGTTAGGTGAGTGGGCAAATGCATGGCAGATGCAGTATAATGTGGATAAATGTGAGGTTATCCACTTTGGTGGCAAAAACACAAAGGCAGAATATTATCTGAATGGCGGCAGATTATGAAAGGGGGAGATGCAACGAGACCTAGGTGTCATGGTACATCAGTCATTGAAAGTTGACATGCAGGTACAGCAGGCAGTGAAGAAGGCAAATAGAATGTTGGCCTTCATAGCTAGTGGATTTGTGTATAAGAGCAGTGAGGTCTTACTTCAGTTGTACAGGGCCTTGGTGAGGCCTCACCTGGAATATTGAGTTCAGTTTTGGTCTCCTAATCTGAGGAAGGGTGTTCTTGCTATTGAGGGAGTGCAGCGAAGGTTCATCAGACTGATTCCCGGGATGGCTGGGCTGACATATGAGGAGAGACTGGATCGACTGGGCCTGTATTCACTGGAGTTCAGAAGGATGAGAGGGGATCTCATAGAAACATATAAAATTCTGACAGGACTGGATAGGTTAGATGTAGGAAGAATGTTCCCGATGTTGGGGAAGTCCAGAACCAGAGGACACAGTCTGAGGATAAGGGGTAGGCCATTTAGGACTGAGATGAGGAGAAACTTCTTCACTCAGAGAGTTGTTAACCTGTGGAATTCCCTACCGCAGAGAGTTGTTGATGCCGGTTCATTGGATATATTCAAAAGGGAGTTAGATATGGCCCTTACGGCTAAAAGGATCAAGGGATATGGAGAGAAAGCAGGAAAGGGTACTCAGGGAATGATCAGCCATGATCTTATTGAATGGTGGTGCAGGCTCGAAGGGCCGAATGTCCTACTCCTGCACCTATTTCTATGAAAGAGAGGTGGAGAGGCAGAGAGGTTTAGGCAGGGAGTTGTAGAGCTTAGGGCCCAGTCAGCTAAAGGCACAGCCACCAATTGTTGAGCATTTATAATTAGGGATGCTCAAGAGAGCAGAATTTGAGGAGCGCAGACATCTCGGGGTTTGTGAGGCTGAAGGAGATTACAGAGATAGAAAGGAGTGAGGTCATGGAGGGATTTGTAAACAAGGATGAGAATCTGGAAATTGGGGCGTTGCTTAACCGGGAGCCAATATAGCACAGAGGTGATGGGTGAGCGTGACTTGGTGCGAGTTAGGAGATGGGCTGCCGAGTTTTGGACGTAGGGTAAAATGTGGGAGGCCAGCCAGAAGTGCGTTGGAGTAGTCAAGTCTAGAGGTAACAGAGGCATGGATGAGGGTTTCTGCAGCAGATGAGCTGAAGCAGGGGCGGAGACGGGCGATGTTACGGAAATCGGCAGTTTTAGTTATGCTGCGGATATGTGCTTCTACTTTGGGACACAGTAACGGTTTTAAACGTTCTGTATCCCAGTGTGCAGCAGGTAAGGATTTTTGAAGCCAAAGTAGATTTTCCCATTTTAGCTTCATTCTTCACCTCCTACTTGCAGAGGCAGTCTCTGTCAGATTACAAATGAGAAAGGCCATTCGCCCCTATTTAACACATCCGCCCAGATGATCTGCAAGTCCCTTATTAGCAGCATTTAATTGGTTCGGAAATGATTCCAGGCTTTTCTTCTTTGCTACTCTATCCAGTCTCCATTCGCTGTGGTAATCATTCTTTGTGTGAATAAGTTCTTGCTGATATTAACTAGTTTGAACCTGTGGTCCGACTCGTCACAATTCAAAGTCATTTTACAAAATGTAACTTTTCCATACTATTTATAATCTTACAAAACCTCTATGTGTAAGATCACTTCCTCGATGAAGTTGAAGACTCCAAGTTTCTTTATAGACTTTTCGAAGACTAGAGGACAGTCTTGTGGCTTTTTGCTGCATTGCCTCCAATGATTTGAATGTCTCCCATTGTGGCCAGAACTGGACACAGTGCACAAGATATAGTCTGACCAGAGCACTACGCAGTTTAATCATGACGTCCTCTGTCTTGTATTCTACTGTTCTGATTATAGAATACAACATTCTGTTGGCTTTATTGATGGCTGTGCTACATTGGTTGGACATCATCTACCAGGACTCCTAGGTCTTTTTTGGACTTGGTGCATCATTCAAGCAATACGTGTTTTGTGCATGTGTTCTTCCCGTGCCCAGTACTTTACATATGTCTGCATTAAAGTCATCGTCTGTGGCTCAGTGGGTAGCACCCTCATCTCTAATCCAAAGGTTGTGGGTTCAAGTCCCACTCCAGAGACTTGAGCAGATAATCTAGGCTGACACTCCAGTGCGGTACTGAGGGAGGGCTGCACTGTCGGAGATGCTGTCTTTTGGATGAGACGTTAAACTGAGGTCCTGTCTGCTCTCTCAGGTCAACGTAAAAGATCCCCAGGACATTATTTGAAGAAGAGCAGGGGAGTACTCCCTCCAGTGTGTCCTGGCCAATATTTATCTGTCAATCAACATCACTAAAATGGATTATCGGCTCATTATCACACTGCTGTTAGCGGGATGTTGCTGTGTGATAATTGGCTGCTGCTTTTCCTACTAAGCGGAGCACATGACATAAAAGCAACAGAATCACTGTAACCTTCATCACAGCATCAAGATGGAGCTAACACAGTGTGTGGTTCAATTTACTTAAAGATTAAGCGCTGAACATGAAAATTTGCAAAAATCTAAGCCTCCTTTTACATTTCTGAAAATATTAAGCTTTTGCTTTGAATAATAAAGTCTGTTGAAATAGTTTGGAAAGTTAAATTTATACTGGACTCTCTCCATGAGAGTCAAACTTTCCATTCGGAAAGATCTTCCAGGATTTAAACATAACATAACAGAACTGAGTTGGACTGAAACGAGATTAGGACGAGACAGGTTTCAGATTTGCGAAAGGAGCTTTTTCTGGTTAGGAATTATTCACACTATCTGTAATGAGCTGCTTTTATCTCTAACCTCATCGGGAAAAGGGAACAAAATTTTTTCAGTTCAGAGAACCTCAGAAAACGATTAAGGAGTTCCATTAGTGCCTGCCAAGTATGATCCAATAGCCTTCAATTGGGATAAAATGCACCTCGTAAACTGGTGCATTGCTTGTTCCTACATTTCAGGAACACATGTGTGAAATGTGGCACAACAGCATCAAAGTGTATGTAACGTAGAAAAGCGTCCTTAGGGTATTTGATCGAAAGCATCGAGAATGAAGAGTCACTTGGTGCAGAGGCTGAGGGAGGTAAGGAGTGAAGATATCTCGGTGAGTGAGTTGTGTGTGGGCGGTAAACAATGAAGACATTAAAGGAGAGGCAAGAGGGGTGGCAGCAAATGGGATACTTGACGGAGGAGAAGGAGCCTGAGGGGTAGTGGTGGAGACTGAGGTGCACTGCCAAGCGACATTTTGGGCGGGGCAGGGAGTGGAAATTATAATCAGTTGAAGAGGCTTCAGTAAAGGATACAGTATCGCAATCCAATGACCCTAGTTTCAGTCAACGCCACAACATCAAAGAAACGACCATAATAAGATTGTGAATGTCAAGGGCATTCTGGAGAGTAGTACAGAGAGGGGCACTGATTGGACAAATGCTTATTTATTCTATATTTGTTGCTATTAAAAGTAAGACTGTTTAGGCAGTTTCAATCACAGAGTGGTGAGAATGTGGAGCTCGCTACCACATGGAGTAATTGAGGCAAATAGCATAGATGCATTTAAGGCGAGGCAAAATAAATAAAGGAGGGACAAGGGAATAAAAGTATATGTGGATGGGGTGACTGGAAGTAAGGCGGGAGGAGGCTTGTGTGGAGCAGAAACATCAGCACGGATCTGTTAGGCCGAATGGCCTGTTTCTGTGCTGTAAATACTATGTAATATCAGGTACTCAGTGTTCACACAGACCTGAGTCTGCTAGATATTTAGGAGTGCAGTTATACTGCTAATTTCACTTTAATGGTAAAGCCTTTCCAGCACATATCATCATCATCATCATCATCATAGGCAGTCCCTCGAAATTGAGGAAGACTTGCTTCCACTCTCAAAGTGAGTTCTCAGGTGACTGTACAGTCCAATACTGGAATTACAGTCTCTGTCACAGGTGGGACAGACTGGTTGAAGGAAAGGGTGGGTGGGGAGTCCGGTTTGCCGCACACTCCTTCCGCTGCCTGCGTTTGATTTCTGCATGCTCTCGCCGACGAGACTCGAGGTGCTCAGCGCCCTCCTGGATGCTCTTCCTCCACTTAGGGCGGTCTTTGGCCAGGGATTCCCAGGTATCGGTGGGGATGTTGCATTTTATCAAGGAGGCTTTGAGGGTGAAACGATTCCTCTACCCATCTGGGGCTCGCTTACCGTGTAGGAGTTCTGAGTAGAGCACTTGCTTTGGGAGTCTTATGTCAGGTATGCGAACAATGAGCAACCGATGAGAATGGCCGGGCCTGCAGTGTTCAAAGCCACCAGGGCTTGACATCGATAGGTTGTGGCAAGGTAATATCAAGTTTGGGTTTCGAAAACCGGTGCAATGGTTGGAGGAGGGTAAGATGGTGGAACGGTAAGAGGTCCCAGAGTTTGCAGGCTTGAGTTGGGAGGAGATGCCGAGTCTTAATCTCAACACCGTGAGGATGTATAGAGGCGGAGGGAGGTGTTTTTGGAGCTGAGAAGGAACAAGAGGTGAATGACAGGTCGAAGTGTATTACAAGGCAGTTTTTCTGGTCGGGTTGAAATACTACACTGAGGCAGATTTTCAATTTACAACCCAGGTGTAAAACTCTCGATGTGGATCGGCTGTCTGCTTATATGACTTTCAATTCCATTGACTTCAATAGAAGAGGAAAATTAGGTGGACTCTGTAATGGGTGGCACATTCGCAACTACAGTTTTAACTAGTGTCAGCCGTGGCTCAGCGGGTAGCACTCCCACCTCTGGGTCAGAAGGTTGTTGGTTCAAGTCCCACTCCAGAGACTTAAACACAAAAAGAAATCTAGGCTGACACGCCAGTGCAGTGCTGAGGGAGCGCTGCACTGTCGGAGGTGTATTCATTTGGATGTGCCATTAAACCGAGGCCCCGTCTGCTTTCTCAAGTGGATGGAAATGATCCCATGGCACTATTTCGAAGAAGAGCAGGCGAGTTATCCCTGGTGTCCTGGCCAATATTTATCCCTCAATCAATGTAACAAAAAAACAGATTATCTGGCCATTATCACATTGCTGTCTGTGGGAGCTTGCTTGTGTGCAAATTAACTGCCATGTTTCCTACATTCCAACAGTGACTACACTCCAAAAGTACTTCATTGGCTGTAAAGCGCTTTGTGACGTCCAGTGGTCGTTAAAGGTGCTATATAAATCTAAGTCTTTCTTTCTTTCTTCTTTGGATGTGGTAAATAGTTGGAATGTTATTCCACTTGGTTATTCACCATTGTTCCAGCAGTATTATAGGTGAGGGGATGTAATGTACTGTGCATTCTTGCAAGTCTTTCTTGTCTTCTGCTAGTTTTTATTGTTTTTTTCTACTCTGCAGAAGACACTGGCTGAGAAGTTGGATTGTGTCCCAATGGGGTACGATCTGGATGCACCCCTAAATAGCCCACCGGCAGGACCACGGCAAATTACTCCATCGGCTTCAGTGGTTTATTAAAATGTGCATTTATATAATGCCCCAAAGCGCTTTACAGTCAATGAAGTACTTTTTGAAGTGTAGTCAATGTTGTAATGTAGGAAACGGCAGAAGCCAATTATGCGCACAGCAAGCTCCCACAAACAGCAATGAGATAATGACCAGAGCCTCTATTTTGGTGATGTTGGTTGAGGGATAAATGTGGGCCAGGACACTGGGAAGAACGTCCCCTACTCTTCTTCGAAATAGTGCCGTGGGACCTTGAGAGAGCAGACGCATTGTTATGCCGAATTCGCTAGATATTCGAAAGATCGAACAAATAGGTTCGCAATTTTCCTTATAGGGTACCCACAGTAAGTTTAACCAGAACAAAAGACTATGACACTAGATTCACAAGCCAACTTGGCTTTAACAAACACTGCTCATTAGTTACTACAGAATATAGGACTCACAACCTATAGATATTACCCGATTCGGTCCGAGGTGATCAGACCCCGTCTGACTTCAGCTTAGGGATTCTACCCGAGGTTCCTGCTCCTGCTGTCGAGTGTTGCTTCTAGGTTCTCGCTAACTTCCTTCAAAACCTTGTGTCTAGTTATAACCTTTTTTCTCTCAGCTGAACACGTGTCGGTTTCGACAGATTCTGCTGACATTTCATCTTTGTACATATACATCCTTCCGTTATCGTAACCCTGTCTTGCCTCCATGAGTTATTACCAAATTGGTGTCTTCGTTACTGTGTGTGTCTCATATCTTGATCAGTTAGGTCTTTTCATCTCTTCCCACCCCCTGCTGTTTCCTACAGCGTGTTTCTGCTAAGGTAACTTTCCCCTGCCAGTTGGCCTACATCTATTATTCCTGCAACTGACCTTTTGTTCATTCACTAGCGTTTATAGGGACCCTGTTAACTGACATTCCTTATTCACACACACTCTCTTACACATGATGACTCCTTTGCATTTGGCTTTACAATTCAGCAGCTTTTATCCTCATCTCCTTTGAAGTGTCTGTTGTTTTCAGTTCAAGAGATGCTGAGTCTACTGGTTTAACTCTCAAGCATGAATTAAATTCTTACTAATTGTGAATTCTTTCTGATATTTCCACACTTTTATGTCTCATCCATGTGAAGGATCAACACGCTCTCATTCGTGACAGTCTGTAATGAAAGCCGAGATTCCATTCAATGGCTCTTTATGGAAAGAAATCAATGAGGTGGAAGTCGTACATCTGTGGGACAAAATAAATATTAATTAGCAATTGGAACAAAAGAGCCAAGGGGTAGAATGCACTGTTTATTTCAAGGGCTCCTTTTTCCCATTCATGTTGCACGATTTACTTTTTTTGGCATCGTGTGCATTTATTGTTCCCCTTCCTTTACTCATTTATCGCAATATCTTGAGTCTAATCGCACCAACAATGACAAAATTATCCACCAGTCAGCTGCCCAGCGACCTTAAAATAGCAGCTGGACGTTGCTTCCTGAGCCATAGTTACAAATGTAAACAATAGTGCTTTTGGTGGAACGGAAAGAACCTTTAGTGAAGGCAAACAATGATAGAGAACAGGAGCGCGAGAGAGTTTACAACTCCAAAGCAGCATTTGGTCAGTTTGATTCCCAGACAAGGGCAGCAGGCGCACAGGAACACCACCGCCTCCAAGTTCCACTCCAAGTCACACACCATCCCGACTTGGACATATATTGCTGTTCCTTCATCGACGCTGGGTCAAAATCCTGGAACTCCCTCCCTAACAGCACTGTGGGAGTACCTTCACCACATGGACTGCAGCGGTTCAAGAAGGCGCTCACCACCATCTTCTCAAGGGCAATTATGGGATGGGCAATAAACGCCGACCTTATCATTGATGCCCACGTCCCGAGAATGAGTAGATACTCAATGGGTAGGTTCTCAAACTGTCAGGAGCTGACTAGTGGTGTCTCACAGGGATCTGTGTTGGGGCCTCAACTATTCACAATATTTATTAATGACTAAAAGATGATGGCATAGAAAGTCATATATCTAAATATTCCGATGACACAAAGATAGGCGGCATAGTAGGCAGCGTGGTTGAAACCATAAAATTACACCGGGCTATCAATAGATTAAGTGAATGGGCAAAACTGTGGCAAATGGATTTCACTGTAGGCAAATGTGAGGTCATCCATTTTGGACCTAAAACGGATAGAACAGGATACTTTCTAAATGGTGAAAGGCTAAAAACAGTGGAGGTCCAAAGAAACTTGGGAGTCCAGGTACGTAGATCATTAAAATATCCTGAACAGGTACAGAAAATAATCAAAAAAGCTAATGGATGTTTACATCTAGAGGACTAGAATACAAGGGGTTGGGGTGGGGGGCAGAAATTATGCTGCAGCTGTACAAAACCCTGGTTAGACCACACCTGGAGTACTGTGAGCAGCTCTGGGTACCACACCTTAGGAAGGATGTATTGGCCTTGGAGGGAGTGCAGCGTAGATTTACCAGAATGATACCTGGACTTCAAGGGTTAAGTTACGAGGAGAGATTACACAAAAGATTGTATTCGCTAGAATTTAGAGGGTTAAGGGGTGATCTGATTGAAGTTTTCAGGATATTAAGAGGAACAGATAGAGTAGAGAGAGAGAAACTATTTCCGCTGGTTGGGGAGTCTAGGACTAGGGGACATAGTCTAAAAATTAGAGCCAGGCCTTTCAGGAATGAAATTAGGAAAGACTTTTACACATAAAGAGTGGTAGAAATTTGGAACTCTCTTCCGCAAACAGCAATGGATGCTAGATCAATTGTTAATTTTAAATCAGAGTGTGATAGCTTTTTGTTAATCATAGGTATTAAGGGATATGGGCCAATGGCGGATCTATGGAGTTAGGTCGCAGATCGTCATGGTCTCATCGAATGGCAGAACAGGCTCAAGGGGCTGAATGGCCTCCTCCTGCTCCTGTGTTCCTATAAATTGTTTATTTAAAAGTCCCATGTCTGCAGCAGTCATTGTGAGTCCAGGAGACAGAAGCTATTTCAAGGGGGCTTGGAGAAGGGGGGATGATCTCGGAAGAGTACCTCATTTTATTTCCTGCTGCTGGCAGTAGAAGTCAGGCCTCACCTTGAGGAGGAAGAATTTGGTGTGGTAAGTGCGTCTACCCATTCCACCCTCACTGTGGTTCTGAAGTGCAAGGTTTAGGACAGGGAGAGTCCCTTCACAGAAACTGGGAAGAGTAAAAATATGTTTTCTTCTCCTTTCCTGCAGGTACTGCTTCATCCTGGGTAACTCCCAACAGGAACCAGCAGCCCCCAACATCCTACCCCAGTGACCCAACTTCATGAGATGTTGAGTCTGGGCAGGCTATTTAACATGGAGGGCACTAGGCACACAGACACGCACGCGCACTTTCCATCAGGATTCAGGAATGTGAATCTTGACTTTCTTCTTCTTCTTAGTCCAAGGGTACTGAGGCCAATTGTTTCTCCCCAGCTGCTGCCCCGTGGCTCAGTGGGTAGCACTCTTGCCTCTGAGTCAGAAGGTTGTGGGTTCATAGTCCCACTCCAGAGACTTGAGCACAAAAATCTAGGCTGACACTCCAGTGAAGTGCTGTCACTGTCGTTTTTCAGATGAGACGTTAAACCGAGGCCCCGTCTGCCCTCTTAGATGGACACAACATACCCCAGAGCACTATTTCATGGAAGAGCAAGGGAGTTTACTCAGGTGTCCTGGGCCAATATTTATTCCTCAATCAACATCACTAGAAAAACACAGATGATCTGGACATCATCACATTGCTGTGTGGGAGCTTACTGTGTGCAAATCGGCTGCCACATTTCCTACATTACGACTGCACTTCAAAAAGTAATCTATGGGTGGTAAAGTATTTTGGATGGCACTTTATATAAATGCAGATTCTTTCTTTATTCTGTACGATGTTGCACCACACTGTGCGACCTTTGTTCCCTGTAAAGAAGTTTAGTGTTTCATTTTGAGGGCTGGAAGAAATTAAATATTTATTTTAACGCCTCGAAATATAAAAGGTTTGTGCATTTGCCCAAAGTGAATCGTTGTTTTTTATTGTTGCTGACTTACTGAATGTAATCTAGATAGCTCCACCCAGTGGACTACTATGGCATTGCAGCCATTGCTGTTTACAACAATAAAGAGGGCGTCAACCTGACAGACTTCCTGAAGTTATCAGCTATCTTAGAGCCTGTATGTTTGTGAGGTCGTATCGAAAACATAACACTGAACGCTGTGGTTCTTTTTGTCTTTCAGTAAGGAGGCTGAAGTTATTTTCGCCATTCCTATGATGATGAGCGGCATTAGCTCGGAGGGGCCCTCCAACAGCTCCGGCTACTATGACGAGGACTATAACTACACTGAAATTGACTTCAGTCTCTATCTTCCTTGTGCGAAGGATGAAGTCAAGGCCTTTGGGAAGATTTTCCTCCCAGTTCTGTACATCACGGTGTTTGTTTTCGGAATGCTAGGCAACAGCTTCCTGGTCCTCATGATAATTAAGTACCTCAAGTTGAAGACAATGACTGACATCTACCTGCTGAATTTGGCCATCTCCGACCTTCTGTTTGTCATGTCCCTTCCCTTTTGGGCCACCTACGTGACCTCAGAGTGGATCTTTGGCAATACCATGTGTAAAATAATAAGCGCCGTCTATAGCGTGAATTTCTACAGTGGTATCTTCTTCATTGCCTGCATGAGTTTGGACATGTACCTCCAAATCGTTCACACCGTCTCCATGAAGAACCATCGGACAGTGTACAAGAGCATTGTCATCAGTGCTGCTGTTTGGACCCTGGCAATGATCGTTTCAATCCCTGAACTCATATTCAGTCAGTCCAAGAAAATTGGCGATCGGTACACCTGCCTCAGTCACTATGGCGACGAGCAACTGGTCATCTGGAAGACAACCATACAACTCCAGGTCAACATCATTGCCTTTATCATCCCATTTTTTGCTATGATCTTCTTCTATGCACGGATTGCCTCTGTCCTGCTCAAGTCTAGATCCTTCAGCAAGGACAAGGCCTTAAAACTGGTCATCATATTGGTCACCGTGTTCTTCGTCTTGTGGTTCCCGTACAACATTGTCCTTTTCTTGCATTCGCTGGAAGACCTCGGCGTGATTGGCAACTGCGAGATGAGCAAGCGGCTGGATTACGCCTTGCAAGTAACGGAGTCCATTGCCTTCACCCACTGCTGTTTCAACCCACTGCTCTACGCTTTTGTGAATGAACGCTTCAGGAGACACCTGAAGAATATTCTGTTGAAGATCGTTCAGAAGACCGGCTGTAACAAGGACCTGGCGATCAAGGTCCCCACTGCAGAGCGTAGTGAAACCAGCAAGCAGCAATACTGCATGTATTCTGACGTGGAAATGACTGTGGTATAGTAGTGGGTTCGTAAAGGCTATTGGAGACACAATATCGATTAGAATTCATTTTTTTTGCTTCAAACCACGTTGAATTGGATTTTCTCAAAGATATTATAACTTGTTAGTGTGCACAGAGCACTTGTGAACTTCCATTCAAACTAAGCAGACCAAACTACAGTGAAACACGTCAGCTTATTATTATCTAAAAAAGAGTAACCTCCACTTCCTATATATTCTGCCAAACACTGAAACACCCATATCATTGGGACACAATTCCATGCAACAATTTCTACAAATTAGACATGTGTCCTCCACTCTAACCTACTTCATTCTTTCCCAGGTCTTGCCTTACTCGTTCTTTCTTCGTCCTAGCATTACCCTGCCTCTGCTCCCTGACTTATCGTCTCTCTTCAGTTTTGGGTCCACTGAACTGCCTGTAGCATTGCTCATGTTTAGTCAAGAGGATATGGTACAGGTTGGACCTCCCTTATCCGGGACTCTTTATCCGGCACCACCTCTCATTCGGCTTGACTCTGGCAGCCGGGGACGCATGCGCAGAACACGGCTGACCTCCACCCCGACTTTGGGGCCGCGCCGACATTCAGCCCGCCGAGGATGCACCGAGACTTCACGGCCCCCCGACATTTCGGGCCCGCTCGGGGCACAGCCCTCCTTCCCACCCCTCCCCGACCTCGTGCTGACCTCCCTTTATCCGGCAAAATCCCTTATTCAGCACAGGCCAGGTCCCGAGGGTGCCGGATAAGGGAGGATGAACCTTATCAGTTTGTGAGACAGGTAGTGAAGTAAGTGGATAGCAGTAAACCGGCTCACATTCCCCTGGTAACAATGCATTAATCACCTCACCACTATTCACTTACTCTGATTGGCTCAAATTTTTCTAGGCGTTCGTGGGAACATTGAGCCGATCAGGATAAGTGGATTGGAAGGAAGTGTCTTTTGATTGGTTCCTGCGAGGAATTGAGCCAATTAGAAAAGTGTAACTTTTTGTGGGGGTTTTACGATTACATTTAAAGTGTCATGTGCAGAATATGCAAGAATTTTATTCTGTTACTTGAGCGATAAGTGATGAGTGAAACTTTACATTTGAAATTTTGCACTGCTTGCTTATTTTGCAACACGTTCTCGGAAACTGGGAAAGGTAGAATCTTCTTAATTTATGTGTGTATATGACAGAGACTGAAAAAGCAAACAAACATAGCAGAGAAAGGGATATTGTAAAGGAAGAGAATCCTGGACGGAATGCACCATCCTTCAAGTATGGAGGGATAGTCTAAATTTAGATAAGCAATATAATCTTTGGTAACATTAAGGACTATTATAGATATGCTTAGTGCATATACAAGATACAAGTTAGTTTGATATTTTCTTATGATGTGGGGGTTTCAGTCCTCACTAATAAAAACCCTTTAGTCCTATGCAGCAATCTGTTTATTCAGTAATTGTGGGTAACAGCTTATTTAATCTCTCTCTCTGTGAATGATATTATAATTCATATTCATTTCTTTTGGAATTTTGGATGTTCTCTAGCCATACATGTAAAGCACGTTATTTAAATATCTATAACATTTAGTTTGCTGCAATGATGTCTATTTTCTAACAATCTTCACATTCGATTATTGTAGTGCAGCCGATTTAATTAAATCACTTTGGGGGCAACTAAAGTTTGTTTTCAACCCAAAACTCAAGGGAATTCTGTTTCCTACAGGAAGTAAAGAGAGAGAAAAGAGAGCATAGAGGAAGGAAATTACGAATACAGAGGCACAATGCAGAGTCTTCATTAGAATTAGCCAGGTTGTCAGTGGAGACTTTAAAAAATGACTTTCCACCCTCCACCCCACAACACCCATGACACAGGCCAGCATACTATAATTTTTAATGGGTTAATTGGTCAGTTGAAACAACAACAACTTGCATTTATATAGCGCCTTTAATGCAGTAAAAAGAAAGAAAGATTTACATTTATATAGCACCTTTCACAACCTCAGGACGTCCCAAAGCGCTATACAGCCAATGTAGTACTTTTGAAGTGTAGTCATTGTTGTAATGTAGGAAATGCCCCAAATGCTTCACAGGATTGTAATCGGACAAGAATTTACACCAAGCCAAAACTGGAGACATTAGTATAGGTGACCAAACATTCGGTCAAAGAGGGAGGGTTTAAGCAATGTCTTAAAGGAGGAGAGAGAGCTGAAGAGGGAATTCCAGAGCTTAGCGCCTAGACGGCTGAAGGCACGGCCACCAATGGTGGAGTGAAGGAAGTGCACAAGAGGCCAGAATTGGTGGAGCACCAAGTTCTACTCATTGGAATTCAGAAGAATGAGAGGTGATCTTATCGAAATGTATAAAATTATGAGGGGGCTTGACAAGGTGGATGCAGAGAGGATGTTTCCACTGGTGGGGGAGACTAGAACTAGGGGGCATAATCTTAAAATAAGGGGCCGCCCATTTAAAACTGAGATGAGGAGAAATTTCTTCTCTCAGAGAGTTGTATTTCTGTGAAATTCGCTGCCTCAGAGAGCTGTGGAAGCTGGGACTGAATAAATTTAAGACAGAAATAGACAGTTTCTTAAACGATAAGGGGATAAGGGGTTATGGGGAGCAGGCAGGGAAATGGACCTGAGTCCATGATCGGATCAGCCATGATCTTATTAAATGGCGGAGCAGGCTCGAGGGGCTGTATGTTCTCGGAGGGTTGTAGGGCTGGAGGAGGTTATAGAGCTAGGGAAGGGCGATTCTCTCACTAAGGAGTTGATATTATCTAGATATTAACTGGAGGAAACTAGTTATCTTGATGTTCACAAGATTGGTACATTACTAGCATGAAGTCAGACAATAATAACATATAAATTGCAGCCATTTGGTTCATCAGTGCCCACTCTTCAACTGCATCAATCTACTCCTATCCCATTTCCCTGCCCTTTCTCCAAATTCCTTTCTATTCTTCATTTTCAAATACATTCTCCTTTAAATGATGTAAGGGTCTGTCTCAAAAACCACTCATGGTAAAGCATTATAATCTCTAGGGTCACAACATTCAAAATGCTCACAATATCCTCTCTATGGGAAGATCCATTATTAAAATTATCACCATGTACCTGCAGGTACCAGTTATGCCTCTAGGTGGCTCTGCGATAGCCTATTTCAATGTTAATCTGTCACTTAACATTAGTTTCGAAAACTGACACTCTTCTCTTCTGAGCTCTATGTGTGTAGGATCACGGTTTCCCGAGGTTGGGTAGCATCGGATGGGTTCTCTCGCTATTCCAAAGTCACATGGTTTCTGATCTTTACAATGCTCTGAGAATCCCCTGAGAGGATAGACGCACCAACGTCATTGTTCTCGATCAGGCCAACATCCCCAGCATCGAAGCGCTGACCACACTCGACCAGCTCCGTTGGGTGGGCCACATTGTCCGCATGCCCGACACGAGACTCCCAAAGCAAGCGCACTACTCGGAACTCCTACACAGCAAGCAATCCCCAGATGAGCAGAGGAAACGCTTCAAGGACACCCTCAAAGCCACCGACACCTGGGAGTCCCTGGCCAAAGACCGCCCTAAGTAGAGGAAGAGCATCCGGGAGGCTGAGCACCTCGAGTCTCGTCGCCAAGAGCATGCAGAAATCAAGCGCAGGCAGCGGAAGGAGCGTGTGGCAAACCAGACTCACCCCTTTCCTCCAACCACTGTCTGTCCCACCTGTGACAGAGACTGTAATTCCCGTATTGGACTATTCAGTCACCTGAGAACTCACTTTGAGAGTGGAAGCAAGTCTTCCTCGATTTCGAGGGACTGCCTATGATGATGATGACAGGGGAGCTCCCACACAGTGATGTGAATGTTATTAACTGCGGGGAAGTGCTTTACTCCTCCTTAACGTTTCCTCCATTATTTTTTAAATGATATTACCTTTGAGAATCATGATGCAGCTGTACATAATGCAAGGTAAAAAAAAGTGTATACTCAAGTATTAGCAACAAAGACAAATAAAGGCTTTGTATCAGAAAGACTACCTGTATAATGGTCAATTCAACCTATTCTTTGCGTCGGATGTATTTTAAACATGTACAACAAATGTACATATATGTGTGAACTTACATCTAAATGTACAGAGGGCTTTCATACACTATATATATATCTATGAATGTACTTTGATAACTCAATAAATCTCTAAAGCAATATAAATATACATCTCGTTAGGTTCTTTGTTCTTAGCTTAGAGCTGCAGGAAACAGGCATAACCTGGTACTTCTCACCTGGCCCTGTGATCAGTGTATATCCTGTGTTTATAGATTGCCATTGTCCGCTGTTAGCTACACAGGCCACGACTGACCGTGAATTCAGCCAGAGGTGGTTTGTGGGAAGTCGGTGTACAGGCAAGGTGCAGTTTATTATATAGAATGCAAAAATCAATTTGAATATGGGCTCAGAAGGATCCATAGTCGGATAAATATTATTTTAAACACTTGCCTTGTAAGTTGTGGCCACTTGAAGGACCGCCAGTTAGGCCGCATTTGGACCTGGCAATCCAATATCACAAAGGGGACTTCAAACCAAGCATTAGGCTCCTTACTTGACTATGCACAAGGCCTAAAGCCTCTTTCAAGCGTGGGCCATGGACGCCGGTTTTTATTTTTGTTGCCAACAGCACATCATGGATGTCGCACTTTCGGCCCGTAATGAGAGTGCACCTTCTGGCCACCATATTTGATGCTAAGGAGGCCGTTTAGCGCTAGAACAAACAAGAGTTGTGCCATTGGATTTCTAGGCCCCAACTCTGTCCGGATTCGCAGGACCAACCCCGAACTGTGCTGCCCTGTGACACAGGGCATCAGAACCCGATGGAGTCATTTATGCAAACTATTGCTAATTCTTTCAGTTTTGACTGTGTTGAAATCACGTTATGGGATTTTTGCAGGAAGTGCGCTAGCACATTCATGTGATACTTCTTCTTCCACTCTATTTTCCGGTTGGCAATCAGTGACTAGTGGGGTGCTGCAGGGATCGGTGCTGGGTCCGCAACTATTTACAATCTATATTAATGACTTGGATGAAGGGACCAAGTGCAATGTAGCCAAGTTTGCTGACGATACGAAGATGGGTGGGAAAGCAAATTGTGAGGAGGACACAAAAAAGTTGTTATAATGTGGGAAAATGTAAGGTTATTGACTTTGGCAGAAATAATAGAAAAGCAAATTATAATTTAAATGGAGAAAAATTGCAAAGTGCTACAGTATAGAGAGACCTGGGGGTCCTTGTGCATGAAACACAAAAAGTTAGTATGCAGGTACAGCAAGTAATCATGAAGGCAAATGGAATGTTCTTATGTTCTTATTAATGTTGGCCTTTATTGCAAGGGGGGTGGAGTATAAAAGCAGGGAAGTCCTGCTACAACTGTACAGGGTATTGGTGAGGCCAGACCTGGAGTACTGTGTACAGTTTTTGTTATGTTCAGAATAATTCCATAAGACTGTATATTGTAAACTCAAACTATTGTGACCTTGGTCTCTTTAATGCAACTCCGGAGTGAGGAAGCAGCATGGTAGACTGCCTTTTATACCTGCTATCCCAGGGTGTGCAGGTGACTCTTGGGTCTCCCATAAGTGCGCCCCCTGGTGGCAAGCCTTACACATTGGTAATGTTTACATACATAACAGTTTTGGACTCCATATTTAAAGAAGGATCATCATCATCATCGTAGGCAGTCCCTCAGAATCGAGGAAGACTTGCTTCCACTCTAAAAATTAGTCTTTAGGTAGCTGACCAGTCCAATACGAGAACCATAGTCCCCGTCACAGGTGGGTTAATAGTTGTTGTGGGAAAGAGTGGGTGGAACTGGTTTGCCGCACGCTCTTTCCGCTGCCTGAGCTTGATTTCTGCATGCTCTCGGCGATGAGACTCGAGGTGCTCAGCGCCCTCCAGGATGCACTTCCTCCACTTAGGGCGGACTTTGGCCAGGGACTCCCAGGTGTCAGTGGGGATGTTGCACTTTATCAGGGAGGTTTTGAGTGTGTCCTTGTAACGTTTCCTCTGCCCATCTTTGGCTCATTTGCCGTGAAGGAATTCCGAGTAGAGCGCTTGCTTTGGGAGCCTCGTGTCTGGCATGCGGACTATGTGGCCTGCCCAGCAGAGCTGATCAAGATATACTTGCATTGGAAGCTGTTCAGAGAAGTTTCACTCAGTTGATTCCAGAGATGAGGGAGTTGACTTATGAAGATAGGTTGAGTAGGTTGGGTCTATAAACATTGGAGTTTAGAAGAATGAGAGATGATCTTATTGAAACATGTAAGATAATGAGGGGGCTCTACAAGGTGGATGCAGAGAGGATATTTCCACTCATAGGGGATACTAAAACTAGGGGACATAGTCTCAGAATAAGGGGCTGCCCATTTAAAACTGAGATGAGGAGGAATTTCTTCTCTCAGAGGGTGGTAAATCTATGGAATTCCCTGCCCCAGAGAGCTGTGGAGGCTGGGTCATTGAATATATTTAAGCCGGAGATAGACAGATTTTTGAACGGTAAGGGAGTAAAGCCTTATGGGGAGCGGACAACGAAATGGAGCTGAGTCCATGACCAGATCAGCCATGATCTTATTGAATGGCAGAGCAGACTCGAGGGGCCAAATGGCCTACTCCTGCTCCTATTTCTTATGTTCTTATTTAATAAAGACATCTGTTTCTGTTAGCCTCAGTTAAAATAGTAATTTCACACAAAGACACTCAACAGTGAAGAACAGTTTACTGCCAAGATCTCAGTCTGTATATATTAGAAATGATAAGAACATAGGGACAGGAGGAGGCCATTCAGCCCCTCAAGCATGTTCTGCCATTCTAATCGATCATAGCTGATCTGAACCTGTTTTTTCTCCATATCCCTTGATACCCTCAGCCAACAAAAATTGACTTACCATTCACAGCCATTTGGGAGAGTGAGATCCACATTTCTACGACCCTCTGTGTGAAAAATGCTTCTTGCTTTCAACCCTAAAAATGGCCTAGCTCCAATGTTAAGATTATGTTCTGGATTCCCCAGCAGAGAAAATACGTTCTCTGCGTTATGTCTTTAGATGCTCTGATAATGACTCCACAAGGCAATGTATTTAGTGACCTTAGTCCATTTAATGTAACTCCAGAGTGAGGACCACACCTGATGGCCTGCCTTTTATACTAGGCCTGGCACACCTGTACAGGTAACCTACAAGTCTCCCATTGCAGTGCCCTCTGGTGGCACACCTTAGTGACCATACAGCTGGTGTACCAGTTTCCCATAGTAGTGCCCTCTGGTGGCACATCATATGTAATAGTACAAGCAGTAAACATGTTTGGATACGTGACATCCTGTATCTACCCTATTGAATCCTTAAAAAATTTTAAACACCTCGATCAGATCACCCCTCAATCTTCTATACCCAAGGGAATACAAGCCAAGTTTATGTAACCTGTCTTCATTACTTACCCCTCTAAATCCTGATATTAATCCAATGAACCTGCGCTGCACCCCTTCCAAGGCCCATATATCCTTCCTGAGGTACGGTGCCCAAAATCTGATCCCGTTACTCCAGAACTAAGCACGGCTCTATACGACTGAAGCATCGCTTCCTCTCCAATGTATTCCAGTCCCCTCGAGATAAAGGTCACCATTCCATTAGCCCTTTTGATTACTGTCTGTACTTGTGCATGAGCTTTGCGCACACATTAAATGGTTACACTTGGAGAGTCAGAGGCATTGGCCGAGAAATTCGTTTCACCCAGGAAACTGGCACAAAGTGGACGACCCAGCTCAGTGGGCCGGCCTGTAGCTCACTCCATGTCGGGCCCCGGGCCTCATCTACATAAAGCCGGCGAGTTGCGGCCCCTGGAGAATCCGTCAGGCTCCGGTGCAGAGTTCCACTCCTGGGGTGGGGTGGGAGGTGAAAGGGAGGAAGTGGGAGCGAGTGAGGTCCAACATGAGCCCGCAGTGGGGCCTAGAGGGGCGGTCTTGCTCATGGCTCCACATCGGGGTCAGTAGAAAAACATTTGACCAACCTTTTCAGTGGCTCTAGTGGTTCTGTTGGGGCCCACTGTAGGCTGGGAAACTCTAATTGGAGACTGCGCAGTGTATGCTCATTCCAGTTAATATCAAATTTGGCAGCGTGGCTCCTAGAACAGACAATAGAAAGAATGAGCTTGCATTTATATAGCGTCTTTCACAACCTCACAACACCCCAACGACCTTTACAGCCATGAGAGTATTGGAATAGTCGAGTCCAGACGCAACAAAGACTAATTTATCTAATTTCACGCAATCAAATGCAAGTTTACACGTTTAATAGGAATTATTTTCAGATTTCCCCAGTTCTCTTCTCAAATCCTTTGGAGGACAAATTCAGCCATGCCTCTGTTGCGGCGTTAATCCAGGCGGAGCGGTACTTTTCGCGCCTTGAAAAGGTTTGCACCTCCCGCCCAGAAATTCATCAGAATTGGTCAACGAGCTGACAAAACGATAAATCAGCCGTTGCACACCAGAGCTGGGGGAAGCGAGCCCATAACGAAAGTTTGGTCGGTACATTTAGCGGGCCCATTGCGCATGCACGGAACTCCCGAATCAGATCCCGGGAAAAGCCGAGTCTTAAAAACACGGCATAGTAATGCACCTATTAAAATGTTCAAAATCACTTGTTTCCAACCTGTACTGTGATGTCTGTCTGCCGCTGCAGAATCAGAGGCTCACCCACCGTGCTGTGTGTAAACGTTGCACTGACTGTGACCTCCGAGGGAGGGCTTCCTCATCCCTTTAAGTAGCCACCAGGTAACAACTCTGCAAGCCTGGACGCACCGTTTTTCCAGATGTTGTTTTTGGCGGGCGCTAAATGAGGCGCACGCACCGAATTTACCGACCGGGGTGCAAGCGTGGGCGCTACACCAGGAATACGTCATGATCTGAGGGATCGTCAGCAGCTGGGGGTGAGCCTCTAATGAATTTCCGGTCGGGGCGCTAAAAGCTGCACTCCCAGTCGGTAACCTCTTACGCTTCCATTAACGGCCCCTCTGGCCGCTAACTGAGGCATGAGACAACCGAAAATCCAGCCATTTATCTTTCTCACCCTCTTTTATCCACAAACCCCACCGATCGCATATCATTTAGTGAGCATTTAGTGAGTCGGTAGGCATTGTGCCAATCCTAAGGTATATCAACAGAGACGTTAGCTGGTTTAAAATAAAAAAGATTTGTGCTTCAGCTAAAACAGCAGAGAGAAAGGACAAGCCTAATATTCTGAGACTGCACCAACAGTAGACTGTGCTTAATGTAAACAGAATAAGTTTCTCATGCATTCATTCCAGCCTTCTACCTCCAAATTGCTCCTCTCTTTTCCTGTACAAAGGGTCTCGGTGCTTCCCGCAGTGCTCTTTCTGAGCTGCGGAACTTTACATCTGGGGCATTGTTGATGGCAAATTTGCTTAAGTGATTATTCAGTGCCATGTGACTTTTTGAGCACAAGTTGTGATGTCTTGTTGCCAGGAAGACTTGCTTCCACTCTTAGCATGAGTTCTTAGGTGGCTGAACAGTCCAATACGAGAGCCACAGTCTCTGTCACAGGTGGGACAGATAGTCGTTGAGGGAAAGGTCTGGTTTGCCGCACGCTCCTTCCGCTGCCCGCTCTTGATTTCTGCATGCTCTCGGCGACGATACTCGAGGAGCTCAGCACCCTCCCCGATGCATTCCCTCCACTTAGGGCGGTCTTTGGCCAGGTACTACCAGGTATCAGTGGGGATGTCGCACTTTATCAGGAAGGTTTTGAGGGTGTCCTTGTAACGTTTCCTCTGCCCACCTTTGGCTTGTTTGCCGTGGACGAGTTCAGAGTAGGGCGCTTGCTTTGGGAGTCTCGTGTCTGGCATGCGAACTATGTGGCCTGCCCAGCGGAGCTGATCAAGTGTGGTCAGTGCTTCAATGCTGGGGATGTTGGCCTGGACGAGGACGCTAACGTTGGTGCGTCTGTTCTCCCAGCGGACCTGTCGGATCTTGTGGTGGCATTTCTCCAGCAACTTGAGGTGTCTACTGTACATGGTCCACGTCTCTGAGCAATACAGGAGGATGGGTATTACAATAGCCCTGTAGACCATGAGCTTGGTGACAGTCTTGAGGGCCTGGTCTTCAAACACTCTTTTCCTCAGGCAGCCCCACATTACAATAGTGACTACACTTCAAAAGGTACTTCATTGGCTGTAAAGTGGCAAGTGGATCGGTAATCAGAGGTCACAGATTTAAAATAATTGCCAAAAGAACTAGAGGGAAATGAGGAGAATTTTCTTCACACAGAGGGTTGTTAAGATCTGGAATGCACTAACTGAAAGGGTGGTGGACTTAGATACCGTAGGAACTTTCACAAGGCAGGTGGACATGTACTTGAAGAGGACCAATTTGCAGGGATATGGGGAAAAAGCTGGGCTGTGGGACTAAATTGGTGAGTCGGCAGAAGAACGACGGACTGAATGGCCACCTTCTGCGCTGTAAGATTCTCTGATGTGTCGTATCAGCAAATCTGTTCATGGGTAAAATGACAGGAGATCAGTGGGAGATGTTCAAAAAAGAATTGAATGTGATAAAGAACCAATTTATAACCCTGAGGGGCCAAAGCTCTATTTGCCCCCCCAAAACAATCAGCCATGGACAACTAAAGAAGTAAGAGACAGCATAGAAAAGAAAAGCATACAACAATCCAAAAAATAGCAGAGATCCTGACGAATGGGAAAGATACAAAGAAAAGCAAAGGGTGACAAAACAGATAGTAAGAGCTACAAAGTATGAAAAGAAACTTGCATGGGATATCAAAACACAAAACCTTTTACAATTATATTAGGAAAAAGAGGGTGCTTAATAGCAATGTGGGCACCTTAAAAACTGACAATGGTGATTATGGGCCAGAGATTCCTGCCTCACGGGTCCGTACGAAGTTTCTATGGACCTGGGAAGGCATCAGAAAAGCTGGTTTTCAGTGCGCAATGCGCATGCGCTGAAAAATGTTTTTTCTGATCTATCAAGCTGGAGCTTAACAGATGATCCGCATCTCGGGAGCGAGGACATTTGAATGGCCAAGATTGTGATATTTGCGCATATCTTGCCCAGCAAATGTCCTCAAAACTCTTGTGCCTGATAAAAGCAGACGCATAGCCTACTTTTACAGGCGCAAGAGTTTTAAAACACACTTAAAACATAAAAAATAAAATTTAAAAAGCACATATTATTTTTAAAAACCCTGCTAATACATTACATTTATTTTTAACCAGAATTAAAACTTTGTAAAAAAAAAAATCAGCAAGTTTTAAAAAAAAACATTTCTAACAACTTTAATTTCTATTAGTATATTTATGTGAGGTGTTTTTTTTTAATGTTTTATCTATTGTTTGCGTGTTTTGGGGTGTTTCTCACTCATAGTGTTGGAGTAAAAGAAGGCTTCTCTCCCTCAAAGTGGACTAACTGATATAGTTAATCGACACTTCGCCCAGCTTCCCACTGTATAACGACCACGGAAGTAAACAAATGAAACCTCAGGTTTACTGGCTTTATTACGAGCAATGCACGGGAAGGTTCAGTCGTGGAACCTCCGAAATACAAGAGTTTTCAAGCATAATTTATACAGGTTTTGGAGAGGAGCTATCCTCCTACAAAATCATCAATAGGTCTATTGCTATCAGCGAAGTTACATTGATTTGTCGGCTCTTATCAGACGGGCTCTGAATGCTACATGCAACTGTCCATCTCTCATCATTGTTTTGTTCCATTTTGCCCTCTACCCCAGTCTATCCAACGCCTAGTGTGGTTGGTACTGGCTTCTTTATCTTAATTAGCAATCTTGTTGTGCGAGGCCCCTTCGGGAAGAGTGACCATAATATGGTAGAGTTTTTTATTAAGATGGAGAGTGACACAGTTAATTCAGAGACTAGGGTCCTGAACTTAAGGAAAGGCAACTTCGATGGTTTGAGATGTGAATTGGCTAGAATAGACTGGCAAGTGATACTTAAAGGGTTGACGGTGGATAGGCAATGGCAAACATTTAAAGATCACATGGATGAACTTCAGCAATTGTACATCCCTGTCTGGAGTAAAAATAAAACGGGGAAGGTGGCTCAACCGTGGCTAACAAGGGAAATTAAGGATAGTGTTAAATCCAAGGAAGAGGCATATAAATTGGCCAGAAAAAGCAGCAAACCTGAGGACTGGGAGAAATTTAAAATTCAGCAGAGGAGGACGAAGGGTTTAATTAAGAGGGGGAAAATAGAGTACGAGAAGCAGCTTGCCGGGAACAAAAAACTGACTGCAAAAGCTTCTATAGATATGTGAAGAGAAAAAGATTAGTGAAGACTAATGTAGGTCCCATGCAGTCGGATTCAGGTGAATTTATAATGGGGAACAAAGAAATGGCAGACCAATTGAACAAATACTTTGGTTCTGTCTTTACGAAGGAAGACACAAATAACCTTCTGGAAGTACTAGGGGACCGAGGGTCTAGTGAGAAGGAGGAACTGAAGGATATCCTTATTAGGTGGGAAATTGTGTGAGGGAAATTGATGGGATTGAAGGCCAATAAATCCCCGGGGCCTGATAGTCTGCATCCCAGAGTACTTAAGGAAGTGGCCCTAGAAATAGTGGATGCATTGGTGATTATTTTCCAACAGTCTATCGACTCTGGATCAGTTCCTATGGACTGTAGGGTAGCTAATGGAACACCACTTTTAAAGAAAGGAGGGAGAGAGAAAGCAGGTAATTATAGACTGGTTAGCCTGACATCAGTAGTGGGGAAAATGTTGGAATCAATTATTAAGGATGAAATAGCAGCGCATTTGGAAAACAGTGACAGGCTCGGTCCAAGTCAGCATGGATTTATGAAGGGGAAATCATGCTTGACAAATCTTCTGGAATTTTTTGAGGATGTAACTAGCAGAGTGGACAAGGGAGAACCAGTGGATGTGGTGTATTTGGACTTTCAAAAGGCTTTTGAGAAGGATCCACACAAGAGATTGGTGTGCAAAATAAAAGCACATGGTATTGGGGGTAATATACTGACGTGGATAGAGAACTGGTTGTCAGACAGGAAGCAGAGATTGGGGATAAACGGGTCCTTTTCAGAATGGCAGGCAGTGACTAGTGGAGTGCCGCAGGGCTCAGTGCTGGGACCCCAGCTATTTACAATATAGATCAATGATTTAGAAACATAGAAACATAGAAAATAGGTGCAGGAGTAGGCCATTTGGCCCTTCGAGACTGCAACACCATTCAATAAGATCATGGCTGATCATTCCCTCAGTACCCCTTTCCTGCTTTCTCTCCATTTAGATGAAGGAATTGAATGTAATATCTCCAAGTTTGCAGATGACACTAAACTGGGTGGCGGTGTGAGCTGTGAGGGGGACACTAAGAGGCTGCAGGGTGACTTGGACAGGTTAGGTGAGTGGGCAAATGCATGGCAGATGCAGTATAATGTGGATAAATGTGAGGTTATCCACTTTGGGGGCAAAAATGCGAAGACAGAATATTATCTGAATGGCAGCAGATTAGGAAAAGGGGAGGTGCAATGAGACCTGGGTTTCATGGAGCATCAGTCATTGAAAGTTGGCATACAGGTACAGCAGGCGGTGAAGAAGGCAAATGGTATGTTGGCCTTCATAGCTAGGGGATTTGAGTATAGGAGCTTGGAAGTCTTACTGCAGTTTTACAGGACCTTGGTGAGGCCTCACCTGGAATATTGTGTTCAGTTTTGGTCTCCTAATCTGAGGAAGGACGTTCTTGCTATTGAGGGAGTGCAGCGAAGGTTCACCAGACTGATTCCCGGGATGGCTGGACTGACATATGAGAAGTGACTGGATCAACTGGAAGTTTAGAAGGATGAGAGGGGATCTCATAGAAACATATAAGATTCTGACAGGACGGGACAGGTTAGATGCGGGTAGAATGTTCCCGATGTTGGGGAAGTCCAGAACCAGGGGACACAGTCTTAGGATAAGGGGTAGGTCATTTAGGACTGAGATGAGGAGAAATGTCTTCACTCAGAGAGTTGTTAACCTGTGGAATTCCCTGCCGCAGAGAGTTGTTGATGCCAGTTCATTGGATATATTCAAGGGGGAGTTAGATATACCCCTTACGGTTAAGGGGATCAAGAGATATGGAGAGAAAGCAGGAAAGGGGTACTAAGGGAATGATCAGTCATGATCTTAATGAATGGTGGTGCAGACTCAAAGGGCCGAATGGCCTACTCCTGCACCTATTTTCTATATTTCTATGTTTCTAATACTGATAAATTCACTACCTTCAGGATAATTCTGACCACCTATTTGAAATTTTTACCATTTATCCCTTGCAGCGCAAAAGTGCGAGGAGGTTCTCGGGCGAGTCAAATGCCTCCCTCCTGCAGGAGTTCGAGGCATGCTGGGGTTATTTGACCCAAGGAGGGTGTGGAAGCCCACCCCAAAGGCCTACCAGAGGATATGGGACGAGATAGCAGAGGTGGTCTCGTCGGCGACCAACAAGCTGCGTGAGGGCAACCAATGCCGCAAACGATGGAACGACCTTGTCGGATCCGCAAGAGTAAGTAATGCATTTATTTACACGTACTTATATATTTATATAATTTGATTTGTAAGAGTCATGAGCGACTATAATCAGATGTGAGGTGTTTCACTTTTATCGGGAATGTTTTACTCAAAGCCTGCGGTCATGGTGTACGTCTTTAGGTAAAGAATGATAATTATCATAATAATCATGTTACATCTGTCGGTTATGTGTTGTATCAGTCTTTGTGACAGTACCTAGCAATGATCTCACGCAATGATCTCATGCCATGTCGCTCTGTTACCTTTTACAGAAGAAGCTATCAACAAATTGGTCTGAACAGAGGCGAACCGGTGGTGGGCCACCAGTCCCCAGCAACACAACTGGGATGGAGGAGCGGGTGCTCACACTCGTGGGGAGACACACCCGGACAGCCACGCAAGCAGCTGCAGACCCTGAAGTGATGCCGCGTAAGTAAAGTATACACCATTGCGTGATCTAAAGTCAATTGATGCCACCCCCATTCATATCTGAACAATAATATATGATAGATGGTTTCTAAAATTGTCCTATAAATAATGCTGGCCTCATGAGAATCATTGCAATGCAGAATGTGTTGATGGTCATGAAATGTGATATCTGTGATGATTTTGATAGCTGTGGTGCTTTTGTAGTTCATATGCTGTATGTAGCGCTGGACTCACCTTGTGACCCTATCAGCCCCTTCTCCTCTAATAACCTCATTTGTGTTTTGCAGTTCAGCCAGCAGCATGTTCTAAGGCAAGACCACTGAGTCCAGAAGGATCCTCAATGCACTGGGGGGCATATTCCAACAGCTGGCCACCATCTCCGGCACCATGACTGAATACGTTCCCCAGATGGCGGAGGCCCTGGAGGTGCTAGCCAGGAACACTGCTGGCACAGACCTCCCAGTGGTCCCAGAGCGCGGCACTCCACTCCTAGGTTCCGCACCACCACTGCCCATGACAGATGAGAGGCAACACCAAGATCCTGCTTCTGGATCCGAGAATGTTCCCACCTCGGCACCCCCCCCCCCCCGCTCCCGTACCCGTGCAACCACCGGCTCTGCCTTCATCCCCCCCCAAATGAGGTACCGCCTGAGAAGCTCGTCGGCCAGACTGCATGGAGCGAGGAGGGGGAAGGGGTAGAGGTGGGGAGAAGAAGGGGAGGGGAGAAGGAAAATGAGGTACATGTCTGCAGATGATGGCTTTTTTATATTTCCAGCTGGGGGTATACAATTTGTTGTAATGTATGGAGGAAGGGGGGGCCATCTCTCTGCTTTGCATTTGTGATCTGTGTTGCGGGACATGTCGACCATTTGATTGATGTCAATGTGGGGTGGGGTTGGGGTGTTTTTGCCTGTGATACTTAGGATTTCAGACCAATGATCGTATTAAATGTTTTTTATTCAACATAACCGTGTTGCGCATTGTCTCAGATAGCTGGACTGTTACACACTGGTGATTCCGTAACATGAAAGGGTATAATTAATCTTGACTTGAATCAACGTAAACTTTAACTGGCACCAAGGTGATGCCCACCATTGATGTCTGAGCTGCACACAGACAGCAGTGTGTCAGCTTTCTCAATTACAGCAGCGTTCTTTCAGGCAAATCGCTCATTTATGAGCTCCTGATGCAAGAGTCTTGCATCACCACGGGCCCTGTCCTGCGGTCTGGAGGGGGGCATGGGCATGGTTGCATAGTCAGCCTGATTGTCTGGCCCTAGGTCAGTGCCCAGCCCCTCGTCCTCCTCGTCCTCTCTCTCCTGACGTGGACCATCAGTCCCTTCTGGCAATTCTTGTCCTCTGGATGGATGCTTGGTGACAAAGGATATGGCCTCGTCACCTGGCTGATGACCCCCCTACGTAACACCTACACCGAAGCCGAGAAGCGATACGAGAGCCACAGGCAATATTGTCGAGAATAGCATTGGAGTGCTTAAGCAGCGCTTTAGATGCCTGGACCACTCAGCAGGCGAGTTACAGTACTACCCTGAGCAGGTAGCTCAATTCGTGGTGGTGTGCTGCATGTTGCACAAATTGGTTACCAGGAGGGGACAAGAATTGCCAGAAAGGACTGCCGGTCCACCTCAGGAGAGAGAGAGGAAGAGGAGGACGAGGAGTTGGACGCTGACCTCGGGGCAGACAATCAGGCTGGCTATGAAACCATGCCCCCGCATGAAAGGGCCCGTGGTGGCTGCATAGCTGCAACACTCTTACGTCAGCAGCTCGTTAATGAGTGCTTTGCTTGAAATAACGTTGGCCGCATTTACAAAGCTGTCACACATGAATGCTGTACATTACCTTGGCGACAGTTAAAGTGTAAGTTGATTCAAGTTAAGTTTAATTATCCCCTTTCATGTTAAGGAATCACCAGTATGTAACGGTGCAGCTATCTGAGACAATGCACAACAAGGTTATGTCAAATAAAAAACATTTAATGAGAACATTTGTATGAAATCATAATTATAACTAAAAAAACACCCCACCCCACAACAAATTTCTAACACTTATATCATTCATTCAAAGTTTAACATTTCCAACACTTCATAAACATAGAACACAAATGCAAAAAAACAAGGTGCCCCCCCCCCCTCCCCCCAACAAAATAGCAGCAACATGAAAATACTCTGACCAAGACAACACCTGCGGCCATGCACCTCACTTTCCTTTCCCCCCCGCTTCTCCTCCCCACCTCTTCTCCTTCCCCTTCCCCTCCTGACTGCAAGCTGCGTGGCCAAGGAGCTCCTCAGCTGTTGCTTCATTGGGGGGTTGACGGCAGAACCGCTGCTTGGACGGATACGGGAGAGGACGGTCCCGAGGTGGGAATGTGCTCCGAGCCAGAAGCAAGATCTTCCTCCTGGCTCTCATGTGTCGTTGGCAATGGGGGTGCAGCTCCTTGGGGTCCAGTGTCGTGCATGGGACCACTGGGAGGACTCTGCCACCAGTGTTCCTGGCTATCACCTCCAGGGCCTCCGTCATCCGTGGCACGTACTCGCTCATGGCGGCGGACATGCTGGCCATCTGTTGGGATATGCCCCCCATTGTTTGTAGGATCTGCTGACCGATGTCAACATTCCTCCAGGACAAGTGTACCATGTCCCCGCTCAGATCTGCCGCTCGTGGAGCAGACATGCTGCGTCGAACCAATCTCCGCCTGGTCGGTGCCGTCCTGGAGACATCTCGGGTGCCCTGCTGCAAGGTGCTGGACCCAGTACCTCCACGGTGGAGGAGGGAATGGCCGCAGGAGCATTAGATGTCGACTGCATTATGGAACTTGGCGATTCAGGCTCCTCGAAGTCCGCACTCTCATCCGTGGAGAAGGCACCCAGCAGATCCACGGGCGAAAGTCGGGGCTCCTCAGCACCTGATGCACGATCGTCCGGCGACTCCGGTCCTGGACCTCCACCTTCTGGGCTCGGTGGTGTTGCATGGGGCCGCGCTGCTGGCTGAGCTACAAAACATAAATGAGATTATTAGAGGAGAAGAGGGTGCTAGGGTCGCAAGGTGAGTCCAGCGCTACACACAGCAGATGCATGACAAAAGCACCACTGCTATCAAAATCATCATAGACATTACATTTCATGACCATTACCAAATTCTGCATTGCAATGATTCTCATGAGGCCATCATTATTTAGAGAATACTTTTATCAATCATCTATCATATATTATTGTTCAGAGATGAGTGGGTGTGGCATCTATTGACTTTACATCATGCAATGGTGTATACTTTACTCACGTGGCTTTACATCAGGTTCTGTAGCTGCATGCGTGGCTGACTGGGGGTGATTCCCCACTAGGGCCAGCACCCGCTCCTCAATGTCGGTGAGCACGATGATGACTGGTGATCCGCCACCCATTTGCCTCTGCTCGGCCCGATTCTTCGAAAGCTTCCTCTGTAAAAGATAACACCAGCACGACATGGCATGAGATCATTGCTAGGTACTGTCACAGAGGCTGATACAACATATATCATAATCATGATTACATCTGTTGGTTAATTATCATTCTTTACCTAAAGACGTACACCGTAATCGCAGCCTTTGAGTAAAACATTCCCGGTATAAATGCAAGACATCACATTTTAATCAATCATTACACTTACAAGTCAAATTATATAAATAAATGTAATACTTACTCTGGCAGATCCGACAAGGTCGTTCCAGCGTTTGCGGCACTGGTTGCCCTCACGCACCTCGTTGGTTGCCGACGAGACCACCTCGGCTACGTCGGCCCATATCCCCTGGTAGACCTTGGAGGTGGGCTTCCCACGCACACCCTGGGTCAATTGACCCCAGCATGACTCCACCTCCTGCACTTGCCTCATCGGAGAATCTCCTCGCTCGTTTGCATCCTCCCAATTGTTCCTCTCCCACCTCATTGCTTTCGCCAGCGTCCTCAGTCTCCAGAGCATGCTGTGTCGCCTCCTCCATCCCTTCCATTTTAAATAGTATTTTTTCAACAGAAACTCGGTGGCAATAACATTCTTTGTGCTCAGCAGTCTTTTTGCTGCTGGTAAATCTCCCTCCCAAAACAGCCAAACAAGCATACACGCTTTCAGTTCCTCTCTGCTCCCTCTCTCTCGCTCTCCTGTTCTGCACATGTACTGATGACCCCTGACTTCCTGAAACGCGGGAAACAACCGTTGCCATGGACGGCGACACTACAGCAGAAGGTCAAAAAATTTTAACGCTAACACCCATTTCAGATCGCTATAAAATGGAAAGTTAGGGTTTTGAAAAATGGGCGATAATCTGGCGATCTCAAAACCCATATTTATCGCCAATGCTGGAAATAACTCCCATTTTTGGGCGATCGGCACAACCTAGCCCTATGACTGTAACGGGCCGAATTTGGTCGCTGCCCATTTCCCGGCGGCTCTCGGGGGGCACCTACCTTTTTGCTGCCCACTGCCCCCGGGCCCTGTGGCAGCCACTTTCGGCTCCGTTGTGTGGGCATCAGCGGCAGCGACAGTCGCCGGGTGGGAGTGAGCGGCCGACGTCAACAGTGTGCGGCAGTTGGAGGCCTTTCCTCTCGGGGATCTTCGGAGGGCCTCCAATGCGCATGCATGAGACTTCGCAATTTTTTTTGTTGTTGTTGTTGTTTTCGTCTTCCGACGTGTCATCATTTCGGGCCCGTTTGAGGCTGATTGCTGTACTGCGCATGCTCATAAAGGCACAACACTTTATTCCACCTGTGAGTGTGAGAGGGGAGAGGAGAGAGTTGGCATTTGAGAGGAGAGAGTTGGAGGTTGGAGAGAACAGAGTTAGAGGTTGGAGAGAACAGAGTTGGAAGTTGGGGATTGGAAAGGACAGAGTTGGAGGTTGGAGAGGTTAGTTATGGATAAGGACAAGGATAGACCTGGAATAAAAGTCCCAAATTGGGGAAAAGCTAACTTTGCTAAGTTGAGGAGCGATTTGGCCACAGTGGCCTAGAAAAAGCTACTTGTGGGTAAGTCAGTGTCAGAACAGTGGAAGGCATTTAAGGAGGAAATCCGGAAGGCTCAGGCCAAACATGTGCCCTTAAAGAAAAAGGGTGGGAATAACAATTCTCAAACCCCCTGCATGTCCAGGAACTTACAGGGGAGGATAAAGAAAAAAAATGGAAAAATTATGTCATATACCAACAGCTAAATACTATACAACCTTTGGAGGAATATAGAGCTAGATTTTACACTTTTATTTCCGGCGTGGGTGGTAAAAATGGGTTTTCAGATCGCTGGCTTGTCGCCCATTCTCAAAGCCGCTAGTCTCCATTTTTGAAATTGGACGTTAATGCGAGCGATATGAAATGGGCGGTAGCGTTAAATCTCTCTGACCTTCTGCCGTAAAATGTCGCCGTCTTTAGCAATGGCATGGCAACGCTCGACTCCCGCGATTCAGGAGGTCAAGGGTCATCATATGCACATAAGAGGAGACAGAGAGAGGGGGAGCTGAGAGGGAGTGAAGGTATGTCTGGATGTGGTGTGGCTGCTTTGGGAGGAAGGAGGGAGCGTTTTGAGCTGTATAGCAAATTGGGAAAAAACAATTAGCTGTTACCAGCCAGATATTTTCCCGAATTTGGTGCCTATAATGGAGGGAGGAGGAAGAGGCAACACAGCACGCTGTGGAGACTGACGCTGGCGAGAGCAGCGAGCTGGGAGAGGAGCACATTGGAGGGTGCAAAAGAGTGAGGAGGTTCTCGGACGAGGCAAATGCCTCCCTCCTGCAGGAAGTCGAGTCACGCTGGGGTGATTTGACACAGGGAGGGTGTGGGAAGCCCACCCCAAAGGCCTACCAGAAGATATGGGCCAAGATAGCAGAGGTGGTCTCGTCCAACGAGGTGCGTGAGGGCAACCAATGCCGCAAACGATGGAATGACCTTGTCGGATCCACAAGTATTACAAATCAAATTATATAACACATGTAAATAAATGTAAGAGTCATGAGTGACTATAATCAGATGTGAGGTGTTTCACTTTTACTGGGAATGTTGTACTCAAAGCCTGCGGTCATGGTGTACGTCTTTAGGTAAAGAATGAGAATTATCATAATAATCATGATTACATCTGCTGGTTATGTGTTGTATCAGTCTCTGACAGTACCTATCAATGATCTCACGCAATGATCTCATGCCATGTCGTCCTGTTACCTTTTGCAGAGGAAGCTTTCAACAATTAGGACCGAGCAGAGGCAAACGGGTGGAGGGGGGGGGCCACCAGTCCCCAGCGACATCACCGAGATGGAGGACCGGGTGCTCACACTCGTGGGGAAGCACCCCCGGATGGCCACGCAAGCAGTTGCAGATCCAGAAGTAATGCCACGTGAATAAAGTAGACACCATTGCACGATCTAAAGTCAATTGATACCACACCCACTCATATCCGAACAATAATATATGATAGACAGTTTCTAAAATTGTCCTATAAATAATGCTGGCCTAATGAAAATCATTGGACTGCAAATGTGTTGGTCATGAAATGTGATGTCTGTGATGATTTTGATAGCGGTGGTGCTTTTGTCGTTCATATATTGTGTGTAGCGCTGGACTCACCTTGTGACCCTAGCACCCACTTCTCCTCTAATAACCTCATTTGTGTTTTGCAGCTCAGCCAACAGCGCGTCCCAAGGCAAGACCACAGAGGCCAGAAGGTGGGGGTGCGGGGCCGGACTCGGCAGACGATCCTACATCTGCTGCTGGGGCGCTCCGATTCTCGCCCGGCAATCCGCTGGGTCTGATTTCCACAGGTGAGAGCGCCGACTTTGAGGAATCTGCTTCGCCAGGCTCCAGAAGGCATTCCACCCCAAGGCCAGCAAGTGCAACTCCGACCATTCCCGCCTTCACTCTGGAGGTATCAGGCCCAAGCACCTCGCCACAGGGCACCCCATTTGTCCCCAGGACGGCGCCGACCCCGCGGGGGTTTCGTGGGTGCGGCAGTTCTGGTCCACGTGCGCCTGATGAGAGCGGAGAGATGATAAAGTTGTCCAGGACAACTATAGACATAGGTGACCAGATCCTCAATGCATTGGAGGGCATATTAAAAAGTAGGACCTCAAAAGTAGTAATCTCGGGATTGCTACCAGTGCCACGTGCTAGTCAGAGTAGGAATCGCAGGATAGCACAGATGAATACGTGGCTTGAGCAGTGGTGCAGCAGGGAGGGATTCAAATTCGTGGGGCATTGGAACAGGTTCTGGGGGAGGTGGGACCAGTACAAACCGGACGGTCTGCACTTGGGCAGGAACGGAACCAATGTCCTAGGGGGAGTGTTTGCGAGTGCTGTTGGGGAGGAGTTAAACTAATATGGCAGGGGGATGGGAACCAATACAGGGAGACATAGGGAAACAAAAAGGAGACAAAAACAAAAGACAGAAAAGAGATGAGTAAAAGTGGAGGGCAGAGAAACCAAAGGCAAGAAACAAAAAGGACCACTGAATATAAAAGGGCTGCAGGAGGGGTCAAAACTAAAAATCATGGTTTAAAAACTAGGATGAAAACACTACCTAAATGCACGCAGCATTAGAAATAAAGTAAATGAGTTGACGGCACAAATCATTACAAATGGGTATGATTTGGTGGCCATTACAGAGACATGGTTGCAAGGTGGCCAGGACTGGGAATTAAACGTACAGAGGTATCTGACGATTCGGAAAGATAGGCAGGAAGGGAAGGGAGGTGGGGTAGCTCTGTTAATAAAAGATGATATCAGGGCAGTTGTGAGGGATGATATTGGCTCCAATGAACAAAATGTTGAATCATTGTGGGTGGAGATTAGAGATAGTAAGGGGAAAAAGTCACTGGTCGGCGTAGTTTATAGGCCCCCAAATAATAACTTCATGGTGGGGCGGGCAATAATCAAGGGAATAATGGAGGCATGTGAAAAAGGAACGGCAGTAGTCATGGGGGATTTTAACCTACATATCGATTGGTCAAATCAAATCGCAGGGGGTAGCCTGGAGGAGGAATTCATAGAATGCATACGGGATTGTTTCTTAGAACAGTATGTAACAGAGCCTACAAGGGAGCAAGCCATTTTGGATCTGGTCCTGTGTAACGAGACAGGAAAAATAAACGATCTCCTCGTAAAAGATCCTCTCGAAATGAGTGATCACAATATGGTTGAATTTGTAACACAGATTGAGGATGAGGAAGTTGTGTCAGAAACGAGAGTACTATGCTTAAACAAAGTGGACTACAGTGGGATGAGGGCAGAGTTAGCTAAAGTAGACTGGAAAGAAGGACTAAACGGTGGCACAATTGAGGAATAGTGGAGGACTTTTAAGGAGCTCTTTCATAGTGCGCAACAAAAATATATTCCAGTGAGAAAGAAGGGCGGCAAGAGAAGAGATAACCAGCCTTGGATAACCAAGGAAATAAAGGAAAGTATCAAATCAAAGACCAATGCGTATAAGGTGGCCAAGGTTAGTGGGAAACTAGAGGATTGGGAAGATTTTAAGCAACAGCAAAGAATGACTAAAAAAGCAATAAAGAAAGGGAAGATAGATTACGAAGGTAAACTTGCGCAAAACATAAAAACAGATAGTAAAAGCTTTTACAGATATATAAAACGGAAAAGAGTGACTAAAGTAAATGTTGGTCCCTTAGAAGATGAAAAGGGGGATTTAATAATGGGAAATGTGGAAATGGCTGAGACCTTAAACAATTATTTTGCTTCCGTCTTCACAGTGGAAGACACAAAAACCATGCCAAAAATTGCTGGTCATAGGAATGTGGGAAGGGAGGACCTTGAGATGATCACTATCACTAGGGAGGTAGTGCTGGACAGACTAATGGGACTGAAGGTAAACAAGTCCCCTGGTCCTGATGAAATGCATCCCAGGGTATTAAAAGAGATGGCGGAAGTTATAGCAGATGCATTTGTTATAATCTACCAAAATTCTCTGGACTCTGGGGAGGTACCAGCGGATTGGAAAGCAGCTAATGTAACGCCTCTGTTTAAAAAAGGGGGCAGGCAAAAGGCAGGTAATTATAAGCCGGCTAGTTTAACATCTGTAGTGGGGAAAATGCTTGAAACTATCATTAAGGAAGAAATAGCAGGACATCTGGATAGGAATAGTGCAATCAAGCAGACGCAGCATGGATTCATGAAAGGGAAATCATGTTTAACTAACTTACTGGAATTCTTTGAGGATATAACGAGCATGGTGGATAGAGGTGTACCGATGGATGTGGTGTATTTAGATTTCCAAAAGGCATTCGATAAGGTGCCACACAAAAGGTTACTGCAGAAGATAAAGGTACGCGGAGTCAGAGGAAATGTATTAGCATGGATAGAGAATTGGCTGGCGAACAGAAAGCAGAGAGTCGGGATAAATGGGTCCTTTTCCGGTTGGAAATCAGTGGTTAGTGGTGTGCCACAGGGATCAGTGCTGGGACCACAACTGTTTACAATATACATAGATGACCTAGAGGAGGGGACAGAGTGTAGTGCAACAAAATTTGCAGATGACACTAAGATTAGTGGGAAAGCGGGTTGTGTAGAGGACTCAGAGAAGCTACAAGGAGATTTGGATAGGTTAAGCGAATGGGCTAAGGTTTGGCAGATGGAATACAATGTCGGAAAGTGTGAGGTCATCCACCTTGGAAAAAAAAACAGTAAAAGGGAATATTATTTGAATGGGGAGAAATTACAACATGCTGTGGTGCAGAGGGACCTGGGGGTCCTTGTGCATGAATCCTAAAAGGTTAGTTTGCAGGTGCAGCAGGTAATCAGGAAGGCAAATGCAATGTTGGCCTTCATTGCGAAAGGGATGGAGTACAAAAGCAGGGAGGTCTTGCTGCAACTGTATAAGGTATTGGTAAGGCTGCACCTGGAGTACTGCGTGCAGTTTTGGTCACCTTACTTAAGGAAGGATATACTAACTTTGGAGGGGGTACAGAGACGATTCACTAGGCTGATTCCGGAGGAGCCAATTTAAAACTGAGTTGAGAAGGAATTTCTTCTCCCAGAGGGTTGTGAATCTGTGGAATTCTCTGCCCAAGGAAGCAGTTGAGGCTAGCTCATTGAATGTATTCAAATCACAGATAGATAGATTTTTAATCAATAAGGGAATTAAGGGTTATGGGGAGCGGGCGGGTAAGTGGAGCTGAGTCCACGGCCAGATCAGCCATGATCTTGTTGAATGGCGGAGCAGGCTCAAGGGGCTAGATGGCCTACTCCTGTTCCTAATTCTTATGTTCTATGTTCTCCTGACAGCCAGGTTATGTAGCATGGAGCACACGGCCACGAATTGAGCTACTTGCTCAGGGTTGTATTGTAGCTCCCCTCCCAAGTGCTCCAGCATCTAAAGCCCTGCTTAAGCACAGTAATTGTTTTCTGGGCTACAGTGCGTGTGGCTCTGTGGCTCTCGTTGTATCGCTTCTCGGCCTCGGTGTGGGTGTCACGCAGTGGGGGGGAGGGGGAAGGGTGGTCATCAGCAAGGTGGCTCGGCCATATCGGTTGTCACCAAGCATCCAGCATTGTCCTTGTGGCTGACTGTTAAACATGTCAGAGACAGCGCTCTCACGCAGAATGTGAGCCTCATCGAAGCTGCCCAGACATTTAGCATTCACTACCATTATTATGTGGTTGTGGTCGACAACTAGTTGGACCTTCAGGGAGCGAAATCCTTTTCTGTTGCGAAAAAGCTCTGGGTTCCGAGAAGGTGCTCGCATGCGATGTGAGTACACTGTATTGCTCCCTGCACTTTGGGGAACTTAACAATGCGATAGAATGCTCCAGTCCTGTCAGTGTGAGCCTCCATGGTCATGGAGAAGCTGATAAAGTCTATCCTATGCACATACAGGGCCTCTGTGACCTGTCTAATGCAGCGATGTATGGTATGGTGAGACAGAGGGGAAATGTCGACCGTGGAGGCCCGAAAGGAACTGGACGCGTAGAACGACAGTGCCGCGATGACCTTGACCTCGACGGAGAGTGCTGTGCTGAAGGTGATGGCAGGCTGCATATCTGGCCTAATGAGCTCACATATTTCAGTGGAAGTGCAGCCTCCAAAGGCAGGTGTGCTCGGACACGTTGAGGTTAGACCTCTTCTCCCTGTAAATGCAGGGTGTGTATGGTCTGGACATCCTCCGGACATCCTCCTCATTCTGGCACGACTTAGATTGGGCACATAATGATGTGCATTAGACGTTGTGCCATTTGCACTCTGCAGCATCTGCGTAGTAATCGATACAGGCTGAGAAATGGCTGGCCCCATTCCAATTAAAGTATAATACCGATTGATTAGAAGCAATAATTTCAACACTAAAAGACACCTACAGTAAAAGCCAATCGTCCACAGTCTGAAAAGATGTCTGTTCAGATGGTCACTTCACCTGAGAAGAACTTCAGAGTCAATCCAAACTCCCCCGAAGTTGAAGCAGCCTTTTCAATGAAGTGACCTGCGATTTGGAAAATGGCGTCCACACCGCTGTGATTAGTTCAGAACAGGTCCATTTTTTCAGAGCAGTGTTTTGGGCGAGTGATATTGTGGGCGAGATGTGTGCGAGGTGGTGAAAGTGACGCTGGGCGCTATACTGGCCGTTGGCTTCGCCCATTCTGATGATTCCGCCCAAAAGAAGTGGGAGGGCGGTATTATTTTTTCCCGGCATTACGTACATGCCGAAAGTAACGCTCGACGATAAGTGTCCGAAAAATGGCCGTCAGTTTCCATTTTGTGGGTAAATGGGCAATATCTGGGTGTTACACCTCATTTCAGTGGTAAAATCGATGCAAAGTGGGCGTTATGTATGCAAAAGTGGAAAATCTAGCCGATAGAAAGTTAAGAGGTAAAATGAAAAAGGATATTAGGAATGCTAAGAGAGAGCATAAAAAATTCCTGGCTAGTAAAATTAAGGAAAACCCAAAGATGTTCTATAAATATATTAAGAGCAAGTGGGTAACTAACGAAAGAGTAGGGCTATTAGAGACCATGAGGGTAATCTTTGTGTGGAGCGGAAGATGTGGGTGTGCTTCTTAATGAATAATTTGTGTCTGTTTTCACAAAGGAAAGGGGCAATGCAGATACTTCTATCGAGGAGGAGTGTGAAATTCTGGATGAAATAAACAGAGTGAGAGAGGAGGTGTTAAGCGGTTTAGCAGCTTTGAAAGCAGATAAGTCCCCAGGCCCGGATGAGCGAAGTTAGAGAGAAAATAGCAGAGGCCTTGACCATCATTTTCCAGTCCTCTTTGGATTTGGGCATGGTGCCGGAGGCCTGTAGAATTGCAAATGTGGTACCCTTGTTTAAGAAGGGTGAAAGGGATAGGCTGAGTAATTACAGGCCTGTCAGCCTAACCTCAGAGGTGGGAAAATTATTGGAAAAAAATCCCGAAAGACACGATAAATCTACATTTGGAAAGGCAAGGATTAATTCGGGACAGTCAGCATGGATTTGTTAAGAGAAGATCATGTTTGACTAATCTGATTGAATTGTTTGAGGAGGTAACCAGGAGGGTCAATGAAGGTAGTGCATATGATGTAGTGTAGAAACATAGAAACATAGAAAATCGGTGCAGGAGTAGGCCATTCGGCCCTTCGAGCCTGCACCACCATTCAATAAGATCATGGCTGATCATTCCCTCAGTACCCGTTTCCTGCTTTCTCTCCATACCCCTTGATCCCTTTAGACATAAGGGCCATATCTAACTCCCTCTTGAATATATCCAATGAACTGGCATCAACAACTCTCTGTGGTAGGGAATTCCACAGGTTAACTTCTCTGAGTGAAGAAGTTTCTCCTCATCTCAGTCCTAAATGGCCTATCCCTTATCCTAAGACTGTGTCCCCTGGTTCTGGACTTCCCCAACATCGGAAACATTCTACCCACATCTAACCTGTCCTGTCCCATCAGAATCTTATGTTTCTATGAGATCAACTTCATGGATGAACTTCAGCAATTGTACATCCCTGTCTGGAGTAAAAATAAAACTGGGAAGGTGGCTCAACCATGGCTAACAACGGAAATTAAGGACAGTGTTAAAGCCAAGGAAGAGGCATATAAATTGGCTAGAAAAAGCAACAAACCCGAGGACTGGGAGAAATTTAGCGTTCAACAGAGGAGGACTAAGGGTTTAATTAAGAGGGGGAAAATAGATTACTAGAGGAAGCATGCAGGGAACATAAAAACTGACTGCAAAAGCTTCTATAAATATGTGAAGAGAAAAAGGTTAGTAAAGACAAACGTAGGTCCCTTGCAGTCGGATTCAGGTGAATTTATAATGGGGAACAAAGAAATGGCAGACCAATTGAACCAATACTTCGGTTCTGTCATCACGAAGGAAGATACAAATAACCTTCCGAATGTACTAGGGGAGAGTGGGTCTAGGGAGAAGGAACTGAAGGATATCCTTATTGGGCAGGAAATCGTGTTAGGGAAATTGATGGGATTAAAGGCCGATAAACCCGGGACCCGATAGTCTGCATCGCAGAGTACTTAAGGAAGTGGCCATAGAAATAGTGGATGCATTGGTGATTATTTTTCAACAGTCTATCGACTCTGGATCAGTTCCTATGGACTGGAGGGTAGCTAATGTAACACCAATTTTTTTTAAAAGTAGGGAGAGAAAACAGGTAATTATTGACCGGTTAGCCTGACATCAGTAGTGGGGAAAATGTTGGAATCAATCATTAATGATGAAATAGCAGCGCATTTGGAAAGCAGTGACAGGATCGGACCAAGTCAGCATGGATTTATGAAAAAGGGAAATCATGCTTGACGAATCTTCTGGAATTTTTTGAGGATGTAACTAGCAGAGTGGACAAGGGAGAACCAGTGGATGTGGTGTATTTGGACATTCAAAAGGCTTTTGACTAGGTCCCACACAAGAGATTGGTGTGCAAAATCAAGGCGCATGGTATTGGCGGTAATGTACTGGCGTGGATAGAGAACTGGTTGGCAGACAGGAAGCAGAGAGTCGGGCTAAACGGGTCCTTTTCAGAATGGCAGGCAGTGACTAGTGGAGTGCTGCAGGGCTCAGTGCTGGGACCCCAGCTCTTTACAATATACATGAACGATTTAGTTGAAGAAATTGAGTGTAATATCTCCAAGTTTGCGGATGACACTAAACTGGGTGGCGGTGTGAGCTGTGAGGAGGACGCTAAGAGGCTGCAGGGTGACTTGGACAGGTTACGTGAGTGGGAAAATGCATGACAGATGCAGTATAATGTGGATAAATGTGAGGTTATCCATTTTGGGGGCAAAATCACAAAGGCAGAATATTATCTGAATGGCGGCAGATTAGGAAAAGGGGGGGTGCAACGAGACCTGGGTGTCATGATTCATCAGTCACTGAAAGTGGGCACGCAGGTACAGCAGGCGGTAAAGAAGGCAAATGGTATAGAAACATAGAAACATAGAAAATAGGTGCAGGAGTAGGCCATTCGGCCCTTCGAGCCTGCACCGCCATTCGATAAGATCATGGCTGATCATTCCTTCAGTACCCCTTTCCTGCTTTCTCTCTATATACCTTGATCCCCTAAACCGTAAGGGCCATATCTAACTCCCTCTTGAATATATCCAATGAACTGGCATCAACAACTCTCTGCAGCAGGGAATTCCACAGGTTAACAACTCTCTGAGTGAAGAAGTTTCTCCTCATCTCAGTACTAAACGGCTTGCCCCTTATCCTAAGACTGTGTCCCCTGGTTCTGGACTTCCCCAACATCGGGAACATTCTTCCCGCATTTAGCCTGTCTAGTCCCTTCAGAATCTTATATGTTTCTATAAGATCCCCTCTCATCCTTCTAAACGCCAGTGAATAAAGGCCGAGTTGATCCAATCTCTCCTCATATGTCATTCCAGCCATCCCTGGAATCAGTCTGGTGAACCTTCGCTGCACTCCCTCAATAGCCAGAACGTCCTTCCTCAGATTAGGAGACCAAAACTGAACACAATATTCCAGGTGGGGCTTCACCAAGGCCCTGTACAACTGCAGCAAGACCTCCCTGCTCCGATACTTAAATCCCCTAGCTATGAAGGCCAAGACACCATTTGTCCTCCCCACCGCCTGCTGTACCTGCATGCCAACTTTCAATGACTGATGAACCATGACACCTAGGTCTCGCTGCACCTCCCCTTTTTCTAATCTGCCGCCATTCAGATAATATTCTGCCTTCGTGTTTTTGCCACCAAAGTGGATAACCTCACATTTATCCACAGTATACTGCATCTGCCATGTATTTGCCCACTCACCTAACCTGTCCAAGTCACCCTGCAGCCTCTTAGCGTCCTCCTCACAGCTCACACCGCCACCAAGTTTAGTGTCATCTGTAAACTTGGAGATATTACACTCAATTTCTTCATCTAAATCGTTAATATATATTGTAAAGAGCTGGGGTCCCAGCACTGAGCCCTGCGGCACTCCACTAGTCACTGCCTGCCATTCTGAAAAGGACCCGTTTATCCCAACTCTCTGCTGCCTGTCTGCCAACCAGTTCTCTATCCACATCAGTACATTACCCCCAATACCATGTGCTTTGATTTTGCACACCAATCTCTTGTGTGGGACCTTGTCAAAAGCCTTTTGAAAGTTCAAATACACCACATCCACTGGTTCTCCCTTGTCCAACCTACTAGTCCCATCCTCAAAAAATTCCAGAAGATTTTCAAGCATGATTTTCCTTTCATAAATCCATGCTGACTTGGACCAATCCTATCACTGCTCTCCAAATGCGCTGCTATTTCATCCTTAATGATCGATTCCAACATTTTCCCCACCACCGATGTCAGGCTAACTGGTCTATAATTAACTGTTTTCTCTCTCCCTCCTTTTTTAAAAAGTGGTGTTACAGTAGCTACCCTCCAGTCAATAGGAACTGATCCAGAGTCGATAGACTGTTGGAAAATTATCACCAATGTATCCATTATTTCTAGGGCCACTTCCTTAAGTACTCTGGGATATAGACTATCAGGCCCTGGAGATCTATCGGCCTTCAACCCCGTCAATTTCCCGAACACAATTTCCCGCATAATAAGGATATCCTTCAGTTCCTCCTTCTCACTGGTCCTTCGGACCCCTAGTACATCGGGAAGGTTATTTGTGTCTTCCTTTGTGAAGACAGAACCAAAGTATTTGTTCAATTGGTCTGCCATTTCTTTGTTCCCCATTATAAATTCACCCGAATCCGACTGCAAGGGACCAATGCTTGTCTTCACTAATCTTTTTTCTCTTCACATACCTATAGAACCTTTTGCAGTCATTTTTTATGTTTCCGGCAAGCTTCCTCTCGTACTCTATTTTCCCCCTCTTAATTAAACCCTTTGTCCTCCTCTGCTGTATTCTAAATTTCTCCCAGTCCTCTGACTTGCTACTTTTTCTGGCAAATTTGTATGCCTCTTCCTTGGATTTAACACTATCCTTAATTTCCATTGTTAGCCACAGTTGAGCCACCTTCCCCGTTTTATTTTTACTCCAGACAGGGATGTACAATTGTTGAAGTTCATCCATATGATCTTTAAAGGTTTGCCATTGCCTATCCACCGTCAACCCATTCAGTATCATTTGCCAGTCTAATCTAGCCAATTTGCGCCTCATACCATCAAAGTTACCTTTCCTTAAGTTCAGGACCCTAGTTTCTGATTTAACTTTGTCACTCTCCATCTTAATAAAGAATTCTACCATATTTTGGTCACTCTTCCCCAAGGGGCCTCGCACAACAAGATTGCTAATTAGTCCCTTCTCATTACACATCACCCAGTCTAGGATAAGAACATAAGAACATAAGAATTAGGAACAGGAGTAGGCCATCTAGTCCCTTGAGCCTGCTCCGCCATTCAACAAGATCATGGCTGATCTGACCGTGGACTCAGCTCCACTTACCCGCCCGCTCTCAGTAACCCTTAATTCCCTTATTGATTAAAAATCTATCTATCTGTGACTTGAATACATTCAATGAGCTAGCCTCAACTGTTTCCTTGGGCAGAGAATTCCACAGATTCACAACCCTCTGGGAGAAGAAATTCCTTCTCAACTCGGTTTTAAATTGGCTCCCCCGTATTTTGAGGCTGTGCCCCCTAGTTCTAGTCTCCCCGACCAGTGGAAACAACCTCTCCGCCTCTATCTTGTCTATCCCTTTCATTATTTTAAATGTTTCTATAAGATCACCCCTCATCCTTCTGAACTCCAACGAGTAAAGACCCAGTCTACTCAATCTATCATCATAAGGTAACCACCTCATCTCCTGAATCAGCCTAGTGAATCGTCTCTGCACCCCCTCCAAAGCCGGTATATCCTTCCTTAAGTAAGGTGACCAAAACTGCATGCAGTACTCCAGGTGCGGCCTTACCAATACCCTGTACAGTTGCAGCAGGACCTCCCTGCTTTTGCACTCCATCCCTCTCGCAATGAAGGCCAACATTCCATTCGCCTTCCTGATTACCTGCTGCACCTGCAAACTAACTTTTTGGGATTCATGCACAAGGACCCCCAGGTCCCTCTGCACCGCAGCATGTTGTAATTTCTCCCCATTCAAATAATATTCCCTTTTACTGTTTTTTTTTCCAAGGTGGATGACCTCACACTTTCCGACATTGTATTCCATCTGCCAAACCTTAGCCCATTCGCTTAACCTATCTAAATCTCTTTGCAGCCTCTCTGTGTCCTTTACACAACCCGCTTTCCCACTAATCTTTGTGTCATCTGCAAATTTTGTTACACTACACTCTGTCCCCTCTTCCAGGTCATCTATGTATATTGTAAACAGTTGTGGTCCCAGCACCGATCTCTTTGGCACACCACTAACCACCGATTTCCAACCCGAAAAGGACCCATTTATCCCGAATCTCTGCTTTCTGTTCGTCAGCTCTCTGGTTGGTTCGTTCAGAGTTAGGGGATTTGAATATAGGAGCAGGGAAGTCTTAATGCAGTTGTACAGTGCCTTAGTGAGGCCTCACCTGGAATATTGTGTTCAGTTTTAGTCTCCTAGTCTGAGGAAGGACGTTCTTGCTATTGAGGGAGTGCAGCGAAGGTTCACCAGACTGATTCCAGGGATGGCTGGGCTGACATATGAGGAGAGACTGGATCAACTGGGCCTTTATTCACTGGAGTTTAGAAGGATGAGAGGGGATCTGATAGAAGCATATAAGATTCTGAAGGGACTGGACAGGTTAGATGCGGGAAGACTGTTCCCGATGTTGGGGAAGTCCAGAACCAGGGGACATAGTCTTAGGATAAGGGGTGGGCCATTTAGGACTGAGATGAGGAGAAACTTCTTCACTCAGAGAGTTGTTAACCTGTGGAATTCCCTGCCGCAGAGAGTTGTTGATGCCAGTTCATTGGATATATTCAAGAGGGAGTTAGATATGGCCCTTACGGTTCAGGGGATCAAGGGGTATGGAGAGAAAGCAGGAAAGGGGTACTGAAGGAATGATCAGCCATGAACTTATTGAATGGCGGTGCAGGCTCGAAGGGCTGAATGGCCTACTCCTGCACCTATTTTCTATGTTTCTATCTCCTCTCATACTTCTAAACCCAATGTAAAAAGGTCCAGTTGATCCAGCCTCTCCTCATATGTCAGTCCTGCCATCCCGAGAATCAGTCTGGTGAACCTTCGCTGCACTCACTCAATAGCAAGAGCTTCCTTCCTCAGATTAGGAGACCAAAACTGAACACAATATTCCAGGTGAGGCCTCACCAAAACCCTGTACAACTGCAGTAAGACCTCCCTGCTGCTATACTCAAATCTCCTAGCTATGAAAGCCAACATACCATTTGCCTTCTTCACCGCCTGCTGTACCTGTATGCCAACTTTCAATGACTGATGAACCATGACACCCTGGTCTCCGACTTTAGCAAAGCTTTTGATAAGGTCCCACATGGTAGACTGGTCACGAAGGTTAAAGCCCATGGGATCCAGGGCAAAGTGGCAAGTTGGATCCAAAATCGGCTTCGAGGTAGGAAGCAAAGGGTAATGGTTGATGGATGTTTTTGTGACTGGAAGAATGTTTCCAGTGGGGTTCCTCAGGGCTCAGTTCTGGGTCCCTTGCTTTTTGTGGTATATATCAACGATTTAGATTTGAATATAGGGAGTATGATTAAGAAGTTTGCAGATGGCACTAAAATTGGCTGTGTGGTTGATACTGAAGAGGAAAGTCATTGACTGCAGGAGGATTTCAATCTACTGGTCAGGTGGGCAGAGCGATGGCAAATGGAACTTAATTCGGAGAAGTGTGAGGTAATGCACTTTTGGAGGGCTAATAAGGAACGGGTATACAGATTAAAAGTAGGCCACTTAAAAGTGTAGATGAACAAAGGGACCTTGAAGGCCTTGTCCACAGAACGCTTTTTGGGAGGAAACTAAAACATTAAATCGTGTCCCCCTGGTCTGGGGACACACCAAACATTTTCAAGGCCCTTTTTTTTTGTGTTATTTTTTTGTTTTTTTTGTGTTTTTGTTTTTTTTAAAGTTTTTTTTTGGGCACTAAAATCATATATTTTTTTTTGGCCAAGTGCCCCCTATAAAAGGGGAGGGAGACACTAAAAAAACACTGGCAATTAAAACAAATTAAACTTTAAAACATAAAATCAAATTAAAATTTGGTTGCCGGGCGTGATGATGCACTCCAGTCCCTCCGGTGCCCACCTCTCGCGGAAGGACACTGCGTGCTCCATCTCCAAGGACACCCTGGCGCGGATGTACGCGCGGAAGAGAGGCAGGCAGTCAGGTTGAACGACCCCCTCGACTGCCCGCTGCCTGGACCGGCTGATGGCCCCCTTGGCCATGCCCAGGAGCAGTCCTACAAGGAGGCCCTCGGATCTACCCGCTCCCCTCCGCACAGGGTGCCCAAAGATCAGGAGTGTGGGACTGAAGTGCAGCCAGAATTTCAGGAGCAGCCCCTTAAAATAATAAAACAGGGGCTGCAACCTCGTGCATTCAATAAAAACATGGAACACGGACTCTTCCAGACCGCAGAAATTGCAGGCGGCCTGGGAGCCCATGAACCGACTTAAAAATTTATTGCACGGGACTGCTCCGTGCACCACCCTCCAGGCCAAGTCCCCGAAAAATAGTGGGAGGACTCCCGCGTAGAGTGCCCTCCATCGGGGACCCCCGCCTCCTCCGGACGGCAAGATGTTGCGCCATGGCGTGTCCGGACGGCCGGCGAGGATGGCAAAGTTGAGAGTGTGCAGGAGCAGCCCGTACAGGAAACCCCTCCGCGCAGAACTCAAGTTGTGAGGCGCCGGCTCCCGAGGGAGGTTCCGGGGTTTGGCGCCGATGAGGAATTCTGTCCGGATGGGGTCAGTTCGGACGGGATCTCCCCACGTGCTTGAGCCTCCTCGATGCACCTAACGGAGTCAGGGCTCAGAGCTGTTTTTAGCGACTCGATGGCATCGGCCGCGCGGCGGACGTCGGCCGAATTTAGGCGCCGCGCCAGCGTGTCTGGCGCCATCCAGCCCGCTCCTCCGCCATCGAGCAGGTCCCTGACCCTGGTCACCTCACCAGCCACAGCCCTCTCGTCCGACTGCCACCTAAAACCTCGGTCGTGGAGGTACGGATTCCCGAGCAGCAGCTCCTGCAGTACAGCCGCCACTCCAGCCGGTGGAGAGCTGCGCTTGGTGGAGACTTTGTTCCAGACCCTGATGAGTTCCTGGTAAAAGACAGGCAGCTCCTGGAAGGCGGTCCTGACGCCCCCCGAGCTCACAAACAGGAGCTGCGTGTCGTAGTTGAGGCCGTGCTGCTGGCGGAAGAAATAAGTCGCCAGCGCACGCCACCTAGGAGGGGGTTCGACGTAAAGGTATCTCTGCAGGGTCTGAAGACGGAAAGTCGCGAGCTGGGTGCTGATGCACACCAACGACTGACCGCCCTCCACAAGCAGGAGACTCAAGACCACGGCAGAGACCCAGTGCTTCCTGTTGTTCCAGAAGAAGTCCACCAGCTTCTTCTGTATCTTGGTGACAAACGCAGGGGGAGGGGTCAAAGTGACCAGCCGGTACCACAGCATGGCGGCCACCAGCTGGTTTATGACTAGCGCTCGACCCCTGTAGGACAGCACTCGGAGCAGTCCTGTCCAGCGCCCTAGGCGAGCGGCGACCTTGGCCTCCAGCTCTTGCCAGTTCGCCGGCCAGGCTTCCTCGTCGGGGCTAAGGTAGACTCCCAGATAGAGGAGATGGGTCGTGCTTCAGGCAAAAGGCCTGAGCTCCTCCAGCAGGGAGTCCACCCGTCACTGACCCACCAGGAGTCTGGAACATTTCTCCCAGTTGATCCTGGCGGAGGATGCGGCCGAGTAAATCTCCTGGCACTCACGCATCCTCCGCAGGTCAGCGGGATCCTCTACCACGAGGAGCGCGTCATTGGCGTAAGCCAAGAGGACGACCTCCACGCCCGGCCCTTGCAGAGCCAGTCCCGTCAACCTCGTCCGCAGGAGGCGCAGGAAAGGCTCCACGCAGATGGCATATAACTGGCCGGACATGGGCCATCCCTGGCGCACCCCTCTCCCAAAGCGAAGGGGCGCCGTCAAGGACCCGTTAACCTTAATCAGACACTCCGCGGCGGCATACAAAAGTCGGATCCGGGCGACGAAGTGCGTCCCGAACCCGAAAGCGTGCAGAGTTCCGAACAGATAGTCGTGATCCACCCTGTCGAACGCCTTATCTTGGTCGAGAGATAGGAAGGCGACCGACAGACCAGCCTCCTGGGAATGATGGATGAGGTCCCGGACCAGATGGATGTTATCGTGGATTGTCCGGCCCGGGACCGTGTAGGACTGGTCGGGGTGGATCATGTGGTCCAGCACGGCACCAAGGCGAGCAGACATCGCCATGGCGAAGATTTTGTAGTCCATGCTGAGGAGGGAGACCAGGCGCCAGTTCTTAAGGAGGCGGAGATCGCCCTTCTTAGGCAGCAGGACGATGACTGCCCTGCGCCAAGAGAGGGGCATCTCCCCGGTCGCCAGACTTTCCCCCAGGACCCACGCGTAGTCGCCCCCCAGGATGTCCCAGAACGCCCTGTGGAACTCCACGGTCAGCCCGTCCAGCCCCGGGGCTTTTCCCCTCGAGAGCCGGTCGAGGGCGCCGGTCAGCTCCGCCAGGCTTAGCGGAGGTTCCAGATTTTCGGCGCCCTCCGGGCTGACCTTCGGCAGGTCCTCCCACAAAACTCTACGCGCTTCCTCGCTGGACGGCTCCGAAGAGAACAGAGCCCCGTAATATTCACGGGCCCTGTTGATGACGCCCTCCGGATCCGAGACGAGAGAGCCGTCGTCGGCCAGCAGCGTCAAGAGCTGCTTACGGATATTCTGTCTTTTTTCCAGCGAGTAGAAGAAAGGGGATCCGCAGTCCAGATCCCGCAGGAACTGGATCCGTGACCTCACGAACGCGCCTCGGGACCCGACGAGCTGCAGGTCCTTCAGCGCGGCCTTCTTCGCTTCGTACACCGTCCGCAGGGCCGGGTCCGCGACGACTTGACCGAGACAGGACTCCAGGTCGAGCACCTCTTTTTCTAGGCGCCCGACCCTGGCCGCCCGCCTCTTGGTCGACCCCCTCGCGTACTCTTGTCAGAAGACGCGGACGTGAGCCTTGCCCATGTTCCACCATAGCCTCAAGGAGGGGAAGCCCCCCTGCTTCCTTCTCCAGTCGGACCAGAATCGACGGAACGAGTCCTGGAACCGCACGTCCTCCAGCAGCCGGTTGTTAAAATGTCAGTACGCGGACCCCGTCCTCGCGCGGAGCGAAGCGAGCTCCGCCCACACCAGGTGGTGGTCCGAACACGGCACCGGCCGCATGGAGGCCGCCGGGACGCAGGAAACGTACGCCCGAGACACGTAAAGGTGGTCGATTCTGGACCATCCTACTCCAGGCCTCACCCAAGTAAAGGCGCTGGAGTCGGGGTGGAGATTTCGCCAGACGTCCACCAAGTCGAAGGACCCGACCAGGTCCCTCAACTTCTCCATCGCCGTCATGCTCTGCGGGGCACCGGAGCGGTCCCTCGCCTCGAGGGTGCAGTTAAAATCCCACCCGAGGACAATGCAGTCGCCGACGTCGACGGAGCCAAGAGGAGCGGACACTTCTTCGAAGAAGCGTGTTTGCTGCGGGCCGGGCTGAGGGGCGTACACGTTCACGAGATGGAGCGGCACGTCCCCCAGGCGAACCGTTACGTGCAGCAAGCGGCCTGGCACGGGCTCCTCGACCCGCAAGATCTCCGGCTGAAAATGCGGGCCCAGCAAGATGGCCACCCCACTAGAAGTGGCGGTGAGGTGGCTCATGCGAACCTCTCCTTGCCATTCCAGGAGCCACGTGGCTTCGTCTCCCGGAACGGTGTGGGTTTCTTGCAGGAAGCACACCGCATATTTCCCCTCCCGCAGGAGCGAAAAGTTGTTAAATCTACGGCGTGCCTCTCTGCCGCCGTTGATGTTGAGGCTGGCTATGGTTATCTTCATGACAAAAGCATAGTGCAACCTCTACCTAACCTATTGTGGGGGGGGAGGAGTGGAGTCGTTTGTTGACCTCCACTTCCTCAGCAGCCCAGTGAGGTACCCTTTGAGCCGGCGCAGCTCAAAGTCTTGCACCCTTGATAAGGGCCCGCCCGCGGCCATGGTTTTAGCGGCGGCGCGGACAGACGTGATGAGCAGCGTCAGCTCGGACCATTTTTCCCGGGCCAGATGGGCTCGGTTGCGGCGACCCTGGCTCTGGGCCAAAAAGTCCCGGAGTTCCTTTACAGGAATGAGGGGGGACTCAGCGGCGGGCACAAGGAGATCCACCGCCTCACTGGCGATGGACTCTCGATCTTCAGCCGCGTCCTCCACCGAGTCCCCGTCCCCCTCCGGGAGGTCGCCGCCAGCAGCCGGCTCGTCGACCGCACGAGGTACGGCGAACGGCCCGGCCGCTCCATCCGGCCCTGGCCCTGCACCGATCCCACCCCCAGGATCGTCGGCAGAGGAGTCCCCACTGGGCTCTTTTAAAATTGGTGCTGGGTCAGGAAGCGACAGCGGAAGGGGTTCCTCCTCCGCCCCCGGAGCCGGGGAACACGGAGAGACCTGGTCAAAGAAAAGTTCCAGGTCCTCCAAGTACCCCAGCTCCAAAGTAGGGGGCGAGGGTTGGTTTTCTTCCCCCTCCCCACTGCCACCCCCCAGCCCAGCGTGTGGATGTATATTAAAAGTTTTAAAGTTTTCATTTTCTGCCGAGTCGAGCAACTCCCGGGGGAAGTTGGATATTGGCTGGGCGGGCTCAGGTTCGGCCTTTTCGGCCCCGCCCGCCTCAGTCCCCGGGACGCTCGACCCGGCGGCTACGCATTCCTCCGCTGGCCCCACGCCCCCCACGACAGGCAGATCTTCCTTACCATTCCCGGGAGGCAGAGGCTGGGCAGCCTCGACTGTCTCACCCTCCCCGGGGACAGATTCCTCGCGCCTACGGCGCTGCTTGGGGGCGCTGGTGGGGGACACGGGACACGCGGCGGGCACCGACTCCTCCGCGGAGGGATGTTGTTCCCCCTCCGCCTCATTGGAGCGGCGCCTCCTTTTGTTCCTGGGGATGCGCGGAGGCAGGGAGACCTCCATGTCTGCCGAGGCCTCCCGCTCCACCCCCCCCATTTTTCTTATCTTGCCCGCGCCCGAGCCCCTCTGTGATATTTGTCAAGGGCTCGGGCACTGGCTCAGGGCACCCCGCGCTCGCCAGTGTCAGGGTTGGGCTGAGCGCGGTGATCAAACTGTCTGGCGCACTGAGGGGACCCGCCTCGAGATGTTTCACCTTCCTCCGCGCCTTCTTTCCGATCGGACGCTCTCCCTCCCCCCCCGCCGGAGGCCGTGAAAACAAAGGCCCCTGACGATGCCCGCGCACCACAGCTCCCGGCAGGCGGACGCTACTCGGGGGAGGGGTGGCGGCGGCACCAGCCTTGGCTGCCCTCGGTGGTTTGGCGGCCTTGGAGGCGGGGCAGTTCTTACAACATGCCCCACCTCCAGAAGACGCGGTAGGCAGTCGCCTCGTGCACCACATTAAAACTACCCTCTGCCGTCTCCTCCCGCGCCAGCCGGACAAAGAGCTGGCGGCGGAAGGAGAACACGTGGCGCAGGCTGTTCTCCCTGAGGCCGAGCGGTATGGGGTTGATCCCCGACCTTACCTCCCCCAGTTGGTGAAGGTGAGGGAGGAGGAGCTCAGCGGGAACAAAGGGCGGGACGTTAGAAAGGATGACCCTCTGCGCGGTGGCCTCGAGAGGGTCCACCGGCAGGAACGTCCCGCCCACCGTGAGCCCCTTTTCAATGGCCAGGGACACCGCCCGCTCCGACCCCAGGAAGAATACAGCCTTCCCAGACATCTTGGAGGCTGCAACAATGGCCGAGGGGCTGACTACCCCAGCCATCGCCCGCACGCACTCCTCAATGCTCCTAGTGGGGTGAGTGTAGCTCTTGACCCCGTGTTTTTTTGTTATTAGTTTGAACGGTGGCAGGGCAGCAGGTGGCGCAGGAGGCACCGTGGCTGTGGACGCCACCTGCGCGTACGTCTTAGCTGGCCCTGCCACCGGCGTGGATGGGGTCGCCATCACGGGGTCCCTTTCAGGGCTACACCCACCCAAAAGTCACAGGCCTTAATGTTCTTAAATTGGCCTCGTTTAAGTGTATGAGCAGAGGAGCTCTCAATGAGGCATACCTCTCCCCTAGTTGACAATTGGGGAGGGGCCTTGCTCCCTCTGCTCAGTTGTCTTAATTGTTTTTTCAATTAGGAGGAAAGGGCTCTCAGAGAGAGTGGGGAGAGACAGAGAGAGAGAGAAAGAGGGCGGGGGGTGGGAAAGAGGGAAGCTGCGAGGGCAGGACTCCCCTCACAGCGATGGGTGGGTGTTTTTCTGGGGTGCACTCCCCAGATGATGGAAAAAGCAAGACACAATCTTATACGATGGTCTTCGGGTGGGGGGAGAAGATGTCTTCACCTGGGGCAGCTGGAGTCACCCAGGCACACACTCCCAACGATGTTAAATAGGGTAATTAATAGTTCTTCAGCCAGGTAGCTCCAGCTATCCCAGGCTAGGCAATGGGGGAGGGGTGCTTCAGTGGTGTGTGGGGCCTAGTTGTGGGCCAGACCCCCACACACACTTCCACACACACACACCCCCCGCGATGTTCCAGCCCTCGAAATGGTCTTCTTTCCTCCCCCCCACCGATATAACAAAGTCTTTCGGGAAATGCACCAAAATACACCAATCTTTGGTTGATGAAGTTTCTCCCTCCTTCCACACTGGATAGTTGTTGTTCTTTTTGCCCTCTCTCCAACTCTTTGTAAAAGTAATGAAGTTGTTGAATTTTCAGCTCTCCTCCTCTCCCTCTGGATGAATTGGAATTGCAGTAAGCCCCTTCCTCCTCTTCCTGGGCTGTTTCACAGGGCTCAATCCAGGCCTTCCAGGCAGGAGCAACAGCAGCAAGCTCCTTCTCTCACTGCTCCAGGCTCCAAGTGAATAGGCCACGCCTCCAAAGCTCCACCATTGGTCCACAGAACTCTTTTTGGGAGGAAACTAAAACATTAATCATTAAATCGTGTCCCCCCGATCTGGGGGCCACACCAAACATTTCCACGGCCCTTTTTTTTTGTGTTTTTTTGGGGGGGGGGTTTGTGTTTTTTTTTAAAGTTTTTTTTGGGCACTAAAATCATTTTTTTTTCTCCAAGTGCCCCCTATAAAAGGGGAGGGGGACACTAAAAACACCAGCAATTAAAACAAATTAAACTTTAAAACATAAAATCAAATTAAAATTTGGTTGCCGGGCTTGATGATGTACTCCAGTCCCTCCGGTGCCCACCTCTCGAGGAAGGCCGCGAGCGTACCGGTGGACACCGCGTGCTCCATCTCCAAGGACACCCTGGCACGGATGTACGCGCGGAAGAGAGGCAGGCAGTCTGGTTGAACGACCCCCTCGACCGCCCGCTGCCTGGACCGGCTGATGGCACCCTTGGCCGTGCCCAGGAGCAGTCCTACGAGGAGGCCCTCGGACCTACCCGCTCCCCTCCGCACAGGGTGCCCAAAGATCAGGAGTGTGGGACTGAAGTGCAGCCAGAATTACAGGAGCAGCCCCTTAAAATAATAAAACAGGGGCTGCAACCTCATGCATTCAATAAAAAGATGGAACACGGACTCTTCCAGACCGCAGAAATTGCAGGCGGCCTAGGAGCCCGTGAACCGGCTTAAATATTTATTGCACGGCACTGCTCCGTGCACCACCCTCCAGGCCAAGTCCCCGATAAATAGTGGGAGGACTCCCGCGTAGAGTGCCCTCCATTGGGGACCCCCGCCTCCTCCGGACGGCAAGATGGTGCGCCATGGCGTGTCCGGACGGCAGGCGAGGATGGCAAAGTTGAGAGTGAGCAGGAGCAGCCCGTACAGGAAACCCCTCCGCGCGGAACTGAAAGGCACGGAGGGGATTTCCTTGAGGCGGCTCAAGTTGTGAGGCGCCGGCTCCCGAGGGAGGTTCCGGGGTTTGGCGCCGATGAGGAATTCCGTCCGGACGGGGGTCAGTTCGGACGGGATTTCCCCACGTGCTTGAGCCTCCTCGACACACCTAACGGAGTCGGGGCCCAGAGCTGTTTTTAGCGACTCGATGGCATCGGCCGCGTGGCGGACGTTGTCAGAAATTAGGCGCCGCGCCAGCGTGTCTGGCGCCATCCAGCCCGCTCCTCCGCCATTGAGCAGGCCCCTGTCCCTGGTCACCTCACCAGCCACAGCCCTCTTGTCCGACTGCCACCTAAAACCTCGGTCGTGGAGGTACGGATTCCCGAGCAGCAGCTCCTGCAGGACAGCCACCACTCCAGCCGGTGGAGAGCTGCGCTTGGTGGAGACTTTGTTCCAGACCCTGATGAGTTCCTGTTAAAAGACAGGCAGCTCCTGGAAGGCGGCCCTGACGCCCCCCACACTCACAAACAGGAGCTGCGTGTCGTAGTTGAGGCCGTGCTGCTGGCGGAAGAAATACGTCGCCAGAGCACGCCACCTGGGAGGGGGCTCGACGTAAAGGTATCTCTGCAGGGTCTGAAGACGGAAAGCCGCGAGCTGGGTGCTGACGCACACCAACGACTGACCGCCCTCCCCAAGCGGGAGACTCAAGACCACGGCAGAGACCCAGTGCTTCCTGTTGTTCCAGAAGAAGTCCACCAGCTTCTTCTGTATCTTGGTGACAAACGCAGGAGGAGGGGTCAAAGTGACCAGCCGGTACCATAGCATGGCGGCCACCAGCTGGTTTATGACTAGCGCTCGACCCCTGTAGGACAGCACTCGGAGCAGTCCTGTCCAGCGCCCTAGGCGAGCGGCGACCTTGGCCTCCAGCTCTTGCCAGTTCGCCGGCCAGGCTTCCTCGTCGGGGCTAAGGTAGACTCCCAGATAGAGGAGATGGGTCGTGCTCCAGGCAAAAGGCCTGAGCTCCTCCGGCAGGGAGTCCACCCGCCACTGACCCACCAGGAGTCCGGAACATTTCTCCCAGTTGATCCTGGCAGAGGATGCGGCCGAGTAAATCTCCTGGCACTCTCGCATCCTCCGCAGGTCAGCGGGATCCTCTACTGCAAGAAGCACGTCATCGGCGTAAGCCGAGAAGACAACCTCCACGCCCGGCCCTTGCAGAGCCAGTCCCGTCAACCTTGTCTGCAGGAGGCGCAGGAAAGGCTCCACGCAGATGGCATATAACTGGCCGGATATGGGGCATCCCTGGCGCACCCCTCTCCCAAAGCGAAGGGGCACCGTCAGACTCTCCGCGGCAGCGTACAAAAGTCAGATCTGGGCGACGAAATGCGTCCCGAACCCGAAAGCGCGCAGAGTTCCGAACAGATAGTCGTGATCCACCCTGTTGAACGCCTTCTCTTGGTCGAGAGATAGGAAGGCGACCGACAGACCAGCCTCCTGGGAATGATGGATGAGGTCCCGGACCAGATGGATGTTATCGTGGTTTGTCCGGCCCGGGACCGTGTAGGACTGGTCGGGGTGGATCATGTGGTCCAACACGGCGCCAAGGCGAGCAGACATCGCCCTGGCGAAGATTTTGTAGTCCATGCTGAGGAGGGAGACCGGGCGCCAGTTCTTAAGGAGGCGGAGATCGCCCTTCTTAGGCAGCAGGACGATAACTGCCCTGCGCCAAGAGAGGGGCATCTCCCCGGTCGCCAGACTTTCCCCCAGGACCCGCGCGTAGTCGCCCCTCAGGACGTCCCAGAACGCCATGTGGAACTCCACGATCAGCCCGTCCAGCCCCGGGGATTTTCCCCTCGAGAGCCGGTCGAGGGCACCGGTCAGCTCCGCCAGGCTTAGCGGAGCTTCCAGATTTTCAGCGCCCTCCGGGCCGACCTTCGGCAGGTCCTCCCACAAAACTCTACGCGCTTCCTCGCTGGACGGCTCCGGAGAGAACAGAGCCCCGTAATATTCACAGGTCCTATTGTTGACGCCCTCCGGATCCGAGACGAGAGAGCCGTCGTCGGCCAGCAGCGTCAAGAGCTGCTTACGGACACTCTGTCTTTTTTCCAGCGAGTAGAAGGGGGAGCCGCGGTCCAGATCCCGCAGGAACCGGATCCGCGACCTCATGAACGCGCCTCGGGACCCGACGAGCTGCAGGTCCTTCAGCGCGGCCTTCTTCGCTTCGCACACCATCAGGGCCGGGTCCTCGACGACTTGACCGAGACAGGACTCCAGGTCGAGCACCTCTTTTTCTAGGCGCCCGACCCTGGCCGCCCGCCTCTTGGTCGACCCCCTCGCGTACTCTTGACAGAAGACGCAGACATGAGCCTTGCCCACGTCCCACCATAGCCTCAAGGAGGGGAAGCCCCCCTGCTTCCTTCTCCAGTCGGCCCAGAAACGACGGAACGAGTCCTGGAACCGCACGTCCTCCAGCAGCCGGTTGTTAAAGTGCCAGTACGCGGACCCCGTCCTCGCGCGGAGCGAAGCGAGCTCCGCCCACACCAGGTGGTGGTCCAAACACGGCACCGGCCGCATGGAGGCCGCCGGGACGCAGTAAACGTACGCCCGAGACACATAAAGACGGTCGACTCTGGACCATCCTACTCCAGGCCTCACCCAAGTAAAGGCGCTGGAGTCGGGATGGAAATTTCGCCAGATGTCCACCAAGTCGAAGGACCCGACCAGGTCCCTCAACTTCTCCATCGCCGTCATGCTCTGCGGGGCACCGGAGCGGTCCCTCGCCTCGAGGGTGCAGTTAAAATCCCACCCGAGGACAATGCAGTCGCCGACGTCGACGGAGCCAAGAAGAGCGGACACTTCTTCGAAGAAGCGCGTTTGCTGCGGGCCGGGCTGAGTGGCATACACGTTCACGAGATAGAGCGGCACGTCCACCAGGCGAACCGTGACGTGCAGCAAGCGGCCTGGCACGGGCTCCTCGACCCCCAAGATCTCCGGCTGAAAATGCGGGGCCAACAAGATGGCCACCCCACAAGAAGTGGTAGTGAGGTGACTCATGCGGACCTCTCCTTGCCATTCCAGGAGCCACGTGGCTTCGTCTCCCGGAACGGTGTGGGTTTCTTGCAGGAAGCACACCGCATATTTCCCCTCCCACAGGAGCGAAAAATTGTTAAATCTACGGCGTGCCTCTCTGCCACCGTTGATGTTGAGGCTGGCTATGGTTATCTTCATGACAAAATCATAGTGCAACCTCTACCTAACCTATTGTGGGGTGGGAGTGGAGTCGTTTGTTGACCTCCACTCCTTCAGCAGCCCAGCGAGTAACCTTTTGAGCCGGCGCAGCTCAAGGCCTTGCGCCTTTGATTAGGGCCCGCCCGCGGCCATGGTTTTAGTGGCGGCGCGGACGGACGCGATGAGCAGCCCCGGCTCGGACCATCTTTCCAGGGCCAGATGGGCTCGGTTGCGGCGACCCTGGCTCTGGACCAAAAAGTCCCGGAGTTCCTTTGCAGGAATGAGGGAGGACTCAGCGGCGGGCACAAGGAGATCCACCGCCTCGCTGGCGATGGACTCGACATCTTCTCCCGAATCCCCCACCGAGTCCCCGTCCCCCTCCGGGAGGTCGCCGCCAGCAGCCGGCCCGTCGACCGCACGAGGTACGGCAAACAGCCCGGCCGCTCCATCCGAACCTGGCTCTGCCCCGATCCCACCCCAGGATCGTCGACAGAGGAGTCCCAACTGGGCTCTTTTAAAAGCGGTGCTGGGTCAGGAAGCGACAGCGGAAGGGGTTCCTCCTCCGCCCCCGGAGCCGGGGAACACGGAGGGACCTGGTCAAAGAAAAGTTCCAGGTCCTCCAAGTACCCCAGCTCCAAAGTAGGGGGCGAGGGTTGGTTTTCTTCCCCCTCCCCACTGCCACCCCCCAGCCCAGCGTGTGGATGTATATTAAAAGTTTTAAAGTTTTCATTTTCTGCCGAGTCGAGCAAGTCCCGGGGGAAGTTGGATATTGGCTGGGCGGGCTCAGGTTCGGCCTTTTCGGCCCCGCCCGCCTCAGTCCCCGGGACGCTCGACCCGGCGGCTACGCATTCCTCCGCTGGCCCCACGCCCCCCACGACAGGCAGATCTTCCACGCCATTCCCGGGAGGCAGAGGCTGGGCAGCCTTGACTGTCTCACCCTCCCCGGGGACAGACTCCTCTCGCCTGCGGCGCAGTTTGGGGGCGCTGGTGGGGGACGCGGGACACGAGGCGGGCACCGACTCCTCCGCGGAGGGATGTTGTTCCCCCTCCGCCTCATTGGAGCGACGCCTCCTTTTGTTCCTGGGGGGGCGCAGAGGCAGGGAGACCTCCATGTCTGCCGAGGCCTCCCGCTCCACTCCCCCCTTTTTCTTATCTTGCCCGCTCCCGAGCCCCTCTGTGATATTTGTCAAGGGCTCGGGCACGGGCTTAGGGCACCCCGCGCTCGCCGGTGTCAGGGTTGGGCTGAGCGCGGTGATCAAATTGTCTGGCGCACTGAGGGGACCCGCCTTGAGATGTTTCACCTTCCTCCGCGCCTTCTTTCCGATCGGACGCTTTCCCTCCCACCCGCCGGAGGCCGTGAAAACAAAGGCCCCCGACGATGCCCGCGCACCCACAGCTCCCGGCACATGGACGCTACTCGGGGGAGGGGTGGCAGCGGCGCCAGCCTTGGCTGCCCTCGGTGGTTTGGCGGCCTTGGAGGCGGGGCAGTTCTTACGAACATGCCCCACCTCCCTGCAGGCATGGTACCGCACGCCGTCCGACGTCCAGAAGACGCTGTAGGCAGTCCCCTCGTGCACCACATTAAAACTACCCTCTGTCGTCTCCTCCTGCGCCAGCCGGACAAAGAGCTGGCGGCGGAAGGAGAACACGTGGCGCAGGCTGCTCTCCCTGAGGCCGAGCGGTATGGGGTTGATCCCCGACCTTACCTCCCCCAGTTGGTGTAGGTGAGGGAGGAGGAACCCAGCGGGAACAACAGGCGGGACGTTAGAAAGGATGACCCTCTGCGCGGTGGCCTCGAGAGGGTCCACCGGCAGGAACGTCCCGCCCACCGTGAGCCCCTTTTCAAGGGCCAGGAACACCGCCCGCTGCGACCCCAGGAAGAATACAGCCTTCCCAGACATCTTGGAGGCTGCGACAATGCCCGAGGGGCCGACTACCCCAGCCATCGCCCGCACGCACTCCTCGCTGCTCCTAGTGGGGTGAGTGTAGCTCCTGACCCCGTGTTTTTTTGTTATAAGTCTGAACGGTGGCAGGGCAGCAGGTGGCGCAGGAGGCACCGTGGCTGTGGACGCCACCTGCGCGTACGTCTTAGCTGGCCCTGCCACCGGCGTGGATGGGGTCGCCATCACGGGGTCCCTTTAAGGGCTACACCCATCCCAAAGTCACAGGCCTTAATGTTCTTAAATTGGCCTCGTTTAAGTGTATGAGCAGAGGAGCTCACAATGAGGCACACCTCTCCCCTAGTTGACAATTGGGGAAGGGCCTTGCTCCCTCTGCTCAGTTGTCTTAATTGTTTTTTCAATTAGGAGGAAAGGGCCCTCAGAGAGAGAGGGGAGAGACAGAGAGAGAGAGAAAGAGGGCGGGGGGTGGGAAAGAGGGAAGCTGCGAGGGTCGGTCTCCCCTCACAGCGATGGGTGGGTGTTTTTCTGGAAAAAACAAGACACAATCTTATACGATGGTCTTCGGGTGGGGGGAGAAGATGTCTTCACCTGGGGCAGCTGGAGCCACCCAGGCACACACTCCCAACGATATTAAATAGGGTAATTAATAGTTCTTCAGCCAGGTAGCTCCAGCTATCCCAGGCTAGGCAATGGGGGAGGGGTGCTTCAGTGGTGTGTGGGGCCTAGTTGTGGGCCAGACCCCCACACACACTTCCACACACACACACCCCCCGCGATGTTCCAGCCCTCGAAATGGTCTTCTCTCCTCCCCCCCACCGATACAACAAAGTCTTTCGGGGAATGCACCAAAATACACCCACCTTTGGTTGATGAAGTTTCTCCCTCCTTCCACACTGGATAGTTGTTGTTCTTTTTCCCCCTCTCTCCAACTCTTTGTAAAAGTAATGAAGTTGTTGAATTTTCAGCTCTCCTCCTCTCCCTCTGGATGAATTGGAATTGCAGTAAGCCCCTTCCTCCTCTTCCTGGGCTGTTTCACAGGGCTCACTTCAAGCCTTCCAGGCAGGAGCAACAGCAGCAAGCTCCTTCTCACACTGCTCCAGGCTCCAAGTGAATAGGCCACGCCTCCAAAGCTCCACCATTGGTCCACAGAACCCTGAAATTTGCAGACCAGGTGGATAAGGTGGTTAAGAAGGCATACAGAATACTTGCCTTTAATCGGCCGAGGCATAGACTACAAGAGCAGGAAGGTTATGCTTAAATTGTATAATACTCTGGTTAGGCTACAGCTGGAGTACTGCGTGCAGATCTGGTCGCCGTATTATAGAAAGGCTATGATTGCACTGGAAAGGGTGCAGAGGAGATTTACTAGGATGCTGCCTGGAATGGAGAATCTTAGCGATGAGGACAGATTGGATAGGCTGGGTTTGTTTTCATTAGAAAAAGGAGGTTGAGAGGAGACCTCATTGAGGTATACAAAATCTTGAGGGGCCTGGATATAGTGGATAGCAAGGGCCTATTTCCCTTGGTGGAGAGGTCAAATACGAGGGGGCATAGTCTTAAGGTGGTTGGTGGAAGGTTCATAGGGGATTTGAGGGGAGGCTTCTGGAACTCACTGCCTGGAAGGGTGGTGGATGCAGAAACCCTCACCACATTTAAAAAAAGTGCTTGGATGGGCACTTAAAGTGTTGTAACTTGCAGGGTTACGGACCTAGGGTTGGTAAATGGGGTTGGACTGGATAACCTCTTGTTGGCTGGTACAGATACGATGGTAAGTACTGCAGGTAATCGAATACGGCCAAGGTGATCTCCTGGACTAGTTTTGATTGCCTGGATGGGTCAGAGAGGAAGTTTCCCAGATTTATTTTTTTCCAAATTAGCCTGGGTTTTTAATCTGGTTTTTGCCTCTCCCAGGAGATCATATGGTTCCGGTTGGGGTGGAGTGTAGAATGTTTCGCTGCAAGGGGTATCGCAGTTGTGTGGGGTGGGCTGGTTGGGCCAGATGCTCTTTACCTTTCTGCCATTGTTCATTGGTTTATATGTAACCTTCAGGGTTGCTGACCATGTGGCTTCCTTCTGCGCTGTAGATTTCTATGTTTCTAGGACAGAGTTGGAGGTTGGAGGGGACTGATTTGGAAGTTGTAGAGGAGGAAGTCTGAGTTGCAGAGGGGGCAGTCGGGGAAATTGAGACACACAAACTGTTGAGCAGCCATTCGTTTCATCATTGACGATGAGTGGCCAGAAATGAGCAATGAAGACTGGCAAAACTAGCCCAGAGGTCCTTGGTTTAATGAGATATCGACGAAGAGGTTCAACACCGCCTCCAGTGCACCAGAGCAGCCTTTGGCTGCCTGAGGAAGAGAGTGTTCGAAGATCAGGTCCTCAAACCTGGCACCAAGTCACACACCATCCCGACTTGGAAGTATATCGCTGTTCCTTCATTGTTGCTGGGTCAAAATCCTGGAACTCCATACCTAACAGCACTGTGAGGAAACCTTCAAGAATTTCAAGAAGGAGGCTCACCACCACCTTCTCAAGGGTAATTAGGGACTGGCAATAAATGCTGGCCTTGCCAGCGATGCCCACATCTCGTGAATTAATAAAAACATGTTTAACTGGAGGAAATTGTGGAGGAGTAGAGCTGACATATAAGTGGAAGCTGATCCCCATGTCGTCCAGTGATGTGGCCAAGGAGCATGATACAGATGAGGAAGAGATGGGAGTTAAAGATAGATCCTTGGGGGACTCCAGAAATAATGGTGCGAGGTCAGGGAGAGAAGACATGGCTGGAGATGCTCTGGCTACAATCTGATAGGTGGGAGTGGAATCCAAGTGAAGGTAGTCCCACTGAGCTGGAGGAGAAGCATTAGAGGAGGGGGTCTTGGCACGAACTTTATGTCTTACATGCTTGACCAAATAGCCAATTAACAGCACTTTTGGATAGTCTTACCTTAGTAGCTTTCTTCACATGTGCCAACTTTCTTCTGCATGTGGAGAGATTAGCAAATTTTAATTTGATTTAAGTTTACTGTCTAAAGTTTAATTTGTTTAAGTTTGTCGGTTTTAGTAACCCCCCCGGCCCCTTTTAGCCAGGGGGCACTTGTAAAATTTGTGTTTTGGTGCCCTCAAAAAAAAACAAGGGGGCACTTGAAAAGTTTTTGGAGTTTCCCCCCCCCCCACCCCCTTTAACCAGGGGGCACTTGATTAATGTTTACAACAAAATAGTTGTGGAGAGATTAACAGATTTTAATTTGGTGTAAGTTTACTGTCCAAAGTTTAATTTGTTTAGTGTGTTGGTTTTAGGGCCCCCCCCCCCCTTTAATCAGGGGCCACTTGATTTACAGATCAACAACAAAATAGTTGTGCAGAGATTAGACTGGAATGCATCATGACCCCCGGCAACAAAATTTTAATTTGACCATAGTTTTTCAAAAGTATAATTTGTTTATTTGTCGGTTTTAGTGCCCCCTTTAAATCAAGGGGCACTTGATTATTGGTTCAACAAAAATAGTTGTGGAGAGATTAGAGAAGCTGGGATTGTTCTCTTTAAATTAGACAAAGTTATGGGGGCACTTAAATAGAAGTGTTCATAATTATAAGTGGTTTTGATAGAATAAATATGGAGAAACTGTTTCCACTAGCTGGAGGGTTGGGAACTAGAGGACACATATTTCAGATAATTGGTAAAAGAACCAGGGGCGAGATGATAAGGATTTTTTTAACGTAACCAGTTGATACGATCTGGAACGCACGGCCTGAAAAGACAGTGGAAGCAAATTCAACAATAACATTCAAAAGGGATTTGCATAAAGTGTGTGACTTGAAGGACAACATGTAGACGACGGTGTTCCCATACACCTGCTGCCCTTGTCCTTCTAGGTGGTGGAGGCCGTGGGTATAGTAGGTGCTGTGGAAGTAGCCTTGGAGAGTTGCTGCAGTGCATCTTGTAAAAAGGTACACACTGCAGGCATGTATAAGATTTCTAAATCTCTCTGGGCTTATATTTGACAGTGAGCCAATTCGTTCAAAACAATTGGAAGGTTTATTAAAAACATACACACATGCACATTAGCAGCAGTGATCAGTTATCTTAAAAAGAAGCACATTATCAACAGTTGTCAATTATGTTATAACAGAGCTACAATGAGGTTATAATAACAAGCAATTACTTCCCTTTTGCTGTCTGGTTTGCACACGGCTTACTGTTTTAGCTGGTCTTCAGGGATGTCTCCTGCCGTGTGTCTATTGCTGCAGGGACCTTTGTACTCCTAAAGTTCATTGTTCCTCAGAGCAGTTCCTTATTGGGTCTCCTCACATATGTGGCTGTTTGGACTAGCCCACCCACCTCTTGATTAGATTTTGCTAAAATGTCTTTCCAATTTTCCAATTAAGACAAAGGACAAAAGCTGTGTGGCATCTGTGGGGGAGGATCATTTTGATTCCTTTTGTTTCAACACAGTCGGGCCTTCCTGTATAATCTACACTTTTAACATTTATACATACACAGAGTCAATTAATAAACAATTTTATTCGCACACATGTGGAGCGAGTGAATGTTGAAGGTGGTGGATGGGTGCCAATCAAGCAGGCTGCTTTGTCCTGGATGGTGTTGAGTTTCTTAAGTGTTGTGTCTTCGTAAATAAATACATTTGAAGTGTTTACACCCTTTGTAAAGACTGAGACGATTTTTGCCCTCACTTAAGAGTCATCTTACCTTTAAATGATCCTCTTGCTTTAAAATTTGACTGAAGTTGCTTTGAGGACATTCAGGGAGGTTGGGGCACTTTAATTCTGTGTTTACATGCATGGCAGAGCACCATTGTGAAATGGGCTTTGGCAATTACTGCAAGGCGTTTAATTAGTAACAGACCGTTTTTTTATTGAAACAGTGAGCGGGGCATGAACAGGCAAGTGAATAATTCACCCCACAGCACGGTGGGCACAGTGGGAAAGGGAACTTAAGATCACACAACCCGTGAGGCATTGAGCCTGCAGAAGCCCAGCGACATGGCTTACTTGGTGTCTGCTCTCTTGACCCTGACAATCCTTTTGCTCACCGTGCTTTACTACCTGGGAGCATTCAGAAGGCGGCGCCCCAACGAGCCACCATTAGATGCTGGCTACCTGCCCTGGCTGGGGCACGTCTTGTCTTTCCGAAGGAACATGGCGAAGTTCCTGCAGGACATGGAGAAGAAGCACGGGGACATCTTCACGGTCCAGATCGCCGGCTATTACTTCACCTTCCTGATGGACCCGCTCTCCTACGGGGCCGTGGTGAAAGAGTCGCGATCCAAACTGGACTTCGAGAAGTTTGCGGTGGAGCTGGTGGCCAGAGTGTTCGGCTACCACGCCCGGGACGACGACCACAAGTTGCTGCTGGATGTCAGCGCCAAGCATCTGATGGGAGACGGGCTGGTCAACCTGACCCAAGCGATGATGGGCAACCTGCAGACCCTGATGCTCCAGGGCTTGGGCCAGGACAGGGACGCGAGGCAGTGGACAGAAGACGGCTTGTTCAACTTCTGCTACAACATCGTGTTCCGGGCCGGCTTCCTGTCGCTGTTTGGCAACCAGGTGGCCGGGGGCGACCCCGAGGGGGCCAGGCAGCGGGACCGCCAGCAGTCGGACCAGATCTTCGCCCAGTTCCGGCGCTACGACCGCCTGTTCCCCCGGCTGGCTTACGCCGTGCTGCCGCCGTCCGAGAAGGTGGAGGCCGAGAGGCTGAAGCGGATGTTCTGGGAGCTGCTGTCGGAGGACAAGCTGGGCGAGCGGGAGAACATCAGCGGCTGGGTCTGGGAGCGCCAGCGGCAAATGTCGGAGCGGGCGGTGTCCCTTCACATGCAGAGCCGCTACATGTTCCTCTTGCTCTGGGCCTCCCAGGGCAACACCGGCCCCTCCGCCTTCTGGCTGCTGCTGAACCTGCTCCGGAGCCCGGGCGCCCTGGCGGCGGTGCGGGCCGAGGTGGACCGGGTGCTGGCGGAGAGCCAGCAGCAAGCCCGGGCTGGCGGGCCGCCCATCAACCTGAGCCGGGACATGTTGCTTCACACCCCGGTGCTGGACAGCGCGGCGGAGGAGAGCTTGCGCCTGGCCGCCGCCCCGCTGCTGATCCGAGCCGTGCTGCAGGACACGGAGCTGCGGATGTGGGACGGCCGGCGCTACACCGTGCGCAAGGGCGACCGGGTGGCCGTCTTCCCTTACCTGTCGGCCCAGATGAACCCGCAGGTCCACCCTGAGCCCCACACCTTCAGGCACGACCGCTTCCTCGGCCCGGACGGCAGCCGCAAGAGCGACTTCTACAAAGACGGCCAGAGGCTCAAGTACTACAACATGCCCTGGGGGGCCGGCGTCAGCATGTGCCCTGGCCGCTTCTTCGCCACCAACGAGCTCAAGCAGTTCGTCTTCCTCATGCTCACCTACTTCGACTTGGAGCTGCTCCACCCCGAGGAAGAAATGCCCCCCATAAACAGCAGCCGCTGGGGCTTTGGGACCATGCAGCCCACCCACGACATACAATTCAAATACCGTCTGCGATTTTAACACGTGCTGGTCCTCTGCCAATGTGTTATTGCAACAAAAACTTACCCAGTTAACACAAATTCAAGTCACTATTCGCTATTTAATGCCTCCAGCAACTCATCGCTTAAAAAAAAATGATCTGGTCATTTGCTGTTTGTGGGATCTTGCTGTGCGCAAATTTGCTCACTTCCGACAGCGACTCACACCCCCCCCCCCCCCCCCCTCAAAAAAAAAAGTACAAAAGTACTTCGCTGGCTGCAGCTCTTCAGGACGCCCTAAGCCCGTGAGGGGTGCCGTATAAATGGAAGTAGTGTTCTAAATTATGTGGGGGTTTTAATTGGAGAAAAACAAGATGTTACTGTTTTCGCTGGCAGGTGGGTCGTAGACTTAAGATAATTGTCAAAAGGACCAGAGAGGAGGAGAATATATTTTTACCCAGTAAGTTGTTGTGATCTGGAATACACTGCTGAAAGGGCAGTGGCAGCAGACTTAATAAGTTTCTAAATGGAATTGGATATATACTTAAAGCAGAAAAATTGCAGGGCTATGACAACAACAACCTGTATTTATGTAGCACCTTAAACATAGTGAAATGTCCTAAGTCGCTTCACAGGAGCCTACTCAAACAACATTTAATGCCATGCTACATAAGGAGATATTCGGGAAGATGACCAAAAGCTTGGGTCAAAGAGAGAGGTTTCAAGGAGGAAACAGATGGAGAGGTTTATGGAGCAAATTCCAGAGCTTAGAACATAGGCAACTGAAGTCATGGCCACCAATGGTTGAGCAATTAAAATCGGGGATACTCAAGAGTCCAGAATTAGAGGAGTGCAGAGATCTGAGGGCTGGAGGGGCTCCCAGACTGCCTGTAATTTCTGTGGTCTAGAGGAGTCCGTGTTCCACGTTTTTATTGAATGTGCGAGGTTGCAGCCCCTCTTCCAATATTTGAAGGGGCTGCTCCTCAAATTCTGGTTGCACTTCAGTCCCATGCTCCTGATCTTTGGGCACCCTGTGTGGAGAGGAGCGGGCAGGTCGGAGGGCCCCCTCGTAGGACTGCTCCTGGGCATGGCCAAGGGAGCCATCAGCCGTTCCAGGCAGCAGGCGGTCGAGGGGGTCGTTCAGCCCGACTGTCTGCCTCTCTTCCGCGCTTGCATCCGAGCCAGGGTGTCCCTAGAGATGGAGCACGCGGTGTCCACCGGTACGCTCGCGGCCTTCCGCGGTGGGCGCCGGAGGGACTGGAGTGCATCATCACCCCTGGCAACCAAATTTTAATTTGATTATTATTGTTTAAAGTTTAATTTGTTTAATTGCCGGATTTAGTGCCCCCCCGCTTTTAGCCAGGGGACACTTGCATAATTTGCCTCTCGGTGCCCCCGGTGGAAAAAAAAGGGGGCACTTGTTTGAAAAGCTTTGGTATGTCCCCACCCCCTTTAATCAGGGGGCACTTGATAACTGATACAACTCAAAATAGTTTTAGGACTGGAGGTGATTACAGAATAGGGAGGGTTGAGGCCATGGAGGGATTTGAAAACCAGGATGAGAATTTTAATATCGATGCGGTGCTTAACAAGAAGCCAATGTAGGTCAGCGAGCATAAGGGTGATGAGTGAACGGGACTTGATGCGAGTAAGGATACCTGCACCAGAATTTTGGTTGACCTCAAGTTCACAGTGGGTAGAACGTGGGAGGCTGGCCAAGAGTGCTTTGGAATAGTCAAGTCTAGAGGGAGCCAAGGCACCGATCAGTGTTTGAGCAACGGATGGGTTGAGGCAGAATCGGGTGATTTACGAAGGTAGAAATAGATGGTCTTAGTGACGGCACGGAGATGTGGTCAGTTGCTCACCTCTAGTATGACCCCCAAGGTTGCGAACAGATTGGTTCAGCCTCAGATAGTTGCCAGAGAAAGGGACGGAGTTGGTGATTATGGAACAGAGGTTGTGGCGGGGACCCAAGACAATGGCTTTGGTCTTCCCAATAGCCGATGGCGGTGGGGAAAGAGCGGGAGAGTGGAACTAATTGGATAGCTCTTTCAGCCGGCACGGACATGATGGGCCGAATGGCCTCCTCCTGCGCTGTGTGATTCTATGGTTCTGTCTTTTTTTACAAAGAATGCTTTAGGTTGGCACGGTAGGGTTATTCTTAATGCTTTTAGCTGTCGCAGCTTAGGATCAAGCCGTTCGACCCCTCAAGGCTGTGCTTTTCTTCCAAATGAAGCACTGAGGGAGATTTTAACTTCCTCTGCCCAGTGGAAACGGGGCGAGTAACAGACTTAAAATGAAGGTGGTCGAGTTACTGCCCTGCTCCCACGCCGCTGCCAATATCCCCGGGCATAAAGCATATGTCACAAACACTGTAGTCAGAACGGCAGGAAGAATGCATTAAACTTAACCCTTTAACTGGCGGTTTACTTTACAGGCTGTACTGTGAAGACTATTTTGTAAATTGACCAGCCTCGTATGAATTTGATGACCAAGGCCCCACCGAGTCTGGAGTGGTCACCTCACCCTTTTGAAATGCTAATGTACACCTTGTTGCAGAAGTGAAAAATGCATTATGGACCCGAAAACTCCCATCAAAAACACGTTGTGCAACAATTACCACGCAATCAGAAGAGGAGGACATTTCTGTGCATGATAATGGACCATTCACTGACCCAGGATGGGGACGTGATCAAATGGTGCATTCGGGAGGGGAGGGGGTGATTGCATGCCATTCATTGTCACAGGGAGGACCTTTGTGTTATAAAAGGGGTGTGTTTTGGGATGAACCTTGGTAACTTGGTAACTGTGGGCAACCACACATATGGAAACTTGCTACTGACCCATGACCCATCCACCTCCACGGAGGTGTGTGGGGGACCTGACCCATCCACCTCCATGGCACGAACCTGGTATTGCAGTACTTCCAGGAACGGTGCAGTGGCTCTAGGCCTTTTGGCTAAGAGCATTGGCGCAGAGTGATCCTTGGCATGTGCAAGGTGACCTCTGGCGTTTGTGATTTGACAAAGAATTGGAACGATTGGCTACGAATTTAAAAAAAAAAAAAAAAAACTTGCTACTGACCCATCCACCTCCACGGAGGTGTGTGGGGGACCTGACCCATCCACCTCCATGGCACGAACCTGGTATTGCAGTACTTCCAGGAACGGTGCAGTGGCTCTAGGCCTTTTGGCTAAGAGCATTGGCGCAGAGTGATCCTTGGCATGTGCAAGGTGACCTCTGGCGTTTGTGATTTGACAAAGAATTGGAAACGATTGGCTACGAATTCCAAAAAAAAAAAACTTGCTACGGCCTTTTGGCTAAGATCATGCGTAACTGACCTGACAGGGGAGTAGCCACCATGACCTCCGGGTGGTTCTCCCTGGATCAGGAAGGTATATGCTTGCTTTTTTGGAAACAGGAGGTGGGTGGGGTGGCTTGACCCATCCACCTCCACGGAGGTGTGTGGGGGACTTGACCCATCCACCTCCATGGCACGAACCTGGTATTGCAGTACTTCCAGGAACGGTGCAATGGCTCTAGGCCTTTTGGCTAAGAGCATTGGCGCAGAGTGATCCTTGGCGTGTGCAAGGTGACCTCTGGCGTTTGTGATTTGACAAAGAATTGGAACGATTGGCTACGAATTTCAAAAAAAAAACTTGCTACCCTGAGTGACCACTGGGATGAGTAGAGTTTGAAGGCAAAGAGAGTTACCGTTTGAATTTAAAGAGAACAGTGCAGTGCTGTTTGTTATCGTAGTATAATAAACAGTTAAAAGAATACTGAGTTTTGAGCCTTGACCATTTTATTCCCCCCGGATGGGTTCAGGTTGGATTCTGGAATTAGAGGACTGAGAAAGGTGCGGGTTCACTCACCTACCTACAACTCTGCTCATTAAAACACGGCGGTATAATGGAAGAGGCTCATAAAAAAAATAAGTGTTCAAATTATTTTTTGTGGGGCTAACAGGAGCAGCAGTGAATAACCTGGCCACTGTCACCCTGTGTTCCCCCATATTGTGTTTGGAATCTTTGCCCCACCTCCGACTTAACTTCCAGCTGGCCGGGTCACCCAATATTGCGCCAGCCCAGAGCCAGCAGGCAGGAGCTGGACGCCCGTGTAACGTCTCAGCTGAAAGTCGAAGTGGCAGCCTAGGTTTTCGTGCTCAAGTGTCTGGAGTGGAACTTGATCTTACAACCTGTTGACTGAGGTGAGAGGGCTACCCACTGAGCCACGGCTGATGCACTGCGCTGTCTCACCGTCACGTGGTGTTGAGGTAAGACAGGATAGCTAGAACCTGCATTTTTTTTTTATAGCATCTTTCACGACCTCAGCAATTCCCAGCACTTTGCCGACAATGAAGTAATTTTGAAGTGTAGTCACTGTTATAATGTAGGGAAAGAGCTGATGATGCAGAGGGTTGTTCTTCTCATGGTTGGAATCAGCTACAGATTGTATTACATTGGTCAGCAAAAATAATAAATACATTTTCCTCCTTTTTTAAAAGGTGTGTTGTCCTCTCTTCTGGCCTCAAGGAAGCACCAATTTTTAACATTTCACATGAGAATTCTAGAACGGCAATGTCTCCACACGATGAACGCGATCTCCCAAATTCAGGCAGAGAGCAATTTGTGCTGTTTCATGAGGTCACTGTGACACATTGAAGCTTTGCAGTCCAAGATTTTATTTGGTATGAGTTGCTTCAATTCTGTCCCAGTGTTTAAAAAACAGCTTCACCACGGAATAATATTCCACCTCATGTCAAAATCAGGGGCAGTTGTCTGGCAGATGCCCAAGGAAGACGGCACTCAATTCAAATAGAAACCGTGGTAAACTACCCCAACACGTCCACTCTATCCTCCTCCAGTGCCTCTCCTCCATCGTCCAGCTGGGTGGGACTGCATTCACCTGGTTCCATTCTTACCTATCCAGTTGTACCCAGAGAATCACCTACAATGGCTTATCTCCTAATCTGAGGAAGGACATTCTTGCTATTGAGGGAGTGCAGCGAAGGTTCACCAGATTGATTCCCGGGATGGTGGGACTGACATATGAGGCGAGACTGGATCAACTGGGCCTTTATACACTGGAGTTTAGAAGGATGAGAGGGGATCTCATAGAAAAATATAAAATTCTGACGGGACTGGACAGGTTAGATGCAGGAAGAATGTTCCCGATGTTGGGGAAGTCCAGAACCAGGGGACATAGTCGAAGGATGAGGGGTAAGCCATTTAGGACTGAGATGAGGAGAAACTTCTTCACTCAGAGTTGTTAACCTGTGGAATTCCCGACCGTACAGAGTTGTTGATACCAGTCCATTGGATATATTCAAGAGGTAGTTAGATATGGCCTTTGCAGCTAAAGGGATCAAGGGGTATGGAGAGAAAGCAGGAAAGGGGTACTGAGGGAATGATCAGCCATGATCTTATTGAATGGTGGTGCAGGCTCGAAGGGCCGCATGGCCTACTCCTGCACCTATTTTCTATGTTTCTATCTGTCTGCTCTCACATCGCTATCTCTGGTGTCCCCCAAGGAACTATGGGACCCCTCCTATTTTTCATCTGCATGCTGCCCCTCGGTGAAATCACCTGAAAACACGTCAGTTTCCACATGATGACACCCAGCTCTACCTCATCACTTTTTTCAACCCCACCACGGTCTCTAAATTGTCCAATTGCTTGTCCAAGCAGAAATTTCCCCCAGCTAAATATTGGCATTATCTTCGGTCCCCGTCACAAACTCCGTTCTCCAGCCACTGACTCCATCTCTCTGCCTGGTCATTGTCTGAGGCTTGGGACATTTTACTATGTTAAGGGTGCTATATAATTGCAAGTTGTTGTTGTAGTTAATGTGGAGGATGTGTAACCTGATCTCTAGTAGTGTTGGTGGTTATCATCATAGGCAGTCCCTCAAAATCGAGGAAGACTTGCTTTCACTCCAAAAGTGTACTTACCTGAACAGTCCAATATGGGAATTACAGTCTCTGTCACAAGTGGGACAGACAGTCGTTGGAAGAAAGGGTGGGTGGGGAGTCTGGGTTGCCGCACGCTCCTTCCACTGCCTGCACTTGTTTTCTGTGTGCTCACCCAGATTGCTCCAGATTCTGAGGCTCTGCCCCGGGGGAAGTAACAGCATGTTGGGCCTGTTGGAACGTGATGTTCCCTCTCAGGACGACATTGTTCCGTCTTTGCACCTACCACTCTCTGCAACCCATCCAGACCAGAGTGCTGCCGCCCATGCTGAGGTGATGCAGTCTGCAGCCGGCCCTTCCAGGGCTCAAGCTGATCGGGGACGTTCTGCTAGGCTACATCAGGTGTGGCAGTGGTACCAACAGAGCAACCTTCAACTAGCCTTGCTGCAGGCAGTGAGACCCCATTGAGAAGGAGCAGTAGATGTGGGAGGGGGAAATCACTCAGCAATTCCCTAAAGAATTGTGTGATGGTGGCCAGTGATGCTGACCTTGTTCGAATATCAACTCATTTAAATAGTTGCACATGGATGTGAGTGAAGGGGATTTGAGTACAGGGGCAGGGAGGTGTTGCTACAGTTGTACAGGGCCTTGGTGAGGCCACACCTTGAATATTGTGTACAGTTTTGGTCTCCTAACTTGAGGAAGGACATTCTTGCTATTGAGGGAGTGCAGCGAAGGTTCACCAGACTGATTCCAGGAATGGCGGGACTGACATATCAAGAAAGACTGGATCAACTTGACTATTCACTGGAGTTCAGAAGAATGAGCGGGATCTCATAGAAACGTTTAAAATTCTGACTGGTTTAGACAGGTTAGATGCAGGAAGAATATTCCCAATGTTGGGGAAGTCCAGAACCAGGGGTCACAGTCTAAGGATAAGGGGTAAGCCATTTAGGACCGAGAGGAGGAGAAACTTCTTCACCCAGAGAGTGGTGAACCTGTGGAATTCTCTACCACAGAAAGTTGTTGAGGTCAATTCACTAAATATATTCAAAAAGGAGTTAGATGTAGTCCTTACTACTAAGGGGATCAAGGGGTATGGCGAGAAAGCAGGAATGGGGTACTGAGGTTGCATGTTCAGCTATGAACTCATTGAATGGCGGTGCAGGCTCGAAGGGCCGAATGGCCTACTCCTGCACCTATTTTCTATGATTCTATGATGTTTGAAGGGGTCTTGTTTGCCGTGGGTGATGGCTTTCTTTTGTGCTTCTTTACAGCACGCTATGGTTTCTGTTGTGAATAAAAATGATTTTGAATTGTCATATTTTTGTTTTGCGATTTATATACACGGAGGGTGGGGCGCGATGTCTTCAGCCAATCAGTGTCAGTCAGCCTCCTCTTGTCATTGTCCTCCTGAGGTAGATCTGTCAACCCTGGTGGTAATGGCTGGCCCCTGATGATGGCCACGTTGTGCAGCATGCAGCACACAACGATGAACAGGGACACTGTGTCAGGTGAGTACTGAAATGTCCCTCCAGAGCGGTCAAGGCAGCGGAAACGCTGCTTCAGAACCCCGATAGATCGCTCTATAATGGTCCTGGTTGCGGTATGGCTGGTGTTGTAGCGCTGCTCGGCAGGGGCGTGTGGGATTGTGGAGGGGAGTCATCAGCCAGATGGCGAGACCATATCCTTTCTCTCCGATAAGCCAGCCATGCCCTTCATGTGTGGGTGGCTGGAACAGCTGTGGCACACTGCTGGGATGTCATAAAATGTAAGATAGTAGACCATAAATGGCATAAAGAAGCGAGATGGTTTTTATTGAGTTAGAAAGCAAAAGACCATTGCTGCCCTCGTGACCCGGTGGTGTGAACAGGCTTAGAGAAGCCATCTTCACAGGAACTCATTAAAACTTCGCACATGAGTATTGGACGTGGGACTAATCTGTGCGACTCTAAAATAAGTGTCTAATTGGGGTAGAGGAGCAGAGGATCTCTGGGTATAGATACACAAATCACTAAAAGTAACGTCACAACTTAATTAGGCCATAAACGTTCAAACAGAGCACTGTGGTTCATTTCTAGAGGGACAGAATTGAAGAGTAGGGAAGTTATATTCAGCTTCTATAGGTCCTTGGTTAGACCAAACTTGCAGTACTGTGCACAGTTCTGGCTGTTGTGTATCTGTAAAGCATGCACTCCCATGTTCCGCATCAGGGGAGCGCATCTCCTGAAGTCCCAAGGGATCCCAGCATCCCTTGGGAGCACTGTATATAAGCCGACCCCTAAGGCCTGTTCCTCACTCTGGAGTGTCATAATAAAGGCTGAGGTCACTGTTACTTTAACCTCCCTGTGTGCAGTCTCATCTGTGTTAGGAACACAATAACTGGCGACGAGTATACAAATTCAACGCAAAGATGCAGCAAACTGTGGGAGAAGTTCTCGGAGGGTGAGGACTGGGAAGCCTATGTCGAACGGCCTAGACCAGTACTTTGTAGCCAATGAGCTGGACAGAGAAGGAAGCGCTGCAAAAAGGAGAGCGGTCATCCTCACGGTCTGCGGGGCACCGACCTATAGCCTCATGAAGAATCTTCTGGCTCTGGTGAAACCCACAGATAAGTCGTATGAGGAGCTGTGTACACTGGTTCGGGAGCATCTTAACCCGAGGGAGAGCGTGCTGATGGCGAGGTATCGGTTCTACACGTGCCAGCGATCTGAAGATCAGGAAGTGGCGAGCTACATCGCCGAGCTAAGGCGACTTGCAGGACAATGTGAGTTTGATGGCTACCTGGAGCAGATGCTCAGAGACTTTTTTGTACTGGCCACGAGACCATCCTACAAAAACTTTTGACTGTAGAGACACCGACCCTCAGTAAGACCATTGCAATAGCACAGGCGTTTATGTCCACCTGTCATAACACCAAACAAATCTCTCAGCACACAAGTGCTAGCAATGTTCATAAATTAACTGGAACTGTGTTTGCGAGCAGAAATGTACAGGGTAGAAACCACGAGTCTGGAACTGCCAGCAGACCTCAGGTGACCTACATGACTCAGAGTCCGCAATAAAAGATGAAAGCAAGGCAATTCACACCTTGTTGGCATTGTGGAGCCTTCCATTCAGCCTATTCATGCTGCTTCAAAGGGTATGTTTGCAAGAGCTGTGGAACAATGGGGCACCTCCAATGAGCTTGCAGATGAGCTTCAAGCTCTGCAAAACCTGCTAACCACCACGTGGCAGAGCAAGATCGGTCCATGGTGGATCAAAGCAATTTCGATCCTCAGAGAGGAGGCAGATGCTGAAGTACACGGGGTGCACACATTTTCGATGAAATGTCCACCTATAATGCTAAATGTAAAATTGAATGACTTACCCGTAGCCATGAAACTGGACACTGGCACTAGCCAATCCACCATGAGTAAAAAGGTGCTTGAGAGACTGTGGTGCAACAAGGCACTCAGACCAGCCCTGAGCCCCATCCACACGAAACTGAGAACATAAACCAAAGAGCTCATCACTGTCCTGGGCAGCGCCATGGTCAAGGTCACCTACGAGGGCATGGTGCACGAACTGCCACTCTGGATTTCCCCGGGCGATGGCCCCACACTGCTTGGAAGAAGCTGGCTGGGCAAAATCCGCTGGAACTGGAATGACATCCGAGCACTATCACATGTCGATGAGGCCTCATGTACCCAGGTTGTAAACAAATTTCCTTCCCTTTTTGAGCCAGGCATTGGAAACTTTTCCGGGGCAAAGGTGCAGATCCACTTGGTACCAGAGGCACGACCCATTCACCACAAGGCACGAGCGGTACCTCACATGCTGAGGGAGAGAGTGGAAATCGAGCTGGACAGGCACGCGAGGGCATCATCTCCCCAGTGGAATTCAGCGAGTGGGCCAACTCAATTGTTCCAGTACTCAAAAGTGATGGCCAGGATTTGTGGTGATTATAAAGTAACTATTAATCGTTTCTCGCTACAGGACCAATATCCACTACCTAAGACAGACGACCTATTTGCGACGCTGGCAGGAGGCAAGACGTTCACCAAGCTCGACCTGACTTTGGCCTACATGACGCAGGAGCTGGAGGAGTCTTCGAAGGGCCTCATCTGCATCAACATGCACAAGGGGCTGTTCATCTACAACAGATGCCTGTTTGGAATTCGGTCGGCTGCAGCGATCTCCCAGAGACACATGGAGAGCCTACTCAAGTCGGTACCACACACAGTGTTTTTCAGGAGGACATATTGGTCACGGGACGGGACACCGTCGAGCACCTACAAAACCTGGAGGAGGTCCTCCAGCGACTGGATCGTGTAGGGCTGCGGCTGAAGAGGTCGAAATGCGTCTTCATGGCAAAAGAAGTGGAGTTTTTGGGAAGAAAGATCGTGGTGGATGGCATTCGGCCCACAGATGCCAAGACAGAGGCTATCAGGAACACGCCCAGGCCACAGAACGTCACGGAGCTGCGGTCGTTCCTGGGATTCCTCAACTATTTTGGTAACTTCCTACCGGGGTTAAGCACCCTCTTAGAGCCCCTACATGTGTTATTGCGTAAAGGTGAGAACTGGGTATGGGGAAAAAACCCAAGTAATTGCTTTTGAGAAAGCCAGAAACATTTTATGCTCCAACAAGCTGCTTGTATTGTTTAACCCGTGTAAAAGACTTGTGCTAGCATGTGATGCGTCATCGTACGGAGTCCGGTGTGTATTACTACAAGCTAACGTTGCGGGGAAGTTGCAACCTGTCGCCTATGCCTCCAGGAGCTTGTCTAAGGCCGAGAGGGCCTACAGCATGATTGAGAAAGAGGCATTAGCATGTGTGTTCGGGGTAAAGAAAATGCATCAGTACCTGTTTGGCATCAAACCTGAGCTGGAAACTGATCACAAGCCCCTCATATCCCTGTTCACTGAAAACAAGGGGATAAATACTAATACTTCAGCCCGCATACAAAGGTGGGCACTCGCGCTACCAGCGTATAACTAGACCATCCGCCACAGGCCAGGCACCGAGAAATGTGCGGATGCTCTCAGTCGGCTACCATTGCCCACCACGGGGGTGGAAATGGCGCAGCATGAAAACTTGTTGATGGTGGCGCAACCCACAGACTTGTTGATGGTAATGGAAGCGTTTGAAAATGATAAATCACCTGTCACGGCCCGCCAGATTGGGACTTGGACCAGCCAAGATCCTCTGCTGTCCCTAGTAAAAAACTGTGTACTGCATGAGAGCAGGGTCAGCACCCCCGTTGAAATGCAAGAGCTAATCAAGCGGCGAAAGGACGAGCTGTCCATTCAGGCAGACTGTCTGTTGTGGGGTAACTCCCTTCATGAGTTCCATAGGGAGTAGCAGAATCATGATCCTGCTCTCGCCTTGTGCTTCCCCCACTCTCCGCATTACCGGCAGGTTGTGTGTAATGTTGTGGAGTGTGAAGTGTCTGAGGAACCGAAGAAGTATCTAACTGCCCCGCCTCCATACCTAACGTTGCCACGCGAACCACACGGGTTCGAGGCTCCGAAGTCAGAGAAGACAAAGGAGTTGCGGATGGGAACGGTGGGCATTCTCCCTGTCCCTTAATCCCCTTTTCAACTCTCAAACCGGGGGAATCCTCCAAATACCACTCAGCTTTATAAATTGCTGTCTCTGCTGGGCAACCTAATACCACCATCTGCTGCAGCTTAGATATTCCTTTCTCTAGATCTTGATTACGGTTCTGTTCATCAGCAAGATGCTGACCCAGTGTCAGAACAATCCTGGCTGCCCCGAATGCCTGAAATCGGCAGTTCTCTATTTCTTTCCTAGCTGCTGTTAGTTGCTCTGTGAGTTCTGAAACTTCTCTACCTCTAGCCTCAGCCTCTTCTCCTAACTTTTGAACCCCCGGCATTAGACACTGTAACACTAACGCTTTTCTTTTTGTGTCACTTTTTAACCCAAACACTCTAATCTTTTTTAACTGGACACTCTCCACTAAGGACTGCCGTGTCTCTCTCCATCCTCCTGTCATCGTTTCCTGTCCTATTCCATAAGGTCCCCCTTTTCAACTCAATCCACTCATTAAGAAATGACTGGACCTCATCTGGAATATTCCCTGATCCTCCCATTACTAACTGGAGATTCCTTTAAGTCATGACAACTAAGAGAATGCTCACCCCTCGAACTGATGTGTGGGAAACACTTCTTCGAACAACTCAGCCAACGAACTTTTGAAAATGACGTCGGGGTCACCAAAATGTTGTACAGCTTTCTTGCTTTTTTCGCTTCGATGCTTTAAACGTCGAATTACACACACACTCAGTTGTAGTAATGGCAGGATCAGGTCTTTTATTTGAACATTCATACTAAACAAACCCAGTATGAATGCTACTGAGACACAAGGCAACTTTCTGCTTATTCCGATTTCCAGTAGCTGCTTGTGAGGCACACACCTTCCGAATGTCTAGTGTGTGTCTAACAAACAGCCAGTTCTATTTCTTATACCTAAAAAGTCTTTGAACTCTTGTTTCCTTGCATTATACATACAGACAATTATTACAGACGATGTCATGAATTACTGTACACAAACCGGATCGTTTCCTTGCATAGTAACAAATGGTACATTCAAATACTTAACATACAGACGATGTCATGAATTATTGTACACAAACCAGATCGTTTCCTCGCATAGTAATCAGAAACAAAGGAGTTTCTTTGATTCCATGCACAGATAGTATCGATGATACATACAAATAATTAACATACAGATAAATGACCAGCTACTCATTATCCTGAAGTCAAGTCTCACTGCCATAAATCGACTCCCACCATGAAGTACTGTAAACACACAGGTGATCAGATAGACACATTTCAATGGCTAAATGGCTCCATATCGTCTAGCAGCCTGTTTCAATCCAAACCTCCTGTTTTAATCCAAACTTCGATCTTCAACTTTTAACCCTTTCGATATCTCCAGACTGCGCTGAAGCACAGCGTTTGAGAAATATGGGCTTTCGCTCCCGCAGACACCAGCTTGATCCACGGCGACCACATCTGCAGTAAGTGTTGGCTGCTCGAGGAATTTCGGCTCAGAGTTGAGGAACTGGAGTCCGAGCTTCAGACACTGCGACACATCAGGGAGAGAGAGAGTTACCTGGATGCTATGATCCAGCAGGCAGTCACACCCCTTAAGTTAAATAATTCAAATTTGGTCCGCGGTAAGGGAAAGGAGGGTGTGACTATGAGTGAGGCAGCTTTGAGGACCCAGGATGTAGTGATGGAGGAGTCTCAGCCCTTGATCTTGTCCAACAGGTACGAAGTTCTTATTCCTGTGTGGATGAGAGCAGGGACTGCAGGGAGGATGAACAAACTGACCACAGCACCATGGTACAGGGGGCCATTCAAGTTGGGGGAGTAAAAAGAAATGTTGTAGTGGTAGGGGACAGTATAGTTTGGGGGATCGATACTGTTCTCTGTAGCTGAGAGCGGGAGTACCGAATGCTGTGTTGCTGACTGGTGCCAGGGTTAAGGACATCTCATCTGGGCTGGAGAGGAACTTGGAGTGGGAGGGGAAAGATCCAGTTGTCATGGTCCACATAGATATCAACGACATAGGTAGGACAAAGAAAGAAGTTCTGCTGAGGGAGTATAAGCAGCTAAAGGCTAAATTAAAAAGCAGAACCACAAAGGTAATAATCTCTGGATTACTTATCTGAGCCACGAGGGTGAATAAGATCAGAGAGATGAACACAAGGCTCAAAGATTGGTGTGGGAGAAATGGATTCGATTCATGGGACACTGGCACCAGTACTGGGAGAAGAGGCAGCTGTTCCATTGGGATGGGCTTCAATTGAACCAGGCTGGGACCAGTGTCCTGGCGAATCAAATAACTAGGGCTGTAGATAGGGCTTTAAAGTCAATAATGGTGGGGAGCGATCAGGTGAGCGGAAATTTAAAAAGTCAAAAAGGAAGGAAAAGACGGGGTAGTGATAGGGGTAATGATAACCAGAGGGTGTGACAAGAAGGGACAGAGCATATAAATATAAGAATGCATCAGAAAGTGGGGTCAGAGTAGGAAAAATGGTAAAAAGACAAAATTAAAAGCTCTTTATCTGAATGCACGCTTTATTTGTAACAAGATAGATGAGTTGATGGCACGAATAGAAATAGAAACATAGAAACAGAGAAACATAGAAAATAGGTGCAGGAGTAGGCCATTCGGCCCTTTGAGCCTGCACCACCATTCAATAAGATCATGGTTGATCATTCCTTCAGTACCCCTGGGTATGATCCGATAGCCATTACAGAGACATGGTTGCAAGGTGACCAGGACTGGGAATTGAATATTCAGGGGTATTTGCCATTTCGGAAGGATAGGCAGAAAGGAAAAGGAGGTGGGCTAGCTCTGTTAATAAAGAATGAGATGAGTGCAGTAGCCAGAAATGATATTGGCTTAGAAGATCAAAATGTAGAATCAGTTTGGTTGGTGATAAGTAAGAATAAGGGAAAGAAGACACTGGTGGGAGTAATCTACAGGCCCCCTAACAGTAGCTACACTGTGGCACGGAGTATAAATCAAGAAATAATGGAGGCTTGTAAGAAAGGTACGGCAATAATCATGTGTGATTTTAATCTTCATATTGATTGGCCAATCAAATTGGCAAAGGCAGCCTTGAGGAAGAGTTCATAGAGTGTATCCGGGATGGTTTCTTAGAACAATACATTTTGGAACCAACCAGGGAGCAGGCTATTTTAGATCTGGTAATGTGCAATGAGACTGGATTAATTAATGATCTCATAGTAAAGGATCCTCTTGGGAAGAATGATCATAGCATGGTAGAATTTCAAATTAAGTTTGAGGGTGAGAAAGCTGGGTCTGAAACTAGTGTCCTATTACAAAGGTATGAAGGCAGAGTTGTCTAAAGTGGACTGGGAAAATAGATTAAAGGGTAAGACAGTAGATGAACAGTGGTAACATTTAAAGAGATTGTTCATAATTCTCAGCTAAGATATATTCCAGTGAGAAAGAAAGACTCTATGGGCTCGGGTTTGGTCAAACCTAAGTTCCGCCCATGTACTGTTGAAAGGACAGCTAAGATTCTGATGGTACTTTGGGTGGAAGTTTGGTTGAAAAATTAGAAAAAAAAGCCCGGTGGAAAAAATGGGCCTTACACGCCGATTCTGGGCGGTAGCGGGTGGTAGTTCAGATTCTGGGCGGCAAATGTGATCCTCGGCAAAGTAACGCCGAGGATAGAGTCGGGCCCAGGGAGGGGAGGGGGACGGTAAAATGTTTTTTTCAACAAATGAAAAAAAAACTCTTACAAATCCTTCAGAGGACCCTATCCAGCAAAATCACTGCAAAAGAAATGAAGAAAACACGTGCACTAACCTTTTCTTGCAGATCTTCATACTTACTGTTTAGAAAAGACCTGCCTCCATGCAGCAGTCTCTTCTGCTGCTGGAGTGGAGGACCGCCCGGACCAATCTGGGGAGGGAGCGGGTGCGAAGACTTTTGTCGGTGTTGCACGCCGACGCACGCCAGTGGACGCCAGCGGATACTCCCCAGAGGCCTTCTCTTCCTGCTGGCGTGAGGACCTCACCAAACCCACTCGGAGGGGAGAGCGCCGAAAACCAGGGAGACCGCCGAGAAAACCCGGCGGCAGCCGGTGGTAAGTCCACCAAATACGGGTCCTTAGAGGATGAACCATCCGTGGCTAACTAAGGAAGTAAAGGATGGTATCAAATTGAAAACACAGGCATACAGTGTTGCGACATATAGTGGAAGGCCAGAGGATTGGAAAATTTTTAGAAAGCAGCAAAGGACGACTAAAAAAAAAAATAACAAGAGAGAAGATAGTTTACGAGAGTAAACTAGCAAGAAATATAGAAACAGACAGGAAGAGCTTTTGCAGGTATATGAAAAGGAAGAGAGTTTGGTTGGAAATAAGTAATAATAAGGGAAAGAAGACACTGGTGGGAGTAGTCTGTAGGCCCCCTAACAGTAGCTTCACTGTAGCACAGAGTATAAATCAAGAAATAATGGAGGCTTGTAAGAAAGGTACGGCAATAATCATGGGTGATTTTAATTTTCATATTGATTGGCCAATCAAATTGGCAAAGGTAACCTTGAGGGAGAGTTCATAGAGTGTATTCGGATGGTTTCTTAGAACAATACATTGTGGAATCAACCAGGGAGCAGACTATTTTAGATCTGGTAATGTGTAATGAGACTGGGGAATTAATAATGGGAAACAGGGAAATGGCAGAGACTTTGAACATATATTTTGTATCGGTCTTCATGGTAGAAAACACTAAAAGCATCCCAAAAATTGTTAATCAAGGCGGGTAATTAAAACAATCAATATCACTAGAGAAAAAGTACTAAGAAAACTAATGGGACTAAAGGTGGACACGTCCCCTGGACCTGATGGCGTACATCCTAGGGTCTTAAATGAAGTGGCTGCAGAGATAGTTGATCCTTTGGTTGTAATCTACCAAAATTCCCTGGATTCTGGAGAGGTTCCAACAGATTGGAAAACCTCAAATGTAATGCCTCTATTTAAGAACGGAGGGAGACAGAAAGCAGGAAACTATAGACCAGTTAGCCGAACATCTGTCATAAGGAAAATGCTGCTGTCTATCGGTAGTAGTAGTAGTAGTAGGACATTTAGAAAATCATAATATAGTCAAGCAGGGTCTGCATGGTTTTATGACATGGAAATCATGTTTGACAAATTTGCTGGAGTTCTTTGAGGATGTAATGAGCAGGATAAATAAAGGGGAACCAGTAGATGTGGTTTATTTGGATTTACAGAAGGCATTCGATATGTTAACATAAGAACATAAGAACATAAGAAATAGGAACAGGAGTAGGCCATACGGCCCCTCGAGCCTGCTCCGCCATTCAATAAGATGATGGCTGATCTGATCATGGACTCAGCTCCACTTCCCCGCCCACTCGCCATAACCCCTTATCCCTCTATTGTTTAAGAAACTGTCTATTTCTGTGTTAAATTTATTCAATGACCCAGCCTCCACAGCTCTCTGGGGCAGCGACTTCCACAAATTTCAAACCCTCCGAGAGAAGAAATTTCTCCTCATCTCAGTTTTAAATGGCGGCCCCTTATTCGAAGATCATGCCCTCTAGTTCTAGTCTCCCCCATCAATGGAAACATCCTCTCTGCATCCACCTTGTCAAGCCCCCTCATAATCTTGTACGTTTCGATAAGATCATCTCTCATTTTTCTGAATTCCAATGAGTAGAGGCCCAACCTACTCAACCTTTCCTCATAAGTCAACCCGCACATCTCCGGAATTAACCTAGTGAACCTTGGAACATAGAAACACAGAAATTATGTGCAGGAGCAGGCCATTTGGCCCCTTGAGCCTGCACTACCATTCAACAAGATCATGGCTGATCATTCAACCTCAGTATCCCTTTCCTGCTTTCTCTCCATACCCCTTGATCCCTTTGGCCATATCTAACTCCCTTTTGAATATATCTAACGAACTGGCCTCAACAACTTTCTGCGGTACAGAATTCCACAGGTTAACCACTCTCTGAGTGAAGAAGTTCCTCTTCATCTTGGTCCTAAATGGCTTACTCCTTATTCTTAGACTGTGACCCCTGGTTCTGGAACTCCCCAGCAACGGGAACATTCTTCCTGCCTCTAACCTGTCCAGTCCCATCAGAATTTTATATGTTTCTATGAGATCCCCTCTCATTCTTCTAAACTCTAGTGGATACAAGTCCAGTTAATCTAGTCTCTCCTCATATGTCAGTTCTGCCATTCCTGGAATCAGTCTTGTGAACCTTTGCTGTACTCCCTCAATAGCAAGAACATCCTTCCTCAGATTAGGAGATCAAAACTGAACACAATATTCCAGGTGTGGCCTCACCAAGGCTCTCTACAACTGCAGTAAGACCTCCCTGCTCCTATACTCAAATCCTCTAGCTATGAAGGTCAACATGCCATTTGCCTTCTTCACCACCTGCTGTACCTGCATGCCAAACTTCAATGACTGATGTACCATGACACCCAGGTCCTGTTGCACCTGCCCTTTTCCAAATCTGTCATCATTCAGATAATATTCTGTCTTCCTGTTTTTGCCACCAAAGTGGATAACCTCACATTTATCCACATTATACTGCATCTGCCATGCATTTGCCCACTCACCTAACCTGTCCAAGTCACCCTGCAGTCTCTTAGCATCCTCCTCACACCTCACACCGCTACCCAGCTTAGTGTCATCTGCAAACTTGGAGATATTACTGTCAATTCCTTCATCTAAATCATTGATGTATATTGTAAATAGCTGGGATCCCATCACTGAACCCTGCGGCACCCCACTGGTCACTGCCTGCCATTCTGCAAAGGACCCGTTTATTCCGACTCTCTGCTTCCTGCCTGCCAACCAGTTCTCTATCCACATCAATACGTTATCCCCAATACCATGTGCTTTAATGAACTGCCTTCAAAGCAAGTATATCCTTTCGTAAATATGGAAACCAAAACTGCATGCAGTATTCCAGGTGTGGCCTCTTAAACGATAAGGGGATAAGGGGTTATGGGGAGCGGGCAGGGAAGTGGAGCTGAGTCCATGATCAGATCAGCCATGATCTTATTGAATGGTGGAGCAGGCTCGAGGGGCCGTATGACCTACTCCTGTTCCTATTTCTTATTTTCTTATGTAATACCCTGTACAACTGTAGCAAGACATCCCTGCTTTTATACTCCATCCCCTTTGCAATAAAGGCCAAGATTCCATTGGCCTTCCTGATCACTTGCTGTACCTGCATATTAATCTTTAGTGTTTCATGCACAAGTACCCCTAGGTCCCGCTGTACTGCAGCACTTTGCAATCTTTCTCCATTTAAATAATAACTTGCTCTTTGATTTTTTTTCTGCCAAAGTGCATGACCTCACACTTTCCAACATTATACTCCATCTGCCAAATTTTTGCCCACTCACTGTCTATGTCCTTTTGCAGAATTTTTGTGTCCTCCTCACATATTGCTTTTCCTCCCATCTTTGTATCATCAGCAAACTTGGCTATGTTACACTCAGTCCCTTCTTCCAAGTCGTTAATATAGATTGTAAATAGTTGGGGTCCCAGCACTGATCCCTGTGGCACCCCACTAATTACTGGTTGCCAACCAGAGAATGAATAATTTATCCTGACTCTCTGTTTTCAGTTAGTTATCCAATCCTCTATTCATGCTATCCTCACAACCCCGTGAACTTTTATCTTGTGCAGTAACCTTTTATGTGGCACCTTGTCAAATGCCTTCTGGAAATCCAAATTCACCATATCCACTGGTTCCCCTTTGTCCACCCTGTTCGTTACATCTTCAAAGAATTCCAGCAAATTTGTCAAACATGACTTCCCCTTCATAAATCCATGCTGACTCTGCCTGACCGAATGTTGCTTCTCCAAATGTCCTACAACTGCTTCTTTAATAATGGACTCCAACATTTTCCCAACCACAGATGTTAGGCTAACTGGTCTATATTTTCCTGCTTTTTGTCTGCCTCCTTTTTTAAATAGGCGTGTTACATTTACAGTTTTCCAATCTGCTGGGACCTCCCCAGAATCCAGGGAATTTTGGTAAATTCCAACCAATGCATTCACAATCCCTGCCAGTACTTCTCTTAAGTTCCTAGTCATCAGGTCCAGGGGATTTATCTGCCTTTAGTCCCATTATCTTACTGAGTACCACCTCCTTAGTGATTGTGATTGTGTTAAGTTCCTCCCCCTCTATAGCCCCTTGACTATCCACTGTTGGGATATTGTTAGTATTCTCTACCGTAAAGACTGATACAAAATATTTGTTCAGAGTTTCTGCCATCTCCATGTTCCCCATTACTAATTACCCGGTCTCGTGCTCTAAGGGACCAACATTTACTTTAGCCACTTTTTTTCCTTTTTATATACCTATAGAATCTCTTGCTATCTCTTTTTATATTTTGTGCTCATTTACTTTCAAGGTCTATCTTCCCTTTCTTAATTTTTTTAGTCATTCTTTTCTGGCTTTTAAAAGCTTTCCAGTCTTCTGGCCTCCCACTAATTTTGGCCACTTTGTATGCCCTTTTTTTTAATTGGATACCGTCCTTTATTTCTTTAGTTTTGCCACATAAAAGTTTACTGCACATTGGATTAGGGGTAATATGGATAGATGATTGGCTAACTAACAGAAAACAGAGATTCGGGATAAATGGGTCATTTTCCGGTTGGAAAACTGTAACTTGTGGGATGTCACAGGGATCAGTGCTGGGGCCTCAACTATTTACAATCTATAGTAATGACTTGGATAAAGGGACCGAGTGTAATGTAACCAAGTTTTCTGATGATACATAGATAGGTGGGAAAGCAAGTTGTGAGGAGGACGCAAAGAATCTGCAAAGGGAAATAGATAGGCTAAGTGAGTGGGTAAAATTTTGACAGATGGAGTATAATGTGGGAAAATGTGAGATTGTCCACTTTAAAAAAGCAAATTACAAAATGCTGAGTCACAGAGAGATCTGGGGGTTCTTGTACATGAAACACAAAAAGTTAGTATGCAGGTACAGCAAATAGTTAGCAAGGCAAATAGAATGTTGGCCTTTATTGCAAGGGGAATGGAGTATAAAAGTAGGGAAGTTCTACTACAACTGTACAGGGCATTGGTGAGACCATACCTGGAGTACTGCGTACAGTTTTGGTCTCCGTATTTAAGGAGGGATATTATTGCATTGGATGCAGTTCAGAGAATGTACACGAGGTTGATTCCTGAGATGAAGGGGTTGTCTTATGAAGAAAGGTTGAGCAGGTTGGGCCTATACTCATTGGAGTTTAGAAGAATAAGAGGTGATCTTATCTAAACCTATATGATTCTGAGGGGGCTTGACAGGGTAGATGCAGTGAGGTTGTTTCCCCTTGTGGGGGAATCTAGAACTAGGGGACATAGTTTCAGAATAAGCGGTCGCCCATTTCAAATGGAAATGAGGGAGAATTTCTTCTTTGAGGATCGTGAATCTTTGGAATTCTCTACCCCAGATAGCTGTGGAGGCTGGGTCTTTGAATAGATTTAAGATGGAGATAGACAGATTTTTGAATGATAAGGGAGTCAAGAGTTAAGGAGAGCAGGCAGGGAAGTGGAGTTGAGGCCAAGATCAGATCAGCCATGATCTTATTGAATGACAGAGCAGGCTCTCTTACCGCCGACATGGATGCGGTGTTGTTGAGCGAAATTCCACTTTTTCGGCGGCTAACCGGAGCAGAGTTGTAATGAGTGCGGTAATGGGCTGGTTTCAGCAGTGTGGCAGCAGAGTGGCGTTTGGACCATGCCTAACCAATTGATCCTAACAATGCAGCTGCTCCCTGGCCTTCTTAAAGGGCAGGTTTTGCAGCTGTGTCTTGTTTGGTCTGAGTTGCTTCAGAGGAGATGGCTGCAGGGGGACCTTTGAGGAGAGCCAGCCGCCTCAGCAACGCTGAGCTGGAAAGCCTGATACAAGCTGTGGAGGGAAGGAGGCGGTTACTCTTCCCTGATAATGGTGGCCGACCAAGTAGGAGCGTCATCCGAAATGCCTAGAGGGAGATTGCCGAGAAATCACCAACGCATCACAACCCAATGCAGGAAAAGGCTCACCGACCTTATTCGACTTATGAAAGTGAGTACATCTTCCCCCAATGCCTCACCTTACAAGACTCTCCTTCACCTTAACTTCTTTCACACCAGCACTATATAGTAGCTGAAGTAGCATTTGATTGCTGAGGCATGTATGTGCGTATATGCTTAAACAAAGGGGACTACAGTGGGATGAGGGCAGAGTTGGCTAAAGTAGACTGGAACCACAGACTAAATAGTGGCACAATTGAGGAACAGTGGAGGACTTTTAAGGAGCTCTTTCATAGTGCTCAACAAAAATATATTCCAGTGAAAAAGAAGGGCGGTAAGAGAAGGGATAATCAGCCGTGGATAACCAAGGAAATAAAGGAGAGTATCAAATTAAAAACCAATGCGAATAAGGTGGCCAAGGTTAGTGGGAAAATAGAAGATTGGGAGAATTTTAAACGACAGCAAAGAATGACTTAGAAAGCAATAAAGAAAGGAAAGATAGATTACGAAAGTAAACTTGCGCAAAACATAAAAACGGATAGTAAAAGCTTTTACCGATATATAAAATGGAAAAGAGTGACTAAAGTAAATGTTGGTCCCTTAGAAGATGAGAAGGGGGATTTAATGATGGGAAATGTGGAAATGGCTGAGACCATAAACAATTATTTTGCTTCGGTCTTCACAGTGGAAGACACAGAAACCATGCCAGAAATTGCTGGTCACAGGAATGTGGGAAGGGAGGACCTTGAGACAATCACTATCACGAGGAGGGTAGTGCTGGACAGGCTAATGGGACTCAAGGTAGACAAGTCCCCTGGTCCTGATGAAATGCATCCCAGGGTATTAAAAGAGATGGCGGAAGTTATAGCAGATGCATTCGTTATAATCTATCAAAATTCTCTGGACTCTGGGGAGGTACCAGCGGATTGGAAAGCAGCTAATGTAACGCCTCTGTTTAAAAAGGGGGGGCAGACAAAAGGCAGGTAACTATAGGCCGGTTAGTTTAACATCTGTAGTGGGGAAAATGCTTGAAACTATCATTAAGGAAGAAATAGCGGGATATCTAGATAGGAATAGTGCAATCAAGCAGACGCAGCATGGATTCATGAAGGGGAAATCATGTTTAACTAATTTACTGGAATTCTTTGAGGATGTAACGGGCATGGTGGATAGAGGTGTACCGATGGATTTGGTGTATTTAGATTTTCAAAAGGCATTCGATAAGGTGCCACACAAAAGGTTACTGCAGAAGATAAAGGTACGTGGAGTCAGTGGAAATGTATTAGCATGGATAGAGAATTGGCTGGCTAACAGAAAGCATAGAGTCGGGATAAATGGGTCCTTTTCGGGTTGGAAATCGGTGGTTAGTGGTGTGCCACAGGGATCGGTGCTGGGACCACAACTGTTTACAATATACATAGATGACCTGGAAGAGGGACAGAGTGTAGTGTAACAAAATTTGCAGATGACACAAAGATTAGTGGGAAAGCGGGTTGTGTAGAGGACACAGAGAGGCTGCAAATAGGTTAAGCGAATGGGCTAAGGTTTGGCAGATGGAATACAATGTCGGAAAGTGTGAGATCATCCAGCTTGGGAAAAAAACAGTAAAAGGGAATATTATTTGAATGGGGAGAAATTACAACATGCTGCGGTGCAGAGGGACCTGGGGGTCCTTGTGCATGAAACTCTTTTTGGATCCTTGTGCATGAATCCCAAAAAGTTAGTTTGCAGGTGCAGCAGGTAATCAGGAAGGCGAATGGAATGTTGGCCTTTATTGCGAGAGGGATGGAATACAAAAGCAGGGAGGTCCTTCTGCAACTGTATAAGGTATTGGTGAGGCCGCACCTGGAGTACTGCGTGCAGTTTTGGTCACCTTACTTAAGGAAGGATATACTAGCTTTGGAGGGGGTACAGAGACGATTCACTAGGCTGATGAGGGGGTTACCTTATGATGATAGATTGAGTAGACTGGGTCTTTACTCGTTGGAGTTCAGGAGGATGAGGGGTGATCTTATAGAAACATTTAAAATAATGAAAGGGATAGACAAGATAAAGGCAGAGAGGTTGTTTCCACTGGTCAGGGAGACTAGAACAAGGGGCACAGCCTCAAAATACGGGGGAGCCAATTTAAAACCGAGTTGGGAAGGAATTTCTTCTCCCAGAGGGTTGTGAATCTGTGGAATTCTCTGCCCAAGAAAGCAGTTGAGGCTAGCTCATTGAATGTACTCAAGTCACAGATAGATAGATTTTTAACCAATAAGGGAATTAAGGGTTATGGGGAGTGGGCGGGTAAGTGGAGCTGAGTCCACGGCCAGATTGTTGAATGGCGGAGCAGGCTCGAGGGGCTAGATGGCCTACTCCTGTTCCTAATTCTTATGTTCTTATGTTCTTATGTTCACTCTCACAATGAAGGTTCCCTTGCATGTGAGATTCACAGCTGCATGTAATGCTGAGGCCTCAATAAACTCCGACTTACCAACCCTTCTTTGGTTTGCAGGCCAAGGTGGTGCGCAACCATGCCCAGCAACCAGCCACTGGTGGGGGCAAGTCCGAAAATGTTGAGCTGACTGACCTGGAGGAGAGGATGCAGCAGCTAGTGCGCATGCATGTTGGATTCCCCATGGCTGATAGTCACACCGATGCTGCTGGGGGCAGCATGGGTAAGTGAAGGCCTTTGTGCAATGCTATCACACCCTGACAGTATAATCGGCTACCTGCCAATTACTTATGCTTCTGTGCAAGCTGCTTGCTGCATGGTGCAATGCACCACCTTACCATCACGGCACCCCTTGTCCCATTTATGATTGCAGGTGAGACCCCGAGTGTCAGCCAAAGCGAGACGGACACCCTTGAGGCGACTGGCAGCCAGAGTCAGGAGGACATACCTGAGGCCCTGGATGATCTAGGTGGCATGTCGGATGAGGGAGATGGAGAGAGGGAGTGCTGTACCAGCAGCACCGCATCACTGCTTCCTACAGTCCAACGCTCCAGCTCAGATACTGGAGTCTGCGGAGCGGGTAACCTAGGGGGTCTGCACTCGGTGACACACTGGAGCCTAGCAGATTGCAGCGTGGTGAGGGGCAAAGGGAAGCTCAGCTTCCATCCCTCGGGTGGGGGGGGGGGGTCAGCGAATGCACAGCCTCGTCCTGCTGAGGAGGACTCAGATGAGCCCATCGATGTTGGGGCTTTTGAACAAAGGGTGGAGGCCATGCAAACCGAGCTCTTGGTAGAAATGCAAGAGGTGCCCGTAAGGCTGTCACAAGTGGTCAGGAGCACGAAGGAGTCCGCCTCCTGCATTGTCAACTGTTTTGCGCACACCGTGGGGACCATCATTGCCAGTGTGCAGACGATGGTGAACTCCCAGAGAAACCGTGCAAATCCAGCTGTGATGCCGTGCGTCGTGGGCGAGGTCACAGCTGCCACTGCAGCACAGGCGCGAGGGAACGAGCATCGCTGTGCTTCTTTGGACAGGATGGCCGCTGCCTTGGAAGCTCAGAATGCTCTCATGCACTCTGAGCAACAGGCCACGGAGCGTCTTTGGTGGCTTCAAGAGTGTGGCTGCTCTCATGCAGTCTCAGCTGGATGCTACGCGAGATCTGACCGCTGCCATCGCGGCTGGTTCCACCACGATCCACCGGAGGCTTAACGGTGCCACCCCACCCTACCGATCTGTGCTCCAGCAGATTGGTGGTGATGGTGAGCTGCTGCCCCGGGGGAGTGGCGCAGGCTCCTCGGACCAGGATGCTTGTTATGTTTAAAATAACTCCACAAGACTGAGTACTGTAAGCTTAAACTGATGTGACCTTAGACTCTTTAATAAAACTCCAGAGTGCCAAAGCATCATGGCAGACAACCTTTTATATTCGCTTGCATGAGGTGTGCAGGTGACACTTGGGCTTCCAACAGTTACGCCTCTGGTGGCAAGTCTTACACAGTTATAATGTTTACATACATAACATCACTCCCCCCCCGCAAAGTCTTTGATACAAGTTATTTACAAATTGAGGCGGTCCGTGACCCTTCGCTCCCTGATTGAACGCCTGAGTTCGAACCCTGGCATGGGTGAGTTGGTCAGGCCATTGCTGCACTGCAGCGCGGCTGGTCTGACCGTACTGTTGGGCATGGTGGGTTCATCCTCTTGATTGATGGCGAGGTCAATTGCTGGTTGGGTGTGTGTTGGTGGATCGATGATGGTGATGTCCTCTTCAAGTTGTTCCTGGTGCTCAGTATATCGAAGTTTGGTTTGATCCAAATGCTTTCTGCATGTTTGCCCATTACATAGTTTGACGGTAAACACTCTATTCCCCTCCTTGGCCAAGACAGTGCCAGCAACCCATTTGGGATCATAACCGTAATTAAGGACAAATACAGGATCGGTTACATCAATGTCACGCGATACAGCCGTGCGATCATGGTACACGTTTTGCCGGTGACGCCGGGTTTCCACGTGATCATTAAGATCCGAGTGGATGAAGGAGAGCCTGGTTTTGAGTGCTCTCTTCATTAACAATCCCACCGGGGGAATCCTGGTAAGCGAGTGGGGTCGTGTCCGGTAACTGAGCAGAATGCGAGACAAGCAGGTCTGCAGGGAGCCATCCGTCCCGCGTTTCAAGCTCTGCTTAATAGAAACATAAAAACATAGAAAATAGGTGCAGGAGTAGGCCATTCAGCCCTTCTAGCCTGCACCGCCATTCAATGAGTTCATGGCTGAACATGAAACTTCAATACCCCCTTCCTGCTTTCTCGCCATACCCCTTGATCCCCCGAGTAGTAAGGACTTCATTTAACTCCCTTTTGAATATATTTAGTGAATTGGCCTCAACTACTTTCTGTGGTAGAGAATTCCACAGGTTCACCACTCTCTGGGTGAAGAAGTTTCTCCTCATCTCGGTCCTAAATGGCTTACCCCTTATCCTTAGACTGTGACCCCTGGTTCTGGACTTCCCCAACATTGGGAACATTCTTCCTGCATCTAACCTTTCTAAACCCATCAGAATTTTAAACGTTTCTATGAGGTCCCCTCTCATTCTTCTGAACTCCAGTGAATACAAGCCCAGTTGATCCAGTCTTTCTTGATAGGTCAGTCCCACCATCCCGGGAATCAGTCTGTTGAATCTTCGCTGCACTCCCTCAATAGCAAGAATGTCCTTCCTCAAGTTAGGAGACCAAAACTGTACACAATACTCCAGGTGTGGCCTCACCAAGGCCCTGTACAACTGTAGCAACACCTCCCTGCCCCTGTACTCAAATCCCCTCGCTATGAAGGCCAACATGCCATTTGCTTTCTTAACCGCCTGCTGTACCTGCATGCCAACCTTCAATGACTGATGTACCATGACACCCAGGTCTCGTTGCACCTCCCCTTTTCCTAATCTGTCACCTTTCAGATAATAGTCTGTCTCTCTGTTTTTACCACCAAAGTGGATAACCTCACATTTATCCACATTATATTTCATGGTTTGGACTGCCCGTTCTGCTTGACTGTTGGATGCGGGCTTAAACGGGGCAGACCTGACATGCTTAATGCCATTGTGGGTCATAAACTCGTTGAATTCCGAGCTGGTGAACCATGGTCCATTGTCAATGACAAGGATGTCGGGCAAGCCATGGGTGGCGAACATGGCCCGGATTTCAATGGTGGCAGTGGATGTGCTGGATGAAATGATTACACATTCAATCCATTTAGAGTAAGCGTCCACTACTACTAAGAACATCTTTCCTAGAAGGGGGCCAGCGAAATCTACATGGATCCTGGACCACGGTTTGGAGGGCCATGACCACAGACTCAGTGGAGCCTCCCTTAGTGCATTGCTCAACTGTGAGCAAGTGTTACATTGGTGTACGCATGACTCCAAATCTGAGTCAATGCCGGGCCACCAAACGTGCGACCGGGCGATATCCTTCATCATGACTATGCCTGGGTGGGTACTGTGTAGGTCGCGTATAAACGTTTCCCTGCCTTTTTTTGGTAAAACCACGCAATTACCCCATCGACAATCCGACTGGATGGACATTTCATCTTTATATCGGTGAAGCGACTTAATTTCATCTTGCATTTCCCCGGGAATAGCCGACCAGCTCCCATTGAGGAAGCAACTTTTTACTAGTGATAGCACAGGATCCTGGCTAGTCCCAGTCCTGATCTGGCGAGCCGAGACTGGTGACCGCTCGCTCTCAAAAACATCCATGACCAGAAGCAAGTCTGCAGGTTGCACCATTTCCACCCCAGTGGTACCCGACTGAGTGCATCAGTACAGTTCTTCGTGCCTGGTCTGTGGCGGATAGCATAGTCATATGCAGATAAAGTTAGTGCCTATCTTTGGATGCAGGACGAAGCATTGGTGTTAATACCTTTGCTTTCTGAAAACAGCGAAGTGAACGGTGTGGTCGGTTTCAAGCTCGAACCGGAGTCCAAATAGGTATTGGTGCATTTTCTTAACCCCGTATACGCATGCTAATGCCTCTTTCTCGATCATACTGTAGGCTCTTTCAGCCTTAGATAGACTTCTAGACGCATATGCAACCGGTTGCAGTTTGCCTGATACATTGGTTTGCTGTAACACACACCCGACCCCGTACAAAGATGCATCACAAGCTAGCTTTTCACGGGTCATACAATACAACTAACTTGTTAGAATATAGCAGGTTTCTGGCCTTCTCAAAGGCTGTCTCTTGAGATTTACCCCAAACCCAGTCATCACCCTTATGTAGCAACATGTACAATGGTTCCAGCAAAGTGCTCAACCCGGGTAGAAAGTTACCAAAATAGTTGAGGAGCCCCAGGAACGAACACAGCTCCAGCACATTCTGTGGTCTGGGTGCGTTCTTGATGGACTCCGTCTTTGAGTCCGTGGGTCTGATGCTGTCTGATGCCATCTATCTCCCCAAAAATTTGACCTCTGGCGCCAGGAAAACACACTTGGAGCATTTCAGCCTGAGTCCCACTCTGTCTAGTTGACTTAGAACCTCTTCCAGGTTGTGCAGATGTTCGATGGTGTCACGACCGGTGATCAGGATGCCGTCTTGAAACACAACGGTGCGCGGAACCGATTTCAACAGACTCTCCATGTTCAGCTGGAAATTGGCAGCAGCTGAGCGAATCCCAAAAGGGCATCTGTGGTATATAAACTGTTATATATGTGGACTTGTATTTACTCTGTACAGCCACCAGAGGGCTCATTCCCCGGAGCACAGGTATTTAAGAAGGCTTCACAGGTTGGAGAGGCACTCTGGAGACCTGCAATAAAAGACTAAGGTCACACCTTACTTTGAGCTCACAGTGTCCAGTCTGACTCTTTTTCCATACACAACAACTGGCGACGAGATACAGATAGTGAACCCAAAGATGCAGAGAACAGTGGGCATCCTGGAAAAATTTTCGGAGGGAGATGATTGGGAAACTTTTGTGGAGCGACTCGACCAATACTTCGTGGCCAACGAGCTAGATGGGGAAGAGAGCGCTGCCAAACGTAGAGCGATCCTCCTCACCGTCTGTGGGGCACCAACGTATGGCCTCATGAAGGATCTGTTCACTCCAGCGAAACCCACAGAGAAATCATACAATGATTTGTGCACACTGGTCCGAGAGCATTTGAACCCGAAGAAAAGCGTTCTGATGATGAGGTACCGGTTCTACACCTACAAAAGATCTGAAGGCCAGGAAGTGGCGAGTTATGTCGCCGAGCTGAGACACCTTGCAGGACATTGCGAATTTGAAGGACATTTGGAGCACGTGCTCAGAGACTTTTTTGTACTCGGCATTGGCCACGAAACCATACTTCGCAAACTTTTGACTGTAGAGACCCCAACCTTGAGTAAGGCCATAGCGATAGCCCAGGCGTTCATTGCCACCAGTGACAATACTAAGCAAATCTCTCAGCACACAAGTGCTGCTACAAGTACTGTGATCAAAGTGATGTATTTGAATCATAACGTACAGGGCAGGTCACACATACCTGCAGCTACATGTCCGCAGATGTCTCAGAGTCCACCATCAAGGGTGATGAATGCAAGGCCATTAACAACTTGTTGGCGCTGCGGGAGTGATCATCGTTTCCATTCATGCCGATTCAAAGGATACGTTTGCAAGGGCTGTGGAACAATGGGACACCTCCAACAATTGTGCAGACGAGCTGCTAAGCCTGTTAAACCTGCAAACCATCACATTGCAGAGGAGGACAGATCCATGGAGGATCACTATGAACCAGAGCCTCAGATAGAGGAGGCAGAGGTACATGGGGAGCACACATTCACCACGAATTGTCCCCGATAATGCTGAATGTTGAACTAAATGGACTCCCGGTGTCAATGGAGCTGGACACGGGCGTGAGCCAGTCCATTACGAGCAAAAAGACTTTCAAAAGGTTGTGGTGCAACAAAGCCTCAAGGCCAGTCTTAACTCCAGTTCACACGAGACTAAGAACTTACACTAAAGAACTGATTCCTGTAAGCGGCAGTGCTACCGTAAAGGTCTCCTATGATGGAGCGGTGCACAAGCTACCACTCTGGGTGGTACCAGGCGATAGTCCCACGCTGCTCGGCAGGAGCTGGCTGTGAAAGATACGCTGGGACGACGACCAAGTGCTATCGCCCGCTGACGACACTTCATGTGCCCAGGTCTTAAACAAATTTCCTTCGCTGTTCGAACCAGGAAATTCCAAGGAGCAAAAATGAAGATCCACCTAATACCAGGGGCGCGACCCATCCATCACAAGGCGAGAGCAGTACCTTACATGATGAAAGGGTAGAGATCGAGTTAGTCCGGCTGCAGCGAGAGGGCATCATTTAAGTGATCGAGTTCAGCGAGTGGGCCAGTCCTATTGTCCCAAGCCTCAAGGGAGACGGCACCGTCAGAATCTGTGGCGATTACAAAGTAACTATCAATCGTTTCTCCCTGCAGGATCAATACCCACTACTAAAAGCCGACGACCTCTTTGCAACACTGGCAGGAGGAAAGACGTTGATGAAGCTGGATCTGACTTCAGCCTACATGATGCAGGAACTGGAGGAATCATTGAAGGCCCTCACCTGCATCAACACGCACAAAGATCTTTTTGTTTATAATAGATGCCCGTTTGGAATCCGATCAACGGCAGCGATATTCCAGAGAAACATGGAAAGTTTACTGAAGTCGGTCCCGCACACCGTGGTCTTCCAGGACGATATCTTGTTTACAGGTCGGGACACAGTCGAGCACCTGCAGAACCTGGGGGAGGTTCTTAGTCAACCGCGTGGGGCTCAGGTTAAAACGCTCAAAGTGCGTTTTCCTGGCGCCTGAAGTGAAATTCTTGGGAAGGAGGATTGCGGCGGACAGCATCAGGCCCACCAACTCGAAGACGGAGGCAATCGAGAACGCACCGAGGCCACAGAACGTGATGGAGCTGCGGTCGTTTCTGGGACTCCTGAACTACTTTGGTAACTTCTTACCGGGTCTCAGCACACTGCAAGAACCACTGCATGTCTTACTACAAAAAGGGGGCGAATGGGTTTGGGGCAAAAGCCAAGAAAATGCCTTTGTAAAAGCGAGAAAATTGTTAGGCTCAAACAAATTGCTTGTGTTGTATAATCCATGTAAGCGTTTGGTACTAGCATGTGATGCGTCGTCATATGGCGTCGGGTGTGTATTGCAACAAGCTAATGATTTCGGGAAACTGCAACCGGATGCTTATGCATCCAGGAGTGTGTCTAAGACTGAGAGAGCCTACAGCACGATTGAAAAAGAATCATTAATGTGTGCCTATGGGGTAAAGAAAATGCATCAATACCTGTTTGGGCTAAAATTCGAATTGGAAACTGACCATAAGCCACTTATATCCCTGGTTTTCGAGAGTAAGGGGATAAATACCAATGCATCGGCCCACATCCAGAGATGGGCGCTCACATTGTCCACATACAACTACATCATCCACCACAGGCCAGGCACTGAAAACTGCACCGTTGCTCTCAGTAGGCTGCCATTGCCCACCACGGGGGTGGAAATGGCGCAGCCCGCAGATCTAGCCATAGTTATGGAAGCATTTGAGAGTAAACAATCACCTGTCACTGCCCGGCAAATCAAAACCTGGACAAGCCAGGACCCCTTATTATCTCTAGTCAAATGCTGTGTGCTTCACGGGAGCTGGTCCAGTGTCCCAGTGGAAATGCAGGAAGAGATAAAGCTGTTCCAGCGGCGCAAAGATGAAATGTCTATACTGGCAGACTGCCTTCTGTGGGGCAATTGAGTAATGGTCCCCAAGAAGGGCAGAGACACCTTCATCAATGACCTCCACAGTACCCACCCAGGCATCGTAATGATGAAAGCGATAGCCAGATCCCACGTGTGGTGGCCCGGTATCAATGCGGACTTAGAGTCCTGCATTCACAGATGTAATACATGCTCGCAGTTAAGCAATTTACCCAGGGAGGCGCCGCTAAGTTTATGGTCTTTGCCCTCCAAACCGTGGTCAAGGGTACACGTCGACTATGTAGGCCTGTTCTTGGGAATGTTCCTTGTGGTTGTAGACGCGTACTCCAAGTGGATTGAATGTGAGATAATGTCGGCTAGCACCTCCGCTGCCACCACTGAAAGCCTGCGGGCCATGTTTGCCACACATGGCTTACCCGATGTCCTGGTGAGTGACAACGGGCCATGTTTTACCACTGCTGAGTTCAAAGAATTCATGACCCGTAACGGGATCAAACATGTCACATCTGCCCCATTTAAACCAGCGTCCAATGGTCAGGCAGAGAGAGCAGTGCAAACCATCAAGCAAGGCTTGAAGAGGGTAACTGAAGGCTCAATGCAGACTCGCCTATCCTGAGTCCTGCTTAGCTACCGCACGAGACCCCACTCGCTCACTGGGAGCTCACCTGCTGAATTGCTCATGAAAAGAGCACTTAAGACAAGGCTCTCGTTAGTTCACCCTGATCTCCATGAACAGGTAGAGAGTAGGCGGCTTCAACAAAGTACATACCATGATAGCGCAAATGTGTCACGCGAGATTGAAGTCAATGAACTTGTATTTGTATTAAATTATGGACAAGGTCCCAAGTGGGTTCCCAGCACTGTCGTGGCCAAAGAGGGGAGCAGGGTGTTTCAGGTCAAACTTTCAAATGGACTCATTCACCGGAAACACTTGGACCAAATCAAACTCAGATTTACAGACTACCCTGAGCAACCCATCTTGGACCCTACCTTTTTTGATCCCCCAACACACACACCGACACCACGGTTGACCACGAAGCAGAAACCATCATCCACAGCAGCTCTGCAGGGCCCAATACGCCAGGCAGTTCAGCAAGGCCAGCTGCACAGCAGCCCAGCAAGGGCCCAACAAATGATTCAAGAACACCAGCTTTCACACCGAGACAATCAACCAGGGCAAGAAGGGCCCCAGATCGACTCACATTGTAAATAGTTACATGCTGGGATCCCTTGGGACTTCAGGGGATGCGCTCCCTGGTGGCGGAACATGGGAGTGCATGCTTTACAGATACACAACATCACTCCCCCCGCAAAGTCAAAGTGAAAACTATTTACAAGGTGAGGCGGTCGGGAGCCTTTCTTTCCCTGGTGGACCGCCTCGGTACAAATGTCTGTTCTGGTGTGTTGGCTGTGCCCTCGCTGTGCTGGCGTGTTGTTGGCCCTGCAGGGCTGCTGGGTGAGCCTGGCCTTGCTGGGCTATTGGGCGTGATGGTATAGTTATACCCTGATAGGAACATCTGTGTTAGGAACACAATACTTAGAATAAGGGGCCGCCCATTTAAAACTGAGATGAGGAGAAATTTCTTTTCTCAGAGGAAATCTGTGGAATTCGCTGCCTCAGAGAGCTGTGGAAGCTGGGACATTGAATAAATTTAAGACAGAGATAGACAGTTTCGTAACCGATAAGGGAATAAGCAGTTATGGGGAGCGGGCAGGGAAGTGGAGCTGAGTCCATGATCGGATCAGCCAAGATCGTACAAAATAGCGGAGCAGGCTCGAGGGGCCGTATGGCCTACTCCTGCTCCTATTTCTTGCGTTCTTATTATGTTGGGCAACTGCTGCTTGTGCTGCAATGGAAGCTGAGACACTGGCCGTCAGACGCTGCACCATGGTGGGGCCCACAAGTGCGCGGATGGAGTTGGCCACCAGCGCCATGCTGAAAAGGATGGGCTCCAAGCTCTGTGCAAATCCCTGAGTTAAGTTAGTGCCAGATTCCTCTATGCTCTTTGACATGGCACACAGGCGGGCTTCCCAATGTACCAAGCATTTCAGTGTGTACACCTTTTTCTTTAGCCTGGCCCATCGAATTGCTCATCCGAGTCCTCTGCAGCAGAACCAATAATAATAACTTTTATTCATATAGCGCCGTTAACGTAGTAAAACGTCCCAGTGGTCTAGCGACCTTGCTCTCTGGCGAGCTGGCACCTGCGCTAGCCTGGCCCCTTGCCCTGGCTGCAGCCACTTGTACTCGATGTCTCACCACGTGCAGATCCCGTCTCTATTACACCGAGTGTCAGCATCTGAGCTGGTGACTGCGAGGGCGAAATCGAGTGATGGTGCGGGCTGGACTTCCGCCTACATTGTCGGGGGTTTTCTCGGCAGTACAGCTGTTTTCTGATGAAAAGCCGCCCGTTTCCTCTTTATCTTTTGCAGAGTTCCGCCCACATTTTGAAACGGGGAGCAAACCGCCCACCTGCACCGCCGAGAAAACCGTCGGAAACAGTGAGGTCGGTGAGTACCCTGCAAAGAAAAGTAAGTGAAAGGTCTTTTAAAAATTATTTTTAAAATTCTAAAACGGCGATTCCGCTAAAAAGTGTCTTGAGAATGTTTCATAACTTTTTTTTTTGTTTAAATGAAAAAATATTTTTTGAGATTCCCCCCTCCCCCCGCCCCCACCCCAGGCCCAACCGCAGCCTCGGACTAAATTTTAAGTACTTACCGTCCATTCCAGTAAGTACTGCCCGTTTCACCTAGTTTTGCCTTTAACCGCCGAGAAACCGCCGAGAATATTTGTGCAAGATCCATTTTCTCGTTGGGTGATATTTTTTACCTTTAGTATGGAAAATTTCGCCAGTGTTAGTTGCAGAACGTTAGCAGTGTTTGTGGGCGGGCAAGCGGGCGGTGAGGGGCTTTAGGGAAAGTCTAGCCCGGTGTATCTTCATCTTCACTGTCATCCTGCAGTTTTTTGGGGTACCTGAAATGAAAAAGGGACAAGGGTTGGGTTGTGGTGAGAGGAGAGGAGAAGGTAAGAAGTGTGTGCTTACACCATCTGCAGCTTACAAGTCAGAAGAAAGTTAGGGATGAGGGAGAAGTGGGATGGGAGAAGGAGGATTAGGCATGAGGATACCGTCATCTTCAATGGATTTAGCCCTGCAGGTGCCACGGTCTTAGCACAATGGCCAGCACGCTCCATAGAACATGCAGGCGGGTCTCTGCCCCTCCGGTTAGTTCCTGCTACCTCTGGTTGTGCGCCACTTTCTCCTGCAAGATGGAGGGAAGTGTGTCAGTGAGCGCCATGCAATGTGTTTGGGGTGATGTGGCTGAAATGGTTGAGTAGCTGGCAGTGGGTGCAAGCTATGAGATGTGGGTGTGAGGCTTGCAACAATGCTAAGTGTGCGAGGGTGAGGTGAAGCACATGAATGTTAGGTATGAGTTCTGATTGAGAGAGATTGTTGGTAGGTGAGGGATGGGGGTGTGGTAATTTGAGCAGTGGCTGAGGCTACTGGTGCAGTTGATAGGATATGGCATTTGAAGATCCATTCACTGACCTTGACCGCTCGTGTCAGATCATTAAACTTCTTCCTGCACTGCATCCAGGTCCTTGGGGCTACACTCCTGGAATTAACCTCCGTGGCTATCTGTTCCCACTGCCTTCTCATCCTGTCCCTCTGAGGATTCTTCCACCTCCTCCACCAAGACCTCCAGTGCAGCGTCCAAAAACCTGGGGGCCCGCTCTCGCCCATGGTCAGCCATTCTTCACTCTTTCCCAGGTCAGATTCAGTTGCACAATAACTCCTGGTACTTGCACCAGCAAACAATGCACCTCCCCTTTAAGAGATGCAGGTTAGGTTTACGTTGTGCAGACTTATTTAAGCAGTGCAAGTTACAGGTATTAACAGAATTGGGACCCCCGCTGAAGCGTGCAGCCAATGAACAGTGCTGGGAGCACTGACTGCCGCAGCCATCATTATAATAAGCAGGAAGTTGGTGCGCTACCTCCATTCCACTCAACCATAGTGGGTTAATCGCGCATCACAATCTCCGCGCCAGTTTTCGGGGGCTAACCAATTATAGCCCACTCTTTGCTATTGGTTTCTTTTAACTTTTAACCATTTCTCCATAAGCTTTACAACTTAATTTTAAATTACTTTCTTTCTCCTTTGCTCCCCAATCAGGTGCGGTCTCTCCTCCTTTAACAGAACATAAGAAATAGGAGCAGGTGTTGGCCATTTTGCCCCTCGAGCCCCCTCCGCTCTTTAGGACGCTCTTTAAAATCTACCTCTTTGACCAAGCTTTTGGCCACATGTCGTAATATCTTCTTATGTGGCTCGCTAATAAATTTTGTTTGATAACATTCCTGTGAAGCAACTTGGGACATTTCTCTATGTTAAAGACACCATATAAATGCAAGTGTTGTTGTGAGAATTATTACAGACTGGATTGACTAAGCTTATATTCACTGGAATTTAGAAGAATGAGAGGGGATCTCATAGAAACATATAACATTCTGACGGGATTCGACAGGTTAGATGGAGGAAGAATGTTCCCGATGTTGGGAAAGCCCAGAACCAGGGGTCACAGTCTAAGGATAAGAGGTAAGCCATTTAGGACCGAGATGAGGAGAAACTTCTTCACTCAGAGAATTGTGAACCTGTGGAATTCTCTACCACAGAAAGTTGTTGAGGCCAGTTCGTTAGATATATTCAAAAGGGAGTTAGATGTGGCCCTTACGGCTAAAGGGATCAGGGGGTATGGAGAGAAAGCAGGGAAGGGGTACAGCCATGATCATATTGAATGGTGGTGCAGGCTCGAAGGACCGAATGGCCTGCTCCTGCATCTATTTTCTATGTTTCTATGAAGGATCATTAGACTGAACGCAATCTCACAGAAATCAAATAGAGCAAAGTAATGTATTCGGAATTGTGCTGTATTGCATCAAAACACTTTGAAATTGGGATCGTTTGCGCCTCCTGTTAGGCTAATGGGGGGGCAAATGACTTTTCACCCGGGCACAGCGCTAAATTGGGCGGGAGATTAGGGGCGGCGGTAACCGGTCGCGCTACGCTGCTCTGGGCCAGCGTTGATAACGTCATCACCGTGCACAGTGACCCGTTAGCGCCACACAGCAAATATTCAGCGATGCCAGTGACAGCTTCAGGGGGCGCGTACATGGCGGGCGGCCGCTCGTGGGGCACTAATTAAAGGGGAGGTGGCATGCGCATAAATAAAAAATCGGCCGACTTATCCTGTCGCAACCCGTTGCCTGCCTGAACGCAGGGTCCGTGCCGCGATCTGACAGCCCGGCCCCGCAAAGGCTGGAACTTGGCCCTCCCCTTTTATTGAAGGGAAGGGCCCCTCCTACACGGCAGCACTGTACGGCCCAGTGTATAACACTGCGCCCCGCTCCCTCTGCTCCCGCCCCCTTAGCGCCACAGAGAGAAAGTGGACGCGTCTTTTGGTGCTCCATGTCCTCTCGAGGATGGGGGGTAAACCCAATTTCACCAACGGGGCGGGGCCTCTGCGCCTGGCACAGGAAGTCCCGCCTCACAGATGTCACTGCCCCTCAAACTGGGCGCCACGCAATTTCCCGGCCCCTGTAACACAAAGTTAACCCTTTATTGACACAACAGGTGAAATTTTCTAGGTTCTTGATTCCGGCCATGATCCCACACCCTTCCCAACAACACCACCTTGCACTTCTTTTTTTAAATATTGTTTCCTAGGATGTGGGCATTGCTGGCAAGGCCGGCATTTATTACCCATCCTTAATTGCTTTCGAGAAGGTGGTGGTGAGCCGCCTTCTTGAACCGCTGCAGTCCGTGTGGTGAAAGTACTCCCACAGTGCTGTTAGGGAGGGAGTTCCAGAATTTTGATCCAGCAACAATGAAGGAACGGCCGATATATTATGGTGTAATATACCACCTTTAGCGTAGTAAAATGTCCCACGGTGCTTCACAGGAGCGTAACCAAACAAATAATGACACCGAGCCGAAGAAACATAGAAAATAGGTGCAGGAGCAGGCCATTCGGCCCTTCAAGCCTGCACCACCATTTAATATGATCATGGCTGATCATGCAACTTCAGTACCCCATTACTGCCTTCTCTCCACACCTCCGATCCCTTTAGCCATAAGGGCCACATCTAACACCCTTTTGAATATATCCAAGAACTGGCCTCAACAACTTTCTGTGGTAGAGGATTCCATAGGTTCACAATTCTCTGAGTGAAAAAGTTTCTCCTCATCTCGGTCCTAAATGGCTTACCCCTTTTCCTTAGACTGTGACCCCTGGTTCTGGACTTCCCCAACATCGGAAAAATTCTTCTTGCATCTAACCTGTCCATTCTGTCAGAATTTTATATGCCTCTATAAGATCCCCTCTCATTCTTTCTAAATATAAGCCTAGTCGATCCAGTCTTTCTTCATATATCAATCCTGCCATCCCGGGAATCAGCCTGGTGAACCTTCGCTGCACTCCCTCAATAGCAAGAATGTCCTTCCTCAGATTAGGAGACCAAAACTGCACACAATACTCAACATGTGGCCTCACCAAGGTCTTGTACAACTGCAGCAAGACCTCCCTGCTCCTATACTCAATCCTCTCGCTATGAAGGCCAACATGCCATTTTATTTCTTAACTGCCTGCTATTCCTGCATGCCAACTTTCAATGACCGATGTACCTTAACATCCAGGTCTTGTTGCACCTCCCTTTTTACTAATCTGTCACCACTCAGATAATAATCTACCTTCCTGGTTTTGCCACCAAAGTGGATAACCTCACACTTATCCACATTATACTTCATCTGCCATGCATTTGCCCACTCACCTAACCTATCCAAGTCCCCCTGCAGCCTTTTAGCATCCTCCTCACAGCTCACAATGCCACCCAGCTTAGTGTCATTTGCAAATTTGGAGATATTTCATTCGATTCCTTCGTCCAAATCATTAATATATATTGTAAATAGCTGGGGTCCCAGCACTGAACCTTGCGGTATCCCACTAGTCACTGCCTGTCATTCTGAAAAGGACCCGTTTATTCCCACTCTTTGCTTCCTGTCTGCCAGAAGGAGAGAGAGATGGAGAGGCAAATAGATTTGGGATGGGAATTCCAATGCCGAGGACATAGATAGCTGAAGGCACATCCGATAATGGTGGGGCAAAGGAAGTGGGGATGCACAAGAGGCCAGAGTTGGAGGAGCGCAGTGATCTGGTAGGGTTGGAGGGCCGAGGTGACTGCAGAGATAGGGAGGGGCGAGGCCATGGAGGGATTTGGACATGAGGTGAAAATTTTTTAATCGAGGCGTTGTCGGCCCGGGGGCCAATGTAGGTCAGCGAGCACAGGGGTATTGGATGAGCGGGACTTGGTGCGAGTTAGGATATGGGCCTGCCTTCTGTCACATTTATCTTTACAAATCATCGGGAGGGCAGGGGAGAATTCATTCACCAAAAAACTTTAAACATTTATAACCTTCCTAAGACTACTTTGTTATAAATTCATTGGTATAAAAATTCTAAACAAATCAAGTGTCACCAGTTAATATATTCAGCAACATGTTTACTAAGCCCACGGTTTTCTTTATCGCTGAGCTCTCTGTTGGTGATCAATATGTTCGGTGTGTATTTTGGACCATGGAGTGACCTTCAGTGCCTGTTTGAAGATTTCAACCTTGAAAGAACAAACACAAGTTGTGGTGCAATGCCCTCAGAGAGGCGCGATCCTGTTGGGTCACAACATGATGTTGGACAAAGCAGACCTTTACCTCGAAGGGAGCCAGCTTTCATAGAACACTGAAACCTTTCAGCAGAATTGTTTGACAAACATTATTCAGCATTTTAATTGTGATAAAATGAATATAAGTAACTGATGTGTGTGGAAAAATATACACTGTGGGAGTGTTCGCCAAAGACTGTAAATTTCAGCCTAGATTGGGACAAGTGTTCTTAACTAATTCCCCTGGCTGATTTGTAAAGATAAATTCACTCCCATCTCACTCTATGCCACGCACTATTTTATAAAGAATGACATAGAAATTACAGCACGGAAACAGGTCATTTATCCCAACTGGTCCATGTCGGTGTTTATGTTCCAGATGAGAGATCAGAGAATCTTACAGCACAGAAGGAGGCCATTTGGCCTGTCGTGCTTGTGCCAGCTCTTTGAAAGAACTATCCATTTTAGTCCCACAGCCCAGCTTTTTCCCCATATCCCTGCAAACTGGTCCTCTTCAAGTACATGTCCACCTGCCTTGTGAAAGTTCCTACGGCATCTAATTCCACCACCCTTTCAGTTAGTGTGTTCCAGATCTTAACAACTCTCTTTGTGAAGAAAATTCTCCTCATTTCCTCTCTAGTTCTTTTGGCAATTATTTTAAATCTGTGACCTTTGGTTACCGATCCACTTGCCAGAGGAAATCACTTCTCCTTACTTGCTCTATCATAATCCCTTGCATTTTTACATCTTTCACAACCATCGGACGTCTCAAAGTTCTTTACAGCCAATGAAGTACTTTTTGAAGTGTAGTCACTGTTGTAATGTGGGAAACATGGCAGCCAATTTGTGCACAGCAAGCTCCCACATACAGCAGTGATCAGCCATGATCTTATTGAATGGTGGTGCAGGCTCGAAGGGACGAATGGCCTACTCCTGCACCTATTTTCTCTGTTTCTATGTTTCTAATGTGATCATGACCATTGCAGCACCGCCCAACATGTGAGTGCTGCAGTGGAAGCTCTGGATACCAGGGTTCAAAGGGGCTTGCAGTGTGTCACAGCAATCCAGCAATCTGTCCTCCAACAGGTCACGAGGATTGCTGAGGCGCTGCTCTGGGGGAGGGGACTCTCTTCTCTTAGGTGGTCCCTCGTATTGAGGATGACCAAAAAGGGATGAGTTCACGGTGTTTCAATGAAGGACCTGACAGTCCAGATCCTGAACTACATGTTGAAGGGTGGAAGATGCCCGTGCGTGTATTTTTTTAACGTGCGGTGGCCGTTGCACACCAGCCACCACTCAGGCTTGACAGAGCTAGGTCTTGGTCCAGTGGCAAGTGGTAGTGGCTCCGTGAAGCACCAACCGGCTGCTCTCTCTCTCCGGACAACAGCATGCGTGCTCACACCCTTACCACTCCACCTGCCAGCCAGTCCAATCTGCTGCCACCCAGGCCAAGGTGGTGCAGTCTACAGCCGGGCCTTCTAGGCCCAGAGCTGCTCGAGGTCGTCCTCCGTGGCCATCTGCAGTCTCCCCCACTGAAAGTCAGCAACCTTCCACCAGCCATGCTGCAGCCATTGGGGTAGCACCGCGTAGGAGTACTAGCACATAAAAAGGCACACGGAAGATAGGCACTAACGGAATGCACAAGGGTGATTAGTGTATTATTGTATGCAATATGGCACGATTTAATTTATACATTTGGATTGGAATGTTATTTTGTAAATTGTCTTTTATTTTTGCATTGTGGCCAAGAGGATGATGTGATGGTCAGTGACAGAGGGAAGGTAAGGAGTGTGGGACTGTTGGTGAATGTGGAATTGGGTTGAGGTTACTGATATTGCTGAAGAATAAATTGTCCATGTACAGCCCAGGCAGAAAGAGGCTTTCTAGGTTACAGCCTCCTTTCCTCTTCCTCCACTTCCGCCTCCTCGTCCTTCTCCTCCTCCTCCTCCTCCTCGTGCTTTCTGATCTTCAGCTTCTCACCTGATAGGTGGTGACCAGGGCTGTTCCCTTATGATAGCAAAGTTGTGCAGCATGCAGCATACCACCACGTATCTTGAGACCCGCTCAGTTGAGTACTGCTGGACTCCTCCAGTGCGGTCCAGGCAGCAGAATCATTGCTTCAGGACACCAATGGACTTTTCAATCTGATCTCATGTGGAACTACAGCTCGCATTATATGCCTGCTGTGCACATGTGTGCATCGAAGCACTGACCACACTCGACCAGCTCCACTGGGCAAGCCAACATTGTTCACATGCCTGACACAAGACCCCCAAAGCAAGCGCTCTACTCGGAACTCCTACATGGCAAGCGAGCCCCAGGTGGGCAGAGGAAACGTTTCAAGGACACCCTCAAAGCCTCCCTGATAAAATGCACCATCCCCACCGACACCTGGGAGTCCCTGGCCAAAGACCGACCTAAGTGGAGGAAGAGCATCCGGGAGGGCGCTGAGCACCTCGAGTCTCATCACCGAGAGCAAGCAGAAAGCAAGCGCAGGCAGTGGAAGGAGCGTGGGACAAATCAGACTCCCCACCCACCCTTCCCTCCAACCACTGTCTGTCCCACCTGTGACAGAGACTGTTATTCCCGTATTGGACTGTACAGTCACCTGAGAACTCACTTTTAGAGTGGAAGCAAGTCTTCCTCGATTCCGAGGGACTGCCTCTGATGATGATGGGTTGCAAACGGGAGTCATGAGCCAAGTCGTTAGCGGATAGCCTTTCTCACCCAGAAGCCACTGGTTGAAATGCAGCCTGCACGGCGAACTGCCGCAGAATGAATCGTGATCGCTGCCAGGATACCGTGCATTGACCTGCACGATGCGCTGCCTGTGGTCACACACCAGCTGCACATTGAGGGAGTGGAATCCCTGTCAGTTCAGGTATATGACAGAGTTGACACACGGCGCACCCAAAGCAATGTGCGTGCAATCAATGGCACACTGCACCAGGGGAAAGGCTGCAATCCGTGCAAACCCTTGTGGTCGCTCCGCCTGCTTGTCTCTGGCAAGAGGGAATGAGGTGAAACATAGAAAATAGGAGCAGTAGTAAGTCATACGGCCCTTCGAGCCTGCACCGCCATTCAATATGATCATGGCTGATCCTCTATCAACACCATATTCCCACTTTCTCCCCATACCCCTTGATGCTTTTTGTGTCGAGATGAAATTGTCTCTCTCTGCATAGAGAGCCTCGGTGACCTCCCTCATGCAGCAGTGCAGTGCCAACTGCGAGATGTTGCTAATATCTCCAGCACCAGCCTGGAAGGAACCAGAGGCATAAAGTTCAAAGCCACGTTCACCTTTACCGCCACTGGCAATGCAATCCTTGCCCCGCTCTGAGCTGTGGCTGCAGCAGTTGGCAGATTTCAGTGAGGACCTCCTTAGTGAAGCGCAGACGTCTCAAACATTGGTCGTCACTGAAGTTCAGGTAGGAGAATTGCTCGCTGAACACCCTGGGCAGATATGGTCTCCTGCTAAGGGCCCTTCTCCCCCTCCTCTCTCTTCCAGCAACTTGTCCAGCTCTGTGTGACATCTGCCAAATCTCCCTGTTATGCTCAAATACCAAGAGGAGAGATTACCAGGCCACCCATGTCTGGGAACAACTGGTTTGTACACAAGACTTAAAGTTATCAAAAAAGTATTTCAGCACCAGCCAGACCACTGCATGTAGACTATTGAAACTTTTAACAAGTATGGAAAAGCACCTAAAACATGTACAATTGCAGCACCAGCCAGAATAAATAATCCAGCAACTAACCTGTGCAGTTGATGATCCCTTTAAATAGCATTGGTGGGGGTACTTCATGCTGCTGAATGCATATTCAGCTGTGCGAGGTTAAGAGAGGGCGTTAGCTGGAGCGTTGAGCTCCAAAATGGTAGCGCTGGTGTCAAATCAGCATTACACGCCAATTGATGTCTAATCTGCCAGCTCTGCATACCTCAGGCAGACGTTAGGTGCGTGTGAGCTAATCCCTTTACCAATATGGCATCCGGCACACTTTTCATCAGAAATGTGCGCAAGCGCGCCCCGGACGCCATTTTGAAACCTTACGCCGCCTCGTAGCGCTCAAAAGACAGGTGCGACCGAGCCGTATTTTGTCCCCACTAGTGTCTCTGAAATCTTCACAAACCATCTACAGCGCCACCCAGTGGCTATATATTGTAATTACAGTGTGACCTTATTACACAGCTGGGCCGAGATTTTCCGGAGCCTCAGCAGGCACATCGGGTGGGAATTTTTTTTCCTGACAGTGGGTCGGGACCCCGCTGCCAAGACACCGCCACTCTACTTTCCCAGATGTCGGGTCTGTCAGGGCTCAACTGACCCGACACACAGCAGTGGGGGAGGCAACTTAGGTCATTATGAGAGACCATTATAAAGAATTTTGAGCTGCACTTAGCATTTTACCAGGTTGTCCACAGAGTATACACTGCTCGGGGATCACATCAGGTAAGCACGTCTGAAGTTGTGTTACCAGGAATTACTGTCTTTACTTGACAGTTGCAATGATGTTATAAAAGCTCCCATCTCACAGCTGTTCACTTTCCAAGATCAAAAGCTGTTGCTTACTGTATTTGGAAGGCACATTGACCTTATGCAGGTTGCAAGTGTTTGAAGCAATCTCTCTATCCAGTGTCACCTCATTGGAACAACCACCCTCACTATTGACAGAAATCTTCTGTCATCTCAGGTTTATCTGCCATCGATTTCATCAGCATCAGTGCCCTTGATACTATCTCACCTTGAGCCTCAGAATCCCTCCAAGGTCAGCCCCAACACCAGCGTCACCAGGCACACCAGCAGCACCAACAACAACGCCAAACTTCTCTGCAATCACCTGATGCTGCACAGGACACAGGGCCTCACCATGGCCAGATTTACTTCACTTGACGCTGTACACCCTGGCTGCCACATGATGTGCCAGGTTGGCACCACCCCACACCAGCTCCATGAAGCAAGTGTGAGCAAGGCCCAAGCCATTCCTTTCACACCCATCAGCACTGCGGAGGGTACCATTATGTCTCACCATTCACTGCAGCTCACTTCCAAAGGTGCACAGAAATCTGTCCAAGAACGCAAAGTGTTGAAAATAAAAATTTCAATATTTGACAGCACAGAAAATCTACGTGAACATTGGCTACCTTTGTGTGTTGTTAGTTGGTATGATTGGACTAGGTTGAGGGTGAGTGTGAGGGACGGCTAGTGAGATGGGGAAATTATAATATAGATAGATAGAGAGGGATGGGTGGAGGTGCAAGGTCAGTTGGTGTGAGTAAGGGTGTGCAGGGGTAGGGTAAGGAAGGCAGAGTGATGGGGATGTGATGAGTGGCGTAGAAGGAGTGTGGCTTTGCAGTAACGTTTCGTGATCTACTGAGATCATTGAAAAGGTTTATGCCACAGCAGCCAGGTCCCCCTGACGAATCCCTGCTTGTGCCCTTCTGTGCAATGTGCAACCAGGCTGTGTTGGTCTCCTGGAAAGGACTCTTCCACCCATGGGAAGAGAAGAGGACCTCCCTGTGTGCTGTGGCTCCCTCCATTAGCCTATGGAGGGTGTCATGGAAGAGCTGTGCACCTCTGTGCAGTGCTTGTCAGTGTTTGCAGCACCTCAATGCTGTAGAGCACTGACAACACAACTGTCAAAATCAATTAGCATGTGGTCCCTTTAAGGAAACCGGCTAATGACACATCATCAAATGACGTAATCAGATTTGCTTCCTTCAGTTGGCCGGGAAACGCAATGGGCGGTCTTAACAAGCCCAATCAGTGTAAAATCATTCTACACAGTGGGCTAGGGCCAGCAGTGAGGTCGGGTCCTGTCATCGATCCCGGCCGCACCGGACCCGCCGAGGTAGGGTAAACCGTGGCTGTGCTTTCCGAAATAAATGTCGACATAGGAATTTATAACAGAACAAAGTTGACACAAAAGCGTGACAAAAACATGAGAACAGAAATCAAAGTGCTGTATTCAGGAGGAGCCCGCAGACGTCAGTGTTTTTGGCCCAACTAATATGTATTTCTGAAGAACTAAAAAAAAAGGAATCCAAAATATTCTGGGGATAAACATCTTCAGGCATATTTTCAGCATTTGTTTTTCCAGCATTACTAATCCAGTTTCCTTAACACTGGAATTCCTTTTGTGACATTTCCCATAGAGTCAGTGTTTACCCACATTAAAGGAATTATAGATAATACTGGAAATTTGACCAATCCTGAGTTGCCGATGAGACAGCAATTATCATGTACTTCCTCCAATTTACTGCATTTGCTACTTGTGATGCGGCTGCTTTGACACTGGGGAGACCATGCATCACCCTAATCTTCCTGTGGCACATCACCTCAATTACCCATCTCATTCCCAAACCTTCTGACTTTGACTTCAATGACAACTTGCATTTATATAGTGCCTCCAGTGCAGTGAAATGTCCCAAGGCACTTCACAGGAGCGTTATCTGACAAAATTTAATCGAAATTGATCTTTTGAAACGTATATGATTGTGAGGGGGCTTGACAAGGTGGATGCAGAGAGGATGTTTCCACTGATGGGGTAGACTAGAACTAGAGGGCATGATCTTAGAATAAGGGGCTGCCCATTTAAAACAGAGATGAGGAGAAATTTCTTCTCTGAGGGTTGTAAATCTGTGGAATTCGCTGCCTCAGAGAGCTGTGGAAGCTGGGATATTGAATAAATTTAAGACAGAAATAGACAGTTTCTTAAACGATAAAGGGATAAGGGTTTCTGGGGAGCGGGCGGGGAAGTGGAACTGAGTCCGTGATCAGATCAGCTGTGATCTTATTGAATGGTGGAGCAGGCTCGAGGGGCTGTATGGCCGACTCCTGTTCCTATTTCTTACGTTCTTCAAATTGTAACCGAGCCACTTAAAGTGATATTAGGACAGGTATTAGGATATTAGGACCAAAGCTTGGTCAAAGAGGTAGGTTATAAGGAGCATCTTAAACATAGAAACATAGAAAATAGGTGCAGGAGTAGGCCATTCGGCCTTTGAGCCTGCACCACCATATAATATGATCATTGCTGATCATGCAACTTCAGTACCCCACTCCTGCCTTCTCTCCATAATCCCTGATCCCTTTAGCCGTAAGGGCCACATCTAACTCCCTTTTGAATATATCCAACGAACTGGACTCAACAACTTTCTGTGGTGGAGAATTCCACAGGTTCACAATTCTCTGAGTGAAAAAGTTTCTCCTCATCTCGGTCCTAAATGGCTTACCCCTTATCCTTAGACTGTGACCCCTGGTTCTGGACTTCCCCAACATTGGGAATATTCTTCCTGCATCTACCCTGTCCAATCCCGTCAGAATTTTATATGCTTCTATGAGATCCCCTCTCATTCTTCTAAATTCCAATGAATATAAGCTTAGTTGATTCAGTCTTTCTTCATATATCAGTCCTGCCATCCCGGGAATCAGTCTGATGAACATTCACCACACTCCCTCAATAGCAAGAATGTCCTTCCTCAGATTAGGAGACCAAAACTGCACACAGTATTCAAGGTGTGGTCTCACCAAGGCCCTGTACAACTGCAGCAAGACCTCCCTGCTCCTATACTTAAATCCTCTCGCTATGAAGGCCAACATGCCATTTTCTTTCTTAACTGCCTGCTGTACCTGCATGCCTACTTTCAATGACTGATGTACCATGACACCCAGGTCTTGTTGCACCTCCTCTTTTATTAACTGTCACCATTCAGATAATAGTCTGTCTTCCTGTTTTTGCCACCAAAGTGGATAACCTCACACTTATCCACATTATACTGCATCTGCCATGTATTTGCCCACTCACCTAACCTGTGCAAGTCACCCTGCAGCCTCTTAGCATCCTCCTCACAGCTCACACTGCCACCCAGCTTAGTGTCATCTGCAAACTTGGAGATATTACATTCAATTCCTTCGTCTAAATCATGAATGTATATTGTAAATAGCTGGGGATCCAGCACTGAACTTTGCGGTACCCCACTAGTCACTGCCTGCCATTCGGAAAAGGACCCATTTATTCCTACTCTTTGCTTCCTGTCTGCCAACCAGTTCTCAATCCACGTCAGTACATTACCCCCAATCCCATGTGCTTTAATTTTGCACACCAATCTCTTGTGTGGGACCTTGTCAAAAGCCTTTTGAAGGTCCATATACACCACATCCATTGGTTCTCCCTTATCCACTCTACTAGTTACATCCTCAAAAAATTCGAGATGATTTGTCAAGCATGATTTCCCTTTCATAAATCCATGCTGACTTGGACTGATCCTGTCACTGCTTTCCAAATGCGCTGCTATTTCATCTTTAATAATTGATTCCAACATTTTTCCCACTACTGATGTCAGGTTAACCGGTCTATAATTCCCTGTTTTCTCTCTCCCTCCTTTTTTAAAAAAGGAGCAGAGGTCGTGAGGAGAGCTTTAGGGAAGAAATTCCAGAGTCTTGACAGCTGAAGGCATGGCTGCCAATGGTGGCCAATGAGTTCTCGGGGGATTGTGGGGCTGGAGATTACAGAGATAGGGAGGGGCGAATCTATGGAAGGATTTGATCATAAGGATGAGAATTTAAATACAAGGTGTTGCAGGACCTCCCTATGCTGATTCAACATAAACTTCAGGAACAGTATCTCACCAACCTCCTTAGCAGTCTGCAGCCCATCAGTGTAAACATTTGCTTTAGCAATTTCACACTTGGTAACCTTATTGTGTATGTAGGCACCTTGTTAATGACTCCATGAGGCAGAGGTATGGTACTTAAGCTGTGAAGACTGAAGTCCTTTATTTGCAGCTCCTCGAGTGAGGACAACCAAGCTGTGAGCTCTCTTTTATACTGGGTTACCTGCAGTGTGCAGTTAACCCTTCAGTCTCCAGCAGCAGCGCCCTCTGGTGTACAGGTAAGGTGTGTACAGGGTGAATGTATGTTCAGTGTTACAGACATCATATAACAATACAAGCATGCATACATAACAACACTCCCCCCTAAGCATTTTTCAAGTCCTTGTTGCATTACCCGGGGAGGTGATCAGTAGTGGGCTGTGGGAGGTTGTGGTGAGAGTTGTGTGGGTGCCAGGTGTGATCTCTGTACTTGAGGCTGGCCTCATACATTCTCCCCCCCTCACACACAGACCATGTGGGTGTCACTGTTGTGGGACCCCTCAGTGGGGGAGCCAGTGCAGCAGTGGGCAGGGTACATACTCTGTGGTGTGGGTAAGTGTGTGGTGGTGGGCAGGGCCACAAGACTGTGGGGGCACCTTGTCCTCCATTTGAGATGAGTGTCTCGCCATCCCAGGGTTTGACAGGGAAGCTGGAGGCTACTAGCCTCTCACTCCTGGTGTTGGCCCTGGTGGCCAGGGGGTGTAGGGCTGGTCTGGGGCAGGTTGCCAGTGGTGGCGGCTGTGCTGCCCATTGACCGCTGTCCCTGCAGTGGGTCTGCTCCCACTGGGTGTGTGTGAGCCCTTCCTGGGGCATCACATTTGTTCCAGAAGTCCAGGCTACCTGGTCAGGTAGCCCGCTGGACCTGGGGGTCTCCCACAGGGGGATTCTTCTAGCATTTACATTGTCCCTGTAGAACCCAGTACCTTTTAACAGTCTCCTACCTGTGTACATGACACATTGGCTCCAATTATACATAGTCGAGTCTACATTATTAATTACCTTTACATTGTTAATTACAGCATTTACATCACTTCCTTGTATCTTAGTTCTCCATACATGGTAACATTGCCCATTTTGAACTTTTTATCATAATCATCAGACATTACAAACTTGTTCTTACACTTACTTACACAAGTATGCATTTCATTTTTCTCATCAAATACTCCGGCATCACAATTCCACGTTACATGACCATACCTGCACTCGCGAACTGCATTTTTAACTTTAAAGTCCTTGTCATCTTTAAATTGAAACTGTCCCTTTAAATTCTTTGGATTACCGGTCTCCTTTAAGGGGGCCGTCCAATCCGGTTTGCCGCTCGGTGCCACGTGTCGCTCCTCCAACGCTGCCCCTCGTGGTCTGGTCGCGGCCATTCCGATTGTAGGTTCTTCGCCTCGTGGTGCAGTCGCCATCTTCTGGCTCTCCTCCAGGTAGGCTGCCGTGATCTTTTCCTCCTCAGGTTCGGCTATGGACGTCGGGGATCCACTTTTCTCGACAGTATTCGTCTCTTGGAGTCCTGCCACGGCCCGGAAGGTGAAGTTTGGATTTTCGGTTCCGGAGATCTCGTCACGGTGTAGTGAAGTTGTTGCCGTGCAGTCGAGCTGGACGGTGGGATCGCTAGGTGCAGCGATGGATCCATGTTCGGGGCTGCGTGGGATGTCGATTGCTGGAGCCCGGAGGCTGTCGTCACTTTGACTGACTTAGACCGGCTTCATCCAATTTCTTCCCAGCAGCGTTAGGCCATCGCCGGCTACGATCCACAGGGGAGTTTGTTCATCACACCGCCCTGGGAGACCTGGATGTCCAGGCTGCCAACGACTGGGATTTCACTTTTGGTGTCGGTGAGCAGCTTCACCTGGACAGGCGACAGTTTTGGTCGGTTGGCGGGATTTATCCAAAGTCTTGCAAAGGTCGCCTGGCTCATCAAAGACTGGCTCGCCCCTGTGTCGATCTCCATTGAAACTGGAACTCCGTCGATGTCTACTTCCATCCTCCACGGAGAACTTTCGGTGGAGCAGATATAAATTCCGTACTCTTCTTCCAGGGGTTGAGCAACTTCATCTTCATCTGTGTCGGAGCCCAGGTGATCAGCCAACTCTTCAGAGACGCGGTGAGTAAAGCTTTTTCTGCACATTCTCTGAAGGTGCCCTTTCTCTTTGCAGCCTTTGCAGGTATAGTCTTTGTAGCGGCACTGGTGGGCCCTGTGGTTTCCTCCACAGCGCCAGCATGGGGCCAGCCGGTTTGCCCCATGTGGCGGACTCAGGGTTGTAGGACTCGGGTCAGAATTTCTGCCTTTAGAAGTAGCCAATCGGTGCATCGGTTTAGAGTCCTGGGTCAATATTCGCCTGCAGTCACTGGCCGAAATCATGTCGGCCTGGCTCACTTGAATTGCCTTCTGCAAGGTGATTGTGATGTCCGCAAAGAGCAATTTGTGGAGGAGGCCCTCGTGGCCGATTCCGATAACAAATATGTCCCTTGGTCCTTTGTTAAGGTGGTCACCAAAATCACATGGTACAGCCAGTCTTCTTAAATGTGCAGCATACTTAGCAATTTCTTGTCCTTTGGGTCACCGGTGTGTGTAGGACTGGTGCCTGGCTGTAAGGATGCTTTCTTTTGGTTTTAGTTGCTCCTGTATTAGTGTTACGAGTTCCTCATAGTTTTTGGTTGTTGTCTTCTCTGGGGCTAGCAAGTCCCTGACGAGACAACGGATAGTGGGCCCACAACTGCTAAGCAGGATGGCCCTGCGCTTGTTCGGTAGTGTGGCTGGTGTGTCCCCATCCAGGTCGTTGACTATGAAGAAATGTTCCAATCTTTCCACGAAAGCATCCCAATCTTCCCCATTGGTAAATTGTTGAAAGTTGCTGAGATTCGACATGTTGTGTGTGTAGTTCGTGACCTCGTCGCCACTTATTGTGTATGTAGGCACCTTGTTAATGACTCCACGAGCCAGAGGTATGGTACTTAAACTGTGAAGACTGTAGTCCTTTATTTGCAGCTCCTTGAATGAGGACACCAAGCTGTGAGCTCCCTTTTATACTGGGTTACCTGCAGTGTGCAGGTAACCCTTCGGTCTCCAGCAGCAGCACCCTCTGGTGTACAGGTAAGGTACATTCAGTGTTACAGGCATCATATAACAATACAAGCATGCTCATTTTTGTTTCAGCCACTTCTTTCTATCCATGTTCCACTTGATCCCTTTGCATTTTGGAATGGTCTTCCCCCCTTCTCCCCTCTCCCTTGCATTCCCACTGGCTGGCAGAGACCTTTGCCCATCACCCAACATTGTTCAACCAGTTACCAACTTTTTTAAACCTGTTTATGGGCAATTGAAACCACGAGCCGTATCTCGGTCATGGCCTGATCTCTCGTGCCTTCCTTGTTTTGGTCAATCATAGAGAGGGGGTTCATTTATCTCCCAGCTCTGACCCTGGGTCTGCACCTGCGATGTTAACTTCTAAATGAGTAAATGGCTTCCACGAATTCGACCATAGAACGACAGCAATGACAAAACTAATTCTCACAGCAGTCTCAGTAAAGATGGAAATCATGACGTGCAACATGAAGAACATTCCATACAAACAAGTTAACGTACTTAACCCTTTTATATTCCAATGTTTAAGCTTGAACTTATATTGGTTAAGTCTTTAGCCATTTAAACAGATTCATAAAGCTAGAGAGAGTAACATGTTTGATAATTCACCTCATTTATTATTGACAAAACTTTAGTCTTAAACACTTTAAACATCCATGCAGGTACAAAGTCTTTCAAAGTATTACGAAGTACAGAACAGGCCATTCAACCCAACGAGTCCATGCTGGGGTTTATGCCCCACATGAGCCTCCTCCCATGTCATCTAACCCTATCAGCATTGTAATATATATAGCTCCACCCAGTGGACTGCTATAGCAATGCAGCCATTGCTGTTTACGACAACAAAAAAGGGAACAGGTCACCTGACAGGTTCCTGAAGTTATCAGGCCATGTTAGTGCCTGTGTGTTGTGAGATCGTACAGAAGATATCACATTGGCGATGAAGGATAGGATTTCTGGATAACCTAGCTGAAATTTTTGTTGGCTGATGATTCAGCCAACTGACAGAGAAACTTTGAGAGCTTCTTTGTTTTGATTAACAGCTAAAAATGCAAGGTAAATTACAAGCACACTTGACTGAACTGCCAGACTCCAGATGACTGTGCCTATAGGTACAATAGGGTGCTTGGGTGAATTCCATCGTGACCCTGAAAGTTTTGGAGCTTATGTGGAGCAGCTAGAAATGCTCGCGAATAATATCATAAAAGTTCCTGATGATGAAAACTGTAACCGGGTGGTGTGGGAAAGAAAATGGTCTATTTTCTTGACTGTAGCAGGCCCCGAGGTGTATGAAACCCTGAAAAATATTCTTGTTCCCGTCAAGCCAAAGGATACATCACTTATGGAAATTCTAAGGAAATTAGAATAACACTACAGTCCTAAGCCCCTGGAAATTGCTGAAAGTTATCGTTTCGGGACACGACATCAGTTAACCGACGAAAGTATCAGTGAGTACATTGTACATTAAAAAAGCTATCTATTCGATGAGGAGTCCAAGTCATGCTTGACTATAAATACTCATCTAGATGAATATCAATTTAATAGGCTACCATTTGGAGTGTCTTCCACCCCTGCCATATTTCATGGGGTGATGAACCAGATTTTGTAAGGTATTGACGGGGTAGTATGTTATTTGGATGACATACTAATTTTAGCAACAATCAGGGAAATCCATAATAACATATTGAATGAAGTACTCAAATGGCCAGAAAAACACAGAGTACGAGTGACTACTCACAAGTGTGAATTATTTCAAAATTCAGTGGAGTACTTAGGGCACAGAGCAGACAAAGATGGTATACATCCAACCAAGGGAAAGCTGGATGCAATCAGAAATGCACCCACTCCCAAGAATGTCACTGAACTTTGATCATTTTTGGGTCTTTTGAACTATTATCGCAAGTTCCTATCAAATTTGGCTACAGTATTACATCCACTGAATGAGCTGTTGAAAAAACAGGTCCATTGGAAGTGGTCAGAAGAATGCAACACAGCATTCAAGGAGTATAAAAGCAAATTGGTGGAGAGCACCATGTTAGTTCACTATGACATATCGAAGGAGATCAAGCTAGCATGTGATGCCTCTCTGTATGGAGTTAGGGCAGTGATCTCTCATGTCTTACATAATGGGGAGGAGAGACCAATTGTTTTTGCTTCACGCACTCTCAGTGCCAGTGAGCGTAATTATGAGAAAATCAAAAAGAAAGCTTTGGCATTAATTTTTGGGGTCAAGAAGTTTCATAAATACTTGTATGGCTGTAAGTTTATCATCGTTACGGACCATAAGCCCCTGATCGCAATCCTCCATCCAAAGGCCTCCGTTCCAACATTAGCTGCAGCCCGAATGCAGAGATGGGCTTTGATTTTGTCAGCATATACATATGATATTGAATACAGACGATCAGCTGATCACAGTAATGCTGATGCAATGTCTAGATTGCCTTCCCCATCACAAGTTACACCCAATAGGGAAGAAGTGTTCTATTTTTCATACATTGATGAACTGCCAGTCACAGCTGAAGAGATTGGTAGAGCAACCAAACGTGACCTAGTTATGTAAATGGCTCGCCAAACCAGGTAACAGACAAAGATATTCATCCATTCTTCATTCGTAGGTATGAATTGTCCATGGATAAAGATTGTATCATGTGGGGTGCAAGAGTGGTGATACCAAATAAATTCAGGTCCAAATTATTAGGATATCTTCATGACCAGCACCTGGGAATGTGCTTGACCAAGAATTTTGCAGGTAGTTACTTATGGTAGCCAGGTTTGGATAAAGATATAGAGTACATTGTTAGTCAGTGTACGACATGTCAATTGGTGAGCAAGCAACCACCATCAGTATCATTACAGCCATGGAAATGGCCTCTCAGGATGTGGCAAAGGTTACATATCAATTTTGCGGAGCTAGAAGGCCAGCAATTGTTCATTGTGATTGATAGCCATTCGAAGTGGGTAGAGATGCTTCCAATGCAGAAAATAACAAGTAAAACATTAGACATTTTGCGAAGATTATTTCCTTCATATGGCCTCCCAGAAGAAATTGTGTCTGATAATGGTCCACAAATTTGTTCAGAAGGATTTTCACAGCTCACAAGCAAAAATGGTGTAAAACATACCAAGGTTCCATGATACCACCCTGCTTCAAATGGTGCAGCAGAGCGCACAGTACAAATTGTAAAATATGCCCTCATCAAACAGATGTTGGATCCAAATCCAATGAAACGACAGGTTAATATTAGACCACAAATTGGCTAATTTTCTAATTACATATCGTGATACTCCTCATACAACTACTGGAAGAACACCAGTAGAGTTGTTTCTTAAACAATAGCCACAAACCAGATTCTCGTTGTTAAAAACCAAACTTGGCCGTAGAAGAGAAACAGTTAAGACAGCAAGAGAATCATGATAGAGGTAGAGTAAAAGAGAGGAATGTGAAATTAAAGTGAAGAGCCATCATCATAAATGGTTAAAGTGGTTACCAGGAAGAGTGGTGAAGATATGTGGTCCTCGCACATATTTAGTCAAGAAGGAGGGAGAAGTGTAATATTTATATATATATATAGCTCCACCCAGTGGACTAATGTGGTAATGCAGCCATTGCTGTTTACAACAATAAAGAGGGAACAGGTCACCTGACAGGTTCCTGAAGTTATCAGCCATCTTAGAGCCTGTGTGTTTGTGAGATCGTACAGAAGATATGACAAGCATATCCTTCTATTCCTTTCTCCCTCATATGCTTATCTAGCTTCCCCTTTGCAATGTATGCACCTGTGAGGTTTGTAGAGATGTTGGGCCCAATTTTCCTCAACCCCTTTTTTCGGCGCACTTACCTTAAATGCGCCGACTTTGCGCGCTGGAAACAGCGCCGAAAAAAAGGGGCCCCACCCTGCCCGCTCTGCCGACTCTCCGTTGTCCCAGCGTGGCGTAGCTAGTGAAGTGGGGGGGGCGGGGCAACAGGTCAGTGCAGAAAGCACTGCCGGCAGCTGCGCATGCTCAGTGAAATCTGCGCACATGCTCCTGCCCTCCCAGCGTGTCCTGTGGGCTGTGAGCAGGACCCGATCCTCGGAGCCCCTATCCCTAGCCAAAGGGATAACCCGATCTTCGCCACACCCTGTCCCCGGCCGAGTGGCTCCCTGCACCGGCCGGCCGGCCTGCTGACTTCCCAGGCCAAGGTAGGACTTCAACTTTATTTTTTATTTATTGATGGTTGTGCTTGAGAGTTTTGATTGGGGTGGAGAGGGGGGCAGGAGGGGGAGGAGCAGAGTTTTGTGGGGGGGGGGTGGATAAAGAGTGTTTTGATGCGGGGGTGGGGGCGGGGAAGAGAGAAAGTGTTTTGATGGGGGCGGGGAACTTTAAAAAGTAGGACTTCTATTTTTTATTTGTTATTGATTGACTGCTTATTACTTTTTGTGCTTTGTTTAGTGCTTTGTAAGTCTTGGTGCTTTAAATGTACTAGCCTGCACCGAATTCTTAACTGCCCGCAAGGATTTTCAGAGCTGGCCACATACGCTGATCTCAGTCGATTTGGAGTAACTGTTTGCTGGCCAAAGTGGCATAAATGGCCAAAACCGGCATAAGTGTCTGGGAACGCCCCCTTTTGCAAAACAAATTGAACTAAAAAACATCGTACCTAACTGACTTACTCTGGAGCAAATTTTGGGGGCAAAATGGCACTTTTTAACTGACACCAGAACAAACAACTTACTCCAAAAAAACTGATGCAAGTCATGGCCAAAATTGGGCCCCATGAAACTACCAGGTTGTCGTAAAAACCTATCTGGTTCACTAATGTCCTTTAGAAAAGGAAATCTGACGTCCTTACCCGGTCTGGCCTATATGTGGCACCAGGCTCACAGCAATGCGGTTGACTCTTAACTGCCCTCTCAAATGACCTAGCGAGCCCCTCAGTTGTATTCGAGAAGGCGGCTCACTTCTCGAGGGCGATTAGGGATGGACAATAAATGCTGGCTTTGCTGGCGATGTCCACATGCCATGAATGAATAAAAGAAAAAAGAAAATGAGAGACTTTATCGTGCCTTTTGGAAAGTCCATATAAATAACATCCATAGACATTCATCTGTCCACTACTTTAGTCACACTTCAACAGATGCAATCAGATTCGTCAGGCATGACCTATCATTCACAAATCTCTGATCAGCTGAAAATTTTCACGGTGTTCAGTTAATTATAGACTCTAGGGGCTTGAATTTGATGAAGGCCTCCACCCGTTAAAGTGCCACCCAAAGAATCGCCGATGACTGCCGAGGTCCCTGACGGTTCGTTGGGCAGGGCTTTCATCGCCGAGGTCCCTCGAAGGTTGGCGGGCGGCAAATCAGTGACGTATACCGCCAACGCCTAAAAATAAAAAGCATTAAAAAAAAATCTGACTACCTTCAGGATACTCCATACAGATAAGTCCCTGTAAAGAAATACATTTAAAGAATGTCACTAATCTGTTTTCCCCCATCTTCACACTCACCGTTGAGGACGGAGCTGCCTGCGGGCAGCGGTCCACCGCCGTCCTGCCGCCGACTCCCGCCCGCACCAATCTGGCATCTCGGCGGGCGGGAGTCTACTTTCGCGCATCGGCCGTCCGCTGACGTCGGCGGGCGCTTCCCGGCGGCTCTCCCCTCCCGCCCGCTCCAGGTGACGCCGGGAGTGGCACTGGGCGCTTCGAGCAGAGTAATGTCGGCGCCAGTGGACGGGCAGTCAGCGGTTAGTTCATCAATTTCGGTCCCTAGTCATTTCCCCAAAACAGGCTAACCAGTCTATAATTCCATGGTTTCCCCCTCTCATCTTTCTTAAATAGCAGAGTGACAGGTGCAATTTTTGAATCTAAAGGAACGGTTTCTGAATCGAGAGAATTTTGGAAGATCGTAGTTCGGGCGTCTGCAATGCCCTCACCTACTTCCTTTAAAATCTTTGGATGAAAACCATCTGATCCTGGGGCTTTGTCACTCTTTAGTCATTACTTATCTTTATTTTGGTGAGTCGCCATTCCTGATTCAATTTAGTTTCCTTGGGATGTTTCCATCGGCATGCTGTCCTTTTCCTCGACTGCAAATTTAGATGCAAAGTCATTATTTAACATGTCCGCCGTTTCCTTATTTTCATTTATAGTATCACCATTGTCAGTTTTTAACGGGCCCACATTGCTATTAAGCACCCTCTTTTTTCTAATAAAATTGTATAAGGATTTTTGTTGAATTTGATATCCCGTGCAAGTTTCTTTTCATACTTTGTAGCTCTTACTATCTGTTTTGTCACCCTTTGCTCTTCTTTGTATCTCTCCCATTCGCCAGGATCTGTGCTATTTTTTGGATTCTTGTATGCTTTTCTTTTTAGTTCTATGCTGTCCCTTACTTCTATAGTCGTCCATAATATGTCCTGACTAGACAGTATAAATGCACGCAAGGCCCGTACTTGAAAGAAGGTCACTCTGTGACCAGTTACCTTTATTACCAAGACCTTAAGTGATGAAGGTGGGTGGAGCTTCCCCTTTTATACCTGAAAGTCCAGGTTAGGAGTGCCTCCTACAAGTTCGCCTCTTGTGGTCAATGTTCTCAAGGTCAGCTTATACATGGGTTACAATGATAGTTGAATACATGACATCACCCTGCCCCCCCCCCCCCCCAAAATCTTATTGGGATCACAGGTTAAGTCTCTCTGGTGGTTTACGCTCCCTTGTAGAGCGCCTGAGTTGGGGCTCCGGTTGTTGGGCGCTGGCCTGAGTGTCTGCTGTTTGCGGTGCCTCAGGCTTGTCCGGACTGCCCACAGTGACTGGGCTCTCCTCCACGTGGTTCCGGTGTTCGGTTACCTGTGGTGGAGGAAACTCTACGTCGTGTTCTTCCTCTGCTTCTTCTATGGGGTTGCTGAACCTCCTTTTAGTTTGATCCATGTGTTTGCGGCAGATTTGTCCATTGGTAAGTTTAACTACCAAAACCCTATTCCCCTCTTTGACAATCTCAGTGCCTGCAAGCCATTTGGGCCCTGCAGAGAATAGCTGAATCCAGTTCGCCCAGTTTGTCAAGGATCAACTGAGCTTCATGTGGAACAGAAATTTGAATGCCAACATCAGTTGCCAGGGATTCCAACACTTTGAACAGAGCTGACAGTGCTTCATACCTTGATGACCATCAAGTAGCAGAAAGCTGTTAGACGATAGACAGCCCTAAATGCTTTAATTTTTCATAAAGCAGTCAGCAGCGTTACGTCGATGCAGAGAGAAAAGTGGACAACTTTTGTACAATGTCAAAACATCTGACGATCACTGGGCTGCATTCGGTACTGTTTTTTCCCACAAGGTTGAGTGAGTGTGCTGTGCATGGTATAAACGTCGCATACGGGCATTGCTCTTTGATGAAAGTTTGGACACCAATGTATTTCCCACTCATATTTGAAGCATTATCATAAGATTGTCCGTGTCAATTTTGTATGTCGCTCCTATTCTCACCCAGAAAGGCCAGTATTATTTCTGCTATTTCTTGTCTAGTATGACCGGCAAGAACTTTAGGAATCTTTCCTCAGGACCAGTCGGTAGAACAAAACGACGACAAATGTCAGCTAATCTGAGTGCGTAACAGCTGGCGTTGAATTAACAGATATTGAATAGAACTTCGCTGATTTCAATTCCTGGATAATCGCCTCAAGTACTTTGCCACCTAATCAGTTCTTCACAAATGGTGGAAGATAAGTATGAAATATGCCCCTTGTCTTTGTTGGCGAAGCGTTTGATGTGTTCAGCCAGAAATGCATCGAAGTTTGCAAGAACCTCCAACACACTTAGATAATTACCATTACTTGGAAACCCAACGATTTTGTCTCTGCCTCGCAATGAAAGATCTCGTTCACAGAGAAACATTATCACACAGACAGCCCGCTCTAGCTCCTTGTGCCAATACTGCCGTTCATTTTCAAACTGGAGGACAATATGACCATCCACACAACCAGTGCCTGCTTGTCTAGTGCACATTACTACCATGGCTTCTCTATTCTGGTGCCTGTTTCCGGGAGCCAATGTAGGTCAGCGAGCACGGGGATGATGGGCGAACGGGACTTGGTGCGAGTTAGGGCACAGGCAGCAGAGTTTTGGATGACCTTAAGTTTACGTAGGGTAGAACGTGGGAACAAGGAGTGCGTTGGAATAGTGAAGTCTAGAGGTATCAAAGGCATGGATGAGGTGAGGCAGGGATGGAATTGAGTGACGTTCCGGAAATGGAAATCCTTGGTGATCAAGCTCAACAAGCTGCCAGAGAAAAGTTCTGTCTCTAGACCTACCAGAGTTGTCAAGAACCCAGTGCATTTTATTGAAACAATTTTCACAGTGGTAAATTTTCTGAAAACGTAAACTAACATAGTGATAATAGAACACAGCGCCATCGAGTGGTCGGCGTACTTATTGCACGATAGCTTATTGAGTCCATTCCGCAGTCACCCCCAGCACCCCCTCCCCTTCCCACGGCACCTTCCTGTGCAAGCGGAGGAGATGCAGCACCTGCCCTTTTACCTCCTCCCTTCCCACTATCCAGGGCCCCAAATACTCCTTCCAGTTGAAACAGTGATTTACTTGTACTTCTTTCTATTTTGTATACGGTATTCGCAGCTCACGATGTGATCCCCTCTACGTTGGGGAGACCAAGCATAGATTGGGTGACCTCATTGCGGGATCCAGTGGGCGGCGAGTTCTCGTGAAATGGCCGCCGCAATAGATATCGCCCTGACGCGGTTTTGCCGCGGTGTGCAGCACAGCACCTTTCATACCCACCCGCCCCCGCTTCACTTCCGCGGCAGTGATGGTTAGCACCCCTAAGTGCGTCAGCAGCGCCGAGGTCACAGACCGGAAGCATAATTGCCCTCAAAAAGTCATCTGGCCGCTCGGTGGCTGCAAGGTACAACGCGAGCTGGTGCAGGAGGGCAACGGAAGCGAAGAGAGAGACTGGATTGGGCGTCATCAAGGTCCAGGTCGGTGATTGGAGCGTGGGCAGGTCCAGCAGAATCAGCGAGGTTGGGGCACAGGAGCGGCGAGTGATCGTGGAGTGATGTGATCGGGGCCCAGGAGAGGCATGGGCCATGGGGGCAGCACGGGCCAGCCCACACTGCGATATGTGTGCGCTCTAGGTCCGTGCAGCAGAGCTGGTCTCCAGTCATCTTGGTTAATCTTTGCCACTGGACCAAGACCTGGCTCTATCAAGCCCGTGTGGTGGCTGGTGTGCAACGGCCACCTCACGTTAAAAAACTCCACGCACAGGCATCTTCCACCCTTCAACATGTAGTTCGGGTCGTGGAATATTAGGTCCTTCATTAAAACACCTGTGAACTCATCCTTTTTTGGCGTGGAAGCAAGTCTTCCTCGATACGAGGGACTGCCTATGATGCTGGTGCCAAGAGTAAGATTTTTCAAGTGACCCACAGCGGCGGAATGGCTTAAAGGGTTGGTAATTTAGTTGGGTTTATTGTCGGCATTCTTCGAGAAGCAGTGCAAGGCTACAGTACGCACTGCTGAGCCAGTGCTGGAGTCACCTCCCGCCCGCAGAGCAGAGAGACCACTTCGAGGAGGCTGCGCTTGTTGTGTATGTATAACGTAAGTATATACCCTGTACACTCAATGTACAGTTACATAAGACTACTGGATGTATCTTCACACTGTATACACTATGCCTGCAGCACCAGAGGGTGCAAATAGTGGAGGCCTAGGGGTCACCTGTACACGACAGGTAACGAGGTATAAAAGGGAGTTCAGCTTACTGCATCCTAACTCAGGAGCTGCAATAAATGGACTAAGGTCACCACAGTTCAAGTACAATACCTTACCTCATGGAGTCATTACTAGAGTGCTTACAGATACAACAGCTGGCGACGAGATTACGAATTTCCACGCGAAAAATGGCTAATCTTGGCATCTTTCAACAATTCGCTGATGGGGGAAGATTGGGAGGCCTTTGTGGAAAGGCTCGAACACTTTTTCATTGCGAGCGGCCTGGCGGGAGACACATCGACCTCGCTGGCTGATAAGCGCAGAGCTATCCTGCTCAGCAGTTGTGGGCCCACCATCTATGGCCTCATCAGGGACTTGCTAGCCCTAGAGAAGACAACAACCAAAACATATGCGGAGCTTGTAACGATGATACAGGAACAACTCAAACCTAAAGAGAGCATCCTCACAGCCAGACACCGGTTCTACATCCACCGGCGGCCCAAAGGCCAAGAAATCGCAAAATATGCTGCAGACCTCAGACGATTGGCTGCAACGTGTGACTTTGGCGACCACCTCACCGAAGTGCTGCGTTATTGGAATCGACCACAAGGGCCTTCTCCACAAGCTGCTCTCTGCAGACACCACGGTCACCCTGCAGAAGGCCATTAACGTGAGCCAGGCGTTTATGACCTCGGCCTGCGATTCCAAGTGGATGACTCACCCCCAGGACTCTAACCCGGTAAGTACTGTGAACCGACTGACATCTTTTAGAGGCAAGGCTGCTGAACGCAGTCTCTCTCAGGGTAGAGAGAACAGAACCCCGAGTCTCGCAACCCTGAGCCCGCCACATGGGGCCAACCGGTTAACCCCATGCTGGTGCTGTAGAGGAAATCACAGGGCCCACCAGTGTCACTACAAAGACTATATTTGCAAAGGCTGTAACACGAAGGGCCACCTCCAGCGAATGTGCAAGAGAAATTGTACTCACCGAGTCGATGAAGAGTTGGCCGATCATCTGGACTCCAGCGACGATGAAAAGAGAGTCCATTAGGCAGCTCAGCCCCATGAAGAGGTGTACGGAGTGTTTACCTGCACCACCAAGAGCTCTCCGTTGAAAACGGTGTTCCAGTCACGATGGAGGTGGACACAGGGGCGAGCCAATCGCTGATGAATCAGGTGGCCTTTGAGAAATTCTGGCACAATCCAATCAAACGACCTAAAATGATCCCGATCCAAGTGAAGTTGCTCACCTGCATAAATGACACCATCCCAGTCGTTGACAGCGTGGATGTCCAGGTGTCCCATGGCGGCGCGATGCACAAGTTACCTTTGTGGATCATTGCTGGTGATGGTCCAATGCTGCTAGGAAGAAGATGGATGAAACAAATCCATTGGAGTTGGGAAAACCTCCAGCCTTGATGGTCCAATGCGGCCCCAAATTTGGATCCTGCATGACACCTGAGAAACCAGCCGCTCAACTCAACTGTGTGGATATGACACAGACCGCTCAACCCAATGGCGAGATGATCCAGCCCAAACGACCCGACCTTATCTTCTAGGCTCCAGTGGCAGGACTCCGGAGGAAGAAAATTGGCGCAGAAGGTAACTTCCTACTTCCGTGGCAGAACCTGGGGAGAAAAGGATCACCGCAGTCTACCTCGTGGAGAGAAAGAAGATGGCGTCCGCACCACAAGGTGAAGCTCCTGAAGTAAAGATGGCAGCGGCCAGACCACGAGGGGCAGCGTTGATGGAGCAACACGTGATGCCGAGCAGCGAACCGGATTGGGGTAGAGATTGCAAGGCCCTCTTAAAGGAGACCAGCAACCCATCACAATTAAAGGGACAGTTCCATTCTTTGAACAGCGATGCCGGTAATACACATGTAAAAGATGTAATTGACAAATGCAAACGTGTCGAGTCGGGCGATTGCGGTCGGAGCCAATGTATTATGACAGTAAATGAAGTAATGATGTGTGATGCCGGGTTCTACATGTATGCCGACAAAACCAAGAGCAACCTCCCGTCGGAAGCACCCAGGTCCAGTGGGTTACCCGATCATGTAGCCTGCACCTCCGGGACCAATGTGATGCCCCAGGGAGCGTGGCCACACACAGAGGGAGCATACCAGCTGCAGGGCCAGTGATCAGTGGACGGCAAAGGCACCACTACTGGTACCCTGCCCCAGATCGGCTCTACCTCTCTGGCCATCAGGGCCAGAACCGGGAGCAAGAGGCTAGCACCCTCCAGCCTTCCCAACGGGACCTGGGATGACCAAGCTCCCACTACTGCTGAAGGGCAGCAGGGAGACACTGCAGCCCTCAAAGGAGGACAGGGAGGCCACACTCTCCTGTGGCTCTGCCCACCACTAGGCAACGGCAAAGGCCCTGAGGCCTAGTCAGGTGAGCGATCCGAGCCCACCCAGCTGGCAGGGGGTGCAGCGCTGCCATCAGTCAACCTGGACACAGTCCGGTTACTCTGGAACTAGTGTCCTAACTCACCTGCACCTACACCCCAGGGGCAAGACTGTAATACCATGTATGTACCTTACCTGTAAAATGTACTTGTTCCACTACTGCAAAAATCAAACCGTGATGTAATTAATCCTATGTTTTTTTTGTTCTTTCTTTCTGTACATGTATGCACATGCAGGTGTTGAGCCACACACATGGTCTATGTATGGGGGAGGAAATGGATGTATGTAGCCGTGGACACACATGGATCATACCCAGAACCCACTCAACCTCCACTGCAACCTCAAACCGTCCACTGCTGACCATTTCCCAATGTTGTGGCAATAAGGACTTGGGGGTCAACAGGGAGAGAGCGAAGCCAAAGCATAGAGAAAGTGCAAGGGCTTTGGGCACTCAAGTCTAGGGCCAGAGCACACAATGCGAAGGCCAGTGGCACAAGACTTAGGGGAGAGTGATGTTGTGTATGGGTAACATAAGTACACTCAATGTACAGTTACATAAGACTACTGGAAGTACCTTCACACTGTATACACTATGTATGGGGGAGGAAATGGATGTATGTACCACCAGAGGGTGCAACTGGTGGAGACCTAGGGGTCACCTGTACACAACAGGTAACCAGGTATAAAAGGGAGCTCACCATGCTGTACCCGCACTCAGGAGCTGTAATAAATGGACTAAGGTCACCACAGTTCAAGTACAATACCTTACCTCGTGGAGTCATTACTAGAGTGCTTACAGATACAACAGCGCTTGTGGAGGGTCTTGAGATGGGGGTAATGCTTGCCGGCCAACACCTCCTGCAGATTGTGTTTGCCGCCGAGGTATGAAGGAGAAGGCGGCGCCGGGGGCAACGGCTACAGAGACAGCGGGCAAGGGCCGCAGGCATCATAGTGGACCAGCATGCAGTGGGCCAGGGAGATGGCCACAGAGGGCAAGCAAGAGAGGTGCCACACGAAGGGCCTCAGCAAGGACCTCCCCAAAACAGGAGAGTCCAGTACCCCAACCTCCTCCACCAGATAATGGGCGAGGAGCCCAGGAGGCAGCCTGCAGAGGAGCCATATGCTGGGCAGCAGCAGCCTGCAGAGGTGGAGGGGGCAGAACAGCAGCAGGGAGATGTCAATGAGCCACATCACAGAACAAGATGGCCACACAGAAATGGGGGCAAGAGGGCCTATCACGGAAGGGTCTTCCACCAGCAATTTGCATACACACATACGAGTGATGATCAGGGCCTTCGCAGACTGAGATTCCGGAAGGACAACATCACTGAGATCTGTAATCTCCTGCAGCCAGAATTGGAGCCACAGACACATAGAAACATAGAAACATAGAAAATAGGTGCAGGAGCAGGCCATTCAGCCCTTCTAGCCTGCACCGCCATTCAATGAGTTCATGGCTGAACATGAAACTTCAGTACCCCCTTCCTGCTTTCTCGCCATAACCCTTGATCCCCCGAGTAGTAAGGACTTCATCTAACTCCCTTTTGAACACGGGTGAGGACAGCCCTGAGCGTGGCATCGAAGGTCACTATCGCCCTCAACTTCTATGCCACAAGCTCGTTCCAAGCTGCCACTGCGCACATCTGCAACATTTCCAGTTTGCAGCCATACATGAGGTCACAGGTGATCTTTATGGGATGAGGGCCGACTACATCTCCTTCCCCATGACCAGGGAGGGAGCAGCAGTTGGAGCACCAGGTTGCATTCATATGCGTTGCGGGCTTCCCCAGGGTCCAGGGGGTCATTGGCTGCACCCATGTCAGTCTCAGGGCACCCCACCAAGCTGCAGAGCAATTCAGAAACCGCAAGGGCTTCCTGTCCCTCAATGTGCAACTCGTTCGCGACCACAACCGCAAGATAATGCACGTGGATGCCCGGTATCCTGGCAGCGCCCATGACTCACTCATATTGCGCCAGAGCGGGGTGCCACGCGTCTTCACTGGTCCCAATGAACATAGTGGCTGGCTGCTGGGTGACAAGGGCTAGGCGCCGAGCACGTGGCACTCCTCCGTGCAACCCGAGAACTGATGGGCAGGTGGCATGGAATGAGAGTCTGACGGCCACCAGGGTAATCATCGAACACACAACAGGCATTCTGAAGCAGAGGTTCCGAGGCCTCGACCACTCAAGGGGTGTGCTGCAGTACTCGCCTGAGCGTGTTTCCAGACTCGTGGTGGTTTACTGCATGCTCCACAACCTGGCCATCTTGAGGGCGCAGCCATTGGAGGTCGACGCAGCAGTGGCACCTGTGCAGGAGGAGGAGGAGGCCCATGAGGAGGAGGAGGAGGTTCAGGAGGAGGAAGAGGAGGAGGCCCATGAGGAGGAGGAGGAGGTTCAGGAGGAGGAAGAGGAGGAGGCCCATGAGGAGGAGGAGGAGGCTCAGGAGGAGGAGCAAGAAGCAGCTGGGCAGCCAAGCAGGAGGCACCGTCTCCATCCTAACCCTGCAAGGGAAGCACAACACCGTCTCGTAGCTGCCCGCTTCACATAAGGAAATGCCCGCTTAAGCCTGCATCTGGTCATTTCCATGGGCCAACCTGTGGGCCCTTTCAGAAATCATTCCCGCACACTGAAATGACAGTTCTGATCACTAATTCCAAGCACTAAATAAAGATTTATCACAATCCAAACAATGGGTCTCAAAAACACTCACATCATCCATTACCTCCTTCGTCCAGCTCCCTATTACCCCTCTCACGCAGACCTATCCTTACACTACGCCGCAGTGTCTCCCCTGTGGCTGCCTGATGGCTTTGGGAAGGAGGCTGTGTGTATTGTGTAGCGGAAGCTGCAGATGTCCTTCTCGGACACCCTCGGCCAGCTGTGGCCCCTGGAAGGGCCAGCTGATGACTGGGCTGCATCCTCCTGTGCGCCTTCAGTCGGAAGTGGCTGGGGGGGCGAAGCCATGGGTGGTAACACTTGTGGAATGGCAGCTCTTGGCTCAGAGCTGATGTGAACCAGAGAGGCAACATCAGTATCCTGGTCTGAGAAGCCAGCGGCCAGGGGCAGCACACCACCTGCCCCACCAAGCTGCTGGAGCACAGGTCGGCGGGGTGTGGTGGCATCGTTCGGATCCCGGTGGACCGGGGTGGACCCAGCCGCAATGGCAGCGTAGCCTCCAGCTGAGACTGCATGACAGCAGCCACACTCTGGAAACAGTCAGAGACAAAAGCAGCCAGACATGAGAGCATTCTGAGCTTCCAGGGCAGCGGACATCCTGTGCAAAGAAAGGTCAAGACGAACTCAAGACACAGCTGCAAAACTTGCCCTTTAAGAAGGGCCAGGGAGCAATTGTATTGTGAGCATGATGGTTTGCATCAAATGGCTAGGAGGGGAATTTTGCAGTCCAAACTCCACTCCGCAGGCACATCACTCAAACTAGCCGTTACCACCGTGAATTAACACTCCGCTCCATTTCGGGGCCAAAAAAGGGCAATTTCTGTCTTACTAACACCGCATGCATATCGGCGGTAACGGACGGTGAAATGCGATGCGTGCGCCCCATTTCAGGCAGGGGGAGCAATTTCGGCCCCCAAACCATGAGTTGCCATTTTGTTACACGTGGGGGGGGGTCAAAGAAAGGTCGTCTACGGAAAGCAACCTATCAGGGTTAAATCGTGAAGATAAATCAATGTTCTGCTGTTTTGCTCAGCGGACTTTGTGGGTCAGGGAATATGGCGGGCCAGGGAATATCGCAGCTCAGGGAACATTGCTGATCACTCTCTGGGTTGAATAACGAGGCAAAGTCCCTGCTGGGAGATGATCCACATGATATGGTCAGAATAATCGAGAAATGTTCACCCGGGAGCTGTAGAGCGCGGTGCCAACGAGTGTCAGACTAGCCGCCCCTTGCTGCTGTTTGGAGGATCTTGCTCTATAAGTGATAATATTTTGCGTAAATTCTGATAATTTTTAGAATGGAGAATCAATATGTTTTGCTAAACTCACAAGTCCCAGGTCACATGCTGAGCAGTGTAAGCAGCATTTTGCCTGTGGGCAAATCTCAAATTTCTCACCTCATCCATGAGTATCTCGTGAACTCTGTAATCCAGCATCCCGAATTCCCATGCCCATGATCCATTTAAACCCCCATAGCTGGTATCCCCCATAGGACATGTCCTTGACAGCGATCAGGGAACCTATCACCAAATGGAACTCTGCAGAGATGAGATAAAGAGGCCAATGGAAAAGCAGCTTCAATTTGCACCATCGAGTTTCAAGAAGTAGTGACTAAACCTAGAGGTTAGACAGTGACAATCAGGTGCAACCGTTCAACACCATCGTGTCAAGCTACCCCATCACAGAGGGTTTGTCTCATTGCCATTTATTTTACACAGATAGAATTTTCACTTATATAATATAATTTTTGACTTTCACCCTGAATCCAGAAACGCCTAACCCTCAGGATTTACGCTGATTTGCGCTCGCATGAAAAATATATGGGATTCGCATTTGCGCAAATTGGCGGGTTTTTTTCAGGTATGCGCAAATCGACGTATTATTTTTTAAATTCTGAATTTTAGGCCTTCCGTCGCGACAGCGTAAGTGAAGCTTTGTTTCACTTCGAAATCGCATACGGAAGGCATACGGGATACTTGCCTTTATTAGCCGAGGCATAGAATACAAGAGCAGGGAGGTTATGCTTGAACTGTATAAAACACTGGTTAGGCCACAGTTGGAGTACTGTGTGCAGTTCTGGTCACCACATTACAGGAAAGATGCGATTGCACTAGAGAGGGTACAGAGGAGATTTACGAGGATGTTGCCTGGACTGGAGAATTTTAGCTATGAGGAAAGATTGGATAGGCTGGGTTTGTTTTCTTTGGAACAGAGGAGGCTGAGAGGAGACCTTATTGAGGTGTATAAAATTAGGAGGGGACTAGATAGAGCAGATAGGAAGGACCTATTTCCTTTAGCAGAGGGGTCAATAACCAGGGGGCATAGATTTAAAGTAAGCGTTAGGAGCTTTAGAGGGGATTTGAGGAGAAATGTTTTCACCCAGAGAGTGGTGGGGGTCTGGAACTCACTGGCTGAAAGGGTGGTAGAGGCAGAAACCCTCATTGTATTTAAAAAGTACTTGGATGTGCACTTGAAGTGCCGTAACCTGCAGGGTTACGGACCAAGAGCTCGAAAGTAGGATTAGGCTGGATAGCTCTTTGTCGGCCGACACGGACACGATGGGCCAAAATGGCCTCCTTCTGTGCTGTAAATTTCTACAATTCTATGATTCTATGATTGCGCCTGGAATCGCGAAAGTTGGCAATACTGAGTAGTTGAGGCGAATAAAATAGATGCATTTAAGGGGAAGCTAGATAAACCCACGAGGGAGAAAGGAATAGAAGGATATGTTGATGGGGTTAGATGATGTAAGGTGGGAGGAGGCTTGTGTGGAGCATAAATAATACGTCCTTACTACACAGCATAAATGCACACGAGGACCATGCTTGAGAGAAGGTCAGTCTGTGACCTGTCCTTTATTCCTTAGCACTCAAGTGATGAAGGTGGGTGGAGCTTCCCCTTTTATACCTGAAGGTCCAGGTTAGGAGTGTCTCCCACCTAGTGGTCAGTGTTCTCAAGGTGTACAACTTAGGTCAGTTTATACATGGGTTACAATGCTGGTTGAATACATGACATCACCTCCCCCCCAAAGTCTTATTGGGATCACAGGTTGAGTCTCTCTGGTGGTTTACGCTCCCTTGTAGAGCGCCTGAGTTGGGGCTCCGGTTGTTGGGCGCTGGCCTGAGTGTCTGCTGTTTGCGGTGCCTCAGGCCTGTCCGGACTGCCCACAGTGACTGGGCTCTCCTCCCTTTGGTTCCGGTGTTCGGTCACCTGTGGTGGAGTGAACTCTATATCGTATTCTTCCTCAGCTTCTTCTATGGGGTTGCTGAACCTCCTTTTTGTTTGATCCACATGTTTGCGGCAGATTTGTCCATTGGTAAGTTTAACTACCAGAATCCTATTTCCCTCTTTGGCAACCACAGTGCCTGCGAGCCATTTGGGCCCTGCAGCGTAGTTGAGGACAAAAACAGGATCATTTACACCAATACATCGCGCCCTCGCATTCCTGTCATGGTAGTGATATTGTGACTGGCGCCTGCTCTCGACAATTTCTTTCATGGTGGGGTGTATAAGGGATAACCTGGTTTTGAGCGTCCTTTTCATTAGTAGCTCTGCGGGTGGAACCCCTGTGAGCGAGTGTGGTCGAGATCTATAGGCCAACAGGAGGCGTGATAAGCGGGTTTGTAGGGAAACCCCTTGGAATCTGAGCATTCCCTGTTTGATTATCTGCACTGCTCGTTCTGCCTGGTCGTTTGAGGCCGGCTTGAACGGTGCCGTTCTAACATGGTTAATACCATTTCCTGCCATGAAGTCCTGGAATTCAGTGCTTGTGAAGCACGGGCCATTGTCGCTGACCAAGATGTCCGGTAGACCGTGGGCGGCGAACATTGCCCGTAGACTTTCTACCGTGGCAGAGGATGTGCTTGAATTTAAAATGTCACACTCGATCCATTTGGAGTAGGCGTCTACTACAACCAAAAACATTTTCCCCATGAAAGGATCTGCGTAGTCCACATGGATGCGTGACCAAGGCTTGACGGGCCATGGCCAGGGGCTAAGGGGGGCTTCCCTGTGCCCATGGCCTAGCTGGGCACACGTGTTGCACCTGCGAACACAAAGTTCCAGATCTGCGTCTATCCCTGGCCACCAAACGTGTGACCTGGCAATTGCCTTCATCGTGACAATGCCCGGGTGCCCATTGTGGAGTTCTCTGATGAACACCTCTCTGCCCATCTGGGGCATGACTACGCGGTTTCCCCACAGTAGGCAATCGGCCTGAATCGAGAGTTCATCCTTGCGCCTGTGAAATGGTTTAAATTTCTCAGGGCATGCCCTGTACGTGGCTGCCCAGACCCCATTCAGGACACATTTCTTGACTAGAGACAATAGCGGGTCTCTATTTGTCCAGACTTTCATCTGACGGGCTGTCACGGGTGAGCCTTCGCTTCCGAAAGCTTCAACAGCCATGACCATCTCAGCACCATGCTCGGTAGCCCCCTCAGTGGTGGCTAGTGGGAGCCTGCTGAGTGCATCGGCGCAGTTTTCGGTGCCCGGTCTATGCCGAATTGTGTAGTCATAGGCAGCTAACGTGAGTGCCCACCTCTGTATGCGGGCCGATGCATTTGCATTTATGGCCTTGTTGTCGGCCAAAAGGGACGTTAGGGGTTTGTGATCTGTCTCCAGCTCAAATTTCCTGCCAAACAGGTACTGGTGCATTTTCTTTACCGCATATACACATGCGAGCGCCTCCTTTTCTACCAACCCGTAGCCCCTTTCTGCTTGGGACAGACTCCTGGAGGCATAAGCTACCGGCTGTAACTGACCCTTGGCATTGACATGCTACAACACACACCCGACACCATAGGACGACGCATCGCACGTTAACACAAGTTTCTTACATGGGTCATATAGCATTAACAGATTGTTGGAACAGAACAAACTGCGTGCTCTATTAAAAGCCCTTTCCTGGCTGTCCCCCCAGACCCATTCGCGACCTTTGCGTAGGAGCATGTGTAGCGGCTCTAGCAACGTGCTCAATTTGGGAAGAAAGTTACCAAAATAGTTCAGGAGCCCCAGGAACGAACGCAGCTCCGTCGTGTTACGGGGTCTGGGTGCTCTCTGGATCGCTTCCATCTTGGACGCAGTAGGGCTGATTCCGTCTGCTGCTACCCTCATCCCCAGGAATTCTACCTCTGGGGTTAGGAAGACGCACTTCGCCTTTTTCAGTTGCAGACCTACCCGGTCCAGTCTGCGTAGCAACTCCTCCAGGTTGTGGAGGTGTTCTTCAGTATCGTAACCCATAATGAGGATGTCGTCCTGAAAAACCACCGTCCCCGGAATCGACTTGAGGAGGCTTTCCATATTTCGTTGGAAGATCGCGGCGGCCGAACGAATCCCGAACGGACATCTGTTGTACTCAAACAACCCCTTGTGTGTCATGATGGTGGTCAGCTTCTTCGACTCACTCGCCAGCTCCTGGGTCATGTAAGCTGAGGTCAGGTCCAATTTTGAAAAAAGTTTGCCACCGGATAGCGTCGCAAAGAGGTCCTCCGCTCTCGGTAGCGGGTACTGGTCTTGGAGTGACACCCGATTGATGGTGGCCTTGTAATCGGCACATATCCTGACCGACCCATCCGCCTTGAGCACCGGCACAATCGGGCTCGCCCAGTCACTGAATTCGACTGGCGAGATGATGCCTTCCCTCAACAGGCGGTCCAATTCGCCTTCTATCTTTTCCTGCATCACGTACGGCACCGCTCTGGCCTTGTGGTGTACAGGTCTGGCGTCCGGGTTTATGTGAATCACTACCTTGGCCCCCATGAAAGTGCCAATGCCAGGTTGAAATAATGAGTCAAATTTGTCCAGGACCTGTGAGCATGATACTCGCTCCACAGAGGAAATTGCATTGACATCGCCCCATTTCCAGTTTATGACAGCAAGCCAACTCCTCCCCAGTAGTGCGGGACCCTCCCCTGGGACAATCCAGAGTGGCAACCTGTTCTCCGAATCTTTGTGGGTCACGACTACCGTGGCGCTGCCTAGCACCGGAATGATCTGCTTTGTGTAAGTCTGTAGCTGTGCGTCAATCAGCGATAATTTTGGCCTCCTGGCCTTGGATGCCCACAACTTTTCGAACTGTTTGATACCCATCAGGGACTGGCTGGCACCCGTGTCTAACTCCATTGATACTGGGATGCCATTGAGGAGCACTTTCATCATTATCGGTGGCGTCCTGGTGTATGAACTGTATACGTGCTCCACATGAACTCGCTGAACTTCAGCTTCCAGCGATTTCCCCCAGTGTCCATTTCTGCAGTTTCTGCAGGTATTTTGCTCATCTCTGCAAACTCCAGCTTAATGTATGCCTCCACGCCTCCAGCATGAGTTGCGGTTGGAAACAAAAGGTCCCTTGCCAGTCGATCGTCCCTGACTGCCCCTGTTATTGTCCTTGAGTGCACTATTAACAGGTGTTGATGGCCCCATTACTGGCCGCATTGTCCCTTGCAATGGCGTGAATCGCTGTTCAGCTTGACATTGTCTCTGTCGAACTCCCCCTCTGGGTTCGACTACATATTGGGGCATGCCTGACTGCCCTTGTCTGCCTGTAGAACTGTGTGCTGATTTAACAATGTTGAATCTCTGTCCCAACCATTCCTTAACACAGTACCTCTCGTCTGTTCTGCTAGTGGCCATGCTCGCGTGGTTTAAATCCCAGTTTCTTGTCGCCATTGATACTTCCTTACTACACAGTATAAATGCACACGAGGCCCATGCTTGAGAGAAGGTCAGTCTGTGACCTGTCCTTTATTCTTTAGCACTCAAGTGATGAAGGTTGAAGATCCAGGTTAGGAGTGTCTCCCACCTAGTGGTCAGTGTTCTCACGGTGTACAACTTAGGTCAGTTTATACATGGGTTACAATGCTGGTTTAATACATGACAATAAACACCAGCACGGAGCAGTTGGGTTGGATGGCCTGTTTCTGTGCTCCACATTCTATGTAATTCAATGTAAATGTGAAGGGATTTTCTGATGAGACCATTACATTTCTTTCTGCCCTGCAGCCAGGTTCTGGAGATAATGCTGAGTGCATTTCACGGGTTGTGTGCTCTCATAAGAACATAAGAACATAAGAAATAGGAACAGGAGTAGGCCAGACGGCCCCTCGAGCCTGCTCCGCCATTCAATACGATCATGGCTGATCTGATCATAGACTCCGCTCCGCTTCCCCAACCGCTCCCCATAACTCCCTATTCCCTTATCATTTAAGAAAGTGTCTATTTCTGTCTTAAATTTATTTAATGTCCCAGCTTCCACAGCTCTCTGAGGCAGCGAATTCCACAGATTTACAACCCTCTGAGAGAAGAAATTCCTCCTCATCTCAGTATTAAATGGGCGGCCCCTTATTCTAAGATTATGCCCCCTAGTTCTAGTCTCCCCCATCAGTGGAAACATCCGCTCTGCATCCACCTTGTCAAGCCCCCTCATAATCTTATACGTTTCGTTAAGATCACCTCTCATTCTTCTGAATTCCAATGAATAGAGGCCTAACCTATTCAACCTTTCCTCATAAGTCAACCACCTCATCCTCTGAATTAACCTAGTGAACCTTCTCTGAACTGCCTCCAAAGCAAGTATATCCTTTCATAAATATGGAAACCAAAACTGCATGCAGTATTCCAGGTGTGGCCTCACCAATAACTTGCATAGCTGTAGCAAGACTTCCCTGCTTTTATACTCCATCCCCTTTGCAATAAAGGCCAAGATACTATTGGCCTTCCTGATCACTTGCTGTACCTGCATACTATCCTTTTGTGTTTCATGCACAAGTACTCCCAGGTCCTGCCATACTGAAGCACTTTGCAATCTTTCTCCATTTAAATAATAATGTGCTCTTTGATTTATTTCTGCCAAAGTGCATGACCTCACACTTTCCGACATTACACTCCATCTGCCAAATTTTTGTCCACTCACTTAGCCTGTCTATGTCCTTTTGTGGATTCTTTGTGTCCTCCTCACACATTGCTTTTCCTCCCATCTTTATATTGTCAGCAAACTTGGCTACGTTACACTCAGTCCCTTCTTCCAAGTCATTAATATAGATTGTAAATAGTTGGGGTTACATAAGAACATAAGAACATAAGAATTAGGAACAGGAGTAGGCCATCTAGCCCCTCGAGCCTGCTCCGCCATTCAACAAGATCATGGCTGATCTGGCCGTGGACTCAGCTCCACTTACCCGCCAACTCCCCATAACCCTTAATTCCCTTATTGGTTAAAAATCTATCTATCTGTGATTTGAATACATTCAATGAGCTAGCCTCAACTGCTTCCCTGGGCAGAGAATTCCACAGATTCACAACCCTCTGGGAGAAGAAATTCCTTCTCAACTCGGTTTTAAATTGGCTGCCCCGTATTTTGAGGTTGTGCTCCCTAGTTCTAGTCTCCCCGACCAGTGGAAACAACCTCTCTGCCTCTATCTTGTCTATCCCTTTCATTATTTTAAATGTTTCTATAAGATCACCCCTCATCCTTCTGAACTCCAACGAGTAAAGACCCAGTCTACTCAATCTATCATCATAAGGTAACCCCCTCATCTCCGGAATCAGCCTCGTGAATCGTCTATGTACCCCCTCCAAAGCTAGTATATCAGTCCTTAAGTAAGGTGACCAAAACTGCATGCAGTACTCCAGGTGCGGCCTCACCAATACCCTATACAGTTGCAGAAGGACCTCCCTGCTTTTGTACTCCATCCCTCTCGCAATGAAGGCCAACATTCCATTCGCCTTCCTGATTACCTGCTGCACCTGCAATTTAACTTTTTGGGATTCATGCACAAGGACCCCCAGGTCCCTCTGCACCACAGCATGTTGTAATTTCTCCCCATTCAAATAATATTCCCTTTTACTGTTTTTTTTCCCAAGGTGGATGACCTCACACTTTCCGACATTGTATTCCATCGGCCAAACCTTAGCCCATTCGCTTAACCTATCTAAATCTCTTTGCAGCCTTTCTGTGTCCTCTACACAACCCGCTTTCCCACTAATCCTTGTGTCATCTGCAAATTTTGTTACACTATACTCTGTCCCCTCTTCCAGATCATCTATGTATATTGTAAACAGTTGTGGTCCCAGCACCGATCCCTGTGGCACACTACTAACCACCGATTTCCAACCCGAAAAGGACCCATTTATCCCGACTCTCAGCTTTCTGTTCGCCAGCCAATTCTCTATCCATGCTAATACATTTCCTCTGACTCCGCCTACCTTTATCTTCTGCAATAACCTTTTGTGTGGCACCTTATCGAATGCCTTTTGAAAAGCTAAATACACCACATCCATCGGTACACCTCTATCCACCATGCTCGTTATATCCTCAAACAATTCCAGTAAATTAGTTAAACATAATTTCCCCATCATGAATCCATGCTGCATCTGCTTGATTGCACTATTCCTATCTAGATGTCCCGCTATTTCTTCCTTAATGATAGTTTCAAGCATTTTCCCCACTACAGTTGTTAAACTAACCGGCCTATAGTTACCTGCCTTTTGTCTGCCCCCTTTTTTAAACAGAGGCGTTACATTAGCTGCTTTCCAATCCGGTGGTACCTCCCCAGAGTCCAGAGAATTTTGGTAGATTATAACGAATGCATCTGCTATAACTTCCGCCATCTCTTTTAATACCCTGGGATGCATTTCATCAGGACCAGGGGACTTCTCTACCTTGAGTCCCATTAGCCTGTCCAGCACTACCCCCCTAGTGATAGTGATTGTCTCAAGGTCCTCCCTTCCCACATTCCTGTGACCAGCAATTTTTGGCATGGTTTTTGTGTCTTCCACTGTGAAGACCGAAGCAAAATAATTGTTTAAGGTCTCAGCCATTTCCACATTTCCCATTATTAAATCCCCCTTCTCATCTTCTAAGGGACCAACATTTACTTCAGTCACTCTTTTCCATTTTATATATCTGTAAAAGCTTTTGCTATCCGTTTTTATGTTTTGCGCAAGTTTACCCTCGTAATCTATCTTTCCTTTCTTTATTGCTTTCTTAGTCATTCTTTGCTGTCGTTTAAAATTTTCCCAATCTGTTAGTTTCCCACTAACCTTGGCCGCCTTATACGCATTGGTTTTTAATTTGATACTCTCCTTTATTTCCTTGATTATCCACAGCTGGTTATCCCTTCTCTTACCGACCTTCTTTTTCACTGGAATATATTTTTGTTGAGCACTATGAAAGAGCTTCTTAAAAGTCTTCCACTGTTCCTCAATTGTGCCACCGTTTAGTCTGTGTTTCCTGTCTACTTTAGCCAACTCTGCCCTCATCCCAATGTAGTCCCCTTTGTTTAAGCATAGCATGCTCGTTTGAGACACTACTTCCTCATCCTCAATCTGTATTACAAATTCAACCATACTGTGATCACTCATTCCGAGAGGATCTTTTACTCGGAGATCGTTTATTATTCCTGCCTCATTACACAGGACCAGATCTAAGATAGCTTGCTCCCTTGTAGGTTCTGTAACATACTGTTCTAAGAAACAATCCCATATGCATTGTATGAATTCCTTCTCCAGGCTACCCCGTGTGATTTGATTTGACCAATCGATATGTAGGTTAAAACCCCCATGATTACTGCTGTTCCTTTTTCACATGCCTCCATTATTCCCTTGATTATTGCCTTCCCCACTGTGAAGTTATTATTTGGGGGCCTATAACCTACACCCACCAGTGACTTTTTCCCCTTACTATCTCTAATCTCCACCCACAATGATTCAACATTTTGTTCATTAGAGCCAATATCGTCTCTCACAACTGCCCTGATATCATCCTTTATTAACAGAGCTACCCACCTCCTTTCCCTTCTTGTCTATCTTTCCGAATCGTCAGATACCCCTGTATGTTTAATTCCCAGTCTTGGCCACCCTGCAACCACGTTTCTGTAATGGCCACCAAATCATACCCATTTGTAATGATTTGTGCCGTCAACTCATCTACTTTATTTCGAATACTGCGTGCGTTTAGGTAGAGTGTTTTAATACTAGTTTTTAAACCATGATTTTTAGTTTTGATCCCTCCTGCAGCCCCTTTATATTCAGTGGACCTTTTTGTTTTTTGCCTTGGGTTTCTCTGCCCTCCACTTTTACTCATCTCTTTTGTGTCTTTTGCTTTTGTCTCCTTTTTGTATCCCTCTTTCTCCCTGCATTGGTTCCCATCCCCCTGCCATATTAGTTTAACTCCTCCCCAACTAGGAAACACTCCCCCTAGGACATTGGTTCCGGTCCTGCCCAGGTGCAGACCATCCGGTTTGTACTGGTCCCACCTCCCCCAGAACCGGTTCCAATGCCCCAGGAATTTGAATCCCTCCCTGCTGCACCACTGCTCAAGCCATATATTCATATGAGCTATCCTGCGATTCCTACTCTGACTAGCATGTGGCACTGGTAGCAATCCTGAGATTATTACTTTTGAGGTCCTACATTTTAATTTAGCTCCTAGCTCCTTAAATTCGTCTTGTAGGACCTCATCCCTTTTTTTACCTATATCGTTGGTACCAATGTGCACCACGACAACTGGCTGTTCACCCTCCCTTTTCAGAATGTCCTGCACCTGCTCTGAGATATCCTTGACCCTGCACCAGGGAGGCAACATACCATGCTGGAGTCTCAGTTGCGACCGCAGAAACACCTATCTATTCCCCTTACAATCAAATCCATTATCACTATCGCTCTGCCACTCTTTTTCCTGCCCTCCTGTGCAGCAGAGCCAGCCACGGTGCCATGAACTTGGCTGCTGCTGCCCTCCCCTGATGAGTCATCCCCCTCAACAGTACTCAAAACGGTGTATCTGTTTTGCAGGGGGATTACCGCAAGGGACCCCTGCACTACCTTCCTTGCACTGCTCTTCCTGCTGGTCTTCCATTCCCTAGCTGGCTGTGGACCCTTCACCTATGGTAAGACCAGCTCGCTACACATGCTACTCACGTCATACTCAGCATCGTGGATGCTCCAGAGTGAATCCACCCTCAGCTCCAATTACGCAACACGGACCGTCAGGAGCTGGAGGCGGACACACTTCCTGCACACGTAGCCGTCAGGGACACCGGAAGTGTCCCCGAGTTCCCACATGGTACAGGAGGAGCATATCACGTGACCGAGCTCTCCTGCCATGACTTAACCCTTAGCACTGATCCCTGAAGCATCCCACTAGTTACTGGTTGCCAACCAGAGAATGAACCATTTATCCCGACTCTCTGTTCTCTGTTAGTTAGCCAATCCTCTATCCATGCTAATATATTACCCCCAACTCCGTGAACTTTTATCTTGTGCAGTAACCTTTTATGTGGCACCTTGTCAAATGCCTTCTGGAAGTCCAAATACACCATATCCACTGGTTCCCCTTTATCCACCCTGTTCGTTACATCCTCAAAGAACTCCAGCAAATTTGTCAAAATGAGTTCCTTTTCATAAATGCATGCTGACTCTGCCTGACCGAATTTTGCTTTTCCAAATGTCCTGCTACTGCTTCTTTAATAATGAACTCCAACATTTTCCCAACCACAGATGTTAAGCTAACTGGTCTATAGTTTTCGGCTATTCCTTGGTATCCACAGAACATCCGAGGGTAGGACAACTCCTTTCTATTCTAATCTTGCTACACCAGAATCTCCTCGGATGTGCCTGAAGACATCTGTTTATTGTTCCCTCACATCTTCCTGTAGCTCCACCGTGTTGCTTCCCTGCTTTAGCCACAAAATAAAATGCACTTCCCCTTTAAGCTGCTGCGGGCCCTTAAGAACCTGCAGCAGCGCCCGCTTTCCCCACTTCCCAATTGGCGGGCTGCCAAGAGGGACGCGTTTAGCGCTAGCCACTCGCCCCACTCGTACAAGTTAGTGGATCACCCGGAATATTGGGTCGAATTCCCGTCTTGAAGCAGCTGCAATACCATCAGGCCACCACTGGGTGGCAGCCTATTACAATCCTTTCTCCAGAACCAGGGACATGGAAACATAGAAACATAGAAAATAGGTGCAGGAGTAGGCCATTCGGCCCTTCTAGCCTGCACCGCCATTCAATGAGTTCATGGCTGAACATGCAACTTCAGTACCCCATTCCTGCTTTCTCGCCATACCCCTTGATCCCCCTAGTAGTAAGAATTGGAAGACCAAATTTAACAGCAACACTGAAAATGCATTGACACATTTAGTTGGGTTGTTTTTTTTAACAATATCACTTTCCTGTGTCATAAACTCTATCCTGTTGGGGGTCTTGGTTCAGTGCAAAGCCCTCTCGGCTGTTGAGTCAGAAGGTTGTGGGTCGAAGTCTCACTCCAGAGACTTGAGCAGATAATCTCGGGTGACACTCCCAGTGTAGTTTGTGAACTCTTGTGGAAGCAAGTCACCTTCGTTCGAGGGACTGCCTATGATGATGAGCACTGAGGGAGCGCTGCACTGTCGGAGGTGCCATCCTTCAGATGAGACGTTAAACCGAGGTGCTAAAAAGATCCATGGCGCTATTTCGAAGAAAAGCAGGTGAGTTATCCCCGGTGTCCTGGCCGATATTTATGACTCAACCGACATCACAGAAACAGATTATCTGGTCATTATCACATTGCTGTTTCAGGGAGCTTGCTGTGCGCAGATTGACTGCTGTGTTTTCTACATTGCGCCAGTAACCACACCCCAAAAGTACATCATTGGCCGTAAAGCGCTTTGGGATGTTCTGAGATCGTGAAAGGTGCTATATAAATGCAAGTTCTTTCTTTCTACCCTGCTCACTAATGTGACTTTACCTCAACAATGCTACTGTTGCAGTCAACTGATCAAACTCCATGGCATCGAAGTACCACACGGTGAGTTAGGTGGTATTTACTCCGATGGGACATGAGTTGTGTCTGTCAGTGGCCGGGAGAGCTGTTTCCACCAGAACTTTGTGGGTCTGCTCATTTGTATATCCACTGGAGCAGTCATTGAAAAGAAAGACTTGCATTTATATAGCGCCTTTCATGACCACCGGACATCTCAAAGCGCTTTACAACAATGAAATACTTTTGGAGTGTAGTCACTGTAGTCATTGGCACAAATCCCGTGTAAAGCGGGAGTAATGTGCTGGGTGCTTGGAAATTAGAGTGCAGCCTTCAACAGGCCTGAAGCACCCCTCACTCTGGGGGTTGGGGAAGGACCACAGGAAATTGAAATTCCTGGCAGCCCTGTTAGTTTGAAGGAGTGATCACCCAGCAGCCCAGCAGATGGCGCAAATCCCCTGGGAGGACAGACGCATCAACGTTAGTGTCCTCGATCAGGCCAACATCCCCAGCATCGAAGCACTGACCACACTCGACCATATTGTTCACATGCCCAACACAAGACTCCCAAAGCAAGCATTCTACTCGGAACTCTACACGGCAAGCGAGCCCCAGGTGGGCAGAGGAAACGTTTCAAGGACACCCTCAAAGCCTCCTTGATAAAATGCAACATCCCCACTGACACGTGGGAATCCCTGGCCAAAGACTGCCCTAAGTGGAGGGAAGAGCATCTGGAAGGGCGCTGAGCACCTCGAGTCCCGTCACCGAGAGCGTGCAGAAAGCAAGCGCAGGCAGCGGAAGGAGCGTGCGGCAAACCAGACTCCCCACCCACCCTTTCCTTCAACCACTGTCTGTCCCACTTGTGACAGAGACTGTAATTCCCGTATTGGACTGTTCAGTCACCTGAGAACTCACTTTGAGAGCGGAAGCAAGTCTTCCTCTATTTCGAGGGACTGCCTATGATGATGATGATGGTGGGTTGTCGTGGAAGGAGCTTGAGTTCCCTGGGTGTCTAGTGGGCAGCAGGTTATTCAATTCCCTGGCGGTTTGTGTCCACGTCAATGACGGCGTTACTGAGGAAGAAGAGCCCTTGCACTTTGTGACCTCTTTAATCATTGTCCTACAAGTTAAGCCTCCTGTTCAGAGGCCAGGAAAGAGAGTTGAGTTGAGGAGAGCGAGGAAACTGGAGAGATCGCGGGGACAAGGACTGAATCATGTGGGGGTGGTTAAAAAGAGCTCGAAGAAGAAAGAAAGACTTGCATTTATATAGCGCCTTTCACGACCTCTCGATGTCCCAAAGCGCCTCACAACCAATAAAGTATTTTTAAAGTGTTGTCACTACATTATAACGAGGCAGCCAAATTGTGCACAGCAAGCTCCCACAGACAACAACCAGATAATCTGTTTCAGTGATCTTGATTTAGGCATAAATATCAGCCTGGACACTGGGGAGAACCCACCTGCAAAATATTACTACGGGATCTTTTACATCCACTTGAGAGGGCAGACGAGACCTTACTTTAACATAACCCTGAAAGACAGTGCCTCTAACAGTGCAAAACTCCCTCAGGAGTGTGCTGTCAGTGTCAGCTGAGAGCTTTTGTGCCCTGGAGGGAGATTTGAACCCACAACATTCATGATTCAGAGACAAGATTGCTACCCACTGAGCCACAGCTGACAGCTTGCGAGCATGCTGATAACATTAAATAGGTCAGAATCGACTGATCATTGAAACAAGCCTGTGCAGCAAGCCTGTTGGGAGACTACAACAAGTTGATGGTTGCTCTGTTGGGATGTGCTTGTTGGGCGCTGGCACTGCACATAGTATTTTTTTTCTCCAATTTTTTTCTCCGAAGCTCTGGAATGTCTTGTCGCCTCCCCACTCTGTGCCCGCCTCTGTCACCACTCCCTGTGCAAATAGCTTTGTCTGGTTTGCATTCCGCCCACGATGCTGAAACAGAACAGCATTCTGCCTCACCATCTTCTCCTGGGCCGGCTCCAGAACGGCCAAGGATGAACCCAATGCTCACATATTCTCAGCGAATACAAAATCACCAAGGCTGTTATTCAGCCGTCCTAGTTACCCCGGTCTCGATGCTTTGCTGGGTAAATGTGCTGGCTGCTAAAATAGCACCGATTGCCCAATATGATTCTGGTTTTACGGGGGCCGAAATTGGTGAAGGCCTCCAGCCGTCCAGGTGCCGCTCAAAGGGCCGCCGATGGCCGCCGAGGTCCCTGATGGTTCTTTTTGCGGGGTTTTCATCACCCAGGTCCCTCGAAAGGTCAGTGGCGGCAAATCTGCGCCGTACGCCTCCAATCTGGGCGGGAGCCGGCAGGAGCGCTCATTCTCGGCGGCAGAGGCGCTTGCCGCCCAAGTGCCGCCGAGGATGGAGTCGGGTCCAGGAACGGGTCGAAGAACTAAAAATAAAAATCATCAAAAACAAAAAATAAACCACCTGCCAACCTTCAGGGGACTCCATCCAGGTAAGTCGCTGTGAAGAAATAATTTAAAAACATTCCACTTAATTTTTTTTTTTACAGGATCTTGACACTTACCGTTGAGGACAGAGCTGCCTGCACACAGCGGTCCACCGCCAACTCCCGCCAACTCCCGCCTGCCACCAATCTGGCATCTCGGCGGGCGGGAGTGCACTTACCCGCATCGGCCGTCCGCTGACGTCAGCGGGCGCTTCCCGGCGGCTCTCCCCTCCCGCCCGCTCCAGGCCACGTCGAAAGTGGCACTGGGCGCTTTGAGCAGAGGAATGTCAGCGTCAGTGGGTGGGGAGGCCATCAATTTCAGCCCCACTGTTCCCCGAGCACCTGTTGCACCCCAGCGTCATCAGCCTCAGGCTGCAGAAAATATACCCTTCCAGGTCCAATGCTCGTGCAGTCAGTGAAATCCGGCATCATCTGTTGTACTTGTGGCACAGTGGCCGGAATTGCCTGTACCTGGGCGGGTCGCGACCCCGCTCCTCATTGCATCACTCTCCTGAGTTCGGCCTTGCGATAATGGGGCCTATTAAGGCTGCCCTGCGCGTTACCTAATTAAATGGTGTGGCGCAGTTGACGTCATCGTTGATGCATTTTCAGGTGTGATATTTAAAGGAGCTCTGGCCATATTGCATTTGAAGGTTCATCTCTGAGTGTGCACTGGATTAGGCCATCTAGCCCCTCGAGCCTGCTCCGCCATTCAACAAGATCATGGCTGATCTGGCCGTGGACTCAGCTCCACTTACCCGCCCGCTCCCCGTAACCCTTAATTCCCTTATTGGTTAAAAATCTATCTATCTGTGACTTGAATACATTCAATGAGCTAGCCTCAACTGCTTCCCTGGGCAGAGAATTCCACAGATTCACAACCCTCTGGGAGAAGAAATTCCTTCTCAACTCGGTTTTAAATTGGCTCCCCCGTATTTTGAGGCTGTGCCCCCTAGTTCTAGTCTCCCCGACCAGTGGAAACAGGCTCTCTGCCTCTATCCTGTCTATCCCTTTCATTATTTAAAATGTTTCTATAAGATCACCCCTCATCCTTCTGAACTCCAACGAGTAAAGACCCAGTCTACTCAATCTATCATCATAAGGTAACCCCCTCATCTCCGGAATCAGCCGAATGATTCGTCTCTTAATGGGGGCGGTGACCGTACCTGAGGGACGGAGGTTGGAACAGAGCCACTGCCGCGATGACATCATCACGGCGCCGTGTCACCATGGCTCTCCGCTTCACTTAAAGGGGAGGGCCTCCGTGATTTTAAAAATTCAGCCCACTGGGCCACCAGGGAGGATGTCGGCCGGGCCAGTGGCCTAGCACCTTTTTTGCGGCCCGGCCAATCCCTGGGGCACTTTTGTCGGGCCAACATGGCATTCGGCTGACAAAAAAAAAAACATGGCGGCAGTGGCAGTGCGCCCTCCCCTTTAAGGGGAGCCACGCAGCCGTTGCAGAAGGCCACAGCCTCACTGGACCACCGGGGGAAAGCTTGTGTTGGCACCGCCGGGCGGTCCGAAGATTTTCCGAGGGGAATGTCGCCGTCGGGGGTAGATCGGCGGTGCGCACGGTGATGAAGCGCTTACCACGGAGATCGGCAGCAGTGGAGCGGTAGTGGGGGAGCGGGGCAACGCCGGGAAAACTCGGCTGGGCAATTGGGCTGTGAGCGGCCATTCCACAAGAAGTCAGCGGCCACTCCACTCCTCAGCCTGGCCGACGATTAGCGGTGGTAACAGGCCTTAGGGAGAGGGGCAATTTCAGCCTCGTAATGTCTATTTATGAAGAATAGATGGCAGACGCTCATCGAACTCAGCTTGGACATAGGTCTATGCAGTCGCAGGAGGGAAGTGAGCAAGCTGCCTCTATCTCTGCTTAAGCCACAGGGGTAGCACCTCGTAAAAGCAGGCATAAGAGAAAGATGAAACAAAAGTAGATGCACAAGGGTAGCCACTTGGATTTTTTATTAAATGTTTCTGTAAATAGAAACATCGAAATTAGGTGCAGGAACAGGCCATTAGGCCCTTCGAGCCTGCACCGCCATTCAATAAGATCATGGCTGATCATTCCCTCAGTACCATAACCCTTGATCCCTTTGGCCGTAAGGGCCATAACTCACTCCCTTTTGAATATATCAGCAAACTGGCCTCAACAACTTTCTGCGGTAGAGAATTCCACAGGTTAAGCACTCTCTGAGTGAAGAAGTTTCTCCTCATCTCGGTCCTAAATGGCTTACCCCTTATTCTTAGACTGTGACCTCGGTTCTGGAACTCCCCAGCAACGGGAACATTCTTCCTGCCTCTAACCTGTCCAATCCCGTCAGAATTTTATATGTTTCTATGAGATCCCCTCTCGTTCTTCTAAACTCCAATGGATACAAGCCCAGTTGATCCAGTATCTCCTCAAATGTCAGTCCTGCCATCCCACGAATCAATCTGGTGAACCTTCGCTGTACTCCCTCAATAGCAAGAACATCCTTCCTCAGATTAGGGGACCGAAAATAAACACAATTACTCCAGGTGTGGCCTCACCAAGGCTCTGTACAACTGCAGTAAGACCTCCCTGCTCCTATACTTAAATCCTCTCGCCATGAAGGCCAACATGCCATTTGCTGCCTTCTTCACCGCCTGCTGTACCTGCATGCCAAACTTCAATGACTGATGTACCATGACACCCAGGTCTCGTTGCACCTCCCCTTTTCCTAATCTGATATGACTAGGAAGAGGGGAGGTGATATCACAGATAGAAAAAATCTTTATTTTCACCACGCTTCAGTCTTTGGACAAATTTGTGTGCACTTTTGGAAGTGGTTTAGTGAGTTGGAGTGAATGGTGAGACCTAACGGTACCTCCAGCAATGGTGGTCAGTGTGAAAGGAATGGCTTGGTCATTGTAGGGATGCTTCATGGTGTTGCTGTGGGGTGGTGCTAACCTGGCGCAGCATGTGACGGCCATATGGTGTGCTGCGTAAAGTTGCGTAAATCTGGCCACGATGAGGCCATCACTGGTCTCCCGGGCAACAATGTGCTCAGTTGCTGCTGGGATCTAGACCGCGGGTTCCTCCTGCTCCTCCTCTGAAGAGGCTGTGCACTCAGTCCCTTGCTCTTCCTGCAGCACTAATCCTCGCTGCTACGTTATGCTATGCAGGGCGCAGCAGATCACAACGATTCTAGAGACCCTGGCTGGTGCATACTGAAGGGCTCCTCCAGATCTGTAAAGGCATCTGAAGTGCATTTTGAGCATGCCTGTTGCCTGTTCCATGCCACATCTGGTGGAAATGTGGCTATCATTATATCTCTCCTCGGCCTCAGTACTTGGCCTCCACAAAGGTGTCAAAAGCTATGTCTTCAGTGGATAGCCTTTGTCTCCGAGCAGCCAGGCGGAAAGTCTGTTTGGTGGAGTGAAGAGCTGAGGGGGGTGGTGGACTGGCGCAGGATGAAAGGGTCATGACAGCGGCCAGGAAATTTGGCACACGCATGAGTGAGGATCTTCCTATGGTTGCAGACGAGCTGCACTTTGAGGGATTGGAAGCCCTTGCGTTTGACAAAGACTCCTGGGTGATGATGGAGTGCCCTGACAGCCCCATGTGTGCAGTCGATGCCGCCCTGCATCTGTGGGAAGCCAGTCAGAGTGGTGGAGCCGAGCGCTCGCTCAGTAACACTGGCTTCATCAGTGGCAATGTTGGTATAATTGGCTGACTTGGCAAATAGGGCATCAGTGAACTGTGTTGTTATATATGCAAACTATAGATACACTCTCTGTGTAGTCACTGTATAGTTGCATAAGATAGAGACTTGTTACCTGATGTACTATCAATAAGCTTTACACTGTGTATATACTATGCTGGCACCACTAGAGGGTGCAGCTGGTAGAGACCGGGGTTTCCTGCCCCTGTGGCAGAGGCTGTCCACCAGAGGGCACTGCGATGGGAGACCTGAGGGTCACCTGCATAGGTGTGCAGGGCCCAGTATGAAAGGCTGCCCACCATGCTTGTGCCTCACTCTGGAGTTATGAATAAAGGACCCAAGGTCACTACAGTTTGAGTACAACACATTGCCTCGTGGAGTCATTCATATGTGCATTACAGGCATAACACGTGTGATACATCTGTGGGAGGCCGACTGCGAAATGCCGCAAATGTCTGCTGCAGATCCCTGGAAGGAGCCTGAGGCAAAGAAGTTGACGGCACTAGCAGACCTCTGGGCTGCAGGTCTTGCTCCAGCAATCTGCAAATGTCTACGCCAACCTGGCCCGATAGCCCGAGCCTCCTTTGGCACTGCTGCTCAGTCATGTTGAGGAAGCTCATCCTCTGCCTGTATACTCTGTGTTGCGGGAATCGCTTGCCGCATGTTGTAGCCGGCACTGCTGCCCTCTGTCCTGTGCAGCATCAGGTGGTTCAGGAGAAGGTTGGTGTTGTGGTTGGTGGTGCTGCTGGTGTGCCTGGTGCTGCTGGTGTTGGGGCTGATCGTGGTCCGATTCTGAGGGCCAAGGTGAGACGGTATAAACGGCACCCGTGCTGATAGAATAGATGGCAGGTGACGTAGAGATGGCGGAAGCGATCTGTCAATGGTGAGATAGGCCCTACCATTGAGTGGATCCCGACTTTGCTGGAAACACTTGCAACCTTGCGAAAGCTAAATCTGTGCTGACAATGCCATCAACAACAGCATCTGCCGGAGGAAAGTGAGGTGTGAGTTTTTATTGCACTTTCCATGCTGTGCACTAATCAGCTGGATCAATGGCCACTCAACTTCCGCCTCAGGTTGACAGACCTGTTTCCCGATCTGTGTGATTCCCGTGCTCATCCAGGGAAATTTGAAAGGTAGGGTTAAAAAGACTGTTAAGGATCCTAACAAGTACGTCACAATGATCTGAATTAGCTCGCCTGATTCTGTCATTCGGGTCGCCGCCGCACCGGCAAACGCACCCGAGGGACAGGTGCATGGGTGCAGGATGGCGGGGGGGTTCCCGACCCGCTCCAATTTCCCTCCCTGACCCGCCTCCAATCGCGCCCGCACAGACCCCAGCAAATTCTGACCGATGTCACTCTCTGAGTACTACAGGGCATCGGGACATAGGAAGGAACATAGGAACAGGAGTAGGCCATTCAGCCCCTCGAACCTGTTGTGCCATTCAATTCGATGGTGGGCTGATCTGCATCTTAACTCCATCTAACTGCCTTGGTTTCATAACCCACAATACCCTCAGCCTACCACAAATCTAACAACATCAGTTTTGAAATTTTCAATTGACTCCCAGCCTCAACAGCTTTTTGATGGAGAGAGAGTTCCAGGTTTCCACTACCCTTCGTGTGAGGAGATATTTCCTGACATCACCCCTGAAAGGCCTGGCTCTAATTTTAAGGTTCTGCCCCCTTGTTTTGGACTCTCCCACCAGATGATGTAGGAAGGGCAATGTATTTGCTTCATGGGTTCTTTGCGTAAGAACTCATAGCATCACATTGCTATTAAGAACTAGTTGGTTTATTAACAAAGGTTTAACAATCACACTACAGTTCATCCACTAGGCTTACAACTGCACATTGTGGATGACCTAGACCCAACTGACTGGGGTTTTATTGAGCCTTGTGAACATCACGTGACTAGCTGAGCCACTCACAATGCAACAGCTCTACAACTATTTTTAAATAAACAGATAAAGCCGAGTCAAAATCTGGTTGCGCTTCAGTCCCTCCTGATCTTTGGGCACCCTGTGCGGAGGGGAGCGGGCAGGTCGGAAGGCCTCCTCGTAGGACTGCTCCTGGGCAGCTCTCCAGTTATTTTGGTAGAACAATAATCAAGTGCCCTTCAACAAAATCAACAAAACTTGGTTGCCGGGGGTGATGATGCACTTCAGTCCCTCCGGCGCCCACCTCTCGTGGAAGGCCGCGAGTGTACCAGTGGACACCGCATGCTCCATCTCCAGGACACCCTGGCTCGGATGTAACTGTGGAAAAGAGGCAGGCAGTCGGGCTGAACGACCCCCTTGACCGCCCGCTGTCTGGACCGGTTGACGGCCTCCTTGGCCATGCCCGCTCCCCTACGTACAGGGTGTCCAAAGATCAGGAGTGTGGGACTGAAGTGCAACCAGAATTTGAGGAGCAGCCCCTTCAAATATTGGAAGAGAGGCTGCAACCTCACACATTCAACATAGACGTGAAATACGGACTCCTCCAGACACAACAGTGGATTAAAACGAGCCAGTTCTACTTAATTAACTATTGACTTCAATGGGAAAGAAAATTGAACGGGGTGTAACGTGGGCTGCCGATTCGCTATTGCCCGTATTGAGTTACTGCCCAAGATCAGTGTCAGTCCCAGAGAGATAGATCAGCTCACACTGACTGCTGTTGGACTAGTTTACCAAACATTGGGATGTAAGCTGACTGCAAAGTGACTTCAACAAAGTGCCTAAAGTCAGCATTTAGACATAATTTATCGGAGTGAGTTATTGCACATAATCTAATGTACAACTGTATCTGGCTATATATATGTACCGTGCAACTATAAACTCCATCTTAGGCTAGAGCACTTTATAAACAAACTTTTGAATTTAATTGACTATTTGAGAAAGTAAAATATGATTAATGTATTATCTGTTTAACTTTGAAACCTTTATTTGTTTTAGTTTACACAAAGCAACACCTTTCAGTTTCGCAGTGAATTCAAGGGCTCACGATTGCCTTGTAAAATCTTCCTTTAAAACTACAAAATATTTCCCTGTTATCTCCTCTTGAATCTTCTGACGGTATTACTCTATAAGGAGAAACACATTGTAGGTTTCCAACTTTCCCAACTTACTAGATTTGATCGCTATCTTAAGCATCTATATTATGAACAAACTCCCAATGAACTCTGTGCTCACCGCCAACCATTCAGACTACATTTGACAATTCGGATAAACTCACTGTTTTGTTTTCATTCTGATACAGGGATCAATGCATGGCAATCAACCTTTTGTTGTCAATCATAGAACTTGTTGTTCGATAGCTTTCAATGGACTGACATGCTCTCTGACACAAGAAGGTACTCTCATGGCCTGCGGAGGGGAGCACACTGATAATGTGAAGGGCCTGAGAGAAAACAGATGCTCTTTGTGCATTCCATACAAATGCTTTTTAGCTACAGCGGGGAGAATTTTGACAAACGCTTCCCTTTCAAACCAAGCACAATTCTTATGAACCGAATCCCATTTTTCCTGTGGGTTTTTTTATTCCACAGTCTTGTTTAACAGATCCATCTAGTTGGACGACGGATGTGTAGGAATATCCAACCATTCCTACGGCGAGCGGAGAAAAATCCTTTTGAGTCATTTAAGTGTCATGTTTACAGGATGGCACTCCAGTAACACGTGATGTGAGCACATATCGGAGATCTGAGCGCAGAGGTCAGCAATTCTCCATTTGAGTGATTTTCCTATGAATTCACATTCAGATTCCCAATAGGATCAGGCACTATCAGCGAGCAGCATCGTCCCGTGCAAGTGAAAGCAAAAAGAAAGTCTTGCATTTATATAAAATACTAAAAAGCAAAATACTGCAAACGTTGGAAATCCGAAATGTAAACAGAAAGTGTTGCAAACACTCAGCAGATCGGGCAGCATTTGTGGAGAGAGAAACAGAATTAACGTTATGCTTGAACTTGTATAAAACACTAGTTAGGCCACAGCTAGAGTACTGCGTGCAGTTCTGGTCAGCACATTACAGGAAGGATGTGATTGCACTGGAGAGGGCACAGAGGAGATTTACGAGGGTGTTGCCTGGACTGGAGAATTTTAGCTATGAGGAAAGTTCGGATAGGCTGGGTTTGTTTTCTTTGGAAGAGAGGAGGCTGAGGGGAGACCTTATTGAGGTGTATAAAATGATGAGGGGCCTGGATAAAGTGGATAGGAAAGATCTATTTCCTTTAGCAGAGGAGTCAACAACCAGGGCGCTTAGATTTAAAGTAATTGGTAGGAGGTTTAGAGGGGATTTGAGGGGAAATGTTTTCACCCGGAGGGTGGTGTGGTTCTGGAACTCACTGCCTGACAGGGTGGTAGAGGCAGAAACCCTCACCACATTTAAAAAGTGCTTGGATGTGCACTTGAAGTGCCGTAACCTACAAGGCTACAGTCCAAGAGCTGGAAAGTGGGATTAGCCTTGATAACTCATTGTCGGCCAGCGCGGACACGATGGGCTGAAATGGCCTCCTTCCGTGCTTTAAATTTCTATGATTCTATGGGCCAAAGTTTGCCCCCAGGGTTAGAACGGCGCACCTCCGTGTGGTGCGCGACATTTTAGAATAGAAACGGCGCCTATTATTTACTTGGTATTCTCCCCGCAGTCCGGTCGATCCAGGCCCTTGGCGCAGTGCAGCAGAATGCGTGGGGGGGGGGCAGAGCCAAGTCCCTGCGCTCCTCGCAGCTCGAATCTGTGCAGGCTGCGTGAGAGTGGCCCGAAGAATGCCGCCCCTAGCCCTGGCCGAATGGGCTCACCGGGCACTGAGGATCGGGACTCGGGCTTCCCTCCCGTTCAGCTCCCCCACCCCTCCCGTCCAGCTCCCCCCACCCCGGTCCCGTTCAGCTCCCCCCCGCCCCCATTCAGCTCCCTCCCCTCCCGTTCAGCCTCCCCCCACTCCCTCCTGTTCAGCCCTTCCCTCTCCTCCACCCTCCTCTCCCCCCATCCCCATGTCGTCGGTGGGGCCCGCCCACCCAACATCTCGTTGGGGGCGGGCCCCGCCTGAAGTCCTCCGTGGCGGCCCGGCCTCCACGTTGTCGGCGGGGCCCATTCAGCCTCCCACCCCCCTCCCGTTCAGCACCCCACCCCCCTCCTCCCATTCAGCCCTTCCCCCTCCTCCCCATCCTCTCCCCCCTTCTCTCCCCCCCTCTCTCCTTCCCCCCTCCTCTCCCCCTCCCCTCCCTCCTCTCCTCCCCTCCCTCTCCCACTCGCCTCCTCTCCCCCTCCCTCCTCCTCCCCCAACCCCCCTCCCTCCCCTCGCTGTCAGAAACACAGAGAGACACTGACAGAGACTAGAAATGACACTGACAGAGACAGAGAGAGCGACATTGACAGAGGCAGAGAGAGACACTGGGGGGCCCCATTCCAGCACGCCGTTGGAGGGCTCCCGATGCTGCAGTAGGTGAGTAGAAACGTAATTTTTTATTTATTGATTGATTTTTTAATTTTTTTTAATTTTTACATTTTTTTTGATTGATTTATTGGTTGATTCATTGCTTTATTTATCATTTATTATTGATGGTGGCTCTTTATTTGTAAAAGCGAAGTGTTTGATGTTTGTAAACTTCCCTCCGCCCCCATCTCTCGTTCCCTACGCCTGATTATTTAAGTGTAGGCAAGGTGTCTGAGCGTACAAAAATCTACACTTACTCCATTCTAAGTTAGTTTGGAGTAAGTTTTCGCTGCCTAAACTTGCAAAACAGGCGTAAGTGGCTGGACACGCCCCCTTTTGAAATAAAAATATGTTCTAAAATGAAACTATTCTCACTCACTAGAACTGGAGCAAACTAAATGCCGAGAATTGCAATTTCTAAGATGTTCCATTCTAAACTAGTTGCTCCAAAAAAATAGGAGCAACTCAGGCTGAAACCTGAGTCCTATGATTCAAATGTTTTAGGTTGATCACTGTAATGTATTTGCTTCATGGATTCTTTGCTTAAGAATTCATGGCTACACATTTGCTGTAAAGAACTAGTTGGTTTAATTAACAAAGCTTTAAAAACAAACTGAACAGTACTAGTTCATCCATCAAGCTCACAACAGCCCACCTCATCGTGGAGAACCTGAACTCAATTAACCGGGGTTATATTCCATCTTGTGAATGTCACGTGACTGGGTAAGCCACTCACAGTGCAACAGCTCCACAACTATTTTGGTGAAAACTATAAATCAAGTGCTCCCTTATTAAAGGGGCACTAAAACTGACAAGTTTAAACAAATTAAACTTTTAACATTAAAGGATCAAATTAAAATTTGGTTGCCGGGGGTGATAATGCACTCCAATCTCTCCGGCGCCCATCTCTCGCGGATGGCTGCGAGAGTACCGGTGGACACCGTGTGCTCCATCTCCAGGGACACCCTGGCTCGAACATAACCGCGGAAAAGAGGCGGGCAGTTGAGCTGAACGACACCCTCGATAGCCCGCTACCTGGACTGCTTAATGGCCACCTTGGCCATGCCCAGGAGCAGTGCTATGAGGAGCAACAGCTCTACAACTATTTTGTTGTAAACTAATAATCAAGTGCCCCCTGATTAAAGGGGGGGGGGGCACACTCCAAAAACTTTTCAAGTGCCCCTTTTTTTTGTTTTTTGGAGTTTTTTTGAGGTCACTAAAACACAAATTATACAAGTGCCCGCTGGCTAAAAGGGTGGGGACACTAAAACTGACAACTTAAACAAATTAAACTTTAGACATTTAAAATCAAATTAAAATTTGGTTGCTGGGGGTGATGAAACACTCCAGTCCCTCTCGTGGAAGGCCGCGAGCGTACCGGTGGATACCGCGTGCTCCATCTCCAGGGACACCCTGGCTCCTATGGAACCGCGGAAGAGAGGCAGGCAGTCGGGCTGAACAACCCCCTGAACCGGCCCCCTTGGCCAAGCCCAGGAGCAGTGCTATGAGGAGCAACTATGCTACAACTCTTTTGGTTGTACACGATTAACCAATAAATCAAGTGCCCCCTTTGGGGGGGACACTCCAAACATTTTTCAAGTGCCCTTTTTTTTTGTTTTTTTTTGTGGGGGGTTTTTTGTGGGTTTTTTTAGGGCACCGAGAGGCAAATTATACAAGTGCCCCCTATAAAAGGGGAGGGGGACACTAAAACCCGGCAATAAAACAAATTAAACTTTAAAACATATAAAATCAAATTAAAATTTGGTTGCCAGGGGTGATGATGCACTCCAGTCCCTCCGGTGCCCACCTCTCGCGGAAGGCCGCGAGCGTACCGGTGGACACCGCGTGCTCCATCTCCAAGGACACCCTGGCGCGGATGTACGCGCGGAAGAGAGGCAGGCAGTCGGGCTGAACGACCCCCTCGACTGCCCGCTGCCTGGATCGGCTGATGGCCCCCTTGGCCGTGCCCAGGAGCAGTCCTACGAGGAGCCACTATGCTACAAACCTGTGAGCATACTTAGAGTTGCATGAATTACAATGACCAGAACTGGAAAAGTTAGAGATACAACAAGGTTTTTAAGCAAGTGCGGAGGCAGGGAAAGGGGAGAGGAATGGGTGGAAAGAACCAAAGGGAAGATCTGTGATAGAGTGGAAGACAGGAAAGATTAAGTGACAAAAGGTATGATTGTACACGGTAAATATAGTGCCTTTCACAACCTCAGACCAGCCCAACGTGCTTTACAACCAATGATGTACCTTTCTTGTAGTGTAATCACTGGTTTAATGTAGGAAAGTGGGCAGCTGATTTATGCATAGCAGTGTGCCACAAACAGCAATGTGATAATGATCAGATCATCCAGGGTTTAATTTAGTTGGTTGAGGGCTAAGTATTAGCCGGGACACCAGGGAGAACTCACCTGCTCTTCTTCGATAAAACGTCCTGGGATCTTTTACCTCCACCTGCGAGAGCAGACCGGGCCTCAGTTTAACATCTCATCTGGAAGACGCACCTCCGACAGTGCAGAGGTGAGAATGTCACCAACTGACCCACGTCTGGCATTTCTTCACCGATGCTCACGTGGTGCACACCGGGAGCAGTAAACAGTAACATTTACTGTTTATTCTATTTTTCATTAGGGGGTGGGTGAAGGAAGAGATTGAGGCACCGAAATTGTCCTCTGCCTCAAATGGGGCGCACCTTTCGAAATTAATGATTATTCTCCGCACCAATCCTTGAGACGCAGAATAGAGGGATTTTGCCCTCTTTTTGTTGGAGTTTCAGTCGGGGCGATGTTTCAGGCAGCTGTGGGTCAGGAGCGGGGCGGAAGGCGGGCGGTGTCATCAGCATCGCGCTGAGCATGTCAGCATGACGCCGATGACGCGTCGCAACATCTCTCCCCTTCAGTTAAAAGGGAGGACCGCTGTAAGCTCTGCAGCCATGTTAGTGGCACTCACTGGGCCACCAGGGAGGATTTGCGCCAGGCCGGTGGTCCGGTACCCAAGAGGCTGTGCGAGGCTGCCAACAGGCCGAGCCTGTGGCTGCCATTGTCGGGCCGACTTCAGAGTTGGTGGCACCGAGTGGTGGCCGCTCCGCTCCTGCGGGGCAATTTCCCTCGCGGGGCGGAAAGGGGTCACCACTGTGCAGTATGGGGTCGGCGCGTGCCCAACGGGGCAACAACACAGGCGGGACGGAAACCTGATTCTGCTGCTCCCGGCCCGGGGGCCAATTTCTGATGGGTCCGCCCATCCGCCTGCCCCCCCGTCGCCCCATTATCGCCTCTTAGAGGTAGAAGTGGACCTTAAGGAGTGGGGCTATTTCGGCGCTTAAGAGTCGGCCTGTGAGGTTAAAGCCCCGCAAATGATCATAAGACCTTGAAATTAAACTAAGAATTCAATGTGACAATTGTCATGTATTCAACCAGCATTGTAACCCATGTATAAACTGACCTAAGTTGTACACCGTGAGAACACTGACCACTAGGTGGGAGACATTCCTAACCTGGACCTTCAGGTATAAAAGGGGAAGCTCCACCCACCTTCATCACTTGAGTGCTAAGGAATAAAGGACAGGTCACAGACTGACCTTCTCTCAAGCATGGGCCTCGTGTGCATTTATACTGTGTAGTAAGGACGTATCAATGGCAGCAAGAAACTGGGATTTAAACCACGCGAGCATGGCCACTAGCAGAACAGACGAGAGATACTGTGTTAAGGAATGGTTGGGACAGAGATTCAACATTATTAAAGCAGCACACAGTTCTCCAGGCAGACAAGGGCAGTCAGGCATGTCCCAACATGTAGTCGAACCCAGAGGGGGAGTTCGACAGAGAAAATGGCAAGCTGAACAGCGATTCACGCCATTGCAAGGTACAATGCGGCCAGTAATGGGGCCATCAACACCTGTTAATGGTGCACTCAAGGACAATAACAGGGGCAGTCAGGGACGATCGACTGGCAAGGGACCTTTTGTTTCAAACCGTAACTCATGCTGGAGGCGTGGAGGCATACATTCAGCCGGAGTTTGCAAAGATGAGCAAAATACCTGCAGAAATTGCAGAAATGGACCCTGGGAGAAATCGCTGGAAGCTGAAGTTCAGCGAGTTCATGTGGAGCACGTATACAGTTCATACACCAGGACGCCACCGATAATGATGAAAGTGCTCCTCAATGGCATCCCAGTATCAATGGAGTTAGACACGGGTGCCAGCCAGTCCCTGATGGGTATCAAACAGTTCGAAAAGTTGTGGGCGTCCAAGGCCAGGAGGCCAAAATTATCGCCGATTGACGCATAGCTACGGACTTACACAAAGCAGATCATTCCGGTGCTAGGCAGCGCCACGGTAGTCGTGATCCACAAAGATTCGGAGAACAGGTTGCCACTCTGGATTGTCCCAGGGGACGGTCCCGCACTACTGGGGAGGAGTTGGCTTGCTGTCATGAACTGGAAATGGGGCGATGTCAATGCAATTTCCTCTGTGGAGCGAGTATCATGCTCACAGGTCCTGGACAAATTTGACTCATTATTTCAACCCGGCATTGGCACTTTCATGGGGGCCAAGGTAGTGATTCACATCAACCCGGACGCCAGACCAGTACACCACAAGGCCAGAGCGGTGCCGTGCATGATGCGGGAAAAGATAGAAAGCGAATTGGACCGCCTGTTGAGGGAAGGCATCATCTCGCCAGTCGAATTCAGTGACTGGGTGAGCCCGATTGTGCCGGTGCTCAAGGCGGATGGGTCGGTCAGGATATGTGGCGATTACAAGGCCACCATCAATCGGGTGTCACTCCAAGACCAGTACCCGCTACCGAGAGCGGAGGACCTCTTTGCGACGCTATCCGGTGGCAAACTTTTTTCAAAATTGGACCTGACCTCAGCTTACATGACCCAGGAGCTGGCGAGTGAGTCGAAGAAGCTGACCACCATCACGACACACAAGGGGTTGTTTGAGTACAACAGATGTCCGTTCGGGATTCGCTCAGCCGCGGCGATCTTCCAACGAAATATGGAAAGCCTCCTCAAGTCGATTCCAGGGACGGTGGTTTTTCAGGACGACATCCTCATTATGGGTTACGATACTGAAGAACACCTTCACAACCTGGAGGAGGTGCTACGCAGACTGGACCGGGTAGGTCTGCGACTGAAAAAGGCAAAGTGCATCTTCCTAGCTCCAGAGGTAGAATTCCTGGAGATGAGGGTAGCAGCAGACAGGATCAGCCCTACTGCATCCAAGACGGAAGCGATCCAGAGAGCACCCAGACCCCGTAACACGACGGAGCTGCGTTCATTCCTGGGGCTCCTGAATTATTTTGATAACTTTCTTCCCAAATTGAGCACGCTGCTAGAGCCGCTGCACGTGCTCCTACGCAAAGGTCGCGAATGGGTCTGGGGGGACAACCAGGAAAGGGCTTTTAATAGAGCATGCAATTTGTTATGTTCCAACAATCTGTTAACGCTATATGACCCATGTAAGAAACTTGTGTTAACGTGCGATGCGTTGTCCTATTGTGTCGGGTGTGTGTTGCAGCATGTCAATGCCAAGGGTCAGTTACAGCCGGTAGCTTATGCCTCCAGGAGTCTGTCCCAGGCAGAAAGGGGCTACGGGATGGTAGAAAAGGAGGCGCTCGCATGTGTATATGCGGTAAAGAAAATGCACCAGTACCTGTTTGGCAGGAAATTTGAGCTGGAGACAGATCACAAACCCCTAACGTCCCTTTTGGCCGACAACAAGGCCATAAATGCAAACGCATCGGCCCGCATACAGAGATGGGCACTCACGTTAGCTGCCTATGACTACACAATTCGGCATAGACCGGGCACCGAAAACTGCGCCGATGCACTCAGCAGGCTCCCACTAGCCACCACTGAGGGAGCTACCGAGCATGCTGCTGAGATGGTCATGGCTGTTGAAGCTTTCGGAAGCGAAGGCTCACCCGTGACAGCCCGTCAGATTAAAGTCTGGACAAATAGAGACCTGCTATTGTCTCTAGTCAAGAAATGTGTCCTGAATGGGGACTGGGCAGCCACGTACAGGGCATGCCCTGAGAAATTTAAACCATTTCACAGGCGCAAGGATGAACTCTCGATTCAGGCCGATTGCCTACTGTGGGGAAACCGCGTAGTCATGCCCCAGATGGGCAGAGAGGTGTTCATCAGAGAACTCCACAATGGGCACCCGGGCATTGTCACGATGAAGGCAATTGCCAGGTCACACGTTTGGTAGCCAGGGATAGACGCAGATCTGGAACTTTGTGTTCGCAGGTGCAACACGTGTGCCCAGCTGGGCCATGCGCCCAGGGAAGCCCTCCTTAGCCCCTGGCCATGGCCCGCCAAGCCTTGGTCACGCATCCATGTGGACCTTTTTGGGGAAAATGTTTTTGGTTGTAGTGGACGCCTACTCCAAATGGATCGAGTGTGCATTTTAAATTCAAGCACATCCTCTGCCACGGTAGAAAGTCTACGGGCAATGTTCGCCGCCCACGGTCTACCGGACATCTTGGTCAGCGACAATGGCCCGTGCTTCACAAGCACTGAATTCCAGGACTTCATGGCAGGCAATGGAATTAACCATGTTAGAACGGCACCGTTCAAGCCGGCCTCAAACAGCCAGGCGGAACGAGCAGTGCAGATAATCAAACAGGGGATGCTCAGATTCCAAGGGGGCTCCCTACAAACCCGCTTATCGCGCCTCCTGTTGGCCTATAGATCCCGACCACACTCGCTCACAGGGGTTCCATCCGCAGAGCTACTAATGAAAAGGACGCTCAAAACCCGATTATCCCTTATACACCCCACCATGAAAGAAATTGTCGAGAGCAGGCGCCAGTCACAATATCACTACCATGACAGGAATGCGAGGGCGCGATGTATTGATGTAAATGATCCTGTTTTTGTCCTCAACTACGCTGCTGGGCCCAAATGGCTCGCAGGCACTGTGGTTGCCAAAGAGGGAAATAGGATTCTGGTAGTTAAACTTACCAATGGACAAATCTGCCGCAAACATGTGGATCAAACAAAAAGGAGGTTCAGCAACCCCATAAAAGAAGCAGAGGAAGAACACGATGTAGAGTTCACTCCACCACAGGTGACGGAACACCGGAACCAAAGGGAGGAGAGCCCAGTCACTGTGGGCAGTCCGGACAGGCCTGAGGCACTGCAAACAGCAGACACACAGGCCAGCGCCCAACAACCGGAGCCCCAACTCAGGCGCTCTACAAGGGAGCGTAAACCACCAGAGAAACTCAACCTGTGATCCCAATAAGACTTTGGGGGGGAGGTGATGTCATGTATTCAACCAGCATTGTAACCCATGTATAAACTGACCTAAGTTGTACACTGTGAGAACAATGACCACTAGATGGGAGACACTCCTAACCTGGACCTTCAGGTATAAAAGGGGAAGCTCCACCCACCTTCATCATTTGAGTGCTAAGGAATAAAGGACAGGTCACAGACTGACCTTCTCTCAAGCATGGGCCTCGTGTGCATTTATACTGTGTAGTAAGGACGTATCAACAATGGTTATAGTTTTTTTTTAAAAGCTTTCGGTAGAACGATCTCAGATTTATTTTAAAACTGGTCAGCATTTTTTCAGGCATTGAAAATGTTCGGACCAAATTCTTCCTCTTGTCAATTTATAATCTATTTTATAACCATATAAAAGAAAAACAGACCTTGCATTTATATAGCTCCTTTCACAACCCCAGGACTTCCCAAAACGCTTTACAGCCAATAAACTATTTTTGAAGTGTAGTCACCGTTGTAATGTGGGGAATAACATATTTCAATTATAAACTTTGGCCCTTTGAGAAATGCGCCTTTGCTTTCAGTCACTTAACATTGCTCTGCTTCCGCAGAGATACATAGAATTTATAAATGGAAACAGCCCCTCGGCCCAGCCAGTTCGTGCTAGTGTTATCCCTGGATGTGAATCTCACACACTCACACCTTGCAGTGCTCTGTGTAAAGTTGGCCTGTGATTGGCCAGCCAGCACAGAAGGAGATGAGAAAAGTCAGGGTCAGTAGAGCTGGTCCATGGGCAGGAATTGTTGGGTGTGAAATGGGAGGAAACATTCCACGGAGAGGAAGTTTTACAAAATTACCAAGTGTTTACAGCACGGAAACAGGCCATTCGGCCCAACAGGTCCATGCCGGTGTTTATGCTCCACACCAGCCTCCTCCCACCCTTCTTCATCTAACCCCTCCCACATTTCCTTTTCGTCCTTTCTCCCTCATGTGCTTATCTACCTTCCCCTTGAATGCATCTACGCTATTCGCCTCAACTACTTCCTGTGGTAGCGAGTTCCACATTCTAACCCTCACTCTCTGGCTAAAGAAGTTTCTCCTGAATTCCGAACTGGATTTATTAGTGACCATCTTATATTTATGGCGCCTGTAGTGTATTCGCTTCATGAGTTCTTTGTTTAAGAATTCATAGCTACATGCTTTCTTATCATGTTTTTTTCCCCCTTGTTGGAAAAAAATTTATTATGAAGAAATGCGAATAAAATTAAAAACGCGCATCATTTTCCCATTAACAATCCAGGCTCAACTTTATCCCAAGTTTGGTATGTTTCTCTGGGTTAATTTTTAAAGATCTTTCCTATCCTCTAAGCAGGGTGCAGGCTCAACTACGCCGTACTTTGTTAAAAAAAACATTGGAACTATGCATGCGTAACTACTACCTGTTCGTTGGCAGCAGTCGTGTCCAAAGAGAGCAGATAGCTTAATGATTCAGGTAAAGCACCTTACTCAGAACTAAGAAGCAAAGCAGGTGAACCTCAAGTACAAGACTAACCAAAAAAGTTCACAAGTCAAATTTACTAAAAAAAAACACACAATGTTTCGGTTTCAGAAACTGAGAATATAATTATTAATGTTTTATCACAGAATTAATCATGGCCAATGTTAAAAGGCTCTCAGTTGTAAGACCTCACTGTCATAAATCTACTGGGTCTTGCATCTCAATCTTTTCATGTATTTTACAGTACATTGGTGAGAGTACATTACAAAATGCACAATATAATTGATTCCCAAGGGTTGTTATAAAGAGGGTAGAGTGCATGTAGGCTTACTGACCTCAGGAAAAGTGTCAAAAGACCTCTCATCTCTATTGTATTCCTTTGGAGCCACCTCTGTCATAAAACCCAGTACCGTGGTAGCTAAATGCATCATAAATCATATCGGGAGCATCAGCCAATTTACTCACTCAATAAAATCTGGACCTTCTGTGTTAACAATTGAACCGCTGAATATCTCAGAGCTGAAATTGTTTTCCATTTGTGTAAAATAACAGCAATGTGGGCCGTTATTGTTTCAGTGATTTGATGAACCATTCCTGTTCCCGCAAACTCTAAATGTGGAGGGGGGGGGGGAAGGGGGCGGAATTGCCATAATTTGCCCAGCAGTCAATGTAACGTCTAAAGTGGAAATGATCGATTCTGACGAAGGGTCCCCTTTCTGAAACTTAAGTCAACCCTCCGAGACCTCTGTACTCCTCCAATTCTGGCCCCTTGCGCTTCTCAGATTTTAATCACTCTACCATTAGCAGCCGTGCCTTCAGCTGCCCGGGCCCGAAACTCTGGAATTTCCTTCCTTAACCTCTCTGCCTCTCCACCGCTCTCTCCTCCTTTAAGACGCTCCTTAAAACTGACCTCTTTAAACAAGCTTTTGGTCACCCATATCTTCTTATGTGACTCTGTGTCCAAATTTTGTTTGCTAATGCTCCTGTGAAGCACCTTGGTAAAAATTTACTGCATTAAAGGTGCGATGTAAATGCGAGATGTTGTTGTGGGGTAGAGATAGAATGATAGGGGGCAAAATTGCCCCTTTTTATAGCTCCATTCGTGCCTCCAGTGGGTCGCTAACGGGGCGCAATGGCGTTTCCCCAAGAGGAGGGGGCTTGCTACCACCTCCCAGGAAATTGACTCGGTCATTTGGGGGGGGGGGGGGGGCGCTGTCACGGCAGTGCGCATCCCGAAATTAGCATCCCAGGCCGGCGCAACTGGCGAGCACGTCATCGCCGTGCGTCGAATGGCCTCCCGCACTGTATGATTGACCCCTCACTGCCCCGCATTGACCCATTTCTGCCCCGCGGATGTCAACACCAGCTTCGCAGATCGTGAAGTTGCCGAACATCCCCCACCGGGGTGCCCCATGCTGCCATCCATTTTTGTCGGCCAACTCTTGGGTTGGCCCGACATTGGCGGCCCTAATGTCGACCAGGCCGCCATTGTGCAGCCCAGCACTCCGTTTTGGGTGCCGGGCTGCTGGCACGAAAGCACTACCGTGGGCCTGCACCGTGCAGCGTTGCACTCAGCGCCGCGCTGCCGCACCGGGAGCACCCCTCAAAGGGACCGAGCGCCGGAGACAGCGCTCATCATGGGCGGGACTTCCAGAACAGGCGCAGGAAGTCCTGGCCCCAGAAGGTTACTGCCCCCAATCAGGGTGAGGGGCAATTTCTAGCCCATAGTATTTTACAGCCCAGAAGGAGGCAAACATTATCCATTTCCCTTTTGAAAGGTATTATGGAATAAGACTAAGCCTTCACTAGTGAAGAACAATTGTGTACATTTAGTTTGTATCCCCCCTGAGTTTAGAATGTTGAGGGGTGATCTAATCAATAGTCTTTAAAACATTGGAGGAATTTGATACAGAGAAACTATTTTCTCAGTTGGCTGAATCCAGAACAAGGGGGCATAATCTGAAAATTAGAGCCAGACCATTTCGGAGTGAAATCAGAAAGCACTTTTCTATACATAGGATAGTGGAAATCAGAAACTATCTGCCCAAATGGCTGTGGATGCTGGAAGAATTGAAATTGTCAAGGCTGGGATCAATCATTTTTTGTTGGGCAAGGGCAAAAAGGGATTTGGAACAAAGCTGGGTAAGTGGACAAGGTACAGATCGGCCATTGTCTCATTGAAATTTGGTACAGGCTTGAGGGATTGAACGGCCAACTCCTGATTCTATGTTCCGAAGGGTCGTATGCCAAAAACTTGGGTTGTAAATGAAGGTATTTGAATGTGTATGATATCTATGGTTCTGAGATGGGGGATTGGGGGGTTAGCCATGGTGGGGAGGGGGTTGTAGATTGCTTCCCCTGTACTATTTCCAAACTTCGTCCTTGTTTGGGTTCGGTTGAGGCCTGTTCACGGGGTAATATTGAGAGAGCTGTATATTCCATCTATGCTGTCCTACACCAGGTCTTCTGCTCCGTGCTCGCATTGATACTTTCAACCATGCCCCACAAATTAATTTCCTCTTTTGCTGAACCATTTGGCATTTATTCACGAATATTGGCTGCCGCACCCAAGTGCTCATTCTTATGGCACTAAACTCGGAAATGTAGTAGACAGTGAGCAGGATAGTAACAGACTTTGGGAGGACACAGACAGGCTGGCGGAATGGGCAGACACATGGCAGATGAAATTTAACGCATAAAAGTACGAAGTGATACATTTTGGTCGGAAGAATCATTCTATGATTCTATGAATGAAATAAAATTGTAGGGGAAAGGGCAGGGGAGTGGGACTAGCTGAGAGCCTGTGCTGTAACCATTCTGTGATTTTAAATGGTACAATTTTAAAGGGGCTACAGGAAGAGAGAGATCTGGGTGTGTATGTACACAAGTCTTTGAAGGTGGCACAACAAGTTGAGAAGGCTGTTAAAACAGTAGACAGGATCCTTGGTTTTATAAATAGAGGCGCAGAGTACAAAAGCAAGGAAGTTATGCCAAACTTTTATAAATCACTGATTAGACCGGAGCTGGAGTATTGCGTCCAATTCTGGGCGCCACACTTTAGGAAGGATATCAAGGCCTTGGAGAGGGTTGCAGAAGAGATTTATGAGAATTGTATCAGGGATTCCAGGTATGCGGAGAGATGACAGAAACTGGGATTGTTCTCCCTAGAGCAGAAAAGCTGGAAGCCTGGAAAGTGCGTGTCAGCAGACAAGCATTAGCCACATCCTTCAAAACAAACCTATTGTGGGAAGTGTTGCCAGAGAAAATCATTGAATCTCACAGCACAAGAAAAGGCCATTTGGCGCATCGTGCCTGTGCTGGTCCTTTTGAAATAACTATCCAATTGGTCCCACTGCCCCGCTCTATCCCCATTGCCCTGCAAATTTTTCTTTTACAAGTATATATCCAATTCCTTTATGAAAGTTCCTATTGAATCTGCTTCTGCCGCCCTTTCAGACAGTGAATTCCAGATCATAACTGTAATGTATTGGCTTCATGGGTTCTTTGCTTAAGAATTCATAGCTACACATTGCTATTAAGAACTAGTTGGTTTGTTAACAAAGGTTTATCAATCACACTACGCATTACCAGTTCATCCACCAAGTTCACAACTGCATATCTCATCTGGGATGACCTACATAAGAACATAAGAAATAGGAGCAGGAGTAGGCCAATTGGCCCCTCGAGCCTACTCCGCCATTTAATAAGATCATGGCTGATCTGATCATGGACTCAGCTCCACTTCCCTGCCCGCTCCCCATAACCCTTTATTCCCTCATCGCTCAAAACATCTCTATCTCTGCCTTAAATATATTCAATGACCCAACCTCCCCCAGCTCTCTGGGGCAGAGAATTCCACAGATTTACAACCCTCAGAGAAGAAATTCTTCCTCATCTCAGTTTTAAATGGGCGGCCCATTATTCTAAGACTATGCGCCCTAGTTTTAGTTTCCCCTATATGTGGAAATATCCTCTCTTCATCACCTTGTCGAGCCCGCTCATTATCTTATATGTTTCGATAAGATCACCTCTCATTCTTCTGAACTCCAATGAGTATAGGCCCAACCTACTCAACCTATCTTCATAAGTCAACCCCCTCATCTCCAAAATCAACCTAGTGAACATTCTCTGAATAGTCTCCAATGCAAGTATATCCTTCCTTAAATACCGAGACCAAAACTGTATGCAGTACTCCAGGTGTGGCCTCACCAATATCCTGGACATCCCTGCTTTTATACTCTATCCCCCTTGCAATAAAGACCAACATTCCATTTGCCTTCCTGATTACTTGCTGTACCTGCATACTCACTTCTTGTGTGTCATGCACAAGGACCCCCAGCTCCCTCTGTACTGTAGCACTTTGCAATTGTTCTCCATTTAACTTATAATTTGCTTTTCTATTTTTTCTGCCAGAGTGGATAACCTCACATTTTCCCACATTATACTCCATTTGCCAATATTTTTGCCCACTCACTTAGCCTAACTATATCCCTTTGCAGATTTTTTGTGTCCTCCTCACAATTTGCTTTCCCACCCATCTTTGTATCATCAACAAACTTGGCTCCAAGTCATTAATATAGATTGTAAATAGTAGAGGCCCCAGCACCCGTTCCCTGCGGCATCCCACTAGTTACTGTTTGACAACCGGAAAATGCCCCATTTATCCCGACTCTCTGTTTTATGTTAGTTAGCCAATCCTTTTTGCATGCTAACATATTACCCCCAACCCCTTGAACTTTTATCTTGTGCAATCATCTTTTATGTGGCACCTTTTCGAATGCTTTCTGGAAGTCCAAATACACCACATCCACTGGTTCCCCCTTATCCACACTGCACATTACATCCTCAAAGACCATGCTGACTCTGCTTGATTGAATTTTCCAAATGTCCTGCTACTGCTTCTTTAATAATGGACTCCAGCATTTTCCCAACGACAGATGTTAGGTGTTATATATGCAGACTATAGTTATACTCTGTAGTCACTGTATAGTTGCATAAGATGGAGATTGGTTACCTGATATACTATCAATAAGGTTTACACTGTGTATATACTATGCTAGCACCACTAGAGAGTGCAACTGGTGGAGACCGGGGTTTCCTGCCCCTGTGGCAGAGGCTGTCCACCAGAGGGCACTGCGGTGGGAGACCTGAGGGTCACCTGCATATGTGTGCAGGGCCCAGTATAAAAGGCTGCCCACCATGCTTGTGCCTCACTCTGGAGTTACGAATAAAGGACCAAGGTCACTACAGTTTGAGTACAACACATTGCCTCATGGAATCATTCATAAATGCATTACAGATGTAAAAGCTGGCGACGAGAATATGGACTTTCACACGATTATGGTTTCCTTTGGCACACTAAAAGACTTCGCGGAGGGTGATGATTGGGATGCCTTCACGGAAAGGCTTGAGCAATATTTTGTGGCAAAGGACCTGGCAGGGGAGACGGACACATTGGCAGAGAAGCGCAAGGCTATACTGCTGACCAGGCCTCGTCAGGCGCCCACGAAGGCCAAGGATAAGATATACGATGAGCTGACTGAACTAATTTGTGACCAACTAAAACCAAAACAGAGCATCCTCACGGCCAGGCACAGATTCTACACTCACCGTAGACCCGAGGGCCAGGAGATTGCAAAATATGCTCCTGACCTCAGGAGACTTGCGGCACCATGTGATTTCGGCACGCACCTCAACGAAGCATTGCGAGACATCTTCGTTATGGGAATTGGCCACGAGGGCCTCCTTCACAAGCTATTATCTGCCGACACCACAGTCAACCTGCAGAAGGCCATCAGCATCAGTCAGGCGTTCATGACCTTGACCTGCAGCACCAAGCAAATTATTCATCCTGTGGACTCAAACCCGGCAAGTACTGTACACAGAATGGTGCTCTGCCCAGGGCAGGGAGCACAGACCTCAGGGTTCCAGAACTCAGAGTCCGCCGAGGGGTGCTAATCGAGTAGCACCATGCTGGCGTTGCGGAGGAAACCATAGGGCTCACCAGTGTCGGTTTGCTGAGTACGTATGCAAAGCCTGTAACACGAAGGGCCACCTCCAGCGTACGTGTAAAAGAAATACGACTCACTGCCTAGCAGAGGAGTTGGTAGATGGCTTTGAATCCAGCGGGGAGTATGATGATTTGGCCAGAGAGGCAGCTCAGCCCCAAGAAGTGTATGGAGTGTATACCTGCACCACCGATTGTCCTCCAGTCAAGATGGAAGTCGAGTAAACGCGTTCCAGTCTTCATGGAAGTGGACACGGGAGCGAGCTAGTCAGTGATGAGCGGCTATGGAACAAAAACCGACCCAAGCTGGTTCCAGTACAGGAAAAGTCGCGCACCTACACCAAGGCGCTGATCCCTGGTAGTGCGGATGTAAGTGTAATCCATAATGGCATGGTGCACAAGTTACCTCTGTGGATTGTTGCAGGTGATGGTCCAATGCTACTCGGAAGAAGGTGGATGGGGAAGATCCAGTGGAAATGGGAAGACCTCTTCACTCCAGCATTCAATGTCCCCTGTGCTCAGAGGCAGAGCAAAACCTCACCTTCGCTTGGGCCAGGCACCAGAGAACAGACCAGCGCAGCATCTGAGGCACAGACCGTCCATGACTGCGTGGCAATGATCCAACCGGAACGACCTAGAAGTACCTCCTGGCTCCAGTGGCAGGACTCCTGGGGAGGAAGATCGAATTCACAGGCACTCTTCCAGCTTTTGTGGCAGAATCGTGGGAGAGAAGGATCAAGGCAGTCGACCTCGAGGACAGAGGCAAGATGGCGTCCCTGCTGCAGCGAGGGGCAGCGTGGCTGAAAAAAAAGATGGCCACGGCCATATCACGAGGTGCAACGCTGAAGGACCAACACGTGGTGTCTAACAAAGGATTTGATTGGGGTAAAGCCAGCAGGGTTCTCTTAAAGGAGACCTGCAACCAACTGAACTTAAAGAGACATCGTATGCATGGCAATCAATGTAACGAACCGATTAAGATTGTGAACAAAATGTTGTTGCGAGATGTCGGGAATAGAGTGTCCCCAAAAGTAGCAAGCGAGTGAATTTGGGAGGGTAAAGGCGTTGATCCTGATGCCCTGCCCCAGGTGTCCCCACAAGTTATAGGCCAGCGACCTCAGGAGGGTGAAGGCACTGATCCTGATACCCTGCCCCAGGTCTATCCCACGTTGCAGGCACCCGATGGCACTATTCACCACGGACCTGGAAACGAAAACAGCGCCAATACGCGCAGTCAGCCGCCGTTGCCCATCACCCAGGTGGAAACGGCGCAGCCCCCAGACCCAGTCGCTACCTCAACCATGTCCGTGAGCGAAAGGTCAGGACCAACAAGTTCCCCAAATGGGACCTGGAACAGCCAGGTTCCCAGAGAGCAGGAAGAAGATTCTGCAGCCCTCAAAGGAGGCCACACACACCTGTGGCTCTGCCCACCACTAGGCAACGGCAAAGGTCCTGAGTCCTGGCTAGATGAGCGAACCAAGCCCACCCCACTAGCAGGGGGCGCAGCGCCACTATCAGATGACTAGGACCCCGTCTGGTTGCTCTGGAACCTGCGTCCTCGCATACCTGTACTGCTACCTCAGTACTTACCATGACTGAACCACGAATGCAATCTACCCAATCCTGGCGCACGACCACAAAACGTAACGAATGTAAGTCACTGAACCAATGTGTCACGATACAAACTAACTTCCTTTCTTTGTGCTTGCACTGTATCTGATCCTGTATGTTAATGTAACGGGCCTGCTGCATGATCTTGCTGTGGGGAGGGGTGGGGGGGGGGGTGGAGTTTGGATGTATGTAGCCATGGACACACATATGGATCACACCCAGAACCCACTGGAACCTCCACTGCATCATCGAACCATCCAAATTGGTAACCACTGCCGAACGTTGTGGCAAAAGGACTTGGGGGTTAACAGGGAGAGAGCCAAGCCAAAGCACAGCCAAGGTGCAAGAGCTAGTGGCACTTAAGTCTGGGGAGAGCTAAGCCAGAGCAGATAGTGCAAAGGTAATCGGCACAAAGGACTTGGGGGAGAGTGATGTTATATATGCAGACTATAGATATACTCTCTGTGTAGTCACTGTATAGTTGCATAAGATGGAGACTTGTTACCTGATGTACTATCAATAAGGTTTACACTGTGTATATACTATGCTGGCACCACTAGAGGGTGCAACTGGTGGAGACCGGGGTTTCCTGCCCATGTGGCAGAGGCTGTCCACCAGAGGGCACTGCGGTGGGAGACCTGAGGGTCACTTGCATAGGTGTGCAGGGCCCAGTCTGAAAGGATGCCCACCATGCGTGTGCCTCACTCTGGAGTTACGAATAAAGGACCAAGGTCACTACAGTTTGAGTACAACACATTGCCTCGTGGAGTCATTCATAAGTGCATTACAGATACATTAGGCTAGACCCAACTGACTGGGGCTTTATTGAGAATTGTGAACATCACATGACTGACTAAGCCACTCACAATACAACTATTTTAGTAACAACAGCTCTACAACTATTTTTGTGGCAACATTAATACAAGTGCCCCCTTATTAAAGGGGGGGGGGCACTAAAACCAACAAAATAAACAAATTAAGTTTTGACAGTAAACTTAATTCAAATTTAAATTTGGTTGCCGGGGGTAATAATGCACTCCAGTCCCTCCGGCGCCCACCTCTCGCAGAAGGCCGCCAGCATACCGGAGGACACTGCGTGCTCCATCTCCAGGGACACCCTGGCTCAAATGTACCCGCAGAAGAGAGGCAGGCAGTCGGGCTGAACCCCCTCGACCGCCCGCTGACTGGACCGGCTGATGGCCCCCTAAGCGGGAGACTCAGAACCGCAGCAGAGACCCAGTGCTCCCTGTTGTTCCAGAAGAAGTCCACCAGCTTCTTCTGTATCTTGGCGACAAGCACAGTGGGTGGGGTCAAAGTGACGAACCGGTACCACAGCATAGCGGCCACCAGCTGGTTTATGACTAACGCTCGTCCCTGTAGGACAGCACTCGGAGCAGTCCTGTCCAGCGCCCTAGGCAAGTGGTGACTTTGGCCTCCAGCTCCTGCCAGTTCGCCTGCCAGGCTTCCTCGTCAGGGCCAAGGTAGAGGAGATGGGTCGTGCTCCAGGCAAAAGGCCTGAGGTCCTCCGGCAGAAAATCCACCCGCCACTGACCCACCAGGAGTCCGGAACATTTTTCCCAGTTCATCCTGGCGGAAAATTTCTTGGCATTCACGCATCCTCTGCAGGTCAACGGGACCCTCGACCATGAGGAGCATGTCATCGGCATAAGCCGAGAGGACGACCTCCATGCCTGGCCCTTGCAGAGCCAGTCCCGTCAACCTCTTCCGTAAGAGGCGCAGGAAAGGCTCCAAGCATATGGCATATAATCGGCCGGACATGGGGCATCCCTGGCGCACCTCTCTCCCAAAGCGAAGGGGTGCCATCAAAGGCCCATTAACTTTGATCTGATACTCTGCGGTGGCGTACAGAAGTTGGACATGGGCGACGAAATGCGCCCCGAAGCTTAAAGCGTGCAGAGTCAACAGCTCTACAACTATTTTAGTTGTATCAGTAATCAACTGCCCCCCTGATTAAAGGGGGGGGGCACACGCTAAAAACTTTTCAAGTGCCCCTTTTTTTTGTTTTGTTGTTTTTTGAGGGCACTAAAACACAAATTATATGGGAGAATTTAGAATTCAGCAGAAGAGGACTAAGGGTTTAATTAGGAGGGGGAAAATAGAGTATGAGAGTAAGCTTGCAGGGAACATAAAAACTGACTGCAAAAGCTTCTATAGATATGTGAAGAATAAAAGATTAGTGAAGACTAATGTAGGTCCCTTGCAGTCAGAATCAGGTGAATTCATAATGGGGAACAAGGAAATGGCAGACCAATTGAACAAATACTTTGGTTCTGTCTTCACTAAGGAAGATACAAATAACCTCCCGAAAATACGAGGGAATCGAGGATCTAGCAAGAAGGAGAAACTGAAGGAACTGAGGGAAATCCTTATTAGTCAGGAAATGGTGTTAGGGAAATTGATGGAATTGAAGGCCGATAAATCCTCAGGGCCTGATAGTCTGCATCCCAGAGTAATTAAGGAAGTGCCATAGAAATAGTAAATGCATTGGTGGTCATTTTCCAACATTCCATGGACTCTGATCAGTTCCTATGGATAGGAGGGTAGCTAATGTAACCTCACTTTTATAAAAAGGAGGGAGAGAGAAAACAGGGAATTATAGACCGGTTAGCCTGACATCGGTAGTGGGGAAAATGTTGGAATCAATTATTAAAGATGTAATTGCAGCGCATTTGGAAAGCAGTAACAGGATCGGTCCAAGTCAGCATGGATTTATGAAAGGGAAATCATGCCTTACAAATCTTCTAGAATTTTTTGAGAATGTAACTAATGGAGTGGATAAAGGAGAACCAGTGGATGTGGTGTATTTGGACTTTCAAAAGGCTTTTGACAAGGTCCCACACAAGAGATTAGTGTGCAAAATTAAAGCACATGGGATTGGGGGTAATGTATTGACGTGGATAGAGAACTGGTTGGCAGACAGGAAGTGAAGAGATGGAATAAACGGGTCCTTTTCAGAATGGCAGGCAGTGACTAGTGGGGTACCGCAAGGTTCAGTGCTGGGACCACAGGTATTTACAATATATATTAATAATTTAGACGAAGGAATTGAATGTAATATCTCCAAGCTTGCAGATGACACTAAGCTGGGTGGCAGTGTGAGCGTTGAGGAGGATGCTAAGAGGCTGCAGGGTGACTTGGACAAGTTAGGTGAGTGGGCAAATGCAAGACAGATGCAGTATAATGTGGATAAGTGTGAGATTATCCACTTTGGTGGCAAAAACAGGAAGGCAGATTATTATTTGAATGGTGACAGATTAGTAAAAGGGGAGGTGCAACGAGACCTGGGTGTCATGGTACATCAGTCATTGAAAGTAGGCATGAAGGTACAGCAGGCAGTTAAGAAAGCAAATGGCATGTTGGGCTTCATAGCGAGAGGATTTGAGTATAGGAGCAGGGAGGTCTTGCTGCAGTTGTACAGGGCCTTGGTGAGACCACACCTGGAGTATTGTGTGCAGTTTTGGTCTCCTAATCTGAGGAAGGACATTCTTGCTATTGAGGGAGTGCAGTGAAAGTTCACCAGACTGATTCCCAGGATGGCAGAACTGACATATGAAGAAAGACTGGATCGACTAGGCTTATATTCACTGGAATTTCGAAGAATGAGAGGGGATCTCATAGAAGCATATAAAATTCTGACGGGATTGGACAGGTTAAATGCAGAAAGAATGTTCCCGATGTTGGGGAAGTCCAGAACCAGGGGTCACAGTCTAAGGATAAGGGGTAAGCCATATAGGACCGAGATGAGGAGAAACTTCTTCACTCAGAGAGTTGTGAACCTGTGGAATTCTCTACCACAGAAAGTTGTTGAGTCCAGTTCGTTGGATATATTCAAAAGAGAGTTAGATGTGGCCCTTACGGCTAAAGGAATCAGGGGGTATGGAGAGAAGGCAGGAGTGGGGTGCTGAAGTTGCATGATCAGCCATGATCATATTGAATGGTGGTGCAGGCTCAAAGGGCCGAATGGCCTACTCCTGCACCTATTTTCTATGTTTCTATGTTTCTATACAAGTTCCCCCTGGCTAAATGGTGGGTGGGGCGGCGGGGGGGGCGGGGAGGGACACTAACACCGACAATTTAAACAAATTAAACTTTAGACATTAAAATCAAATTTAAATTTGGTTGCCGGGGGTGATGATGCACACCACTCCCTCTGGCGCCCACCTCTCGCAGAAGGTCGCGAGCGTTCCGGTGGACACAGATCGGTCGTTCTCCAGGGACACCCTGGCTCGGATGTAACCGCAGAAGAGAGGCAGGCAGTCGGGCTGAACGACCCCCTCGACCGCCCGCTGACTGGACCGGCTGATGGCCCCCTTGGCCGTGCCCAGGAGCAGTCCTACGAGGAGGCCTTCCGACCTGCCCGTTCCCCTACGGACAGGGTGCCCAAAGATCAGTGTGGGACTGAAGTGCAAACAGAATTTGAGGAGCAGCCCCTTCAAATATTGGAAGAGGGGCTGCAACCTCACACATTCCACAAAAATATGGACCACAGATTCTTCCAGACCACAGAAATTGCACCCGGCCTGGGAGCCCGTGAACCGACTTAAAAACTTATTGCACGGAACTGCTCAATGCCACATCCTCCAGGTCAAGTCCCCAATAAATAAGGGGAGGACTCCCCCGTACAGTGCACCACATCGGGGACCCCCGCCTCCTCCAGACGGTAAGATGGTGCTCCATGGCATGTCCGGACGGCAGACGAGGATGGCAACATGGAAAGTGTGCAGGAGCAGCCCGTACAGGAAACCCCTCCGCACAGAACTGAAAGGCACGGAGGGGATTTCCCCGAGGAGGCTCAAGTTGTGAGGCTCTGGCTCTCGAGGGAGGTTTCGGGGCTTAGTGCCGATGAGGAATTCCGTCCGGATGGGGGTCAGTTTGGACAGGATCTCCCCACGTGCTTGGGCCTCCTCGACATGCCTAATGGAGTCAGGGCCCAGTGTTGTTTTTAGCGACTCGATGGCATTGGCCGCGCGGCGGACGTCGGCCCAGGATAGGCGCCGTGCCAGCTCTTCCAGCGCCATCCAGCCCGCTCCTCCGCCATCCAGCAGGTCCCTGACTCTGATCACCTTGCCAAACACAACCCTCTCATCCGCCTGCCACCTAAAACCACAATTGTGGAGGTACGGATTCCTGAGCAGCGGCTCACAAAGCACAGCCGCCACTCCAGATGGTGGAGAGCTGCGCTTGGTGGCGACTCTGTTCCAGACCCTGATGAGTTCCTGGTAAAAGACAGACAGCCCCCGCATGGCGGTCCTGACACCCCCCAGGTTCACAAACAGGAGCTGCGTGTCGTATTTGAGGCTGTACTGCTGGCAGATGAAATACGTCGCCAGCGCACGCCACCTAGGAGGGGGCTCGACGTAAAGGTGTCGCTGCAGGGTCTGAAGACAGAAAGTCGCTAGCTGGGTACTGACGCACACCAACGCCGGACCGCCCTCCCTAAGCGGGAGACTCAGAACAGCAGCAGAGACCCAGTGCTTCCTGTTGTTCCAGAACAAGTCCACCATCTTCTTCTGCATCTTGGCGACAAACGCAGGGGGAAGGGTCAAAGTGACCAACCGTTGTCACATCATAGCAGCCACCAGCTGGTTTATGACTTGCGCTCGACCCCTGTAGGACAGCACTCGGAGCAGTCCTGTCCAGCGCCCTAGGCGAGCGGTGACCTTGGCCTCCAGCGCTTGCCAGTTCGCCGGCCAGGCTTTCTCATCAGGGCTAAGGTAGACTTCCAGATAGAGGAGATAGATCGTGCTCCAGGCAAAAGGCCTGAGCTCCTCCGGCAGGGAGTCCACCCGCCACTGACCCACCAGGAGTCCGGAACATTTCTCCCAGTTGATCCTGGTGGAGGATGCAGCCGAGTAAATCTCCTGGCACTCACGCATCCTCCGCAGGTCATCGGGGTCCTCGACCATGAGGAGCACATCATCGGCGTAAGCTGAGAGGACGACCTCCACGCCCGGCCCTTGCAGAGCCAGTCCTGTCAACCTCCTCCGCAAGAGGCGCAGGAAAGTCTCCACACAGATGGCATATAACTGGTCGGACATGGGGCATCCCTGGCGTACCCCTCTCCCAAAGCAAAGGGGTGCTGTCAAAGACCCGTTAACCTTAATCAGACACTCCACGGCGGCGTCCAGAAATTGGATCCGGGCGACAAAATGCGTCCCAAACCTGAAAGCGCACAGAGTCAACAGCTCTACAACTATTTTATCGGTAATCCAGTGCCTCCTGATTAAAGGGGGGGGCACACTCTAAAAACTTTTCAGGTGCCCCCTTGTTTTTTTGTTTTTTGGGGTTTTTTTGAGGGCACCAAAACACAAATTATACAAATGCCACCTGGTTAAAAGCGGGGGCGAGGGGGCACTAAAACCGACAACATAAATAAATTAAACTTTAGACATTAAAATCAAATTAAAATTTGGTGGCCGGGGGTGATGATGCACTCCAGTCCCTTCGGTGCATATATTATAATAACAACAACCTACGTTAAAAAAAACTCTCTTCATCTCCCCTCTGATTCTTTTGCAAATATAGTAGGAACTTTCGTTGATTTGTTCCCCCACTTCTTTCCCTAATCAAGGGATTCTCAGGACAACGGTAGTGCATCTAATGTTGAAATCAGCTAACCCAGCACAGATCAGGCATTCAGCCTGGGATCTTCCCAGTCTGAATGGCTCAGTTCCATTGCCAGTAATGTGCTTCCCATCTGAGTCATCGAGCAACTTGTACCCCTCTTAGTCACGAGTGCATGCATTGAAAGAGAATTTAAAAGGAAATAAAATGAAAGGATTAATGCAGCAGAGTTTAGAGACAATCCAAGACTTTTGTTTGTACTGCATTGTACAGCCAGCCATTTACAAAGCACTTTTTTTAAAGTGCTTCAGTACCAGGCTTGGAGCAAGCACTTAGCGATGGGTCACATTTAACAAGTACAATGGACACTGTCTGACTGCTGAGTGCATAGCATAGAAAAATGGTATTCGTAGCAAATGTTTGCATACAAAGAAAATAAACAAAGCTGGATTGAACCCAAATATGCAGCTGGAAGAGACGAATGGTTTTATAGTAGGAATGTGGAGACAATCTTCAATCAGCCAGCTTGACGTCTTCTAACCTCAGACTGAACTATCAGTCCTTCCTTGTGCAGGGTATGAAACCACATTTGTGTTTCCAAGTAACTGGAACCTGCATGGTGTCAGCAGTAAAACTCTTGCCTCTGAGTCAAAACGTTCAATTCCCACTCCAGAGACTTGAGCATAAAAATGTACGGCAGTACTTCAGTGCAGTACTGAGGCAGTGCTCACTGCCAGTCTTTAAAAGAAAGACTTACACTTATATAGTGCTTTTCACAACCACCGGACGTCTCAAAGCACTTTACGGTCATTTAAGTACTTTTTGGAGTGTAGTCACTGTTGTAATGTGGAGATGTGGTAATGGTGGAGAAGTACTCTTGACGTGAATCCATGACCTCATCTCTCTTATTTGGAAGGAGGAGAAAATGCCAGAGGATCTTAGAGATGCTGTAATTGTGACCATTTTCAAGAAAGGTGACAAGTCCGACTGCGGTAATTACAGAGGAGCTTCCCTGCTGTCTGCTGCAGGGAAAATCATCGCAAGAATCCTCCTCAATCGTCTCCTCCCAGTGGCTGAAGAGCTCCTCCCAGAGTCGCAATGCCGATTCCGCACACTAAGGGGCACAACGGACATGATCTTCACCGCACGACAAATCCAAGAAAAATGTCGGGATCAGCATCAACCGCTGTACATGGCTTTCTTTGATCTCACAAAGGCCTTCGACACTGTCAACCGAGAGGGATTATGGAGTGTCCGCCTCAGATTTGGCTGTCCTCAAAAGTTTTTCACCATCCGGCGCCTGCTTCACGATGTCATGCAAGCCGTGATCCTGACCAATGGATCCACCACAGACCCAATACAAGTGCAGACTGGGGTCGAGCAAGGCTGTGTCATCGCAATGCTTCTCTCACCCTTAACAAGCTCCCCACGGGAGTGGAGTTAGCCTACAGTGCCATCGGGAAATTGTTCAACCGCCACGCCTCTAGTTCAGATCCAAGGTTGTTCCAACCACTGCCAATGAATTACAATATGCAGATGTCGCTTGCGTTTGTGCACACTCGGAGTCCGAACTCCAAACCATCGTTGACACCTTCACTGAAGTGTACGAGGGCCTGGGCTTTACACTAAACATCAGTAAAGCAAAGGTTCTCTACCAACCTGTCCCCACCACACAGTACTGCTCCCTGATTATCAAGATCCATGACGAGACCTTGTACACTTCCCACACCTTGGGAGCCTACTAGCAGCAAGGACAGACATTGATGACGAAGTCCAACACTGTGGAATCTATATGGGTAGAGCTGCAGAACACCAAAGGGCAAAAAACGTTAGTGGGAGTTGTGTACAGACCTCCAAACAGTAGTAGTGATGTTGGGGAGGGCATCAAACAGGAAATTAGGGGTGCGTGCAATAAAGGTGCAGCAGTTATAATGGGTGACTTTAATATGCACATAGATTGGGCTAACCAAACTGGAAGCAATACGGTGGAGGAGGATTTTCTGGAGTGCATAAGGGATGGTTTTTTAGACCAATATGTCGAGGAACCAACTAGGGGGGAGGCCATCTTAGACTGGGTGTTATGTAATGAGAGAGGATTAATTAGCAATCTCGTTGTGCGAGGCCCCTTGGGGAAGAGTGACCATAATATGGTGGAATTCTGCATTAGGATGGAGAATGAAACAGTTAATTCAGAGACCATGGTCCAGAACTTAAAGAAGGCTAACTTTGAAGGTATGAGGCGTGAATTGGCTGAGATGGATTGGCGAATGATACTTAAGGGGTTGACTGTGGATGGGCAATGGCAGACATTTAGAGACCGCATGGATGAACTACAACAATTGTACATTCCTGTCTGGCATAGAAATAAAAAAGGGAAGGTGGCTCAACCGTGGCTATCAAGGGAAATCAGGGATAGTATTAAAGCCAAGGAAGTGGCATACAAATTGGCCAGAAATAGCAGCGAACCTGGGGACTGGGAGAAATTTAGAACTCAGCAGAGGAGGACAAAGGGTTTGATTAGGGCAGGGAAAATGGAGTATGAGAAGAAGCTTGCAGGGAACATTAAGACGGATTGCAAAAGTTTCTATAGATATGTAAAGAGAAAAAGGTTAGTAAAGACAAATGTAGGTCCCCTGCAGTCAGAATCAGGGGAAGTCATAACGGGGAACAAAGAAATGGCGGACCAATTGAACAAGTACTTTGGTTCGGTATTCACGAAGGAGGACACGAACAACCTTCCGGTTATAAAAGGGGTCGGGGGGTCTTGTAAGGAGGAGGAACTGAGGGAAATCCTTATTAGCCGGGAAATTGTGTTGGAGAAATTGATGGGATTGAAGGCCAATAAATCCCCAGGGCCTGATGGACTGCATCCCAGAGTACTTAAGGAGGTGGCCTTGGAAATAGTGGATGCGTTGACAGTCATTTTCCAACATTCCATTGACTCTGGATCAGTTCCTATGGAGTGGAGGGTAGCCAATGTAACCCCACTTTTTAAAAAAGGAGGGAGAGAGAAAACAGGGAATTATAGACCGGTCAGCCTGACATCGGTAGTGGGTAAAATGATGGAATCAATTATTAAGGATGTCATAGCAGTGCATTTGGAAAGAGGTGACATGATAGGTCCAAGTCAGCATGGATTTGTGAAAGGGAAATCATGCTTGACAAATCTTCTGGAATTTTTTGAGGATGTTTCCAGTAGAGTGGATAAGGGAGAACCAGTTGATGTGGTATATTTGGACTTTCAGAAGGCGTTCGACAAGGTCCCACACAAGAGATTGATGTGCAAAGTTAGAGCACATGGGATTGGGGGTAGTGTACTGACATGGATTGAGAACTGGTTGTCAGACAGGAAGCAAAGAGTAGGAGTAAATGGGTACTTTTCAGAATGGCAGGCAGTGACTAGTGGGGTACCGCAAGGTTCTGTGCTGGGGCCCCAGCTGTTTACACTGTACATTAATGATTTAGATGAGGGGATTAAATGTAGTATCTCCAAATTTGCGGATGACACTAAGTTGGGTGGCAGTGTGAGCTGCGAGGAGGATGCTGTGAGGCTGCAGAGCGACTTGGATAGGTTAGGTGAGTGGGCAAATGCATGGCAGATGAAGTATAATGTGGATAAATGTGAGGTTATCCACTTTGGTGGTAAAAACAGAGAGACAGACTATTATCTGAATGGTGACAGATTAGGAAAAGGGGAGGTGCAAAGAGACCTGGGTGTCATGGTACATCAGTCATTGAAGGTTGGCATGCAGGTGCAGCAGGCGGTTAAGAAAGCAAATGGCATGTTGGCCTTCATAGCAAGGGGATTTGAGTACAGGGGCAGGGAGGTGTTGCTACAGTTGTACAGGGCATTGGTGAGGCCACACCTGGAGTATTGTGTACAGTTTTGGTCTCCTAACCTGAGGAAGGACATTCTTGCTATTGAGGGAGTGCAGCGAAGGTTCACCAGACTGATTCCCGGGATGGCGGGACTGACCTATCAAGAAAGACTGGATCAACTGGGCTTGTATTCACTGGAGTTCAGAAGAATGAGAGGGGACCTCATAGAAACATATAAAATTCTGACGGGGTTAGACAGGTTAGATGCAGGAAGAATGTTCCCAATGTTGGGGAAGTCCAGAACCAGGGATCACAGTCTAAGGATAAGGGGTAAGCCATTTAGGACCGAGATGCGGAGGAACTTCTTCACCCAGAGAGTGGTGAACCTGTGGAATTCTCTACCACAGAAAGTTGTTGAGGCCAATTCACTAAATATATTCAAAAAGGAGTTAGATGAGGTCCTTACTGCTAGGGGGATCAAGGGGTATGGCGAGAAAGCAGGAATGGGGTACTGAAGTTGAATGTTCAGCCATGAACTCATTGAATGGCGGTGCAGGCTAGAAGGGCCGAATGGCCTACTCCTGCACCTATTTTCTATGTTTCTATGTATGTTTACTGCCTTCAGTGTGCCAGTGCAGCCTTCGGTCGTTTGAGGAAAAGTGTGTTCGAAGACCAGAATCTCAAACCCGGCACCAAGCTCATGGTCTACAGAGCAGTAGTGATAACCGCCCTCCTATATGCTTCAGAGACATGGACTATGTACAGAAGGCACCTCAAAGCACTGGAGAAGTAGCACGAATGCTGACTCCACAAAATCCTGCAGATCCATTGGCAGGATAGGCGCACCAACGTCAGCGTTCTCTCTCAGGCCAACATCCCCAGCATCGAAGTATTGATCATGCTCGATCAGCTCCGGTGGACAGGCCACATTGTCCGCATGCCCAATACTAGATCCCGAAACAAGCGCTCTTCTCCGAGCTATGTCACGGCAGGAAAGTCCCAGGGCGACCAAGAAAACCCTTCAAGGACACCCTCAAAGCCTCTTTGAAAAAATGCAACAGCCCCACTGACTCTTGGGAATCCCTGGCCCATGACCGCTCGAAGTGAAAGAGAAGAATCCGAGAAGGCGCTGAACACCTCGAGTCTCTTCGTCGGGAGCCAAATACAATCAGCGGAAGGCGCGTTTGACAAATCAGGTACCCCAACCACCCATCCCTCCAACCACCGTCTGCCCCACCTGTGACAGAGACTGTAGATCCCGCACGACTGGAGACCTGCTCTGCTGCACGGACCCAGTGTGCACACATATCGCAGTGTGGGCTGGCCCGTGCTGCCCCTGGGCCCTCGCCTCTTCTGGCCCCGAATCCTTGCCACTGGACCAAGACCGTCAAGCCCGTGTGGTGGCTGGTGTACAACGGCCACCCCACGTTAAAAAAATCCACGCACAGGATCTTCCACCCTTAAGGATGTAGTTCAGGACCTGGAATATTAGGTCCTTCATTGAAAAACCTGTGAACTCATCCTTTTTTGGCGTGGAAGCAAGTCATCCTCGTTTCGAGGGACTGCCTATGATGATGATGATGGAAATCCCGCATTGGTCTCATCAGTCACCTTAGAACTCATTTTAGTGTGGAAGGAAGTCATCTTCGACTCCGGGGTACTGCCTAAGAAGAAGAAGAATGTGGGAAACGCGGAAGCCAATTTGCACACAGCAAGCTCCCACTAACAGAAATGTGATAATGACCAGATAAACTGTTTTGTTATGTTGACTGAGGGATAAATATTGGCCAGGACACCGGGGATAGCTCCTCTGCTCGTCTTCAAAATAGTGCCATGGGATCTTTTACATCCACCTGATAGGGCAGACGGGGCCGCGATTTAACGTCTCATCCGGGGCTCAGGGCGAGAGTGCTGCCCACTGAGCCACGGCTATCCAGTTGGCATCTTGTACTACCACATCATGTTCTGTTGGCCCATTGTTTATATTTGATGCAATGTATTGTTATCATACATTTTATGGTGAGCTTCACTGACTGTGGTAGAGACAGAAACCCTCACCACATTTAAAAAGTACTTGGATGTGCACTTGAAGTCCGTAATCCACAGGGCTACGGACCGAGAGCTGGACAGTGGGATAAGGTTGGATAGCTGTTTGTTGGCCGGCACGGACACGATGGGCCAAAATGGCCTCCTTCCGTGCTGTAAATTTCTATGATTCTCTCCGAAAGACGGCACCTCCGATAGTGCAGCACTCCCTCAGTACTGCACTAGAGTGTCAGCCTAGATTTATGTGCTCATGTCCCTGGAGTGAGATTTGAACCTACAATCTTCTAACTCAGAGGCCAATGTGCTACCCACTGAGCCACAGCTGTGATGTTAAACCAATGCCCTGTCTCTTCTCTCAATGGATGTAAAAGTTCCTGTGGCGCTGTTTCAAAAAAGAGCTGGGGAGATTGTCCCATTGCCCTGGCCAATATTTATCCCTAACAAAACAGAGTAGTTATTGTCTCATTGCTGTATGGGGGACTTTGCTGTGTGAAAATTGGCTCCCACGTTCCCTACAGTGACTAGACTTCAAAAGTACTTAATTGGCTGTAAAGTGCTTTGAGGCGATTCTCAACCTGGGTGTTGTATTGGACCCTGAGATGAGCTTCCGACCACATATTGATGTCACCACCAAGACTGCCTCTATAATGCCGCCTGACTACGCCCTTCCTCAGCTCATCTGCTACTCAAGCCCTCATCCATGCCTTTGTTACCTCTAGACTCAACCATTCCAACGCTCTCCTGGACGGTCTCCCATCTTCCACCCTGTTATGCCTTTAATACTCTTATGAATGACTCCACGAGGTCTAGTATTGTACTTGAGCTGTTGTGACCTTCGTCCTATTTATTGTAACTCCAGAGTGAGGCACAAGCATAGTGGGCAGCCTTTTATACTGGGCCCTGCACACCTATGCAGGTGACCCTCAGGTCTCCCACTGCAGTGCCCCCTGGTGGTACACCTTATGTGACTATACAGTTAGTGTACATGGTCTACATACACGACACACCCTCCGTACACCCGAGCTCATCCAAAACTCACCTATCACCCCTGTGCTTGTTGACCTACATGGTCCCCAGACCAACAACGCCTCAATTTAAAAATTCTTAGCCTTGTTTGCAAATCCCTCCATGTCTCGCCCCTCCCTATCTCTCTAACCAGCTCTAGCCCGACAACTCTTTGAGATCTCGGCACTCCTCCAATTCTGGGCTCTTATGCATCCCCGATTTTAATCGCTTCACCATTGGCGGCTCTACTTTCAGTTCCCTCCCTAAACCTCGTTGCCTCTTTACTTCTCTTTCCTCCTTTAAGACAATCCTTAAATCCTACCCATCTGTCCTTAATATCTTCTCATGTGGCTCGTTGTCAAAGTTTGTCTGATTACGTTCCTGTGAAGCGCCTTGGGGCGTTTCACTACCTTAAATGTGCTATATAAATGCAAGTTGTTGTTGTTGAGATATGATGATGTTGTGAAAACCTCAATGTAAATGCAAGTTTTTTCTTTGCATAAATATTTGTGCATAATGGCCCTGAGATTGTGTTTGGTGCCATAGCTACGGTGTGCGGAGCAGCCTTCTGAAAGGAATCTGCACGTAGCAGGAATGAGGCCCCACATGTAAACTTGCTGTCAGACGCTGCAGAGTTGTGTGCAGCTTAGAGCATCACGGAGCCCAGGAGCGCAGCGTAAAGCTCTGAGGTACCTGATGCATTCAACGTGCAGAGAATGGTAAGGGGCTTGATTCCTTCAGAGTTTAAGGAAACGGCTCTGTTTTACTGCACTCATCATCAGGCAGTCCCTCGGAGTCGAGGATGACTTGCTTCCACTCTAAAAGTGAGTTCTCAGGTGACTGAGGAGTCCAATGCAGGGCCTACAGTCTCAGTCACAAGTGGGGCAGACAGTGGTTGAAGGAAAGGGTGGTTGCGGAGCCTGGGTTGACATACGCTCCTTCCGCTCACTGTTTACTCTTGTTTTCTGCTTGTTCTCGGCAATGGGACTCGAGGTGCTCAGCGCCCTCCCGGATGCTCTTCCTCCACTTTGGGCATTCTTGGGTCAGAGATTCCCAGGCATCAGTGGAGACTGCACTGCAGTCCTAGAGACTATCATTTCATTTGCACCTTTATTAATCCTGAGCTGGTAATCATGACATTGAATGAAATTGAATATTTAGATATATTTGCACATTTTTTCAGGAAGCATGCAATTGCACTTTTTTAGGGCAAATTTTCTAGCAGGTCCGCAATAAAATCACTAATTATCTAAACTTTTATACTCGGGTATAACACTTTTTACATTGCGATCATTCGAACAAAGTTGCCCTGTACCTTATCCCTCTATATAAAATGATATCATTTGGTTTATTTGGAGAAGGTAATCAACGATTCAAATTACGTCCTGAAACAAATATATAACATTCCAACAGTTTTTTTTAATCGAGACATCCTATTAGTTCCTCAACTTTTTGGAGAGGAGGGCGGTGATGGGAGTTGGAGACATGAATGGGTAGGGAGCAGGTTACTTTCAGAAACCTTGTTAGCTGAAAGGATAACGGTGTTATGCTGTGCAACCAGGCTGCTGCGCCTGTTGCATCAGCTCTAAATCTTGCAGCTTAATTGCTGGCCAGTTGGTGGGCAATTAGCCTCAATCTGCGCCAGCAATGAGGTTAATACAGTCGGAGTGGATGATCTGTCAAGTCAGAACTTGGCAGATCGCAAGTTCGGGATTTAGCACATGCGGATATCCCAAGCTTGATGTCCATTTCTGAGAGTACGCCATCTTACCGACCGCAAATTCTGCCCCAAAGTTTCTTTTTTAATATATAGGGTTGAATTTCCATTGGGGTTCACCCGATTGCCTGGTGTAGCTTTGGTAGAAGATCTGCGGAAACCCCAGAGAAACAATGGTCTTTTTCTTGGGTTTCTAAGTTTTTTCCTTCTTTTACGGGGACATTCGGCAGAATGCCTACAAAAATGTAACCCTTGTGTTTTTTATCTTGATTTTTAAAAAAATGGTGGTAATGCAGTGCATCGAAAATTTTACCCAACACCTAAGGTCAATTTTCCGCAGGAAAGCATTCATAGAAATCAGCCTTCTGGTGTTATCATAATGCAGTCACAGGTCTTATTAAAGCGGGGCCATTGGAGGGAGCAGCGTGTGGTGGCTCGGCCTGGAAATCGGCGCAGTCCCGGCCTGCAATACCATCAGCAGGCCGGGGCCATTACAGGGAGCAGCGTGCGGCGGTATACCACTGCAGGGAGCAGCGCGTGCTGCTGCAGGAGGGCGACGGCTACGAAGCCAGGTCGCTGATTGCAGTGCGGGCAGGCACAGCAGGAGGGGCGAAAGAGCGGCAGAAGTCCAGAGAGGGAAGTGACCGGGGCCCAGGAGAGGCGTGAATCTGGGGCCCAGAAGAGGCGAGGGCCCAGGGGCAGCACAGACTGCGATATGTGTGCGTGCTCGGTCTGTGCAACAGAGCTGGCCTCCAGTTAGTCTTGGGTAATCCTTACCACTGGACCAAGACCTAGCTCTGTCAAGCCTGTGTGGTGGCTGGTGTGCAACGGCCACCACACATTAAAAAAATCCACGCACAGGCATCTTCCACCCTTCAACATGTAGTTCGGGATCTGGAATATTAGGACCTGTAAACTCATCCCTTTTTGGAGTGGAAGCAAGTCATCCTCACTTTGAGGGACTGCCTATGACGATGATGATGATAAACCAGTAAATACTCTCTCTTACTTTAATATAGTGGAGTCCAAAAATGTTGTCTTCTAATTGGCCACATTGATAAAGAAATGGTTGGAGGGCAGAAATCAAAGCATGGGAGTAAAAGGAAGTTTCTTTTTAAAAAAGGAGGGAGAGAGAAAACAGGGAATTATAGACCGGTCAGCCTGACATCGGTAGTGGGTAAAATGATGGAATCAATGATTAAGGATGTCATAGCAGTGCATTTGGAAAGAGGTGACATGATAGGTCCAAGTCAACATGGATTTGTGAAAGGGAAATCATGCTTGACAAATCTTCTGGAATTTTTTGAGGATGTTTCCAGTAGAGTGGACAAGGGAGAACCAGTTGATGTGGTATATTTGGACTTTCAGAAGGCGTTCGACAAGGTCCCACACAAGAGATTGATGTGCAAAGTTAGAGCACATGGGATTGGGGGTAGTGTACTGACATGGATTGAGAACTGGTTGTCAGACAGGAAGCAAAGAGTAGGAGTAAATGGGTACTTTTCAGAATGGCAGGCAGTGACTAGTGGGGTACCGCAAGGTTCTGTGCTGGGGCCCCAGCTGTTTACACTGTACATTAATGATTTAGATGAGGGGATTAAATGTAGTATCTCCAAATTTGTGGATGACACTAAGTTGGGTGGCAGTGTGAGCTGCGAGGAGGATGCTGTGAGGCTGCAGAGCGACTTGGATAGGTTAGGTGAGTGGGCAAATGCATGGCAGATGAAGTATAATGTGGATAAATGTGAGGTTATCCACTTTGGTGGTAAAAACAGAGAGACAGACTATTATCTGAATGGTGACAGATTAGGAAAAGGGGAGGTGCAAAGAGACCTGGGTGTCATGGTACATCAGTCATTGAAGATTGGCATGCAGGTGCAGCAGGCAGTTAAGAAAGCAAATGGCATGTTGGCCTTCATAGCAAGGGGATTTGAGTACAGGGGCAGGGAGGTGTTGCTACAGTTGTACAGGGCATTGGTGAGGCCACACCTGGAGTATTGTGTACAGTTTTGGTCTCCTAACCTGAGGAAGGACATTCTTGCTATTGAGGGAGTGCAGCGAAGGTTCACCAGACTGATTCCCGGGATGGCGGGACTGACCTATCAAGAAAGACTGGATCAACTGGGCTTGTATTCACTGGAGTTCAGAAGAATGAGAGGGGACCTCATAGAAACATTTAAAATTCTGACAGGGTTAGACAGGTTAGATGCAGGAAGAATGTTCCCAATGTTGGGGAAGTCCAGAACCAGAGGTCACAGTCTAAGGATAAGGGGTAAGCCATTTAGGACCGAGATGCGGAGGAACTTCTTCACCCAGAGAGTGGTGAACCTGTGGAATTCTCTACCACAGAAAGTTGTTGAGGCCAATTCACTAAATATATTCAAAAAGGAGTTAGATGTAGTCCTTACTACTAGGGGGATCAAGGGGTATGGCGAGAAAGCAGGAATGGGGTACTGAAGTTGAATGTTCAGCCATGAACTCATTGAATGGCGGTGCAGGCTAGAAGGGCCGAATGGCCTACTCCTGCACCTATTTTCTATGTTTCTATGTTTCTATGTTTCTCAGACTTGGAAAGATTTGGTGGTTGATGCTCCATAGGAACCTGCGTTGTGCCAATCTTTCTTTACTGTAAAAATAAATGAGCTCAACTTAGGAATTTGTTCATCATTGTCGATGATGCCAGCCTATGATTCATTTTCAATTTAATACAGGTTGTGTATTTTGATATAATTGTAAAGTCTGATTTTTGCGAGGAATGTTTGTCAACACGCAGGACGTCGAATGTCAGATTTGATTTAAGCTTTGTCGTGTCATCGTGAATCTTCTTTTGCCACTTTTTGCTGTCACAGGCCTGGTACACACATTTGGCAGTTGAGATGCCACATTTCTTTTTAGATTGTTCTTTAGGCAATCCTTATAGCTTTTGAATTGACCACCACGGGATCATTTCGCAAGCTTCAGCTCACCATCGAAAACCTCCTCAGGTAGTCTAGTATTAGAGATTCGGACTAGGTGACCAGTCCACCTTAGCTGCATCTTTACTATCATTGCCTCTACGCCAGCCCATATTTGCTCTTCTGAGGACCACAATGTTGGGCGGCCCACATTGTTCGCATGCCTGACACAAGACTCCCAAAGCAATCGCTCTACTCGGAACTCCTACACGGCAAGCGAGCCCATTGTGGGCAGAGGAAACGTTTCAAGGATACCCTCAAAGCCTCCTTGATAAAATGCAACATTCCCCCGCAACACCTGGGAGTACCTGGCCAAAGACCGCCCGAAGTGGAGGAAGAGCATCCGGGAGGGCGCTGAGCACCTCGAGTCTCGTCGCCGAAAGCATGCAGAAATCAAGCGCAGGCAGCGGAAGGAGCGTGCGGCAAATCAGTTCTTCCACCCTTTCCTTCAACGACTGTCTGTCCCACCTGTAACAGAGACTGTAATTCCTGTATTGGACTGTACAGCCACCTGAGAACTCACTTTTAGAGTGGAAGCAAGTCTTCCTCGATTTTGAGGGACTGCCTATGACGATGATGGTGATCTGAGGACCTCAGTGTCTTGAATCTTGTGCCCCCATCCAACTTTCACGTTCTTTCTGAGGCAACATAGGCGGAAATGATTGAGTTTTCTGATGTGGTGACTGTGAGAGGTCCAGATATTGCACACATACAGAAAGGATGTTATAACTATTGACTTGTAGACCTTAAGTTTTGTTGACAGCTTTATCCCATTAATTCATACTGAGCCGAACTTTAAGTATGAAGTTCCCTAATTGGTTCCCTATCATAGGGATTATAGTATTATTGTGATTAGTCATGTGATTTTTCATGGGGTTCTAGCCTATTATTACAATGATTAGATTAATATTATTAAAGTGATCATTAATGCAATGACGGGAGGGGTTATTATGATGGTATTAGAAACATAGAAACATAGAAAATAGGTGCAGGAGTAGGCCATTCGGCCCTTCGAGCCTGCACCGCCATTCAATGAGTTCATGGCTGAACATGCAACTTCAGTACCCCATTCCTGCTTTCTCGCCATACCCCTTGATCCCCCGAGTAGTAAGGACTACATCTAACTTCTTTTTGAATATATTTAGTGAATTGGCCTCAACAACTTTCTGTGGTAGAGAATTCCACGGGTTCACCACTCTCTGGGTGAAGATGTTTCTCCTCATCTCGGTCCTAAATGGCTTATCCCTTATCCTTAGACTGTGACCTCTGGTTCTGGACTTCCCCAACATTGGGAACATTCTTCCTGCATCTAACCTGTCAAAACCCGTCAGAATTTTAAACGTTTCTATGAGATCCCCTCTCATTCTTCTGAACTCCAGTGAATACAAGCCCAGTTGATCCAGTCTTTCTTGATATGTCAGTTCCACCATCCCGGGAATCAGTCTGGTGAACCTTCGCTGCACTCCCTCAATAGCAAGAATGTCCTTCCTCAAGTTAGGAGACCAAAACTGTACACAATACTCCAGGTGTGGCCTCATCAACTGTAGTAACACCTCCCTGCCCCTGTACTCAAATCCCCTCGCTATGAAGGCCAACATGCCATTTGCTTTCTTAACCGCCTGCTGTACCTGCATGCCAACCTTCAATGACTGATGTACCATGACACCCAGGTCTTGTTGCACCTCCCCTTTTCCTAATCTGTCACCATTCAGATAATAGTCTGTCTCTCTGTTTTTACCACCAATATTCTTCATCTATCATGCATTTGCCCACTCACCTAACCTATCCAAGTCACTCTGCAGTCTCATAGCATCCTCCTTGCAGCTCACACTGCCACCCAACTTAGTGTCATCCGTAAATTTGGAGATACTACATTTAATCCCCTCGTCTAAATCATTAATGTACAATGTAAACAGCTGGGGCTCCAGCACAGAACCTTGCGGTACCCCACTAGTCACTGCCTGCCATTCTGAAAAGTACCCATTTACTCCTACTCTTTGCTTCCTGTCTGACAATCAGTTCTCAATCCATGTCAGCACACTACCCCCAATCCCATGTGCTTTAACTTTGCACATTAACCTCTTGTGTGGGACCTTGTCGAAAGCCTTCTGAAAGTCCAAATACACCACATCAACTGGTTCTCCCTTGTCCACTCTACTGGAAGCACCCTCAAAAAATTCCAGAAGATTTGTCAAGCATGATTTCCTTTTCACAAATCCATGCTGACTTGGACCTATCATGTCACCTCTTTCCAAATGCACTGCTCTGACATCCTTAATAATTGATTCCGTCATTTTACCCACTACCAATGTCAGGCTGACCGGTCTATAATTCCCTGTTTTCTCTCTCCCTCCTTTTTTAAAAAGTGGGGTTACATTGGCTACCCTCCACTCCATAGGAACTGATCCTGAGTCTATGGAATGTTGGAAAATGACTGTCAATGCATCCGCTATTTCCAAGGCCATCTCCTTAAGTACTCTGGGATGCAATCCATCAGGCCCTGGGGATTTATCGGCCTTCAATCCTATCAATTTCCCCAACACAATTTCCCGACTAATAAGGATTTCCCTCAGTTCCTCCTTCTTACTGGACCCTCCGACCCCTTTTATATCCGGAAGGTTGTCTGTGTCCTCCTTAGTGAATACCGAACCAAAGTAGTTGTTCAATTGGTCTGCCATTTCTTTGTTCCCCGTTATGACTTCCCCTAATTCTGACTGCAGGGGACCTACGTTTGTCTTTACTAACCTTTTTCTCTTTACATATCTAGAGAAGCTTTTGCAGTCCGCCTTAATGTTCCCTGCAAGCTTCCTCTCATACTCTATTTTCCCTGCCTATATCAAACCCTTTGTCCTCCTCTGCTGAGTTCTAAATTTCTCCCAGTCCCCGGGTTCATTGCTATTTCTGGCCAATTTGTATGCCACTTCCTTGGCTTCAATACTATCCCTGATTTCCCTTGATAGCCACGGTTGAGCCACCTTCTCTTATTTTTACGCCAGACAGGGATGTACAATTGTTGTAGTTCATCCATGCCTTCTCTAAATGTCTGCCATTGCCCATTCACTGTCAACCCCTTAAGTATCATTCGCCAATCTATCCTAGCCAATTCACGTCTCATACCTTCAAAGTTACCCTTCCTTAAGTTCTGGACCATGGTCTCTGAATTAACTGTTTCATTCTCCATCCTAATGTAGAATTCCACCATATTATGGTCACTCAACCCCAAGGGGCCTCGCACAACAAGATTGCTAATTAATCCTCTCTCATTACACAACACCCAGTCTAAGATGGCCTCCCCCCTAGTTGGTTCCTCGACATATTGGTCTAGAAAACCATCCCTTATGCACTCCAGGAAATCCTCCTCCACCGTATTACTTCCAGTTTGGTTAGCCCAATCTATATGCATATTAAAGTCACTCATGATAACTGCTGCACCTTTATTGCATGCACCCCTAATTTCCTGTTTGATGCCCTCCCCAACATCACTACTACTGTTTGGAGGTCTGTACACAACTCCCACTAACGTTTTTTGCCCTTTGGTGTTCTGCAGCTCTACCCATATAGATTCCACATCATCCAAGCTAATATCCTTCCTAACTATTGCATTAATCTCCTCTTTAACCAGCAATGCTACTCCACCTCCTTTTCCTTTTATTCTATCCTTCCTGAATGTTGAATACCCTTGGATGTTGAGTTCCCAGCCCTAATCATCCTGGAGCCACGTCTCTGTAATCCCAATCACATCATATCTGTTAACATCTATTTGCACAGTTAATTCATCCACCTTATTACGAATACTCCTTGCATTAAGACACAAAGCCTTCAGGCTTGTTTTTTTAACACCCTTTGTCCTTTTAGAATGGTGATGTAGTATGGCCCCTTTTGTTTCTTGCCTTTGTTTACTCAGCCTTCCACTATTGCTTTTTACCTTTCTACCATCTGTTTCTGACTCCATATTACTTCGCCCTGTCTTGCTGCATAGGTTTCGATCCCCCTGCCATATTAGTTTAAACACTCCCGAACTGCATTCGCAAATGTTACCCCCAGGACATCAGTTCCAGTCCTGCCCAAGTGCAAACCGTCCCTTTTGTACAGGTCCCACTTCCCCAGAACTGGTTCCAATGTCCCAGGAATTTGAATCCCTCCCTCTTGCACCACTGCTCAAGCCACGTATTTGTTCTAACTATCCTGCTCCCTCTACTCTGATTAGCACGTGGCACTGGTAGCAATCCAGAGATTACTACCTTTGGGGTCTTACTTTTAAATTTAACTCCTAGCTCCCTAAATTCAGCTTATAGGACCTCTTCCCGCTTCTTACCTAATTCGTTGGTACCTACATGTACCACAACCTCCCTCTCCAGAATGCGCTGTTCACCCTCCCTCTCCAGAATGCGCTGCAGCTGCTCTGAGACATCGTTGACCCTTGCACCAGGGAGGCAACATACCATCCTGGAGTCTTGGTTGCGGCCACAGAAACTCCTATCTATTCCCCTTACAATAGAGTCCCCTAACACTATAGCTCTACCATTCTTTTTCCTGCCCTTCTGTGCAGCAGAGCCACCCATGGTGCCATGATGCCACCCATGGTGTCATAAAAGTGATCATTAATGTAATCTTTGGAGGCATTCCAACCTATTATTACGATGATTATATTAATATTATTAAAATGACAATTAATGTTATTTTTGGAAGGCTCTGACATTATTGAAGTGATTTTTGGCTGTTACTCTGATGCCAGCATTAATATAATTAAAGTGAGTCTCCATATATTGTTTGGAAGGCTCTGCCCTGGTACAGTGCTTGTTATTATTGTGATATTTTGTTGGCAGTATATATGTGTGTGTTAGCATGGGGGGGGGGGGGGGGGGGTTGGGGGAGGGGGAGGAGGGGCAATGATTGGTGGGGGGAGGGGGAGAGAGGGGGTCATGGATTGGTGGAGGAGGGGCAGGAGGAGTGCAGGGGCAGAGATTGGTCAGGGGAAGGGGGGGTCAGGGATTGGTCGGGGCAGGAGGGGGACAGGGATTGGTCGGGGGAGGAACGAGGATCAGGGATTGGTCGGGGGAGGGGAGAGGGGGTCATGGATTGGTCGGTGCACGAGGGGGTCAGGGATTGGTCGGTGCAGGAGCGGTATCAGGGATTGGTCCGGGGAGGGAGGTTCAGGGAATTGTGGTGGGGTGGGTGGGGGAGGGGGGCGGTGCTCAGGAATTGGTCAGGGGTCAGGGATTGGTCGGAGGGAGGTGGTCAGGGATTGGTCAGGGGAGGGGGAGAGGGGGTCAGGGTTTGGGTGGGGGAGGAGAGGGTCAGAATTGGTCGGGGAGGAGGAGGTCAGGGATTGGTGGGTGGATGTGGGAGAGGGGGTCAGGGGTTGGCTGGGAGAGGGAGGGAGGGTCAGCGATTGATCGGGGGTGAGGGGGGGGGTCAGCGATTGGTTGGTGGGGAGGAGGAGAGGGGAGCAGGGATTGGTCGTGGGGGGGGAGGGAGTCAGTGATTGGTGGGGGGGCGGTGGGGAGAGGGGGATTGGGGGTCAGGGATTGGTCGGGGGGTTTGGGGGTCAGGGATTGATCAGAGGGGAGGCGGTCAGGGAATGGTCAGGTTGGAAGGGGGGGTTCAGGGATTGGTCAGGGAAGGGGCTCAGGGATTGGAAGCGGGTGGGGGTCAGAGATTGGTCAGGAGGAAGGGTGGGGTCAGGGATTGGTCAGGGAGGGGCTCAGGGATTGGAAAGGGAGAGGGGATCAGGGATTGGGAGGGGGTCAGTGATGGGTCGGGGGGGGTGGAGGGATCAGGGTTTGGTCGGGGCAGAGGGAGGGTCAGGGATTGGCCGGTGGTGGGTGTGGGAGAGGGTCAGGGATTGGTTGGGGCGGGGGTCAGGGATTGGGGTCAGAGATTGATCGGGGGGGTCAGAGATTGGTCGGGGGGAGGGGGTCAGGTATTTGAGTCAGTGATTGGGAGGGGTCAGGGATTGGGAGGGAGATGGGGTCAGGGATTGGTCAGGGGGAGGGGGTTTCAGGGATTGGTGGGGAGGGGGAGGGTTCAGGGATTGGTCAGAGATTGGTGGGGGGAAATGGGTTAGGGATTGGTCGGGGGGAGAGTGGTTCAGGGATTGGTGGGGGGGGAGGAGAGGGGGTTAGGGATTGGTGTGGGGGGGGGGGGGTGTGTGAGGGAGTCAGGGATTGGCCAGGGGTGAGGGGGGGGCGGTCAGGGATTGGTGGTGGGGGAGGGGGTCAGTGATTGGTCGGGGGGAGGGAGTCAGGGATTGGTCGGGGAGGGAGTCAGGGCTTGGTCGGGGCAGGAGGGAGGGTCAGTGATTGGTCGGTTGGGGAGGGGGGGGTCGGAGGGGGGGGGTCGGGGGCCAGGGATTGGTCGGGGGAAGGGGGTCAGGGATTGGTCGGGGCAGGAGGGAGGGTCAGTGATTGGTCGGGGATTGGTCGGGGGTGGGGGGGGGAAAGGGGGGATTAGGGATTGGTGGGGGTAGAAGGGGTCAGGGATTGGTCGGGGGGGTGGGAGTCAGGGATTGGTCGGGGCAGGAGGGAGGGTCAGTGTTTGGTCGGTTGGGGATGGGGGTCGGGGATTGGTCGGGGGCGGGCCCTCGCGCGCTCGAACCGCTCATGCTGACCGAGCTCGAGCGCCAACGGGACGACAATTGAATAAAATGGCAGGAGAAGCGCAGCTTCTCACCTCGGAGCTGGCTGGCGCCCCTCCGTCCTCGTCGGGGCGACATTTCTCTCATAAGTTCGATGGGAATTGGCAAAGGAATTAATTTATGCTTTTCGGCTTTGGCAAAAAATAAATATATGTATGAGAGATATCGAGATATCTTTAGCTTGGAAAGTGAGGTGCGAGGAAATTTAAAAAAATAGTTTAAATTTTGTTGTTGAGGGGAGGAGGTAGTGGTTGGTGAAGGTCCTGAAAAAAAAAAGGCCAGTGAAAAGATCCCGGACAGTGGGTGATTGCACGATGATGGATGTGGAGCTGCTGGACGGAGACGGTGCAGATGGCGAGAGGGAAGAGAACAAGATAGCCAAACAATAGCTGAGCCCAACCAGAGGGGGAGAATCCAAAAGTGAGTGAAGTACAAACAAACACACACACAAACAACATAACAGCTGACGCGCAGCTTCTTTTTCTAAAATGTATTTTTCTCTGCTGAGGTAATAATACCGAGTGGCCGTCACAGGGCTGAGGCAGTGAGCTGGACGTCGACTCTTTTAAAAAGCAGAAAGAATGTGTAACAGTGGACTAGTTCCTCAAAGGGGATAAAAAGAAAGACTTGCATTTCTGTAGCGCCTTTCGCAACCTCAGGACGTCCCAAAGCGTTTTACAGCCAATGAGGTACTTTTTTGAAGTGTAGTCACTGTTGCAATGTGGGAAACGCAGCAGTCAATTTGCGCACAGCAAGCTCCCACAAGCAGCAATGTGCGAATGACCAGTTAATCTGATTTTTTTTTTAGTGATGTTGATTTGAGGGGTAAATATTGGCGAACGCCCCTGCTCTTCTTCGAAATAGTGCCATGGGATCTTTTACGTCCACATGAGAGAGCAGACGGGGCTTCGGTTTAACATTCCATTGGAAAGTTAGCACCTCCAACAGTGCAGCACTCTCTCAGTACAACTTCCCACACTACAACAGTGACTACATTCCAAAAGTACTTCATTGATTGTAAAGCGCTTTGAGATGCCTGGGCGCTATATAAAGTATTTTTGGTACTGCACTGGACTGTTTGCCTAGATTTTTGTGCTTGAGTTTCTGGAGTGGACTTGAACCCACAACCTTCTGATTCAGAGGGGAGAGAGTGCTACACACTTTGCCACAGCTGTCACTGAATAGTCCCTTAAAGAGGCCATGGCATTGTGACTTAAAGGATCGTAGCATAGTTCTTTTTAAAGGAGAGTGTGGAATAACAACAATATCTTGTATTTATATAGCATCTTTAATGTAGTAAAATGTTCCAAGGTGCCTCACAGGAGGGTTATAAAACAAAATTTGACACTGAGCCACATAAGGTGACATTAGGGCAGATGACCCAAAAGCTTGGGCAAAGAGGTAGGTTTTAAGGAGCGTCTTAAAGGAGCAGAGAGAGGTAAGGAGTTGGAGCGATTTAGGGAGGAAATTCCAAAGCTTAGGGCCTTGACAGCTGAATGCATGTCGGCAATGGTGGAGCTGTTAAAATCAGGGATACTCGGTGAGAATTGAAAGAGCGCAGATATCTGAGGGTTTGGGGGCTGGAGGAGATTAGAGAAAGGGAGAAGCAATGCCATGGAGGCATTTGAAAACCAGGACGAGAATTTTAAAATCGAGGTGTTGCTTAACTGAGAGCCAATGGGGGTCAGCGAGCAAAGGGGCGATGGGTGAATGGGACTTGGGTGCGAGTTAGATCACAGGCAGCAGAGTTTTGGATTACCTTAAGTTTACTTAGGGTAGAACGTGGGAGGCATTGGAGTAGTCAAGTCTAAAGGTAACTAAGGCATAGATGAGGATTTCAGCAGCAGAGTTGGGCGATGTTCTGGAGGTGGAAATAGGTGGTCTTAGTGATGGCTCGGATATATGGTCAGAAGCTCATTACAGAGTCAAATATGACGCCAAGGTTGCGACAATACTTTAAAGACTACGGACTAATACTTTAAAGAGGACTGCATTAAAGTGACATTGCCACATTTGTCCCAGCAGCTCAGTTGGTAAATGCTGGGATTAATGTCTATACACCAGGAATGATTCATGATTTGATCCCTGATCTGTGCTGAGTTAGCTAATTTCCATTGTTGGCAGTAGAGGTTCTGTATTTGGCCTCAATGGCCCTGAGATAGAGGGTGGGAACAGAGTCTGGTTTCCACACCTGATCATTTATACAATGATCTTTCTGGAAAATGTTCATATGTAGATATCAGATGATGATAGGATTGAACTTGCAATTGAATGCCTGGCAACATTAATTGTCCAGCCTCATACATAGATTCATAGAATTTACATTAGAGAATGCCATTTGGCCTATTGTGTCTGTGCTGGTGCTACCTCTTCAACTTGAGCTATTACTCTAATCTCTAATCTCTTTTTTTTTTTTCCCCTCCAAAATATACAACTTCACATTTCTCTGCGTTGAACTGCTTCTGCCACCTAAATGCCCACTTTGTTATCCTCGCTATATCTTCCTGCAATCTCTTGCATTCTTCCTCAAAGTTTGCAATGCTTCTAATTTGGTATCATCATCATCAGCAAACATCAATATTCTTTTGTTTATGTCCTAGTCATTTATTATAAGTGGTAAGCAAGAAAAAACTATGGAATAGTACTTTGAAGTGGACCTTCGAACAGTTCATTAATGAGTATCCTCTGATTCTTCTATTCTGGACAACCTGAAACAGTTTGTCGTGGTCTACATTATTTAGACCCTTTAGAATCCTAAAAACAGCAAATTTATCGCTTCTCAATCTTGCAGTGAGAAAATGCCCAATTTATGTAATCAGTTCTCATAATCCAAATCCTCCATCCTCTGAATCATTCTGCTTGCCTTCTCGCTACAAGCCTATTTCGCGCTATTGGCACAGACCAATTTCATTACCAATGACTTTAGGAAAGAAAAACTGAGTGGAGAAAATGGGAATGAAAAGTGGCATATGTTTCCTGCCAATCACAGGAGCGCCCTGTCCTGAAAACTCTAATCGTACATTGGCTGATGTAGATAGTTCACACTGACCCTGTATCTGATGCACTGTGTACTTTTGCAGTGCAGTTTTTGATTTCTTCTACTAATATACTAAAAAACATAGCAGGAACTAGCAATCAGGACTGTGGCATCATTGAGTTAGTTATTATGGGCTAGATTTTGCTGGAAAGAGGCATCTCATAGCATGCCTATTACTTAGATTAGTTTGTGCAATTTTGTGTTTTAAACATTTTTTGTCCACAAACTGGAACTACGAGCTGATAATGGCGCAGTGAGGGAAACAAGGCATCTGGGACCTTGGTGAACAACGGGACAAACTGTGTATCTCCTTAACCAATGAGATTGAGGATTGAGATATAAACCGATGGAGGGTGAGTTAGAGTGGGTGAATTTAATGTCAAATCGGGTACAGAAAGAGAAATAAAGAGGGTGGGAAAAAAGATTGGAGCGAGAGAGAGAGAGAGAGAGAGACAGACAGACAGAGGTAAAGTAAGAAAAAAAAATTAAAAATTTGGCATTTTCGAAATCTCCTAAAACAATTCACAACCAGAAGGAATGAGATTGCACACTTCTAATTCACTTGCTGGGCAAGAGAGGTTGATTGGCAATAATTAACAATGATCACATTAAAAGGGGACTCGTGCTGTTAATTACCAGCCTTAACTTTCTGTTGCGAGCTTAATGGAAAATTAATGCATAAATACAGCAACTTCATGAAAATCATGGGGAGGTGAAGCGAGAAATGCTGTTTTCCCAAAGCCAATGAAGGGGTGGCAGTAATTGCCAGCAACTTGTGGCGATTCTCAATTCATGGGGTATCTCTTCCTTGCTACAAGTTGATGGCTGCTTTGTGCATTAATAACATAGTTTGTCATTCAGAAGCCGCTCTTCTCCTTTAAGAAAATTCTGGCCCTAAATTTTTTCTTAAATAGCACACTGTCTCTTCAGAGATATTTACCAGATCACAGTAAGAGTATTTATGAGCTGTATTATGTGCCCTGGTGCCTCATACAGATAAAAGGCCCCAAGTTGCATCCTCAGTCTTTGCTAAGTTGGCTCATCTCAGCCAGGGGGGCAGTTGAGGCACGATTATTGACATCAGTATCCCAGCATTTTTGTTCCTGAGCACTGTTCAGTGATTTGTGTTGAAAAAGACGGATGTGTAGCCGCTGGGTAAGGAAAGGTTCGGATTCAGTTATGATGCCCTCCACAATTGCGTATGATGACACTCGCGGTCTGAGCTGATACATGAGGCTAATTTTAACCTAACCTATCGGGTAGGAAACCCATGTGATCAAGTGGGATGCCGGTTTTGCACCCCTCCCAATATTACTCTGCATTGACCAATGGAGAGTAAAAGCGGCTGGGGTATAAAATCAGCGTTGCACCCAATCCCGTCAATTTCCTGATGGGCTGGTTAGGTTAAAGTTGGCCCCATGACGTTTGGCCATTTGGGTGACGTAACTCAAGACTACCAGAATCCTTGCAAGCAAAACAACTGGATTTCTTTATTGGACTTTGGCAATGGTTTGTTTGCAATCAATTGTGATTATTTTTTATCAGCAGTAATCTGACAAGAAAAATTAATAATTTAAAAAAATTAGTTAATTGCAAATGGAGTAGCGTACTGCAACAGACTAGAGTTGTGAGTTCCACCTCGAGCCTTGATAAACCATTTGATATAATTAATAGGCTGGGTACACTATACCGCTTGTTATCGATGGTAAGTGAATTTAACTTTGCAGTAATAAAAATTAGATTTAGCAAAACTGTGACATGATGTCCGAATCCAATTTTGGAAGCAATAGGAGGTTCGTTAACCCCATTGTGGCTTTGCACCAGCTTTAGTATATACATAGCTTAAAAAGCTTTGCCTGCCTGTGAATGTTTTAAAACTTAATTTATAATCCTTTTAATGATGGCAAAGAGCCAGCAAAACAGCAATTGTTGTTGATATTTAACCTGCATTCAGAGGCTGGAGAGTAGAGCTGCACGAGTGCACAGACTATTATTCTCCCTGCCCAAAGAGCCTTGAGGGCCAGCAGTGGAAGGTGAATTTGTTAATGTTGTGTCACTGTCAATAAATACCATTATGATAGTCCTTCATACTTGAAAGTGACAGCCTTTGTTGGAAAGAGAATCTGGCTTGGTGACTATTGAGGCCAGTATGAGAGTAACGAGCTCTCCTGTATGTTTCACATATATAAACAGCTCATCTGGAATTGGCAAACTGCTGCTGCTGCTCAGATTTTTGCTGCTGCGACTTCTCTTTCAGGAAATCTCGCACTGATGCTGGTGGTCTTGGCGTGCTTCACGATCTCAGTCCTGCCACTTGATGTGCATGACAGACCCTCGGGTGTTGGAGGTAGAGATGCTGAGCACATCTAGGGCGAGAAATTGAATAGCGGCACCTGTTAGCGCTGGTGAAGGGCACTAAAGGCTTACCGCCTGGGCACAGTGATATTAGCGCTGCTTGCCAACTTAAATAATGTTTTAGCGGTGGCCCAAAAACTTAGCGCCAGGAAATGCTGTGCCAATGAGACTGTGACATCAGTGAGTGTGCAACGCCCCGCTCGCCCCCGAATCACAATATTGATTATTTCCGCTGCATTGACCGCTTGGCACTAATCACACCAGCAAGAGCAAGCGCTCACAAATGGTATTGGCGCTACCGCGGTGATTTATATAAGGCAATGAGCAACCGGGTCATTGGGAGGTCAGATTGATTGCTACCTTCCCAAAGATCATTTTCAATGCTTTCAGATTGTGAACATAGTTGCTTTGTTTCTGGTGTAACAGTTTGCTCATTAGTATTTCTCTCAACTTTTGGACCTGCTGCTTTCACTCAGTCATGGGGGCTGTCCTGGCAATGCACCTTGGCATCCGGCATTTTTAAGGCGGTGGCTCCAGAGACACAGAAACATAGAAATTTACAGTGTAGAAGGAGGCCATTTTGGCCCATTATGTTTGCGCCGGCCGACTGAGCCGCACGGCCTTTGGTCAACAGCCCTAAAGGTTACATATAAATCTATGAACAATGACGGAAAGGCAAGGAGCACCAACCAGTCCGCCTCACATAACTGCGAAACCCCTTATACTGAAACATTCTACACTCCACCCCAACCGGAGCCAAATGGGCCCAGATGCAGGGGGAGGGCCCGCAGATGTCGCAATAGGAAGCTTTGCTCACCAAGGATTTTCCGGGACCAGTTCTTGTACATTCACCTGTCAGAAGAGCAGTGCCTTAGAAGGCTACTCTTCAGCAAGGAGGTGGTCACAGAGTTTGAGACCTCGAGCCTCATATCAGGAGGACCACTTCGCTATCAGTGGCAGTCAAGGTCACAGTAGCTTTCAATTTCTATGCTGGTGGCTCCTTCCAGTCTACAGTGGAGGATATAGCAAACATTTAACAGTTTGAAGTGCATTGCTGCATCCAGGATGTAACAGACGCTCTGTACAGCAGGAGAAGGAACTACATCTCATTGAGCATGTCCAGGGCGAAGCAGCAGGAACGCACACGTGGATTTGCAAGGATAGCGGGCTCCCCCATGGTTCAGGGCGCCATCGACAACACCCACGTAGCATTGCGGGCACAATATCCCAACGCAGAGGTGTTCCGCAACCGCAAAGGCTACCACTCTGAATGTTCAGTTGGTGTGCGACCTTGCCGTTAATACACTCCATCCTGGCAGAACCCATGATTCATTCATCCTGCAACAGACCACTGTCCCAGGACTCTTGCAGCCAGCATGTGGCGCTCATGGATGGCTGCTCGGGGACAAGGGTTATGCACTTGCCACCTGGTTGATGACCCATCCGCAACCCCAATGTTCCTGCTGAGCACGCATATAATGAGAGCCATGTTGCCACCAAGAACCTCATCGAACAGGCTATCTGGGTGCTCAAACAACGGTTTTGATGCTTTGACCGCTCCAGTGAAGCCCTGCAGTACTCCCCTGATCGAGTCTCCCTTTTCGTTTTGTGCTGCATGCTACACAACCTGGCCATTGAGAGGGCCCAGCCATTGCTACCAGAGAATGCAGGTCCACCTCGGGCGGGGGGGGGGGCGGGGAGAAGCCGCACCAATGGAGGAGGGAGCGTTCCGGTGTTGCCTCATTATGCAGTGTTTCCACTAAAGCACATATCACTAGGCGATTGAGCTGCACCAACAAAGGGCTATAGGCTCTGCGCTGTGCACATCACCCTGCTCACGGCAAATGATAAATATGAACTTTTAAAATGACCCAACGTCGCCCATAAGTACCAACCACAACAATAAATTTGTCCAAATAACCGTTTGTTAATCAAAAATAACGAGGCCGAAGCAGCATCAAGAATATATTTACAAAGTGGTCATCGGGCTAGATTAACAAAAGTGGGTTACTTTTCTGGCATATTTCCCTTCTCCCCATCCCCCCGCCTTACTGCTCCTCCTTAATGGGGCCCCAATGTCTGCATCCAGGCTAGCAGCAGGCTGCTCACTCTGCAACACAGATGGCCTTCCAGTACGCCCCCGACCAGCCCTGGGCCAGGCTGCAAACTGCACCACCTCGGTGGGCAGCAGCAGTCTCGGATGACTGGGGTTCATCAGCGCCATGTGCAACAGCAAAGTGGCAGTGGTGTAAGCCAAAATGAAATCCTCTTGAGAGGACAGCACCTTCCATTTCAACTGACACCCTGCCACTCCCCCGGGGCAGCGCCTCCGCATCCGGAGCAATCTGCTGGAGAACAGATTGCTGGCCTTCTGCAGCGCCATGAGATCCCCGCTGGACTGTGGGGAACCCATAAACGATGGCAACAGTAAGTGCTTGCGTGGCATCAATCTGAGTCTGCATGAGAGCAGACTGAGGGTTGGATGCCACCAACCACTGACTCCATTACAGCAGTAAAGTGTTGCGTGGCTTTGGCCTGTGCTGACATAGCTGCTGCCACCTCATGACCAATGGCACGAGGTCTGCATCCCCACCATTTCTCTGAGTCTACTATGCTTTGCATGCTGCCAAGGTTTTGCTTGAAGGTGTGCTGGAAGACACGTGCAGTGCTGGAGGCAGACTCCTCCAAACTCCTAGCAAGTGCATTCATGTTCTCTGGCACCCTTGCCATAGCACCCAAAAGCTTGCTGTGCATGCCTGCTGACTGTCCTGCCTCTATGTCGAGGTCCTCATCTGAGTCCTGCTGAGCAGAACTCGCGTGCAAACTCGCCCTCTGGGGAAGGATGTTCTTGCTATTGAAGGAGTGCAGCGGAGGTTCACCAGACTGATTCCCGGAATGGCAGGACTGACCTATGAGGAGAGACTGGATCGACTGGGCCTTTATTCACTGGAATTTAGAAGGATGAGGGGATCTCATAGAAACATATAAAATTCTGACTGGAATGGACAGGTTAGATGCAGGAAGAATGTTCACGATGTTGGGGATGTCCAGAACCAGGGGACACAGTCTAAGGATAAGGGATAAGCCATTTAGGACTGAGATGAGAAAATTCAAGAGGGAGTTAGATGTGGCCCTTATAGCTAAGGGGATCAAGGGGTATGGAGAGAAAGCAGGAAAGGGGTACTGAGGTGAAAGATCAGCCATGATCATATTGAATGGTGGTGCAGGCTTGAAGGGCCGAATGGCCTCTCCTGCACCTATTTTCTATGTTCCGGGGAGCAGGCCCTCGAGCTTCCCTTGCCCCGTGGCATGCTGCTGGGTCCCGGAGCATTACCCTCGTCGCTCCCACTGGGAGGCTGAGGGACAGGTTGCTGCTGTGCTTGTTCATCTAAAAGCATAAAGGCATAAGAGTGTGGTTAAGTTCAGGGGAGGGGTGCAGGAAGGGAGCAAGGAATGAAGACACTACACTTTAATTCAAAATGGGAAAAGCTTGTGGTTTGAGGGGGAAGTGGCATGAGGGAAGAGGGCGAGGTGAGGAACATACCAGTACTGTCCCCGGACATATCAAAGCGCTTTACAGCCAATGAAGTACTTTTGGAGTGTAGTCACTGTTGTAATATGGGAAATCGATCCCATGGAACTCTGTGGGGCCACGATTTGTGGGCCGATGATCTCCTGGACTCTGTCAGTGAGGGGCCTCAGGTTTGCCTCACCGCCTCCTGTCCTTTCTGACTCCCGTCTTATGTGCCAGTTTGGCCTGCAAGAATAAAAGCCTTTAAGTGATTGCAGCTATGTGGTTGTCACTTGTGCATACCGTAGTTGAATAGCTGTTAATGTATGCATGTGCTGAGATGTGGATGTGACTTAGTAGGTGAACACATTTTGTGTGGGAATGCTGGGATGTGGCACTTTCTAGTGTCTGTCAAGACAATTATTTGTATTGTGGCATGCAGAGGTTGTGGAAGAATGTACTCTCCCTGACCACCCGAGTGAGGTTCTTGCGACATTGCGTTGCAGTCCTGTCCACCATGCTCCTGGCAGACCCATATTGTGCTACCTTCTTCCATAGACGCCTGCAGGCAGCTGGTATTGGCCTCCTGCCAGTCTCTGGAAACATGGAGGCCTGTCGCCTCTCCATCGCTTCCACAAGAGCCTGAAGGGCGTTGTTGCTAAAGCGCAAGGCACGCTGTCTTTGTACCTGAGCAGCCATGTTGCTCAAACCCCAACAGCAGAGATGGAATGGTGAGTTTGAGGCTGTGTGGTATCATAGCCCCTCCCCTTAAAGATCCAGTTGGAGCCAGCATGTTTGGTGGGTCTGGACATAAGCACAACTGAAATTGATTAGTGCTAAGGGTAGCGATGTGCATGGCGATACTATTGCCCTAGGAGAAATGTTCAGCGCTTGATTTAGGGCTGTCATCCCTTCTTGGAGCGGCAAAAATTATTTCCCGATCTCCGGCGCGAATTATCGCCTTGCGCTAAAATTAGCGCCCTGGTGATGTTAGCGCCTCAAAATGGCCGATAAGCAATTCCCCCCCCCCCCCCCTAAAGTTTTCGTCTATATAGAGCGGTATTTGCAACTTTTCAGTGAATTTGCTCCCATGCTGGATACAAACCTGTTTTTTTTTTCAGACCTTTCAAAGGCAGAGTTGGCTTTTCTGACTCAAGTCCATCATTTGAAAATACATTAGCCAGACAAATGAGCCAGTTGATAATTCTTTGGTATTATCAATGGTGCTGATTGGTTGATGTAGTGTTTTCTGGTGTTGGCTGATACATGATATCTGTTATCTTCAGGCTTAAAATAAGTTCATTAGTTGGTTTGTTGCTCTGGCAAGCTGGTCTTGCTGAGTGTACCTCTGGAGCACAGTCATCTCTACAAAAAGCTGTGATCTTTGATGTGCTAAAGTATAGGTAACTCCCACAGCTACATGTCATCAAACACAGAGGCTGGCATTCTTGTTCAATGCCATTTATAGGGCAAAAGGATTAGACAGCACTCTTATCGGCGCACACTCTACCAAGCTATGGTGCTGACACATAGGGCCCAATTTCCCCCCCCCCCCCCCCTGCTTAAAATAGCGCACCTCCATGAGGTGCGCCAACTTTGTAGAATAAAAACCCTGCTGAAAACTAACCTTGTTCTCCCCGCTCCTGGAACATTGCAGGCCCTTGACGTGGCACAGCAAAAGCTGTGGGGGGCGGAGCGAGGGCCGTGCTGGATCAACACAGCCGGCAAGGAGGTGGGGCGAGGGCCCAGTGTGTTTGTGAGTGCCGGCAGTATTGTGCATGCGCATTGGAGTGTGTGCGCAATGGGTCAGCAACATTGGCAATCGGTCATATTTAAAGGTAAAGTGTGCTCAGTGATTTTTGGGTGCCTGGAGGAGTGGAAAACTTTGTGATTTTTGAGTGCCTAAAGGAGTGCTGCATATGTGCATGCAAGCTAAGGACTGTGTGTTTTGAAAGATCAATACAGCAATGTCCATTCAATACAGCAATGCAACAACGTGCACCAAGAATGAGGAATTTCTTGCATGACGAAGTGGAGATACTAGTTAATGTCATTGAGAACAGATGGCAGAAGCTGGATACCAGCAACAGAGGTCGCACAAAAGTGCTACCCAAGGAAATGAAGAAGCACTGGAACCTAGTTGCAGAAGATTACTGTGCAGTGGTGAGCACCACAAGATTTTGAAGCCGATGTAAAAAGAAATGGCAGGACCTTGATCAAGTAGTAAGTGTATTTTCATTTTTCAATGGAATTGCAATTATAAATGTGACCATCTGTATATGTCCCACCCAGCAGAACGACACCCTCTCTAAAAAGTTATATTTTCATCTTTGCAGAAGAAATTGGCCCACAACAAAAGGGAAAGAACTCAAACAGGAGGAGGCCTGCCAAAACTGACACCCTTGGAACAGAGGGTCGCACTTTGATGAGTCGTACCTGGAGAAAAGCAACAGAGGCCGCTGCTTTGCTTTTCTCCAGGTACGACTCATCAATCAGTACTGCACAAGCTGGGCCCACACGCGAGGGAGAGGGTAAGTCCTGAAAATGCATCGTGGTCCTTCAAATCAACCTGCTGCCTGGCTCCATCCTGCTCCCTCCTGTGCTGCTCACCATTTGACTGTTCTGTTATATTTTGCAGAACATGATGCCAATCCTGAAGATCCAGAAGATTCAGACGCATCCGACCCAGACCAAGGTGGGGAGGAGTGGGGGAGGCAGAAGTGTTCAAGGGAGAATGTTGATCTTAATATGGATCAGTCCATAGTACAGGGCCTCTCTCTGCCAGACACTTCCATGAGTTCTGGTCCGACATTCCATGGTTTCATCCCCTCCCCATCCTTGCGTAGTGCTTTAAGTTCTGATGCGACATGCCATCGTTTATTCACGTACCCAACCGCGTTTAATGATGTAAGTTCTGGTGCGACATTCCATGGTTTCACAGGTTCCGAGGTTGCGGGTCCCAGTAGAGGTGGTAGAATGCAGCTTGGAACACCCAGTACCCCACTGTCCCAGCCTGCGCCTCCTACTGGAGGGGTGCCTCGAGGCAGACCCAGGGCGGGGAAGGAGAATCCGACCAGGCTCTCCTGAGATGCAGTGTGCAACAGATGTGTTTGAGGTTAAGGCATTGGGTGTGGAGACCAATGGCCTTACCCGATCACTCGTGGCCACTGTCAGTGGAGTGGGTGATGAGGTAATGGGACTGTCGGGAGAAATAGCAGTAATGACACGGGAACTGAAGGCGGGAATGTCAGAGGCAATGCAAACGGCAGCACAGGTCGTCATGGGGGGCATGCAAATGATGGCACAGGCCATCAGGGAGGGCCTGTGTGAGGTAGCTGCTGCAATAAGGGCATATAGCCCGGCCAATCGAATGCCGCTCTCATTGCAATCCACGCACCAGCCTCTTTAGAGACCCAAGCTGGGCCCCTCCACCCCCCCGTCACCACCACCCCCATGAGGAAGTGCACATTCACTGAGATGTGGATGAGATGGGTGCAGCCTTTCTTTGCTGCTGTTGTTGTTGTTGATACTGTTGTAAGTGTTTTGAAATTGAAATTGTTTAGAAAGTTTTGTAATTTTACAACTTTATAAGTGATCTTAGTTTTTAAGTGATCGTAAAGAGTCATATTAAAGTAAAGTTTGATACAAGAATTATTTTATTGCACAGTGAAATACATGTAAACTTTTCAATAAAACATATTTTACATTAAAACTGAATCATGTTCCATTAGCACCACACAACATGCATCTCCTGGTTAATAGAAATTTAAAAACAATGTAAATTTTAACTGTCTTATCATTCCAATAAAAATTTTTGAACGTGTTTTCATATTTTTATGAAGACCATCAGTACTTTTTATGTTCTATTCATTCAAGTTCTACACTGGTAGTTTCCAAGCATCTCGAATGTACTTTTCCTGAAAGATTTTACAGGATGATTTTCCAATTGCCATTGCTGGTGGAACAGGTAATTGGGCAGAGATCCCTCACTGGATCACCAATGAGTTCTGCACAAAAAATACAGGCACTTCATTTTAATATTAAACTCAATACTAACAAGGTAGCAATTAGTAGAGAAGGAATTGCCTGATTTTCCTGTGTTCACTTTTGTCACCGTAAAAAAGGAGTTGAAAGAATGAAGTGGTTCAAGGGAGACCAGCTTACTCGGAGCATATATGAAAATGGACTCTAAAATTAGATTCATGAAATCTGAATGTTTAATTTTGGGAGCTTTTTTTTTTATCCCTTGGAGCAAGATCTAATCATTGCTAAAAAAAATCAAAACTATTGATATTGGGATTTCCTCTGTTACTTGGAGAAAGATGAGGATCAAAAGAGGGATGTGAAACAGGTTCAATTGCACCAAACGCAGACTGCCCGTATCCGCATTGATGTGGCTGTGGAGTTGCCTGTTTTGAGCTTCCCAGGAATATCCGACATATCCCTCTGCTCAAGCAGAGCCTGCAAAGGGGCTGATGTTTTGCATGTCAGATCTGAGCTGCCGACAACCTTCATCACTTGGATGGCTTTGCCAATGGCATTCAGGCTCATCGCAGCTCTGATGTGCCTCGGCCTAATTCCCAAGCTGCCACGTTGAACATCTGCAACAAGTCAGTTCACAGAGACGTGAAGTTGGAATGGGTCTGAAGCGAAGGATGGCCACCTCGATGTGCTGCAGCAGTAATGGCGAGTCCATATGTGGATCGGGGGTGGGGGGGAGCCGGCAACCCCGCCCGCAACTGGGCAGCCTTTAGTTGGTTTGACAGAGTCGGAGAGCCTCGATATGCTGCAGCAGTAACGGCGAGTCCCTGATCTGAACCGGGCCGGAACGCCCCGAAACCTGCACTGCCTTGGAGAGATCTCCTGCTTGTTGTGAGCCTCCTGCTTCTAGCCCTGGCCGAAGGGCTTGCCGGAGCATGCTGCAGTTGGCGAGGCAGGACTTTTTATTTTTTAGTAATTGATTTATTTTTCATTTATTATTGTTTTTTTATGCTTCTTTAATGTTGTGAAGGTGTTTAGTGCTTTGCAAAATCCTCTCTCTTCCTCTCCCCTCCCCCCCCCCCCCCCCCCCCCCCCAACATATCTCTGGCTACCTGCGCTGATTTCTTAATTCACCGCAAGCTTTTTCTGAGCGGACACAAGTAGCCTCATTCGCTGGCCTAAGGTAGTTTAGAGTAACTTTTAACTGGCTAAACTTGCTTAAATGACCAAAGCAGGCGTAAGTGGCTGGTAACGCCCCATTTCGGAAAAAAAAGAAACTTTAAAAAAAAGCTAACTAACTCACTTACACTGGAGCAAATTAAATGGGGGAGAATTGCGATTTTTAAGTTATTCCAAAAAAATTTAGTTGCTCCAAAATAAACGGCAACTTCGGCCCAAATATCTGCACAAATCTCTCTGGGCAGTCAGCCTTCCAAAGACCATGAAAACAATTTTAGCAATGCTGGAGTTTGTGACTCTGGGAGAACTGAGTAATTACACTTTAATAAGCAGATGATTGAGAAGCACTCTTTAGTGAAATTCTGCAATAGTTACCACAGTCACTATTCTCTTCCTTCTTATTGCCGATTGTAACAATTACTGAATGTGACTGTGGTGCCATTGAAAGTCAAGAGGAAGGTTTTTCTTTTTGGAGGTGGTTATTGTCTGGTGTTACCCGCCACTTGTCAGCTCAAGCCTGGATTTTGTCCAGGTCCTGCTGTAGGCTGCATGGGATGCTTCGTTATCATTCAAGCACCTCAAGACATTTTACTTTGTGAAAGGCACTATATATAAATGCATGTTGCTATTGGAAAAATAGTGAATGCAATTGAACAGACCCACTCAGGGAAGATCATTGCTGGAAGAGAAATTCCTGCGGTGATTTCTCCGGACATCCACCAATTATGACCCTCTTCCCATGTATAAGCTAGGACTTTAACAACTGGAGAATTTTCTCTGACCCCAACTGCCCTATACTTGGTTGAATTTTGCCTTGATGTCAAGGGCAGTTATTTGCAACTCTGTTCTGGCATTCAGATCTTGCATTTATGTCTGGATGATATTTATGTCAGGGTGATCAAGGCTGGGAACTCAACATCCAGGGGTATTCAACATTCAGGAAGGATAGACAGAAAGAAAAAGGAGGTGGGGTAGCATTGCTGGTTGAAGAGGAAATTAATGCAATAGTAAGGAAGGACATTAGTTTGGATGATGTGGAATCTGTATGGGTGGAGCTACCAAAGGGCAGAAAACGCTAGTGGGAGTTGTGTACAGACCACCAAACCGTAGTCGTGAGGTTGGGGACAGTATCAAACAAGAAATTAGGGATGCGTGCAATAAAGGTACCGCAGTTATCATGGGCGACTTTAATCTACATATAGATTGGGCTAACCAAACTGGTAGCAATACGGTGGAGGAGGAATTCCTGGAGTATATTAGGGATGGTTTTCTAGACCAATATGTCGAAGAATCAACTAGAGGACTGGCCATCCTAGACTGGGTGATGTGTAATGAGAAAGGACTAATTAACAATCTTCTTGTGCGAGGCCCTTTGGGGAAGAGTAACCATAATATGGTAGAATTCTTTATTAAGCTGGAGAGTGACAGTTAATTCAGAGACCATGGTCCAGAACTTAAAGAAGGGTAACTTTGAAGGTATGAGGTGTGAATTGGCTAGGATAGATTGGCGAATTATACTTAAGGGGTTGACTGGATGGGCAATGGCAGACATTTAGATGAACTACAACAATTGTACATCCCTGTCTGGCGTAAAAATAAAAAAGGGAAGGTGGCTCAACCGTGACTATCAAGGGAAATCAGGGATAGTGTTAAAGCCAAGGAAGTGGCATACAAATGCAGTGAACCCGGGGACTGGGAGAAATTTAGAACTCAGCAGAGGAGGACAAAGTGTTTGATTAGGGCAGGGAAAATAGAGTACGAGAAGAAGCTTGCAGGGAACAGTAAGACGGAATGCAAAAGTTTCTATAGATATGTAAAGAGAAAAAGGTTAGTAAAGACAAACGTAGGTCCTCTGCAGTCCGAATCAGGGGAAGTCATAACGGGGAACAAAGAAATGGCAGACCAATTGAACAACTCCTTTGGTTCGGTATTCACTAAGGAGGACACAAACAACCTTCCGGATACAAAAGGGGTCAGAGGGTCTAGTAAGAAGGAGGAACTGGGGGAAATCCTTATTAGTCGGGAAATTGTGTTGTGGAATTGATGGGATTGAAGGCCGATAAATCCCCAGGGCCTGATGAACTGCATCCCAGAGTACTTAAGGAGGTGACCTTGGAAATAGCGGATGCATTGACAGTCATTTTCCAACATTCCATAGACTCTGGGTCAGTTCCTATGGAGTGGAGGGTAGCCAATGTAACCCCACTTTTTAAAAAAGGAGGGAGAGAGAAAACAGTAGTGGGTAAAATGATGGCATCAATTATTAAGGATGTCATAGCAGCGCATTTGACATGATAGGTCCAAGTCAGCATGGATTTGTGAAAGGGAAATCATGCTTGACAAATCTTCTGGAATTTTTTGAGGATGTTTCCAGTAGAGTGGACAAGGGAGAACCCGTTGATGTGGTATATTTGGACTTTCAGAAGGCTTTCGACAAGTTCCCACACAAGAGATTAATGTGCTAAGTTGAAGCACATGGGATTGGGGGTAGTGTGCTGACATAGATTGAGAAATGGTTGTCAGACAGGGAGCAAAGAGTAGGAGTAAATGGGTACTTTTCAGAATGGCAGGCAGTGACTAGTGGGGTACCGCAAGGTTCTGTGCTGGGACCCCAGCTGTTTACACTGTACATTAATGATTTAGACGAGGGGATTAAATGTAATATCTCCAAATTTGCGGATGACACTAAGTTGGGTGGCAGTGTGAGCTGTGAGGAGGATGCTATGAGGCTGCAGAGTGACTTGGATAGGTTAGGTGAGTGGGCGAATGCATGGCAGATGAAGTATAATGTGGATAAATGTGAGGTTATCCACTTTGGTTGTAAAAACAGGGAGACAGACTATTATCTGAATGGTGACAGATTAGGAAAAGAGGAGGTGCAACGAGACCTGGTTGTCATGGTACATCAGTCATTGAAGGTTGGCATGCAGGTACAGCAGGCGGTTAAGAAAGCAAATGGCATGTTGGCCTTCATAGCGAGGGGATTTGAGTACAGGGGCACGGAGGTGTTGCTACAGTTGTACAGGGCCTTGGTGAGGCCACACCTGGAGTATTGTGTACAGTTTTGGTCTCCTAACTTGAGTAAGGACATTCTTGCTATTGAGGGAGTGCAGCGAAGGTTCACCAGACTGATTCCCGGGATGGCGGGACTGACATATCAAGAAAGACTGGATTAACTTGACTTGTATTCACTGGAGTTCAGAAGAATGAGAGGGGACCTCATAGAAATGTTTAAAATTCTGATGGGTTCAGACAGGTTAGATGCAGGAAGAATGTTCCCAATGTTGGGGAAGTCCAGAACCAGGGGTCACAGTCTAAGGATAAGATGTAAGCCATTTAGGACCCAGATGAGGAGAAACTTCCTCACCCAGAGAATGGCGAACCTGTGGAATTCTCTACCACAGAAAGTTGTTGAGGCCAATTCACTAAATATATTCAAAAAGGAGTTAGATGTAGTCCTTACTGCTAGGGGGATCAAGGGGTATGGCGAGAAAGCAGGAATGGGGTACTGAAGCTGCATGTTCAGCCATGAACTCATTGAATGGCGGTGCAGGCTGGAAGGGCCGAATGGCCTACTCCTGCACCTATTTTCTATGTTTCTATGAGGAGAAACTTCTTCACTGAGTTGTTAACCTATGGAATTCCCTACCGCAGAGAGTTGTTGATGCCAGTTTGTTGGATATATTCAAGAGGGAGTTAGATATGGCCCTTACAGCTAAAGGGATCAAGGGGTATGGAGAAAAAGCATACTGAGGTGATGATCAGCCATGATCTTATTGAATGGTGGTACAGGCTCTGAGGGCCGAATGGCCTACTCCTTCACCTATTTTCTTTGTTTCTAAGTGGACAATTAATTGTGGCAGAACCCGAACCGAGCATTGATGAGCAGTTATTTGTGAGTAGGTGCCGCATGCTGGCACTATTGATAACTTTTTTTTTGTGGATAGAGAAATTTTGCACATAGTGCATCGTGGCCCTAGTACCAGAGCTACACTTTAACAGCTTGGCTGGGGAGGTGGCTAATTTTGGTGTACAGTTATTCAGCTCTACAGCTAGGATGCTGTCAGGGCCCATTTCTTTACTAGTGTCAACTGCATTCAGCTGCTGCTTAATGTCATGCACTGAATTTGCTGGAAATTGGCATCTATGCTGGTGAGGACTTTAGGAGGAGGCCAAGTAGGATACATCACTCAGTACTTTTGGCTGAAGACACTAGAAAATATTTAAACTTTCTGTCTTGTACTCGCATGCTCGGCTATGCCATCATTAAGGATAGAGATGTTCGAGACCCCACCTCTGATCATTTGTCTTATTCCCCACCATCATTTTTGACTTGATGTCCACTTCTTTGATCAAGCTTTAGGTCATCCATCCCAATGTTTCCTTCTTTGGCTTAGCAGCCATTTTGTTCTTAAACTTTTTAAAAATACTTTTCTGATGCACATTGGGATTTTTTTTCTACAATAAAGGAGCTTTCTAAATACAAGTTGTTGTTGATGTGGTAGGGCTATACGATCTAAGCCAACGAAAAGGGGACACTATCTGCACCCTTCATAGAATTACATAGATCACGGAAGCAGGGCATTCAACACAACCAATCTGTGTTGCTGTTTATCCTCCACACGCGTAGCAGTTCTAAACACGTGCCCGCCCTCTTTCCATAGCCCTCTGTACCCCTATTTTTCAAGCCTTTTTTAATCTATTCTTAAAAGGTACCATGGTCGCTGCTTCAATCACTACTACATTCCACCCTCTGTATAAATAAGTGTTCCCCCTCTCTGTCCTAGCTCATTTACATTGAATCTTTTCTATATGTCCGTCCCCTTGTTCTAGGCCTCTCAACTACCAGAAGCAGTCTGTTTCTGTCTATACCATCCATTCATAATTTTAGATACCTCGAATAATTTACCCCATAATCTCAGTTCTAATGAAAATACATCCAAATTTATCAAATCTTTCTTTGTATTTATATTTTCTCTTACCAGGCAGTATCCCAGAGGTGAAAAGTTGATATGCTTGCAGCCATACATCTCCTTTAGCACATCTCTCCTCCAACAAGGGAAAATGTTATAACTTGGGTCTGACAACTTTGCATCAAAGCTAACAGATTCTGTTTAATAATTAGTATAACAATAACCTATATATTAGTCACTTCACCTGTGGCAGAATGGAGGAAGCCATGATCATATGGATTAACTGGGTCTGCCCCAGGGCCTACCACCATTTTTTGTCCTGGCAACCCCGAGGGATGGCAGAGAGAGAGAGAGAGAGAGAGAGAGAGAGAGTGTCAGTACAGAAGAAAATGGGCTGGGAAACCAGGATCTGTCCCCTCTCCCAACCTTTAAGTATTCATGTCCAGGACAGGGAAGGAGCACCAGGAGGAAATTGAGTGCGGGGCCAGAAACTCACCGCCCAATTTCACACCTGTTTCCACTGCTAACCTGCCTCATTTAAGATGGTTTAGCAGAGGAAAATCGAGCCCAATATATAGGTGGGCAGAACAATGGAAGATGTAATTTAATATAGACAAATGTAAAGTAGGAACATAGGAAGGAAAAATGGGCAACACATACTCCATGAATGTTGCTGATATAGCTAAGGATGAAGTTGAAATAGACCTCGGAGTCTTAATAGACTCAACACTCAACATATTCAACCAGAGTGGCAATTAACAAAGCTAATATAATATTGAACTTTATAGTCAAACATATTCTACTCTCATTGAAATAAATGCAGAGATATGGGTGCTCATGAGGTTTGGGTTTGGCAGCTCACATTAATAGGTATACTGTACAGGTATACTGTATACTGTACATAGGGTACTGAAGTTGCATGTTCAGCCATGAACTCATTGAATGGCGGTGCAGGCTAGAAGGGCCGAATGGCCTACTCCTGCACCTATTTTCTATGTTTCTATGTCTAACCATAAACAAATGTTGACAAACCAAAAGCTACTTGAAGCCCCACTGTGCTAGTGGATTGGTACATATTGTGATTGTTATGTATGAATAAAGAGTCTGACCAGATACTATGAGCTCAAAGTAAAGTGTGACCGTAGTCTTTTATTACAGGTCTCCAGAGTCCCTCTCCAGCCTGTGAGGCCTCCTTAAGTACAGGTGCTCCCAAGGGATTGTGGGACATAGGTAAAAAAAGGGATGAGGTCCTACGAAATGAATTTAAGGAGCTAGGAGCTAAATTAAAAAGTAGGACCTCAAAAGTAGTAATCTCGGGATTGCTACCAGTGCCACGTGCTAGTCAAAGTAGGAATCGCAGGATAGCTCAGATGAATACGTGGCTTGAGCAATGGTGCAGCAGGGAGGGATTCAAATTCCTGGGGCATTGGAACCGGTTCTGGGGGAGGTGGGACCAGTACAATCCGGACGGTCTGCACCTGGGCAGAATCGGAACCAATGTCCTCGGGGGAGTGTTTGCTAGTGCTGTTGGGGAGGAGTTAAACTAATATGGCAGGGGGATGGGAACCAATGCAGGGAGATAGAGGGAAACAAAAAGGAGGCAAAAGCAAAAGACAGAAAGGAGATGAGGAAAAGTGGAGGGCAGAGAAACCCAAGGCAAAGAACAAAAAGGGCCATTGTACAGCAAAATTCTAAAAGGACAGAGGGTGTTAAAAAAACAAGCCTGAAGGCTTTGTGTTTTAATGCAAGGAGTATCCGCAATAAGGTGGATGAATTAACTGTGCAAATAGATGTTAACAAATATGATGTGGTTGGGATTACGGAGACGTGGCTCCAGGATGATCAGGGCTGGGAACTCAACATACAGGGGTATTCAACATTCAGGAAGGATAGAATAAAAGGAAAAGGAGGTGGGGTAGCATTGCTGGTTAAGGAGGAGATTAAGGCAATAGTTCGGAAGGACATTAGCTTGGATGATGTGGAATCTGTATGGGTAGAGCTGCAGAACACCAAAGGGCAAAAAACGTTAGTGGGAGTTGTGTACAGATCTCCAAACAGTAGTAGTGATGTTGGGGAGGGTATCAAACATGAAATTAGGGGTGCGTGCAATAAAGGTGCAGCAGTTATAATGGGTGATGTTAATATGCACATAGATTGGGCTAACCAAACTGGAAGCAATACGGTGGAGGAGGATTTCCTGGAGTGCATAAGGGATGGTTTTTTAGACCAATATGTCGAGGAACCAACTAGGGGGGAGGCCATCTTAGACTGGGTGTTATGTAATGAGAGAGGATTAATTAGCAATCTCGTTGTGCGAGGCCCCTTGGGGAAGAGTGACCATAATATGGTGGAATTCTGCATTGGGATGGAGAATGAAACAGTTAATTCAGAGACCATGGTCCAGAACTTAAAGAAGGGTAACTTTGAAGGTATGAGGCGTGAATTAGCTGGGATGGATTGGCGAATGATACTTAAGGGGTTGACTGTGGATGGGCAATGGCAGACATTTAGAGACCGCATGGATGAACTACAACAATTGTACATTCCTGTCTGGCATAAAAATAAAAAAGGGAAGGTGGCTCAACCGTGGCTATCAAGGGAAATCAGGGATAGTATTAAAGCCAAGGAAGTGGCATACAAATTGGCCAGAAATAGCAACGAACCTGGGGACTGGGAGAAATTTAGAACTCAGCAGAGGAGGACAAAGGGTTTGATTAGGGCAGGGAAAATGGAGTATGAGAAGAAGCTTGCAGGGAACATTAAGACGGATTGCAAAAGTTTCTCTAGATATGTAAAGAGAAAAAGGTTAGTAAAGACAAACGTAGGTCCCCTGCAGTCAGAATCAGGGGAAGTCATAACGGGGAACAAAGAAATGGCGGACCAATTGAACAAGTACTTTGGTTCGGTATTCACGAAGGAGGACACGAACAACCTTCCGGTTATAAAAGGGGTCGGGGGGTCTAGTAAGGAGGAGGAACTGAGGGAAATCCTTATTAGCCGGGAAATTGTGTTGGGGAAATTGATGGGATTGAAGGCCGATAAATCCCCAGGGCCTGATGGACTGCATCCCAGAGTACTTAAGGAGGTGGCCTTGGAAATAGTGGATGCGTTGACAGTCATTTTCCAACATTCCATTGACTCTGGATCAGTTCCTATAGAGTGGAGGGTAGCCAATGTAACCCCACTTTTTAAAAAAGGAGGGAGAGAGAAAACAGGGAATTATAGACCGGTCAGCCTGACATCGGTAGTGGGTAAAATGATGGAATCAATTATTAAGGATGTCATAGCAGTGCATTTGGAAAGAGGTGACATGATAGGTCCAAGTCAGCATGGATTTGTGAAAGGGAGATCATGCTTGACAAATCTTCTGGAATTTTTTGAGGATGTTTCCAGTAGAGTGGACAAGGGAGAACCAGTTGATGTTGTATATTTGGACTTTCAGAAGGCATTCGACAAGGTCCCACACAAGAGATTGATGTGCAAAGTTAGAGCACATGGGATTGGGGGTAGTGTACTGACATGGATTGAGAACTGGTTGTCAGACAGGAAGCAAAGAGTAGGAGTAAATGGGTACTTTTCAGAATGGCAGGCAGTGACTAGTGGGGTACCGCAAGGTTCTGTGCTGGGGCCCCAGCTGTTTACACTGTACATTAATGATTTAGATGAGGGGATTAATTGTAGTATCTCCAAATTTGCGGATGACACTAAGTTGGGTGGCAGTGTGAGCTGCGAGGAGGATGCTGGGAGGCTGCAGAGCGACTTGGATCGGTTAGGTGAGTGGGCAAATGCATGGCAGATGAAGTATAATGTGGATAAATGTGAGGTTATCCACTTTGGTGGTAAAAACAGAGAGACAGACTATTATCTGAATGGTGACAGATTAGGAAAAGGGGAGGTGCAAAGAGACCTGGGTGTCATGGTACATCAATCATTGAAGGTTGGCATGCAGGTGCAGCAGGCGGTTAAGAAAGCAAATGGCATGTTGGCCTTCATAGCAAGGGGATTTGAGTACAGGGGCAGGGAGGTGTTGCTACAGTTGTACAGGGCATTGGTGAGGCCACACCTGGAGTATTGTGTACAGTTTTGGTCTCCTAACCTGAGGAAGGACATTCTTGCTATTGAGGGAGTGCAGCGAAGGTTCACCAGACTGATTCCCGGGATGGCGGGACTGACCTATCAAGAATGACTGGATCAACTGGGCTTGTATTCACTGGAGTTCAGAAGAATGAGAGGGGACCTCATAGAAACATATAAAATTCTGACGGGGTTAGACAGGTTAGATGCAGGAAGAATGTTCCCAATGTTGGGGAAGTCCAGAACCAGAGGTCACAGTCGAAGGATAAGGGGTAAGCCATTTAGGACCGAGATGCGGAGGAACTTCTTCACCCAGAAAGTGGTGAACCTGTGGAATTCTCTACCACAGAAAGTTGTTGAGGCCAATTCACTAAATATATTCAAAAAGGAGTTAGATGAAGTCCTTACTACTAGGGGGATCAAGGGGTATGGCGAGAAAGCAGGAATGGGGTACTGAAGTTGAATGTTCAGCCATGAACTCATTGAATGGCGGTGCAGGCTAGAAGGGCCGAATGGCCTACTCCTGCACCTATTTTCTATGTTTCTATGTTTCCAGGGGATGAGCCCTCTGGTGGTTACACAAGGTATTTACAGGTTTACATATATAACCGTGATTATGTTAATCCCTACAACAGCCTCAGCTACTGTTGTAATAATGGATATCAGCCAATAGAAATCATATTTATTAATTATTTTGATTTTATCCACCAGTTTTCTAACTTCCTTCCTAAAGGTGTTGTTTCCCAGTTGATACAGTTCTGAGAGTACTGGGTGTTCTTAAGAACTTGACTGAGGGGCCATCATTCATGGTGTGCCTTAATAGTGAGTGTCAACCAGCTATTCGCCCAAGAGGAGAGGGAGATCACTCTAAAATGTGCTCCTGTCCTCGCCCGCCATCCTCCATCATCATCTTGGCAGTCATTCGAAATCACTCTAAAACTAGAAGATTGGGAAAATTTTAAACAACAGCAAAGAATGACTAAGAAAGCAATAAAGAAAGGAAAGATAGATTACGAAAGTAAACTTGCGCAAAACATAAAAACAAATAGTAAAAGCTTTTACCAATATATAAAACGGAAGAGAATGATTAAAGTAAATGTTGGTCCCTTAGAAGATGAGAAGGGGGATTTAATAATAGAAAATGTGGAAATGGCTGAGACCGTAAACAATTATTTTGCTTCGATCGTCACAGTGGAAGATACAAAAACCATGTCAAAAATTGCTGGTCAATGGAATGTGGGAAGGGAGGACCTTGAGACAATCACTATCACTAGCTGGGTATGCTGGACAGGCTAATGGGACTCGAGGTAGACAAGTCCCCTGATCCTGATGAAATACATCCCAGGGTATTAAAAGAGATGGCGGAAGTTATAGCAGATGCATTCGTTATAATCTACCAAAATTCTCTGGACTCTGGGGAGGTACCAGCGGATTGGAAAGCAGCTAATGTAATGCCTCTGTTTTAAAAAAAAAAAAAGGGCCAGACAAAAGGCAGGTAACTATAGGCCGGTTAGTTTAACATCTGTAGTTGGGAAAATGCTTGAAGCTATCATTAAGGAAGTAATAGCGGGACACTTAGATAGGAATAGTGCAATCAAGGAGACGCAACATGGATTCATGAAGGGGAAATCATGTTTAACTAATTTACTGGAATTGTTTGAAGATATAACGAGCATGGTGGATAGAGGTGTACCGATGGATGTGGTGTATTTAGATTTCCAAAAGGCATTCGATAAGGTGCCACACAAAAGGTTACTGCAGAAGATAAAGGTATGCGGAGTCAGAGGAAATGTATTAGCATGGATAGAGAATTGGCTGGCTAACAGAAAGCAGAGAGTCGGGATAAATGGGTCAATTTCGGGTTGGAAATCGGTGGTTAGTGGTGTGCCACAGGGATCGGTGCTGGGACCACAACTGTTTACAATATACATAGATGACCTGGAAGAGGGGACAGAGTGTCGTGTAACAAAATTTGAAGATGACACAAAGATTAGTGGGAAAGCGGGTTGTGTAGAGGACACGGAGGCTGCAAAGAGATTTGGATAGGTTAAGCGAATGGGCTAAGGTTTGGCAGATGGAACACACTGTCGGAAAATGTGAGGTCATCCACCTTGGGGGGAAAAAAAAAACAGTAAAAGGGAATATTATTTGAATGGGGAGAAATTACAATGTGCTGCGGTGCAGAGGGACCTGGGGGTCCTTGTGCATGAAACTCTTTTTGGTCCTTGTGCATGAATCCCAAAAAAAAGTTAGTTTGCAGGTGCAGCAGGTAATCAGGAAGGCGAATGGAATGTTGGCCTTCATTGCGAGAGGGATGGAGTACAAAAGCAGGGAGGTCTTTCTGCAACTGTATAGGGTATTGGTGAGGCTGCACCTGGAGTACTGCGTGCAGTTTTGGTCACCTTACTTAAGGAAGGATATACTAGCTTTGGAGGGGGTACAGAGACGATTCACGAGGCTGATTCCGGAGATGAGGGGGTTACCTTATGATGATAGATTGAGTAGACTGGGTCTTTACTCGTTGGAGTTCAGAAGGATGAGGGGTGATCTTATAGAAACATTTAAAATAATGAAAGGGATAGACAAGATAGAGGCAGAGAGGTTTTTTCCATTGGTGGGGGAGACTAGAACTAGGGGGCACAGCCTCAAAATACGGGGGAGCCAATTTAAAACCGAGTTGAGAAGGAATTTCTTCTCCCAGAGGGTTGTGAACCTGTGGAATTTTCTGCCCAAGGAAGCAGCTGAGGCTAGCTCATTGAATGTATTCAAATCACAGATAGATAGATTTTTAACCAATAAAGGAATTAATGGTTATGGGGAGCAGGCGGGTAAGTGGAGCTGAGTCCACGGCCAGATCAACCATGATCTTGTTGAATGGCGGAGCAGGCCCGAGGGGCTAGATGGCCTACTCCTGCTCCTAATTCTTATGTTCTTATGTTCTAAAAGTGAGTTCTCAGGTGACTGTACAGTCCAATACGGGAATTCCTCAGATTAATTCTAGATTTGTCAAGCATGATTTCCCTTTCATAAATCCATGCTGACTTGGAGCAATCCGTCACTGCTTTCCAAATGCACTGCTATTTCAGCTTTAATAATTGATTCCAACATTTTCCCCACTGATATCAGGCTATAATTACCCGCTTTCTCTCTCCCTCCTTTCTTAAAAAATGATGTTACATTAGCTACCCTGCAGCCCATAGGAACTGATCCAGAGTCGATAGTCTGTTGGAAAATTATCTCCAATGCATCCACTATTTCTAGGGCCACTTCCTTAAGTAATCTGGGATATCGACTATCAGGCCCTGGGGATTTATCGGCCTTTAATCCCTTCAATTTCCCTAACACAATTCCCCGCCTAATAAGGATTTCCTTCAGTTCCGCCTTCTTACTTGACCCTCGGTCCCCTAGTAGTATTTCTGGAAGGTTATTTCTGTCTTCCTTCGTGAAGACAGAACCAAAGTACGTGTTCAATTGGTCTGCCATTTCTTTGTTCCCCGAAATTCACCCGAATCCGATTGCAAGGGACCTACGTTTGTCTTCACTAATCTTTTTTTCTTCACATATCTATAGAAGCTTTTGCAGTTGGTTTTTATATTTCCGGCAAGCTTCCTCTCATACTCTATTTTACCCCTCTTAATTAAACCCTTTGTCCTCCTCTGCTGAATTCTAAAATTCTCCCAGTCCTCCGGTTTGCTGCTTTTTCTAGCTAATTTGTATGCCTCTTCCTTGGAATTAATACTATCCTTAATTTCTTTGTTAGCCACGGTTGAGCCACCTTCCCCGTTTTATTTTTACTCCAGACAGGGATGTACAATTGCTGAAGTTCGTACTATGTGGGAATTCAGGGACGCTTCCGGTGTCCCTGACGACTACGTGTGCGGGAAGTGCATCCGCCTGCAGCTCCTGTCGGACCGCGTTGCGAAACTGGAGCAGCGGGTGGATTTACTCTGGAGCATCCACGATGCTGAGAATGACGTGAATAGCACGTTTAGTGAGTTGGTCTTACCGCAGGAGAAGGATACAGAGCCAGATAGGGAATGGAAGACTAACAGGAAGAGCAGTGCAAGGGTCCCCTGCGGTTATCCTCCTGTAAAACAGATATACCGCTTTGGGTACTGTTGAGGGGGATAACTCATCAGGGGAGAGCAGCAGCAGCCAAGTCCATGGTACCGTGCGTGGCTCTGCTGCACAGGAGGGCAGGATAAAGAGTGCGAGAGCAATAGTGATAGGGGATTCAATTGTAAGGGGTGTTTCTGCGGCTGCAACCGATACTCCAGGATGGTATGTTGCCTCCCTGGTGCAAGGGTCAAGGATGTCTCTGAGCGGGTGCAGGACATTCTGAAAAGGGAGGGTGAACAGCCAGTTGTCGTGGTGCATGTAGGTACCAACGATATAGGTAAAAAAATGGGATGAGGTCCTTCGAGACGAATTTAGGGAGCTAGGAGTTAAATTAAAAAGCAGGACCTCAAAGGTAGTAATCTCAGGATTGCTACCAGTGCCACGTGCTAGTCAGAGTAGGAATCGCAGGATAGCTCAGATGAATACGTGGCTTGAGCAGTGGTGCAGAAGGGAGGGATTCAAATTCCTGGGACATTGGAACCGGTTCTGGGGGAGGTGGGACGAGTACAAACCGGACGATCTCCACCTGGGCAGGACCGGAACCAATGCCCTAAGGGGAGTGTTTGCTAGTGCTGTTTGGGAGGAGTCGAACCAGAGTCGATAGACTGTTGGAAAATCATCACCAGTGCATCCACTATTTCACCCGAATCCGATTGCAAGGGACCTAGGTTTGTCTTCACTAATCTTTTTTTCTTCACAAGTCTATAGAATCTTCTGCAGTCAGTTTTTATGTTCCCAGCAAGCTTCCTCTCATACTCTATACATCTATTGCAGCTTTTATGCTGTGTTCTATAAACTTTAGAAAATGTACAGGGCAGATATTGATGTGAGAGCGAGAGAGAGAGAGAGACATGGATTTGGAGATCAGATCCTTTACTTTTTTTTGTTCAATTTTGTTTTTTTTGTAGTAAGCAAAAGGCTAGAATCTATTATTAGGGAAGAGGTAACAGAGCACTTTGAAAATCGTAATATGATTAAGCAGAATCAAAATGATTTTATGAAAGGGTAATAGTGTTTGACAAATTTGTTAATTTTTTGAAGATGTAACTAGTAGGATGGATAATGGGAACCAGTGGATGTGTAGTGCATTTGGATTTTCAAAATGCATTTGATAAGATGCCACACAAGTTATTACACAAAATTAGGACTCATGGGATTGGGGCTAATATATTAGCATGGATTGGTTAATGGACAGAAAACAGAGTATGAATAAACGGGACTTTTTTAGGTTGGCAGGCTGTAACTAGCGGGGTACTGCGAGGATCAGTGCTTGGGCCTCAGCTATTTACAATCTATGGGCCCAAGTTTCCACATGATTCGCGCTTGATTTTTAGGAGCAACTGGTGGAGAATGGACTATTTTAGAAATCGCAATTCTCCACATTTTTTTTTCTGCAGTTCTAGTCAGGTAGAACAGTTCTAGTTTAGAACAGAATTTTTTCTTCAAAAGTGTCCGGCCACTGACGCCTGATTTTAAAGTTTCCACAGTGAAAATGTACTCCAAACTGAAGTAGAATGGAGCCAGTGAAGATTTTTGTAGAACTGAAAAAACCTGTTCTACACATTAAAAAAATCAGGCGCAGGTTACAAATTAGGCGTCCAGAACGAGGTGGGGGGGAAGGGAACTCATTAAATTCGACAATAAATCCTTATTTATACTTCTACAAATATTATACAAATAAATCCAACCTGAATAAACATTTATAAGCCAAGAAAAGATTAAATAAACCATCTTCCTACCTGTGTGAAAGTGCTTCAGCCAGGGAGAATGCTGCAGCCGTTCGTGCCACTGAGAGGGAGAGGGAGAGGGAGAGGGAGAGGGAGAGGGAGACTCGGGTTGGGGGGGGGGGGGAGGAGCAGGTCTCGGGGGGCGGGGGGGGGGTGGAGGAGCGGGTGTTGGGTCTCGGGGCGGGGGTCGGGTCGGCGGGGGAGCGGGTGTCGGGTCGGGTCTGATTGGCGGGGGGGGAAGCGGGTGTCGGGTCGGGTCTGGTCGGCGGGGGGGGGGGGGGTGGGGAGCGGGTGTCGGGTCTTGTCGGGGGCGGGGAGCAGGAGCTGGCCGTGGGAGGAGCCGCCTTCACGCAGCCCCAGTGAGGCCATTCAGCCAGGGCTAGGGGCTGCGTGCTTCGGGCCCCTCCCACACAGTTCGGCGCCTGGAGCTACTGCACTTGCATGCCGACTGTAGCGCGCATGTGCAGAGGTCCCGGCACTGTTTTCAGCGCCGGGACCTGGCTCCGCCCCCCCCCCCCCACAGCTCGTGCTGGCTGCGCCGAGAGCCAGAGGACCTGTAAATAGGTGGAGAATACCGAGGATTTTTTTAGGCGCGAAAAACGGGCGCCCAGCTCGGAGGGGCGCCCGTTTTTTTTTCTTGTGGAAACTTGGGCCCTATATTAGTGACTTAGATGAAGGGACTGAGTGTAACGTATCCAAATTTGCTGATGATACAAAGTTACATGTGATAGTAACCTGTGAGGAGGATGCAACGAAGCTGCAGAGAGATATAGACAGGTTGACTGAGTGGGCAAGACCATAGCAAATGGAATACAATGTGGGGAAGTGTGAAGTTATCCACGTTGGTTCGGAAAACAAAAAAGCAGAATATTTTTTAAATGGTGAGAGACTGGGAAATGTTTGCATTCAGCGGGATTTGGGTGTCCTTGTACATGAATCACAAAGTTAACGTGCGGGTACAGCAAGCGATTAGGAAAGCAAATGGTATGTTAGCTTTTGTTACAAAGGGATTAGAGTATAAGAGTAAAGGGGGCCGAAATTGGCCACCGCTGGAAATGGGGTGCACCTACCCTGTTTCTGATGATTTTACTGGCGCGGTAGATGTGGTGGCCTCTTGAGCGAAATTCCGCTCTTTGGCATTTTGTTTTCCCCGGACGTTGATCATAATGAGGGCGGAAGTGGGGCGGTAAGCAGAAGTTTGCAGTCTAGAGGGGCGGAAGTTGGGGGCAAGTGTAGTGGCCGCCACTGTCAGTCATCAGCGTAGCACTAATGATGTCATCGCTGCGCCGCGTCACCACAGCTCTCCCCTTTGTGCAATTTTTTAAAGTTTGTTCCACTGGGCCAGCAGGGAGGGTTTCGACCAGGCCAGCGGTGTGGCACCCAAGAGGAGGTGCCAAGCTGCCTGTTGGCGGCCCAGCTGAACCCGGGGGCATAATTCTCAGACCGACATGGCAGTCGGCTTGCAAAAAAAAACATGCTGGCAGCAGCAGTAGGTCCTCCCCTTAATGGGAGCCGCACCGTCATTTTACAAGGACTACAACCTCACTGCACCAGCAGAAAAAAGCAACTTTTGGCACTGCGCGGCAGGAGCAAGATTTTTTCGGAGGGGGGAACATCGGCGGTGTGTGCTCTGGTGACTTACTTGGGATGGATCGGCAGCAGCGGAGCAGTAGTGGAGGGAGCGGGTCACCGCCGGGATACTGCAGGAGTGGAATTTTCAAAATGGCGGCCATTACACAAAAAATCGGCGGCCATTGCATTGTGTGGCCGCTGATTTCCGGCAGTAACAGGCATTCAGGGAAAGGGCAATTTCGGCCCCAAGAAGTCTTACTACAATTATACAGGGCATTGGTGAGGCGATACCTGAAGTAGTGCCTAAGGAAAGACATACTTGCTTTGCAGGGAGTGCAACAAAGGTTCACTAGACTGGTTCCTGGGATGAGGGAATTTCCCTATGAGGAGAGATTGAGTAGACTAGGCCTATATTCCCTCGAGTTTAGAAGAATGAGAGATGATCTAATTGAACCATATAAAATTCTTAAGGGGCTTGACAGGATTAAAGCTGAGAAAATGTTTCCCCTGGCTGGGAATCTAAAACACGGGGTCACAGTCTCAGAATAAGGGGTCGGCCATTTAGGACTGAGATGAGGAAAAATTTCTTCACTCAGAGTGGTGAATCTTTGCAATTCTCTACCCCAGAGGGCTGTGGAGGCTGAGTTGTTGAGTATATTGAAGACATAGGTCGATTTTAAATTTTGGGGAATTAAGGGATATGGTGATAATGCGGGAAGGCGGAGTTAAGGTAGAAGATCTGCCATGATCTTGTGGAATGGCGGAGCAGGCTCGAAGGGCCAAATGGCCTACTCCAGCTCCTAATTCTTATGTTCGAGTTAATTACTTCTACCTGTGAGATAGAAGTTATAATTTCTAACACCCATGAGACATGGGGAAAGAGGGACAGAAAGATTCAAATGGAGAGAGAATTTCTTCACTTTTAACTTTAAAAAAAAAAGCTGCATTTTAAAAACAATCAAAGCTGCTTTGAGGAAAACTGATAGGAACGAGGGAAGAGGGGAAGATTGAAAGAAGTTGAGGACGAAAGAATCGCTGCCCTCTCGCTACTTCGCTTTGAGGAGTGAATGTGAGGGGTGTGGCTGATAGGTTAACGATGAGATAGTGTTAGTGGAGTGAGGAGGAGGGCATTTCAGAGGAGTTGAGCGGGTGGTTCAGAGGGGAAGAGTTAGGTTAGTAATGGGAATGAGTGAATGGTAGGAGGGGTAGTGGGTAGATGAATGAAAGTGAGAGAAAATATGAGTGATTTGGGAACGGTTTGGAAGGCAAGTCACATTTTCCCCAAGCTCCACCACAAACGGTGACGTATCATATTGCCTACAGCCTTCTACCAAAAGGAAAGAAGAAATTGGCTGAGGGAAGCAGAAGAGGACAAGGACAGAAGCAAACAGAGTTAAGAGAGAAAGTGAAAGTCGGAAGTAGAAGAGGAGAGACATCGAGAAACAGCAGAGACAGATCCTATTCTCCAACTTAACATGTGCAATGCCATGGGAGATCAATGAATATATTATTAACATCCGTTTGTTGTGCCATCTTTAGGAATGTAAGAACAGAAGCCATTCAGCCTCTCAAGCCTGTTCCAAGATTCAATTAGATCATGACTGATCTGTATCTTCACTCCATCTACCAATCTTTAAAAGCCTTGCCTAACATAAATCTCAATTTTGAAATTAAAGTTGACCCCAAGCCTCAACAGCTTTTTGGGGAGAGAGTTCCAGATTTCCGCTACTTTCTGTGAAGCTGCTTTCTTGCATTACTTCTGAATGGCCTATTTAAGGTTGTGGGTTCAAGTCCCAGTCCAGGAACTTGAGCACAAAACAAATCTAGACTGACACTCCAGTGCAGTACTGAGTGAGCACTGAACTGTCGGAGGTGCTGTCTTTTGGATGAGGCGTTAAACCGAGGCCCCGTCTACACGCTCATGTGGACGTAAAAGATACCATGGCACTATTTAGAAGAAGACAGGGGAGTTATCCCCGGCCTTCTGGCCAATATTTATCCCTCAATCAACAATACAAAAAAACAAATCATCTGGTTATGATCACATTGGTGTTTGTGGGAGCTTGCTTGTGTGCAAATTGGCTGCCGCGTTTCCTGCATTACAACAGTGACTCCAAAAGTACTTTATTGGCTGTAAAGCACTTTGAGACGTCCGGTGGCTGAATAAATTTGAAGTTTTTTTTCTTAAGGTTATGTCCCCTTTTTCTAGACTCCCCCACCAGAGGAAATAGAGAACCCCTAAATCTCTCTGCTCCTTCACAGTTCCTAACTTCTTGCGATTTATAAAATATTCTGATCTATTATTCTTGGGTTCAAAATAGATCACATCACACTTTCCCACATTGAACTCCATCTGCCAGTTTTGGCCACTCACTTAATCTATCAATGTCCCTTTGCAACGTCCTGCTCCCATCTACATTACTTACTGTACCACCTAACTTAATGTCATCAGCATACTTTGATATATGGCTCTCTATTTTATCATCCAAGTCATTTATAAATATAGTGAAAATCTGAGTCCTCATGGGACACCAGTAGTCAAATCCTGCCAATTTGAGCATATGCCCATTATCCCTACTCCGTCTCCTAACTCCTAACCAGTTCCCTATTCAAGCCAATAGGTTGCCTTTCCATTCAAACTGCTTGTAGTACCTATGGGTAGCATTGTAATATCTTGGTGCACTTCTGTGAGGTGATTGGATGTCATAAAACTGCTGTGAAACTATGCAATTCCCCGACTAAAGAGCTTTGTTTTAAAACAAATGGGTTTGAGCCTGCCTACATTTGTACACTCTGGCCACCAGGTGTTGCTGTGGAGCAGAATTTCTGAGCTTTCTCTTCACCTGATGCCATCTTGATTTTACTTTTTAAAAAACTGCTCAAGTAAGTAATTCAATGATATAATTTTAAATCGCATGTTTGATTTGAAAATATTTGCAGTTTTACTTTATGCGTTCTTGTCCCCTCCACCCTTTTGGACTAGTGAGGGTCCCACTTCATGGCCTACTCTGGCTTTCTCCTCTCCCATTCTGCCTCTCTCTGCACCCCATTCTACTCTCCCCTAGCCCCTTTCCCACCTACTCTGCTCTAGATTCCTATTAGAACTTCCTTTTGCTTCCAGTTCTTTGTCATCCCTGGTCCAGTTATCCCTTGCCCTGTCATTGATTTATTTGTTCCAAGAATGTTTATTTAAATTTGTTCCCAGGAGAGAAATGACTGAGAATTGTATTCACATATAAAGTTGCAGTGTTGTTTTAATGAAACAAGAATCCACTTCTAAATGTGGAAATGTATTTAAAAATATTTTTTCTCTGACAATACATGACCATTTTTGGAGGAGGAAGGTTAGGTCCAAACTTTTGTTTTCATTCCTCAGACCAGCCTTGATCAAACTAAATAACTGGTGTATGCATTGTCAAACCTTATAAGCTTGTGGAAAATTCAGATTTAAAAAAAATTCGTTCATGGGATGTGGGTGTCACTAGCAAGGCCGGCATTTATTGCCCATCCCTAATTGCCCTTGAGAAGGTGGTGCTGAGCCGCCGCCTTGAACCTGTGGTGAAGGTACTCCTGTTGGGTAGGGAGATCCAGGATGGTGACCCAGCGACGATGAAGGAACAGAAGTATATTTCCAAGTCAGGATGGTGTGAGACTTAGAGGGGAACTTGGAGGTGGTGGTGTTCCCATACACCTGCTGCTCTTGTGCTTCTAATTGGTAGAGGTAGTGGATTTTAACTCCTTGTACTACTCAAAACAACAGGGCCATCTCACAAGATAATATTTGTAATTATAAGGAGACATTGTAGTCTGAAAATATAGTTCCCTTCTCAAGAACACTTGTATTAGAATTAGAAAGGTGTGTCTCAATGTTCTGTAGTTATTTTTCAGGACAAAATCATTATTACTCACCAAACTAGGTAACACTTGGAGAAATCTCTTTTTTTCTTTTTGAGATTGACAATGAAAACGATAGGGTTGAGGCAGGAGGTGGGATCCTAGCTTGAGTCCTGATGTTTGCTTGCTGCTGCTGAAAATTAATTGAAAATCTCAATAACTATCATTTCCTCATCGAAAGACTCCGAAGTAAGTGGGGGAAAAATTTTGATTTGTGAAATATCTGTAGAGCGCACTGAAACTGGCAGGAATTAACCCTAATCTTAAAACCTTTTTTTTTCTGTGTTGTTAACATGATAGCTCGCCAACTGCACTCCCACAAGGGAGTGAGAACCAACATTATTTGTGTTTTTTTTCCTGTTTTCATATAAACTGATTAAGGTCACATATTCAGAATGTTTTCTATGATCTCTGTGGGTGAGACAGAGTAGCTGTGGGGCAACTTTCTGTTGGGAGGAAAGAAAGTGCTGATGAAAATGACCTTTATAAAAAATGGTTATTCAGCTTTTTGTTAGGATATGGAAGTAATAAGGATTTCAATAAGAAAAGAAAACTTGCGTTTGCACTCCCCCTTTCACATCCTCTGTAATTCCAAAGCACATCACAACCAAGGAATCTCTTTCGAATTGTAATCACTGTTTTATCGGCCTTTGTGACGGCCAATTTCTGCACAGTAAAGCCCCACAAGTAGCCAATGAAATTAATGAGCAGTTAATCTGTTTTAGTGGTATTGTTTGAGGGAGGAATGTTGGCCAGACTACCAGGAAACCTCTCTGCTCTTCGAATAGGCCATGGGAACTTTTGTGTCCACCTGAACAGACAGGGCCTTGGTTAAACTGGGCTCTTTTGAAAGCCAATGATAAAGAAATTTAAGCAGCATTGAAAACTGTCCCGAAATGGGCGTTGCAAAGCGAATGCGTGCCCAAAGACATAGGCCCAAGGCTTTCTGGAAATTGGGCTTTAGGTCACAACTCCATAAAACTAGTGAGCTGCGGATGCTAATTAGATGTCCTGATACACTTTGCCAGTTGGAGCCAGCTGCAGGTAGTTCCTGGGGGAGGCGAGCCTGGGGCGTCAGTGACCCACAGTACTGCTGTGGAGCTAGATGTAACTTTTTCTGCTCCTCCTAGTTCCAAGTTTTTTTTCCCAAATAAGTAACTTACATTTTCATTGGAGGCCTCCAGTAAATCCTTTAAGGGCTGTTGGTTAGGCTGATCTGATCTGCTGAGTTTATGCTGAATTTGGGAGTAGGTCCTAAACTGTTAGGACTCTGATTAGCATATTCAAGGGTCCCAACGTCTGTCTCATGCTGGTCTCCTGCACACTTGAAAGTCATCGGTTGGCAGCTGCTACACCTCCGGGGGAAATCAGGCAGAAGAGAAACTGGTCATCCCGCCCTGAATGCTAAATATGCGCTGGAAAAAATGATTTCTCCCCCAACGTCTCCCAGCAGCTATGCACTTTCCAGCAGAAGCCCTGGATAACTGCCAGTGATGGGAGGCTATGCTGACTTTAATGCACCTCCTTCCTCAGCCAGTAGCTGCGTGGTGAATTATAGTATCACAAGTGCTACCCAGGCTGAGATCAGGAATCCAAAGATGGGGCCTTTATGATTTGCATGGCTCTGATCGAGAAATTTAAAAATAGGGATGCCAGTGCAAGGTGCCCCTGTGTGGTTGGTAAGGTGAAGATTATATGTCAGATATTGCTCATAGTCATGGATTTCAAAGCATTTTAAGGAGTCTCCAATGTGATCAGGTCAAATGGGAACACCTGCCACTATACTTACTTTGTTCAGTTACTGAGATGGTGTCCAATAGGCCAGTTATACAGTGCCTTGGCATAGAAGTGAAGCCATTTCAGCTGCACATCGATGTAATTCTGGAGTGAAGTCACCCAAATGTCACTTCGGCAAACTGTGAAATCACTTTCTAGGAGTTAATCGCACATCTTCAGTTTCTCACAGGCTAAAGTGTAACACATTATGGGGATAGTGCAGGCAAGTGGAGTTGAGACAGCCATGATCTTATTGAATGGTGGAGCAGGATCGAGGGGCCAAATGTGTTCCTCCTGCTCCTATTTCTTATGTTCTCACATTTAATTTTTGATCTTTTAATTTTAGTACAGCTCCTTTCTCGATGTTGGGGAAGTCCAGAACCAGGGGACACAGTCTAAGGATAAGGGATAGGCCATTTAGGACTGAGATGAGGAGAAACTTCTTCACTCAGAGAATTGTTAACCTGTGGAATTCCCTACCGCAGAGAGTTGTTGATGCCAGTTCATTGGATATATTCAAGAGGGAGTTAGATATGACCCTTACGGCTAAAGGGATCAAGGAGTATGGAGAGAAAGCAGGAAAGGGGTACTGAGGTGAATGATCAGCCATGATCTTATTGAATGGTGGTGCAGGCTCGAAGGGCCGAATGGCCTTCTCCTGCACCTATTTTCTATGTTTCTATGTTTTCCCCTCGCAGACCCAGCAGTATAATTCAAGTTGGCTGGCACTGTTACTTTTTAAAAAGTACTGGAATCAAACTGGAAATGATATCATGACAACAATTATGGTTCCAACCTGTAACATACTACTGCCCATGAATTATTTTGTATCTAACATCCAGTAGGCTGTGCATTATTTTTGTATATGCTGAAGTGTTTACATACATTGTCCTGTATGTCACACACTACATCTTGTGCAACATACAACAGCCTGTGCATTATAAGAACATAAGAAATAGGAACAGGAGTTGGCCATTTGGTCCCTTGAGCCTGCTCCGCCATTTAATAAGATTATGGCTGATCTGATCTTGGGTTCAGCTCCACCTCCCTGACTGCTCCCCATAACACTTCACTCCCTTATTGCTCAAAAATCTGTCTATCTCCACCTTAAATATATTTAATGACCCAGCCTCCACAGCTCTCTGGGGCAGAGAATTCCACAGATTTAAGACCCTCTGAGAGAAGAAATTCCTTCTCATCTCAGTTCTAAATGGACGACCCCTAATTCTGAAACTATGCCTCCTAATTCTAGATTTCCCCACGAGGGTAAACATCCTCTCAGTATCTTGTATGTTTCAATAAGATCACCTCTCATTCTTCTGAACTCCAATGAGTATAGGCCCAACCTTCCTTCATAAGTCAACCCCTTCATCTCAGGAATCAGTGAACCTTCTCTGAACTGCCTCCAATGCAAGTATATATCCTTCCTTAAATACAGAGACCAAAATTGTACGCAGTACTCCAGGTGTGGACTCACCAATACCCCGTACAGTTGTAGCAGCCTTCCCTGCTTTTATACTCTATTCCCCTTGCAATAAAAGCCAACATTCCATTTGCCTTCCTGATCACTTGCTATACCTGCATACTATGTGTGTTTCATGCATGTATGTAACGCACTGCACCTTGTACACCATTATCCTATATGCAGCATACAATAACCTATGCATTAGTCTGTGTGTAACATGCAGCATGCATGCTTTCCTGTATATAAAACTCTGTTTCTGTTCTATGTGTTAACATTTGTATATTGTTTCTGTAGCCCTCTAGTTTCAACTCGAGTCTTCAATTTGTGGTAAACTTTCTTTGATTTGAATCTTAATTATTAGTGTTTGATGTAAATGAAGGCAATGGTTTCCTTTTTTCTTTCTTTTAAAAGCTTTTTTTTTAAACATTTGAATTTTAGAAGCATCATGTGGCTGACGTCCGGTTCTATGCTGTACTCGTGTGCCATTGGACAATGCGCATATCTGACCTTTTTTTTTTCAATGGAATTGGAACAAAACCTCCAATTGAGAAAAGTGCTCTGTGTTAGATTCCTCAGTAGAACAATGCGACCATTGCGAAGATTCAGAATACTAGTATATTCTATTGTGCTTGGTGGTGAGTGGATGTCTTGGCATGGTCCAATAATATAGGATTGTTTCTATTTGTTTAAGGTCCAGTGCAGACGAGAAAAATCCACAGCCAGTGAAGTGGGTTGAAAGGAAGATCTGCGACTATGCAGTGTTATTTCTTCTCTTTTAATGTGTGAAGGTAAGTTGTGTTTGTTTGTCTCTTATTGGCACCTGGATAAGGTGTAAATTATATTATGATGCAATGTTGTGAATAATTCTCAGATATGTGAGTGCCAATTGATAATTGTTCGGAATGCTATGTTTGGCAAATTGTTTCTAAGAAAATACTCAAATCTTATTAGTGTAGGTGTGATTGAGAGATAAGTAGGATTGAACAATAAATGATTTGACCTTTCCATGCTAAATGCAGTATTGTGCTTGGTAATTTTTTAAACTTATTGTGCCACTGAAATATTGGTATGCAAAAGGTCTGTCAGCACAAGCAGGCATTTTATGTCTCAACTTTACCTTGTGTATAAAGATAAGCAAACAGTACTACAAGCTTTGGATACGAATTTGCACTGAGAAATGGAGGAAGCTCCAGTATCATACAAAAGAGTCAACAACTTATAAATAAGGCTGGAATTTAAAGAAAAAATTTTTCTTGCGATGTGGGACGTGCTGGTATCCCTAGTTTTTTTTTGTTCATGGGATGTGGGTGTCGCTGGCAAGGCCTGCATTTATTGCCCATCCCTCATCGCCCTTGAGAAGATGGTGCTGAGCGGCCTTGAACAACTGCAGTCCGTGTGATGAAGGTACTCCCACAGTGCTGACTTTGTTTAGCGGTTTGGTACAACTGAGTGGCTTACTCAGCTATTTCAGAGGGCAGTTCAGAATCAGCCTTACAGTGTGGGATTAGAGTCAGACCAGGTAGAGGTTTCCTTTTCCTGAAGAATATTGGTGAACTAGTCGGGTTTTTACAACAATCTGGCAGCTTTCGTGATCATTTTCTGGTGCTAACACCACATTACCAGATGTATTCAATTAAATTTCACAAAGTGCCATGGTGAAATTTAAACACAGTCTTTGGGTTGCTGGTCCAGTTCCATAACCACTAGGTTACTGTACCCATAAATTTAGAGGAAAGAATTGCCACTATGTATAGTGACGTGGTAAATACGTTCATGTAGATTTCTTGTTGGTATTTCTAGTGAAATTGTATTGAAGTTCAAACTAGTAATTTTTCTCCATCATTTCTTCAGCCCTCTGGTAAACCTGACACCACTCACAGCAACTTTGCAGCTATACAGAGTAAGTGGGTCTTCATCAAAAGCCCAGTCTCACATACTTTAAGATACTATTAACACTATATAGCCAGGATCTTCCTCTTCAGAGTGCCCACTGTGCCGAGAATTTTTATATTGAGATATTCCACACCAGATTGTTCGTCCACCAGTTTTAATGGTTGGAAAATCATAGGCCAGGGTGAAAGATTTCCCAAAGTGCTCTCCAGGTAAACACCGGGAGGGCTGCAGCAGGAAAATCATGGTCTATGTGTTTGATATATATTGTTTGAGGTGGGACATGGTTGTCATGATTCAGGCATGCTTCAGATACCATTATCTCGTGCTCAGCACAAAAGTCTGCTTCCACAGGCAGGCAGGTCAGTGTTGCCTATGAACCAAAGCATGACAATATCTGTGAAGAAATCACGAATAACTGGCCACAGGATGAACCTTTTTGCCAATGTGTTACACATTGGTAATAATAGAGGTTATCACTGTCTGTTCCTCAATGACAGACAGGTAAAGACCATCTGATCCATCGAGCCTGTTCCATACAACTTATACTCCACCACACCCGAAACCATGTGATCTCCTGGGAGAGGCAAAAAAACAGGTTTAAAAAATCCAGGCCAATTTGGGAAAAATGACTGTTAGGCAAATAATATACAAACAGACTGAAAGGTAATTTTTTCTCTCCTTTGTGCATCGGCAATCCTCAGTACCTGAGTGTAAAGCAGAAGAAAATGGGTCAGAGACCAGGTCTCTGCTCACTGTGTCGCCGTAGAATTTCTTGGGAAATCTCAAGGGGTGTCATGGAGCAGTTAGGCTCCAAGTTGATGTAGCCATGCAAATGAGGCAGAAAGAACGTAACTGGTACTCCTGCATAATTTTCCGGCATGAATGTCAGGCATGTGCTTATTTGGAGGGGCATGGAGAAGAACTGGGCCTTTGGCCCTGTGTCCAGCAGACATAGAAACATAGAAAATAGGTGCAGGAGTAGGCCATTCGGCCCTTCGAGCCTGCACCGCCTTTCAACAAGATCATGACTGATCACCCACCCCAGCACCTCCCCCCAACCCCCCCCCCCCCCCACGTCCCCTCCACACCCCCTGACTCCCCCAGCCGCAAGGACCACATCCAACTCCCTCCTGAACACATCCAATGAACTGGCATCAACAACTCTCCACGGCAGGGAACCCCACAGGCCAACAACTCTCCGAGTGAAGAAGTCTCTCCCAACCCCAGCTCCAAACAGCCCACCCCCCATCCCAAGAGCGTGCCCCCCCCACCGGCTCCGGACCCACCCAACACCGGGAACACACCCCCCGCATCCAACCCGCCCCGTCCCATCAGAATCCTTCCCAAATGCCGAACACCCCCGGATGTCGAGGCCCCAGCCCCGGCCACCCCAGAGCCACGCCCCGCGACGTCAACCACACCACATCCACCAACCGCCATCTGCGCAGTCACCCTGTCCATCCCACTCCAAACACTCCCCGCACCGAGGCACAGAGCCCCCAGGCCCGTCCCTCCAACACACTTTGCCCCCCCAGACCTCCGCTGCAATGTGGCCCTTCCTGTCCCCCGCCCTGGGTTTCTCCGCCCCCCACCTCCACCACTCTCCCCTCCATCCCCCGCCCCTGTCTCTCCTCATCTTCCCTCTGTCTCCCCGCACAGGCTCCCATCTTGGGGGCAGTAAGCTTCTGGGGCAGGGAATTTTAGCCCCCAGCGTGGAAGTCCTGCTCTCGCTGCAGAATTGGCCTTACCACCCCTCAATGGAAGCGGAGTGCAATTTCCCACACTCCACCTCCTTTGGGGGCAGTTACCGGGGCACGACTGGATGCTCCTCTGACAGTTTGAACTAGTGCTCTCCACTCTCCCATCCCGTGACAACTGGAACCGTTGCTCTCCACTCTCCCGTCCTGTGACAGTTTGAACTGGTGCTCTCCACTCTCCCGTCCTGTGACATCCTATGTATTTATGTGTAAAGTCATAGGGCTGGATTTTCCGGTCCTTTGCATTCCTGGTTTTGCCCTGGAGTGGCGTGAATTGGGGCGGCGAGGTCTCCTTCGCCCCTTCGCAATCCTTTGGTCCGTTTTTGCGACGGCGCTTAACAGCACTGTCTCTCATTACAACACTGTCCGAGTTTTGACTCGAACTCTACCCGTACGCCTGGAATCGCCATGCCGGCGGCGATGAGGAAGGTAATGTGCTGTAAATGTAAGTGCGAGTGTTCCCTTTTTTTAGTGCTGTGTGTTGTGGTGGCTTAGGCAATGTTTTGGGAATGTTTTTGTAGGGTTTTTTTTTTTAAAAAGGTCCCCCTCCACCCTCCGCCCGCCCCCCCCCCCCCCAGGCCTCTCTGAGCACACACGGCCCGGCACTTTAGTTCGCGAGTTTCCCATTTTTGTGCCTCAAATTGTACAACGCCTCTCTTTACGTTGTGCACCCTGACACAGGGTCCAGATGGCAAATTTCTGACTAAAGCACAACCTATTCCCTGCCAGTAACTTTCCCGCCCCACCTCCGTTTTCGCCTCGAAAACAGAAAAGTCTAAAATCCAGCCCATAGCCTCAGTTTCATGTCTCATCTGACAATAGCATACCTGCAGTATTGCACTGAAATGTCAACCTAGATCATGGCTGACTCTCCATAGTGTCTCCTGATCTCCTGTTATAATGTCAGTGGAAGATTGATGAAATCCCCGGAGAAGATGTGCAAATGGCTGTTTACACCATTTCCCCAGCTTCTCCAGTTACAGCAGATTTGGAGACCACTCTGGAAATTCCAGACTTGGAGTGGGGCTTGAACCCACAGCTTTCTGACTAAGATAAGAGTACTACCAGCTGAGCCAGCTAACTCCAAAAAACTGATAGTACTCATGTGAGCTTCTGGAAAATCATGGGGAGCATGCTTGCAGTTTCCTGATATGTGCTTCTGGTGGACGAGACTTGTTTCTGGTTTTGCATAGTGGCTCTCTGGAGTAAGTAGAGGACCGATAAATCTATTGACATTATGCAATCCTCACCAGCAAATAGTCATAATTTTGATGCCAGGGTTGAATGTGGTTATTAAGTTTTATCCATATGTAGTCATGGCTCTGGATGGAGCACCAACTCAATAATGGAGGAAGTGGAGCAAACGTAGCAAAAGAAGGGGGAGGAAAAGGATGGAACGGACATGACTCACTCATCCTACTGTCAAATGGTTGAAGAATCACATTAGCAGCAGTTTTGATAAAAATGTATCGTCTAAACAGCTCCATCTCAACCCTCTGCCTCCATCGTAAGAAAGGGATAGTTACAGTAAGAAGGAATGGAATAAGAGAACCAATTTGAAAAAAAAGAACTTAATTTTTTTTAACTTTAAATTGAATATGATACATGACTAGAAGATAAATGAGTAAGTGAAAACTTTAGCTCACTGTGTAGTGATCTTCAGCAGTTATAGAAACAAATTTCCTTGGCATCTGGGTGTCAGATAAGGGAAATACTGTTGGCATTGTGTGCCTTGAGCTCACCCACAGTGGCAGTTTTAAACAACAATTGCAGCTGTGTTTAAGAGCAACTGTTTGTTCTGCATCTTTAGATTCAATTATTCCCTTTTTATTTTTGTTTTAAAGAGGAATTTATGAACTCATAAATAGTAAAAAGGTAGCCAAAGAAAGGGTGGGGACGAGTATGGACCAAAAAGGCGACCTTGCATGGCTGAGGTACTAAATGAGTACTTTTCGTTTGACTTCACGAGAGAAGAGGCTGCTGCCAATGTAGCAGTAAAGGAGGAGGCAGTAGTGAGAGGATGTACTTAAACAGTTAGCAATCCTCGAAGTAAAAGTCACCTGGTTCGGATGGGTTACTGAGGGAAGTAAGGGTGGTGCTAGAAAACTGGAGGATTGCAAATGTTATACCCCTGCTTTTAAAAAAAAAAAGAATGGGATAAACCCAGCAACTACAGGTTAGTCAGCCTTGTGCTAGTGGTGGGGACATTTTTTCAGACAATAATCTGGGACAAAATTAATGGGCATTTGGAAAAATATGGACTAATAAATGAAAGTCGGCACTGATTTGTTAAAGGCAAATCATGTTTTATTAACTTAATCGAGTTCTTTTGAAATAATGGCGAGGGTTGATGAGGGGAGTACAGTTGATGCTGTGTACAGGAACATTCAAAAGGCGTTTGACAAAGTACCACATAATAGATTTGTTAGCAAAATTAAAGCCCATGGGATTAAAGGGACACTTACAGCATGGATACAAGATTGGCAAAGCATCAGAAAGCAGAGAGTAGTGGTGAAGGTGAATGGTTGTTTTTCAGGCCGGAGGGAAGTATACAGTTGTGTACTTCAGGGGTCAGTATTAGGACCACTGCTCTTTTTGATGTATAGTAATGACCTGGACTTGGGCATATAGGCATAATGAAACTCATCATCATCATAGGCATCGAAGTCGAGGATGACTTGCTTCCACTCTAAAAGTGAGTTCTCAGGTGGCTGAACAGTCCAATGCAGAACCTACAGTCTCTGTCACAGGTGGGGCAGACAGTGGTTGAAGGAAAGGGTGGGTGGGGAGCCTGGGTTGATTCACGCTCCTTCCACTGTCTATGCTTGGTTTCTGCTTGTTCTCTGCGCTGGGACTCCAGGTACTCAGCACCCTCCCGGATGCTCTTCCTCCACTTTGGGCGGTTGTGGGCCAGGGATTCCCAGGTGTCGGTGGGGATGTTGCACTTTATCAAGGAGGCTTTGAGGGTGTCCTTGAAGCGTTTCCTTTGCCCACCTGGGGCTCGCTTGACGTGTCGGAGCTCCATGCAGAGTGCTTGCTTTGGGACTCTCGTCGGACATTCGGATAATGTGGCCTGTCCAACAGAGCTGATCAAGCGCGGTCAATGCTTCGATGCTAGAGATGTTGGCCTGAGCAAGAACGCGACATTGGTGCATCTATCCTGCCAATGGATTTGCAGGATCTTGTCGAGGCAGCGCTGGTGGTACTTCTCCAGCGTTTTGAGGTGTCTGCAAATATAGTCACGTCTCTGAGCCATAGAGGAGAGTGAGTATCACTATGCCCTGTAGACCATAAGCTTGGTGCTAGATTTGAGGTCCTGATCTTCAAACACACTCTTCAGGCAACCGAAGGCTGCGCTAGTGCACTGAAGGCAATGTTGGACCTTGTCGTCAATGTCTGCTCTTACTGACAGCATGTTCCAGAGGTATGGAAAATGGTCCACGTTGTCCAAGGCCTCGTCGTGGATTTTGATAATCGTGGGCCAGTACTGTGTGGCGGGGTCAGGTTGGTGGAGGACTTTTGTCTTTCGGATGTTATACGTAAGACCCATGTTCTCCTACGCCTCGGTGAAGGTGTTGACAATGGCTTGGAGTTCGGCCTCTGAGTGTGCGCAGACGCAAGCGTTGTCTGCGTATTGTAGTTCAACGACAGAGGATGGAGTGACCTTGGATCTGGCCTGGAGGTGGTGGAGGTTGAACAGATTTCTATTAGTTCTATAATTTAGTTTCACTCCAGCAGGGAGCTTACTGAAGGTGAGATGAAGCACTGCAGCAAGGAAGATCAAATAGAACGTTGGTGCAATGACGCAGCCTTGCTTGACCCCGATCTGGACGTGGCTTGGGTCTGTGGTGGATCTATTGGTCAGGATCACGGCTTGCATGTCATCGCAGAGCAGATGGAGGATGGTGACAAACTTTTGAGGGCAGGCGAAATGGAGGAGGGCGCTCCGTAATCCCTCGCGGTTGACTGTGTCAACGGTCTTTGTGAGGTCAAAAAAGGTCATGTACAAGGGTTGGTGCTGATCCCTGCATTTCTCTTGTAGTTGTCGCACGGAGAAGATCATGATCGGGAGGAGGCCAGCATCGCGAGAGTATAAAGGGCGGCGGCACCTTGGAGCAGCGGCAGATCGGGAGGAGGCCAGCATCGCGAGAGCGTAACGGGCACGAGAGTATAAAGAGCGGCAGCAGCTTGGAGCAGTGGCAGATCGGGAGGAGGCCAGCATTGCGAGAGCGGAGGGGAGTATAAAGAGCGGCAGCAGCTTGGAGCAGTGGCAGATCGGGAGAAGACCAGCTGCAGCAGGGGCAGAAAGTTTTTTTTAAAAATTCGAAATCGAAGTGTGATGTCACAGCCAAGCAGGTAAGTGATTGGCTGATGGATTGCTGAGTATTTTTTCTTTTTCTTTTTTTCCTTTTAAGAAACCTTTGGCATTGTTGTAGGTTAGGAACTGCAATTAAATATATGTGATCTTTATTATCTAAGGAGAACCAGTTAATTAAACTGGATTTTGGCTGAGTAGTGGCTGGGTTTGTTTTGCTAAGGTTTAGAACTTAGAGGTTCTACTTGATAGTTCCGAGTGTAACTAGAGGGATGGCAGGGCAGCTCAGTCCAGTGGGTTGCACATCCAGTGGCATGTGGGAAATCCTGGATGCTTCGCGCAGCCGCGACAACCACATGTGCAGGAGGCGTCTCTAGCTGCACCAACTCGAGCTCCGTGTTTTGGAGCTTGAGCGGCGGCTGGAGTCACCACGGTGCATCCGCGAGACTGAGAGCTACGTGGGTAGCATGTTTCTAGAGGCGGTCACCTCTCGGCTTAAGAGAGTGCAGGCTGATAGGGATTGGGTGACCACCAGACAGAAGAGGAGGACTAGGCAGGTAGTGCAGGAGTCCCCTGAGTCCATCTTGCTCTCCAACTGGTACTCTGTTCTGAGTACCGGTGGGGGCGATGGTGGCTCTGGGGAGTCCAGCCAGAGCCAAGTCCACGACACCACGGGTGGCTCAGCTGCACGGGGGGGGGGGGGGGGTGGGAAGAAGAATGGAAGAGCCATAGTGGTAGCGGATTTGATAATCGGGAGCAGACGGGCGTTTCTGCGGCTGTAGACGTGACTCCAGGATGGTAAGATGCCTCCCTGGTGCCAGGGTCAAGGATGTCACTGAGCAGCTGCAGGGCATTCTGGGGGGAGAGGGTGAACAGCCAGAGGTCGTGGTTCACATTGGTACCAATGATATCGGTAGGAAGAGGGATGAGGTCCTGCAGGCAGAGTTTAGGGAGCTAGGAGAGAGATTAAAAAGCAGGACCTCAAAGGTAGTAATCTCTGGATTATTCCTAGTGCCATGAGCTCGTGAGTACAGAAATAGGGAGGATAGAGCGGATGAATACGTGGCTCGAGAGATGGTGCAGGTGGGAGGGTTTTATTTTTCTGAGGCATTAGGATCGCTTATGGGAGAGGTGGGACCTGTACAAGCCAGACGGGTTGCATCTCAACAGAGCCGGGACCAATATCCTCGCGGGGGGTGGGGGGGTGGTGATTTGCTAGTTGGGGAGGGTTTAAACTAGCTTGGCAGGGGGATGGGAACCTGAAAATAGATTCAGTAGGGAGGGGAGTAAAGCTTGGAATTAGAAAGCAAAAATAAAGAAAGTGAGTTTGAAGGACAGAGGAAACGAGCAGGAAAAAAGGGTTTTAAAAAAACAAATTTAAAGGCACTTTGTCAAAATGCACGTAGCATTTGTAACATAATAGATGAGTTGACGGCACAAATTGGGACAAATGAGTATGATCTGATAGCCATTAAAGAGACGTGGTTACAAGGTGACCAGGACTGGGAATTAAATATTCAGGGAATTAAATATTTGACAATCCGGATGGACAGACAGAAAGGAAAAGGAGGTGGGGTAGCTCTATTGATAAGGGATGGAATCACTGCAATCGTGATAAACTATATTGGCTCAAATGATCAGGATGTTGAAACAGTTTGGGTGGAGATGAGGAATGACAAAGGGAAAAAGTCACTGGTGGGTGTAGTCTATCATTATCATCATAGGCAGTCCCATGGAAAACTTGCTTCCACTCTTAGCATGAGTTCTTAGGTGGCTGTACAGTCCAATACGAGTACAATAGTCTCTGTCATAGGTGGGACAGACTGTAGTTGAAGGAAAGGGTGAGCGGGGAGTCTGGTTTGCTGCACGCTCATTCCGCTGCCTGCACTTGATTTCTGCATGCTCTCGGCGACGAGACTCGAGGAGCACAGCGCTCTCCTGGATGCACTTCCTCCAATAAGGCTGTCTTTGGTCAGAGATTCCCAGGTGTCAGTGGGGATGTCGCACTTTATCAAGGAGGTTTTGAGGGTGTCCTTGTAACGCTTCCGTTGCCCACCTTTGGCCCGTTTGCTGCGGAAGAGTTCCGAGTAGAGCGCTTGCTTTGGGAGTCTCATGTCTGGCATGCAAACTAATTGGCCTGCCCAGCGGAGCTGATCAAGTGTGGTCAGTGCTTCAATGCTGGGGATGTTGGCCTGAATAAGGACGCTAATGTTGGTGCATCTGTCCTCCCAGGGGATTGAGGCATACGAAAGCATGGGCCTTACACTAAACATCGGTAAGACAAGGGTCCTCCACCAGCCTGTCCTCGCCGCACAGCACTGCTCCCCCAGACATCAAGATCCACGGCGCGGCCCTGGACAACATGGATCACTTCCCTTATGTCGGGAGTCTCCTATCAACAAGAGCAGGCATTGACGACGAGATCCAGCACCGCCGCCAGTGCAGCCTTCAGCTACCTGAGGAAAAGTGTTTGAAGACAGTTGTCATGGTGCATATAGGTACCAACGATCTAGGTTTAAAAAAAAAAGGGATGAAGTCCTACAAGACGAATTTAGGGAGCTAGGAGCTAAATTGAAAAATAGGACCTTAAAAGTAGTAATCTCAGGATTGCTACCAGTACCACGTGCTAGTCAGAGTAGGAATCGCAGGATAGCTCAGATGAATACGTGGCTTGAGGAGTGGTGCAGAAGGGAGGGATTCAAATTCCTGGGACATTGGAACCAATTCTGCGGGAGGTGGGACCAGTACAAACCAGACGGTCTGCACCCGGGCAGGACCGGAACCAATATCCTTGGGGGAGTGTTTGCGAGTGCAGTTGGGGAGGAATTAAACTAATATAGCAGGGGGATAGGAACCTATGCAGGGAGACAGAGGGAAGTAGCATGGGGGCAGAAGCAAAAGATAGAAAAAAGAAAAGTAAAATTGGAGGGCAGAGAAACCTAAGGCAAAAAGGGCCACATTACAGCAAAATTCTAAAGGGGCAAAGTGTGTCAGAAAGACAAGCCGGAAGGCTCTGTGCCTCAATGCGAGGAGTATTCGAAATAAGGTGGACGAATTAACTACGCAGATAGCAGTTAACGGATATGATGTAATTGGCATCACGGAGACATGGCTGCAGGGTGACCAAGGCTGGGAACTCAACATCCAGGGGTATTCAACATTTAGGAAGGATAGACAGAAAGGAAAAGAAGGCGGGGTGGCATTGCTGGTTAAAGAGGAAATTAATGCAATAGTAAGAAAGGACATTAGCTTGGATGATGTGGAATCGGTATGGGTGGAGCTGCGGAATACCAAAGGGCAGAAAACGCTAGTGGGAGTTGTGTACAGACCACTAGGGGACCGAGGGTCTAGTGAGAAGGAGGAACTGAAGGATATCCTTATTGGGCGGGAAATTGTGTTAGGGAAATTGATGGGATTGAAGGCCGATAAATCCCTGGGGCCTGATAGTCTGCATCCCAGAGTTCTTAAGGAAGTGGCCCTAGAAATAGTGGATGCATTGGTGATCATTTTCCAACAGTCTATCAACTCTGGATCAGTTCCTATGGACTGGAGGGTAGCTAATGTAACACCACTTTTTAAAAAGGGAGGGAGAGAGAAAGCGGGTAATTATAGATCGGTTAGCCTGACATCAGTAGTGGGGAAAATGTTGGAATCAATTATAAAGGATAAAATAGCAGCACATTTGGAAAGCAGTGACAGGATCGGTCCAAGTCAGCATGGATTTATGAAGGGGAAATCATGCTTGACAAATCTTCTTCTAGAATTTTCTGAGGATGTAACTAGTCGAGTGGACAAGGGAGAACCAGTGGATGTGTATTTGGACTTTCAAAAGGCTTTTGACAAGGTCCCACACAGGAGATTGGTGTGCAAAATCAAAGCACATGGTATTGGAGGTAATATACTGACTTGGATAGAAAACTGGTTGGCAGATAGGAAGCAGAGAGTCGGGATAAACGGGTCCTTTTCAGAATGGCAGGCAGTGACTAGTGGAGTGCCACAGGGCTCAGTGCTGGGACCCCAGCTCTTTACAATATATATCACTGATTTGGATGAAGGAATTGAGTGTAATATCTCCAAGTTTACAGATGACATTAAACTTGGTGGCGGTGTGAGCTGTGAGGGGGGCGCTAAGAGGCTGCAGGGTGACTTGGACAGGTTAGGTGAGTGGACAAATGCATGGCAGATGCAGTATAATGTGGATGAATGTGAGGTTATCCACTTTGGGGGCAAAAACGCGAAGACAGAATATTATCTGAATGGTGGCAGATTAGGAAAAGGGGAGGTACAACGAGACCTGGGTGTCGTGGTTCATCAGTCATTGAAAGTTGGCATACAGGTACAGCAGGTGGTAAAGAAGGCAAATGGTATGTTGGCCTTCATAGCTAGGGGATTTGAGTATAGGAGCAGGGAGGTCTTACTGCAGTTGTACAGGGCCTTGGTGAGGCCTCACCTGGAATATTGTGTTCAGTTTTGGTCTTCTAATCTGAGGAAGGACGTTCTTGCTATTGAGGGAGTGCAGCGAAGGTTCACCAGACTGATTCCCGGGATGGCTGGACTGACATATGAGGAGAGACTGGATCAACTGGGCCTTTATACATTGGCGTTTAGAAGGATGAGAGGGGTTCTCATAGAAATATTCAAGATTCTGACGGGACGGGACAGGTTAGATGTGGGTAGATCATTCTCGATATTGGAAGTCCAGAACCAGGGGACACAGCCTTAGGATAAGGGGTAGGCCATTTAGGACTGAGATGAGGAGAGTTGTTAACCTGTGGAATTCCCTGCCGTAGAGTGTTGTTGATGCCAGTTCATTGGATATATTCAAGAGGGAGTTAGATATAGCCCTTACAGCTAAGGGGATCAAGGGGTATGGAGAGAAAGCAGGAAAGGGGTACTGAGGGAATGGTCAGCCATGATCTTATCGAATGGTGGTGCAGGCTCGAAGGGCCGAATGGCCTACTCCTGCACCTATTTTCTATTTCTATTTTTCAATGACCAGGCCCTCAAAACTGTCACCAAGCTCATGGTCTACAGGGCTGTAGTAATACCCGCCCTCCTGTATGTCCCAGAGATGTGGACATGTACAGTAGACACCAAGTGCAGTCTATAGGCTCCCTAACAGTAGCAACTCTCTTGATCAGAGCATAAACCAGGAAATAGTGAGGGCTTGTAAAAGGAACAGCAATAATCATGGATGATTTTAATCTCCATATTGATTGGACAAATCAAATTGGTCAGGTAGCCTTGAGGAAGATGGAGTGCATAAAGGACTGGTTCCTTGAGCAGTATGTAACGGAACCAACCAGGGGGCGGGCTATCTTAGATCTGGTCCTGTGTAATGAGACAGGATGAATAAGCAATCTCCTAGTAAGGGATCCCCTTGGAATGAGTGATCATAGCATGATTGAATTTCAAATTTAGATGAAGGGTGAGAAAGTTAGATCTCTAACCAGCGTACTAAGCTTAAATAAAGGAGACTATGAAGGTATGAGGACTGAGTTGGCTAAAGTGGACTGGGAAAATAAATTCAAGTGTAGGAGAGTTGAGGAACAGTGGTATATATTTAAGGAGATATTTCACAACTCTCAAGAAAAATATATTCCAGTGAGGAGGAAAGGGAGTAAGAGAAAAGATAGCCGTTCGTGGCTAACTAAAGAAATAAAGGACGGTCTCCAATTTAAAAACAAGGGCATACAATGTGGCCAAAGCTAGTGGGAGGACAGAAGATTGGGAAGCGTTTAAAAGCCAACAAAGAATGACTAAAAAAATGATTAAGAAAGACTATGGGCCCAAATTTGGCCAGGAGTTGCTCCGTTTTTTTTGGAGCAACTTGATTTTTCTGGAGTATCTTAAAAATCCCCATTTTGCACATTCAATTTGCGCCAGTGTAAGTGAGTTGGTTAGGATTTTTTTAGTTTAGTTTTGTTCAAAAGGTGGCGTTACCAGCTACCTACGCCCGTTTTAGCCATTTAAGCCACGTTGCACAGCTAATAGATGCTTCAAACTAACTTAGGCCAGCGTATGTGGCCACTTGTGGCCGCATAGAAAACCCTTGCGGGGAGCTAAGAAATCAGCGCAGGTAGGTATTTAATAACTTGACTAAAGAATGTGAATAGGATCAAACAGCTATACAGGACATATGACAAACTTCGCAAAGTTAATTTACTATACAACAGAAGCATTCATGGAAGCTTAAACTACAAAAATAAAAGAAGTAAAGAGACAAAACATATTTACATAATTTTTTCAAAATATCCAAATAAAAAATAGAAGTACCTCCTGCTCGTAATTCTTGTGTTATATAGGAAAGTATTTTCATCAACAGGGTTAAGGAAAGTCTTGAGTAAGCTCATTAAAATTACTCGCTACACAGTTATCACCCCCCACTCTTTCCCCCCCCCCCCCCCCCGATCAAACCGCCCCCTCCCCCATCAAAACTCTCCTCACTAAACAAAGCACAATCATCAATAATAAATAAAAAATAAAACTTAAGCCCTACCTTCCTAACTTGGCCCAGGAAGTCAATGGGCCAGCCGGTGCGGGAGGCCACTCGGCCGGGGATAGGGGCGGTGCATCGGGTCTCACGCTGCAGAGGAGCTACTGCGCATGTGCGAAACGTCCAGTGTGCATGCGTTGAGCTGCCGGCACTCTTTTAAGCGCAGGGCCCTAGCTCCGCCCCTTAATTGAATTGCCATGCTGCGCCAAGCCATGGGAGAGGCCACAGAGCGGCCAGAATCCGGGGACAACTTTTTGGCGCCGTTTTTATCCTAGGAAATCGTCGCATCTCACATGAGTGCGCCGAAAAAAATAAATGAGCCAAATTTGTGCCCATGGAATGTCAACTAGCACGAAATATAAAAACAGATACGAGTTTCTATAGGTATATAAAAAGGAAAAGAGTGGATAGAGTAAATGTTGGTCCTTAGAGGGGGAATTAGTAATGGGGAACATGGAGATGGCAGAAACTCTGAACAAATATTTTGTATCAGTCTTTACGGTGGAGGACATTAATAATATTCCAACAGTGGATAATCAAGGGCTATGGGGGGGGAGGAACTTAACACAATCACAATCACTAAGGAGTTGGTACTCAGTAAGATAATGGGACTAAAGGCAGATAAATCCCCTGGACCTGATGGCTAGGGTCTTAAGAGAAGTAGCGGCAGGGATAGTGGATGCATTGGTTGTAATTTACCAAAATTCCCTGGATTCTGGGGAGATCCCAGCAGATTGGAAAACTGCAAATGTAAGACTGACAAAAAGCAGGAAACTATAGACCAGTTAGCCTAACATCTGTGGTTGGGAAAATGTTGGGAGTCCATTATTAAAGAAGCAGTAGCGGGACATTTGGAAAAACATAATTCAGTCAGGCAGAGTCAGCATGGATTTATGAAGGGGAAGCCATGTTTGATAAATTTGCTAGAATTCTTTGAGGATGTAACGAACAGGGTGGATAAAGAGGAAACCAATGGATGTGGTGTATTTGGACTTCCAGAAGGTATTTGACAAGGTGCCACATAAAAGGTTACTGCACAAGATAAAAGTTCACGGGGTTGGAGGTAATATATTAGCATGGATAGAGTATTGGCTAATGAACAGAAAACAGAGAGTAGGGATAAATAGTTCATTCTCGGGTTGGCAATCAGTAACCAGTGAGGTGCCGCAGTGATCAGTGCTGGGACCGCAACTTTTTACAATCTATATTAACGACTTGGAGGAAGGGACTGAGTGTAACGTAGCCAAGTTTGCCGACGATACAAAGATGGGAGGAAAAGCAATGTGTGAGGAGAACACAAAAAATCTGCAAAAGGACCATAGACAGGCTAAGTGAGTGGGCAAAAGTTTGGCTGATGGAGTATATTGTTGGAAAGTGTGAGGTCATGCACTCTGGCAGGAAAAATCAAAGAGTAAGTTATTATTTAAATGGAGAAAGATTGCAAAGTGCTGCAGTACAGCAGGACTTAGGGATACATGTACATGAAACACGAAAGGTTAGTATGCAGGTACAGCAAGTGATCAGGAAGGCTAATAGAATCTTGGCCTTTATTGCAAAGGGGATGGAGTATAAAAGCAGGGAAGTATTGCTACAGTTGTACAGAGTATTGGTGAGGTCATATTTACATAGAAACATAGAAAATAGGTGCAGGAGTAGGCCATCTGGCCCTTCGAGCCTGCACCACCATTCAATAAGATCATGGCTGATCATTCCTTCAGTACCGTTCCTGCTTTCTCTCCATACCCCTTGATCCCTTTAGCTACAAGGGCCATATCTAACTCCCTCTTGAATATATCCAATGAACTGACATCAACAACTCTCTGCAGTAGGGAATTCCATAGATTAACAACTCTCTGAGTGAAGAAGTTCCTCCTCGTCTCAGTCCTAAATGGCTTACCCTTTATCCTAAGACTATGTCCCCTGGTTCTGGACTTCCCCAACATTGGGAACATTCTTCCTGCATCTAACCTGTCCAGTCCCGTCAGAATGTTATATGTTTCTATGAGATCCCCTCTCATCCTTCTAAACTCCATTGAATACAGGCCCAGTCGATCCAATCTCTCCTCATATGTCAGTCCTGCCATCCCAGGAATCAGTCTGGTGAACCTCCGCTGCACTCCCTCAATAGCAAGAACGTCCTTCCTCAGATTAGGAGACCAGAACTGAACACAATATTCCAGGTGGGGCCTCACCAAGGCCCTGTACAACTGCAGTAAGACTTCCCTGCTCCTATACTCAAATCCCCTCGCTGTGAAGGCCAACATACCATTTGCCGCCTTCACCGCCTGCTGTATCTGCATGCCAACCTTCAATGACTGATAAATCATGACACCTGGGTCTCGCTGCACCTCCCCTTTTCCTAATCTGCCGCCATTCAGATAATAATCTGCCTTTGTGTTTTTGCCACCTAAGTGGATAACCTCACATTTATCCACATTATACTGCATCTGCCATGTATTTGCCCACTCGCCTAACCTGTCCAAATCACCCTGCAGCCTCTTGGCGTCCTCCTCACAGCTCACACCGCCACCAAGTTTAGTGTCATCTGCTAACTTGGAGATATTGCACTCAATTCCATCATCCAAATCATTAATATATATTGTAAAGAGCTGGGGTGGCCTGTACACAACTCCCACTAGCGTTTTCTGCCTTTTGGTATTCCGTAGCTCCACCCATATCGATTCCACATCATCCAAGCTAATGTCCTTCCTTACAATTGCATTAATTTCCTCTTTAACCAGCAACGTCACCCCGCCTCCTTTTCCTGTCTCTCTATTCTTCCTAAATGCTGAATATCCCTGGATGTTGAGTTCCAAACCTTGGTCACCCTGGAGACATGTCTCCTTGATGCCAATCACATCATGCCTGTTGACCGCTATCTGTGCAGTTAATTCGTCCACCTTATTCCGAATACTACTTGGAATACTGCTTGCAGTTTTGGTTTCCATGTTTACGAAAGGATCTACTTGCTTTGCAGGCAGTTCAGGGAAGGTTCACAAGGTTGATTCCAGAGATGAGGGTGTTGACTTATGAGGAAAAGTTGAGTAGGTTGGACCTCTACTCATTGGAGTTCAGAAGAATGAGAGGTGATCTTATCGAAACGTATAAGATTATGAGGGGGCTTGACAAGGTGGATACAGAGAGGATGTTTCCACTAATAGGGGAGACGAGAACTAGAGGGCATATTCTTAGAATAAGGGGCTGCCTATTTAAAACTGAGATGAGGAGAAATGTCTTCTTTGAGGGTTGTGGATCTGTGGAATGTGCTGCCTGAGAGCTGTGGAAGCTGGGACATTGAATAAATTTAAGACAGAAATAGACAGTTTCTTGAACAATAAGGTGTTGTGGAGAGCGGGCAGGGAAGTGGACCTGAGTCCATGATCGGATCAGCCATGATCGTATTAAATGGTGCAGCAGACTCGAGGGGCCGTATGGCCTACTCCTGCTCCTATTTCTTATTTTTTTATGTCCATTGTACCCCTTAGTGGACCGAATCCGCAATGCGACTCTGGGGGAGCTCGTCAGCTACAGGGAAAAGACGATTGAGGAGGATTCTTGGGATGACTTTCCCTGTGGCCGACAGCAGGGAAATTCCTCTGTAGTTACCGCAGTCAGACTTGTCCCCTTTTTTGAAGAGCGGAGGGAAGTATACAGTCGTGTACTCCCGGGGTCGGTATTAGGACCACTGCTCTTTTTGATGTATAGTAATGACCTGGACTTGGGTATATAGGGCATAATTTCAAAGTTTGCAGATAATATTAAACTCTGAAATCTAGTAAACAATTAGGATAGAAACAGACTTCAGGAGGACATAGACAGAGTGGTAAAATGGGCAGACACATGGCAGATGAAATTAACACAGAGAATTGTAAAGTGATACATTTTAATAGGAAGAATGAGGAGAGGCAATATGAACTAAGTGGAAAAATTTTGATGGGTGTGCAGGAACAGAGAGACCTGGAGATGTATGTACACAAATCTTTGAAGACGGCAGAACAAGTTGATAAGGCTATTTAAAAAAGCATATAGCATCCTTGGCTTTATTAATAGGGGAACAGAGTACAAAAAGTTATGCTAAAGCTTTGTAAAACACTGGTTAGGAATCAGCTGGAGTATTGAGTTCAATTCTGGGCACCACACCTTCGGAAGAATATGAAGGTGTTGGAGAGGGTGCAGAAGGATTGTACCGGGGATGAGGGACATCAGTTATGTGGGGAGACTGGAGAAGCTGTGGTTGTTCTCCTTAGGGCAGAGAATTTTAAGAGGAGAATTTATAGTGGTGGTCAAAATCATGAATGGTTTTGAAGGGGTGGTAACCAGATGGCACAGATTTACGGTGATTGACAAAAAAACCCAGCAGCGACATAAGGAAACATTTTGTTACACAGCAAGGTGTTGTGATCTGGAACGCATTGCCTGAAAGGGTGGTTGAATCAGCTTTATTGTAACATTCAAAAGAGAATTGGATAAACACTTGACGGGGGGATAAAATTACGGGGCAGGGGAGTGGGATTAATTGGATAGCTCTACCAAAGAGGCAGTACCGGCATGAACGAATGCCCTCCTGTTCTGTATCATTTCTGTGACCGTTATATAGATTACCATGTGTTATACAATCCTTCAATGTACAGCCTTTTAAAAAAAAAAACAAGTACAGTGTCAACCAAGTACTGTACTGTATCATCATCTGTGCTATATTTTCAAACCTGCTGGTGCCATTGGCTCAGTGGTAGCACTTTGACCTTCGGGGATCAATTTGTAATGGGAGGTGAGATTGGAGCATAGGGGCTCGAAGCGGGCGGCGCACCCAGAAATCGAAAATGAAGCAGGGACCAACTGATTTTAACCGCCAGGCCTCCTTATAATAAGATTGGTAAGCTAACCACCCACCCACCTAGACCCCTAATTTTTGGTGGAAGTTCCGGGGCACTATTTAAAGGGTGAATGCACCCTTTACCAAAGAGAAGGATATTTGGAAGGAGGTAAATCCTGAAATGGTTAAAAGCGAGTTGAGAGATGTTTTAATAAATAAAAGGAAGGTATTTGAGAAGTTGGTTAAGGTAAAGGAGGACAAAGTGGCAGGACTTGATGGGATATATTCAAGGGGCCTGAACTTGGTGAAAGCCAAGGCCTGCCCAAGTGCTGCCCAAAGGCCCACCGAGAGACCGCATGGTACTTTCCCAGGAAGATTCCTCAAAGATATAGCAGTACCACCCGGCAGCAAAATAATGACTTACGGTGTGAATCCAGGTGGGAGCTCCCAAATGCAATCCTCACCAAAGTGCCGCTGAGGATTGAGTCGGGCCCAGGGAGTGGGAGAGAACATAAACATTAAAATTTTCACCAAAAGAATCCTCTGGAACATCTTTAAGGGCCCCCATACACAAGTCACTGAAAAAAAAAATTAAAAGAAGTTCACTAACCTTTTTTTGCAGGTTTTCTTACTTACTGTTGGGGTTAGACCTGCCTTCGCACAGTGGTCCTTCTCCCTGCTGCCGCCGACTCCCGCCCGCACCAATATGGCAGCTCGGCGGGCGGGAGGTCACTTAGGCGACTAGTGCACCAGCGGCCGTCAGCGGGCGGTTCCCAACGGTACTCTCCTCCCGCCGGTGGGACACCTAGAGGAAACTGTCACCGAGGGGAGACTGCCCAAAAAACTCGGCGATAGTGGGGGGTAAGGCCACCAAGTTTGGGCCCAAGGACCCTGAAAGAAATGGAGGAAGCAATAGTACAAGTGTTAAAAATTGTATTTCAGGGTTCTATTGAGAGTGGATGTGTGCCAGAGGACTGGAGAGTGGCAAAAACCAATCAAAAATGGAAACATTCTGGAATGTTTAAAGATGAAATTACTAAATATTGAGATAAAGAACAAATAATTAGAAGCAGCCAAAACCGATTTTAGAAAATAATTTTGTGCTTATCGAAGTTCACTGTTTTTTGGTGGAAGGGGGAAATGCAGTGGATGTGGTGTACATGGACTTCTAGAAAATCTTTGCCAAGGCAGCACACAGGAGACTATTGATGAAGATTCAGAGGTATGAAATTAGGGGAAGGGTAGCAAATTGGATTAAAAACAGGTTAGAAGGAGGGAAAATAGATATGAGGTGATTTGATAGATCTGATTAAAGTTATGATGGGATGGGACAGCGTAAGTAGAAGCTATTTCCAGCCATGATGGTGTTTTTGAAGTGGAAACTGGCAGACCTGAGTCTGTCCCAAATTCCTGCACCAGCAAAGGTGGAAATCCTGCCTTGTGCCCTCCCCGAATGCAGGAATTACATTTTTTCAGTTGTCTGTACTTTTCTCCCCTTTTTAAAGGTGCTAACTATATGCTATATGATGAGGTAGGGTTCCACAGGTACTGCACACCCTCACTAAAGTGGCCATTATTTATATGTGAGCTCACACAGTGAGATTCCATAGTTACATTCCATTGAGAAACAGAAACTCCACGGGAACAGTGATCCATCTGTGGCTAACTAAAGAAGTTAAGGATAGCATTAGATTGAAAGAAAAAGCTTATATTGTTGCTAAGAATAGTAATAATCCTGAGGATTGGGAGAGTTTCAGAACTAGCAAAGGATGACCAAAAAATTTATGATAAGGGAAAAAATAGAATGAGAGAAAACTAGCAAGAAACATAAACGATTGTAAGAGCTTCTACAAGTATGTAACAAGGAAGAGAGTAGCAAAAGTAAATGTTGGTCCCTTAGAGGCTGAGATAGGAGACATTATTATGGGGAATAAGGAAATGGCAGAAACGTTAAACAAATATTTTGTATCTGTCTTTACAGTAGAAGACACAAAAAGCATACCAAAAATGCTAGGGAACCAAGGGTCTAATGAGGGTGAGGAACTTAACATAATTAATATAAGTAGAGAAAAAGTACTAGAGAAACTAATGGGACTAAAAGCCGACAAATCCCCTGGACCTGACGGCCTACATCCTAGGGTTTTAAAAGAAGTGGTTGCAGAGATAGTGGGTGCATTGGTTTCGATCTTCCAAAATTCCCTAAATTCTAGAATGGTCCCAGTGGATTGGAAGGTAGAAAATGTAACACTGCTATTCGATAAAGGAGGGAGAGAAAACGGGGAACTACAGGCCAGTTAGCCTGACATCAGTTGTTGGGAAAAATGCTGGAATCTATTGTTAAGGAAGTGGTATCAGAGCTCTTTCAAAATCATAACCTGATTAGGCAGAGTCAACATGGTTTTATGAAAGAGAAATCGTGTTTGACAAATTTATTATTGTTTTGAGGATGTAACTAGCAGGGTAGATAATGTATATGGATGTAGTATATTTGGATTTCCAAAAGGCATTTGATAAGGGGCCACATAAAAGGTTATTACACAAGATAAGGGCTCATGGGATTGGAGGTAATATATTAGCATGGATGGACGATTGGTGAACGGACATAAAACAGAGAGTAGGAATAAACGGGTCATTTTCAGGTTGACAGGCTGTAAATAGTGGCTGCAATGATCAGTACTAGGGCCTCAGTTATTTACAATCTATATTAATGACCTAGATGAAGGGACCGAGTGTAATGTATCCAAGATTGCTGATGATTCACTGCTAGCTGAGACAGAAAGCTGTGAGGAGAACAGTCTGCAAAGGGATATAGATTGACTAAGTGAGTGGTCAGTAAGATGGCAGATGGAGTATAATGTAGTTATTTACTTTGGTAGGAAGAATAGAAAAACAGCATATTTTTAAAATGGTGATACTTTTAAATGTTGGTGTTCAGAGCGATTTGGGTGTCCTCTTGCAAAAAAACAGAGAAGGCTAGCATGCAGATACAGCAAGCAATAAGGAAGGCAAATGGCATGTTGGCTTTTATTGCAAGGGGGTTGGCGTACTGTAAGGGTGGTCTTCGGGGGGATCAGCATTCCCTTCTGACCTTTTTATATGAGCGGTTTCGAATCGCTCCCACACCCTTGGTTCTAGACTCTGGAATTATGAAGGGACTGTGATAGACTTGGACAGACAATCGGTTTCAAGGTAGGAAGCAGGTATGGCTTTATTGTGTTTAAAAGGAAGTAAAAGGCAAACCTTTAATAACACCCACAGAATAGTAATACCAATACACACTGAGGGGTACAACACATTGAATAAATTGTCAACATACAGCCTGTGGAGAAAAGAATACAGCTTAAACTCTAAATGGGGTAAAGAGGAGACTGCAGATGCATTTACACAAGTTATCCCAGCCTCCCCCTTCCAATTCCCCTAACCAACTAAGTTATAGCTCTGGGGGTTCAGGGGCTATGCTCACCAATCCTTTTTGACAGTTGCCGGTGAATCGCGGTTTCGGGGTTCGCTGCACTTCTAGGCGAGCCGTACCCCGGACGAAGGAGAGGGCTTCGGACTGCGTAGTCTTCAGTTGGGGTGAGTCCATTGATGTGGTGGTAAGTTGCGTTTTGGATGTATGGGGTAAGTACCCACTTTCTTTGGTTAGGAATAGTTTTATAGTCCTTTTTGGTAATTTCTCACCCGTTGGTTGTTCAGAAGTAGATTGTAGAGTGGAAATAAATGTCAATTCTTCGGTTTTTGCTGAGTTGGTTTCGGTTGGTCGTTTCACTGGTTGTGGTGGCCCAGGTTGTCAATTTGGTTGCTGACAACCTTCCGTTTCGTGGGCCTCATGCTCGGTCGGTCCTTGATGATTTCTTGTCGTTTTCTCCACTACTCCATTTCTTCACTCCCCACCTCCGGCTGCTTGTGTTCTTTTCCTTGTAAAACTGGGAATAGATATATCCCAAAAAGGCTTTCTTATCTCCCACCAAATCCGACCCAGCTCTTTGTTTCAAGGGAGCTGCTCATTAGTTTTGAGCTCTCTTCTTTGTCAGAATTTGTCAGGCTCGTTCAGCAGTAATTTGATTATGATGTGTTAATGTGGAAAATCACCGGTTGGCATTGTTGAAGCAGTGTTTAAACTCTTGGGCCATTGGGCTGGGCCCGTGATTTCTATAGGTCTATTTGCACATGCATACTACTAATGGTCTCCGGTGATTAGCCTGATAGCTCTTGATGCGTTTATTGTCCTATGGAGTGAATGTTTATGTCCCTCAGTTCTTGTTAGTTATCGATTGACTCATTCTCCCAGACAAATTAAATTAGCTCCAATACCCAATTCCTGAGTGAAGTCCCACCCTCTGTTCTGGCAGTCTCTTCCAAAATGTTCCTTTAGAGATCTTAAACTTGTAAAGCTCTTAGATATCTTCCTCAGAGTTTTTCCTAGGATACCAAAATGTTCATCGAGTTCCAAATTAAATTCCCTTTCCTATGAGTCCAAACACTGTGGGGGGGGGGGGGGGGGTTCTTCATGAATGCATCCCCTTTTTATCCCCTGCAGGCCTCGTCTGCCCCTTTAAACTCATTTGTGTCCCGAAGTTTTTCCTTCCATTTTAAAAGTCCAGAAAGGAATTCTTCTCCTCTGCAGGGGAAAGGTACAAGGAATTTTTGCAAAATATTGGTAAATTCTACACTCTCCTCTGTGATACCATACCACTTATGGTATCATCTTCCAGGTCAGCAAAATTCCTGACTCCCAAGAGATAACCTTCCCCGTAAATTAACTAAACTAAGACCCAAAGTATGCATTACATTTATGCGACAGAACCATCGATACACACTTTTCCCTTTACAGGTACAAACATTTTACATTTACGTGCTTGGAGGGGGTTCAATCACTACAATTGCATTTCAGCACAGTTACATTTCATTTCAATTACATTATATTCACCAGCATGTAGGCAACGTACAACCACATTACAGAAGGAAAAACATAAATTAAAATTAAAAAACATCAATTGGTCTCCTGAGGTTTGTCCATCACCCGGTAATTTCTGGATCCTGCCCTTGAGAACTGCTTTCAGGCTGGCTGACACACAAGACAAACTCAAAACAATCGCCTAAACATTACTGCAACATTAACCTTAATTCTAAACTAAACTTAAAATGTAAAACTGTGCAGTCAACTGCCTTAAACTAAAATTAGAGCTATGTACAACCGCCACCCATCTCCGGGTGGCCTGGTTAATCCCTGTCAGGTCCATGCTTTGTGCGTCCTGATAGCCGCCTGGATGCCAGGGTTTCCCCGCAGCCGGTGAGCTGAAGACCCTTGTCTCTGGGACAGCTCATTGCTACTGCTCCTGTGAGACCCTCACCGCTGGAGACGGCTGGCTAGGGGTCCCTATTCTGAGCGGCCTCTGTACTTCTGACCTTTGGCCTTCCCTGTTGGGCTGCCCTTCTCTGAGGGTAGAATCGCTGAGGCTCAGATGCCGCTGACCACGGTATCTTTGGCCGTGGTGTACGTGTCATGCCTGTAACCTCTATGTAACACCACTGCAATACTTTATATACGTAAGCAATGCACACCTTGACCACAGGGGGTGAACTTGTAGGAGACACTCCTTACCTGGTCATCCAGGTATATAAAGGGAGGTCCCACGCAGGGTCATCACTTGGTCCTGTGAATAAAGGTTCAGGTCATAGAGTGACCTTGTCCATAGAATGTGCCTCGTGTGGGTTTTATGCCATTGAGTAAGGACATTACATTGGCGACGAGAAACGGGAATCAATGGCCACCGGTAGCACAGAGGAACGGTACTGTGTTGGTGAGGACTGGGACGATTTCATTGAGAGGCTCCAGCAAAGCTTTGTCATGAAAGAATGGCTGAGAGATGCAGTGGCGACCAGAAAAGGGCCCATCTGCTGACCAGCTGCGGACCTAAGACTTGCGCGCTCATGAAGGACCTACTAGCATCCGAAAAGCCGGCGGACAAAAACTTTGAAGAGCTCAGCAAACTAATCTGTGAGCACCTCAAACCGGTGAGCAGCATATACACATGGCTCGACACAGATTCTATACCCACCAATGTCGTGAAGGACAGAGCATACTGGACTTCGTTGCGGACCTCCGGCGTTTGGCCAGCCTCTCTAAGTTCACAGACACCTGCAGGGGGGGGATGTTAAGGGACTTCTTTATTGAGGACATTGGCCATGCGGGGATTTTCCGAAAGTTAATTGAGACCAAGGACTTGACTTTGGAAGCGGCGGCGTTGATGGCTCAGACTTTCATGACGGGGGAGGAGGAAACCAAAATAATATACGTGAGCAATTCTGCCTCCAACGCGGCGGGGGATCGGAGTCAATATCATAAACGCGACTCGGAGCCCCGCAGGCAGGCAAGGGCAGTTCGACACACCCCAGGCAGCAATAGACCCCAGAGTAGGTTTTCAATCGAGACAATGCCATCACAGTGGACAATGCGGTCCGGGATGGGGCCATTGAGACCCACTAACAGGGTATTCAAGGGCAGTCAAAGAGACAATCAGCGAGGAATGCCGGATCATAGCTCCTTTGTTCACAACAGTGGGAATCTCAGCCCATGCTGGAGGTGTGGGGGCAAACACTCTGCCAGGACTTGCAGGTTTCAACAATTTGTCTGCAGAAATTGCAACCTCAGTGGCCATTTAGCTTGAATGTGCAGGAAGCCTGTAACCAGGCTAATTTACGAGGCGAATGGACCAGAAGAGGGGTCTGTGAGGCAGGATGACTCTTGGGGCAAATCAATGGACGCTGAAGTTCAGCGGGTTCATGTGGCAAACATTCACAGCTCATATACCAAAACGCCATCAATGATGATGAAGGTTTTATTAAACGGCATCCCTGTATGCATGGAGCTGGACACTGGGGCCAGCCAATCACTCATGAGCATTCAACAATTCGAAAAGCTATGGCCACTCAAAGCCAGTAGACCCAAACTAGAACGCATTGAGACACAACTATGGACGTATACCAAAGAAATCATTCCAGTACTAGGCAGTACAATGTTGGCGGTCACACACAATGGATCAGTGAACCGGCTGCTGCTCTGGATTGTCCCGGGCAATGGTCCCGCACTGTCGGGAAGGAGCTGGTTAGCTGAGATGAACTGGAAATGGGGGGGATGTGCACGCAATGTCATCTGTGGAGTGAAGTTCGTGCTCAAGTCCTACAACAATTTGAGTCACTATTCCAACCTGGCGTCGGGACGTTCAAAGGTACCAAAGTAGTGATACGCATCACCCTGGACGCCAGACCAGTGCACCACAGAGCCAGGGAGGTGCCGTATGTGATGCGGGAGAAAATTGAGAGCGAATTGGACCATTTGCTGAGAGGGCATCATCTCGTCCGTTGAATTTAGCGACTGGGCGAGCCCCATCGTTCCTGTCCTAAGAGCTGATGGTTCTGTCAGGATCTGTGACGACTACAAGGCCACTATCAATCGGGTGTCCCTTCAAGACCAATTCCCGCTCCCGAGAGCAGAGGATCTTTTTGCCACGCTGGCAGGCGGCAAGCTGTTTACCAAGTTGGATCTCACTTCAGCCTACATGACCCAAGAACTGGCCGACGAATCTAAACTACTGATCACCATCACTACGCACAAGGGACTGTTCGTTTACAACAAGTGCCCGTTTGGCATTCGATCTGCGGCCGCAATTTTTCAAAGAAACGTGGAACGCCTGCTCAAATCCATTCCTGGAACAATCGTATTTCAGGACGACATCCTCATCATGGGTCGAGATACCGAGGAACACCTCCAGGTGCTACGCCGACTGGACCGGGTAGGCCTGCGACTCAAGAAGTCTAAATGTGTGTTTTTGGCTCCTGAGGTTGAGTTCCTGGGCAGATGGGATTCGGCCCATCGAATCCAAAACAGAGGCGATTTGACGAGTGCCCAGGCCCGGCAACACATCGGAGTTGCGTTCATTTCTGGGACTCTTGAACTATTTCGGGAATTACCTGCCGAACTTAAGCACATTGTTGGAGCCGCTTCATGTGCTCCTGCATAAGGGTTGTGATTGGTTTTGGGGGGACTGTCAAGAATGGGCTTTCAATCGGGCGCGGAACCTACTTTGTTCAAATAAGTTATTGACCCTGTACAACTCCTGTAAGAAATTGGTTCTGACATGTGATGCATCGTCCTATGGGGTTGGTGCGTGTTGCAGCAGAGCAATGCTGAGGGCCAACTACAACCTGTGGCTTATGCTTCCAGGTCGCGCGCTCAAGCAGAACGGGGATATGGGATGGTTGAGAAGGAGGCACTCGCGTGTGTCTATGGTGTAAAAAAAAGGCATCGGTACCTTTTTGGCAGGAGGTTCGAATTACAAATAGACCACAAGCTGTTAACATCCCTGTTGTCAGACAGCAAGGCTGTCGATGCCTACGCGTCAGCCCGCATACAGCGATGGGCTCTCACACTGGCTGCTTATGACTACTTCATCCGGCACCGGCGTGGCACTGAAAATTGCGCTGACGCGCTCAGCAGGCTTCCACTGGCCACCATCGAAGGGGCAGCGGAACAAAGCGCTGAGATGGTCATGGCCATTGATGTCTTTGACATCGCAGGCTCCCCCATCACAGCCTGCCAGATCAAAATCTGGACAAACGGAGATCCCCTCCTATCTGATTAAGAAATGTATCCTGACTGGGGATTGGGCGCCCGCACACGGAGCATGCCCTGAGGAGGTCAGACCGTTTCACAGGCGGATGGATGAGCTCTCCATCCAAGCTGACTGCCTACTATGGGGCAGCCGGATAGTCATGCCCCAGAGGAGCAGGGAGGCATTCATCAGGGAACTCCACAGCGAGCATCCAGGCATTGCTGACGAAGGCCATTGTCCAGTCACCTGTTTGGTGGTCGGAATTGATTCAGACCTGGAAGACTGTGTTCGCAGGTGCACGACATGTGCCCAGCTGGGTAATGCCCCCAGGGAGGCCCCGCTCAGCCCGTGGCCCTGGCCCACCAGGCCATGGTCACGTATTCATGTAGACTACGCGGGCCCGTTCATGGGAAAAATGTTTCTCATTGTGGTAGATGCGTACTCGAAATGGATCGAGTGCATCATTTTGAATTCGTGCACGACATCCACCACTGTGGAGAGTCTACGTGCGGTCTTTGCAACCCATGGCTTGCCGGACATCCTTGTTAGCGATAATGGCCCATGTTTCACGATCTACGAATTCCAGGAATTCATGTCGGGCAATGGCATCAACCATGTCAGGACAGCACCGTTCAAGCCGGCCTCCAATGGCCAGGCGGAACGTGCGGTCCAAATCATTAAACAAGGCATGCTCAGGATTCAAGGACCCTCCCTTCACTGTCGCCTATCGTGCCTCCTGCTGGCCTATAAGTCCCGAACGCACTCGCTTACGGGGGTCCCGCCCGCTGAGCTACTTATGAAACGAACACTCAAAACTTGGCTGTCCCTCATTCACCTAGTCCTGACCGTCATAGTTGAGGGCAAGCGGCAGTCCCAAAACGAGTACCATGACCAAAATTCAAGGGGAAGATGTATAGAAATAAATTACCCCGTAATTGTCCTCAATCACGCTGTGGGGCCCAAATGGCTTGAGGGTACTGTAATAGGCAAAGAGGGGAACAGGGTCATCGTAGTTGAACTTAACAATGGGCAGATATGCCATAAGCATCTGGACCAAGTTTATAAAAAAAAAGGTTAGCCTTCGACACTGAGGAACCCGAGGAAGATCATGAGATGGTGCTCACACCACCACCAGTGAACGAGCAACAAGAACATTCAGCAGCATGCACACTTCCTGCGGTCAGGCCAGAATCGCCACAGGTGACAGACACTCACGCCAAGGCTCAACAACCAGAGCCCTAACTGCGGCGCTCCACAAGGGAGCGTAGACCACCTGAAAGACTTAACCTATGATCCCAATAAGACTTTGGGGGGAGGTGATGTCATGTATGTAACCTCTATGTAACACCACTGCAAAACTCTATATACACTTAAGCAATGCACACCTTGACCACAGGGGGTGAACTTGTGGGAGACACTCCTTACCTGGTCATCCAGGTATATAAAGGGAGGTCCCACGCAGGGTCATCACTTCTTGGTCTTGTGAATAAAGGTTCAGGTCATAGTGACCTTGTCCATAGAATGTGCCTCGTGTGGGTTTTGTGCCATTGAGTAAGGACTTTACATTACGGAGGGTCCTTCTCAGGGCTTGGGTTACTGGGGTTACGTCCGTATCCCAAACAATGGGTGGGACAGCCCCCCCCCCCCCCGTAATGCAATTCACCGCTCCTATGGGCACGGTTTCTGAGTCTGCCACATTCCCTGTGGGCCCTCCACCGTCGGCAGCGGCCAACGGAAGGTCCCCGTCCTGAGGACGGTTCACCCCTTCCGGCTGCCCTCTGTGCTTGGCTGACCCTGGGTTGTACAACTTGCACTGGTTGATGTGAAACCACTTAGTACGGCGGGGCAGCTTTATGGCATAGACCATTGGGCTTGCCTTGTCGACAATGCTGTATGGCCCCATATATAATGCTTCAAAAACTCCTACCCGTGCATAGTTCCATACCATGACCTGGTCACCTATCTCCCATTCGTGGTGTTTGCTAGGTTCTAGCAGCAATTGGTTACTTCGATGCTGTCTGCCATGTTACTAGCAGCCTGCCAGTGAATCTGCTTGAGGTGTTCAAACAGGTTCCTGACAAACCGGTCCCGGTTCACCTCTCTGAGCTGATCGTCTGTGAGCACCGGGGCTAGGACATAGGTGGGGGTCCGCATGATCCGGCCAGTCATGAGCTTGTATGGGGAATACCCCGTGCTCTTTGACTGGCTGGCTCGGATCCTCATTAGGACCAACGGTGAGACCTCCACCCACTTTTGGGGTGAGTCTCCCGTCTCCTTCCGCAGCCTTTCTTTAATGGTGCGGTTTAAATGCTCCACAATGCCCGATGACTGTGGGTTGTGGGCAATGTGCCATTTGCCCTCCATGCTGAGCACCTTAAGGGTTGCCTGCATTATCTGCCCGATGAAATGGCTCCCCTGGTCCGAATCCACATACTGTGGGAGCCCCCACCGGGAGATCACTTCCCTCACTAAAATCTTAGCTGTCCCTAGTGCGGTGGCTGTTCAGCGGGGGAAGGCTTCAACCCATTTTGAGAACACGTCCACCAGGACTAGGCAGTATTTGTAGCCTCCCTGGGCGGTGGGTAGGGGCCCGATGTAGTCAATTTGGATTGACTGCCATGGTCCCTCTACCCTCCTGACGTGTCCTAGGGACACCTTCCTTTTCTGGGGGTCAGGATTGTTCACAGCACACACCTGTGCGAACTGCCTGAACTCGCTGACGTCCTCCCTGAGTCCCGGCCACCAACCTGCCTGTTCCACCCATTGCCAGCTAGTCTCAGGCCCAGGGTGTCCCGCTCCTGGACCCTCATGGGCCAGTTTTAGGAATTCCCTCTGGTGCTGCTGCGGCATGACCCATTGTCCCTCTTTAAACAGCATGCCTTCCTTAACAGTAATGGCTGCTGTGCCGTATGGACCTTCTACTCTCCTCCAGCTGGCGCGTTCAGGACAGCTTTCAGGACCGGGTCCTGTGCCTGAACTGTTTTAAGTCCGGGGCCAAAGCTATTCCTGTACTCTCTGCTGCCCTGTTCTTATTCTTGACCGCTACTATGCGGCCGATGTCATAGGGTCCCAGAACTTTCCCGTGCGGGCACCTTCTTTGGCCAGTTTGTCAGCCTGTTGGTTTCCCTCTGCACGGGGTTCGGTTTTTGAATGGGCCTTCACCTTATGTATGTAGACCTTTCCCTCTTCCCCAACCGCTGTCATGATTTTCTCCAGCAGGGGCTTGATTGCCAGGGGTCTCCCATCAGCGGACATGTATCCGCGACGGGACCAGATGGCCAGGTACTCCGTACACGAACTGAAGGTGAACATACTCTCCGAGCAAGTCGTGTACGGGGTAGGGAATTCCTCGGGGTGGGTCACCACGTACATTACGGCGGACAGTTCAGCCTGCTGGCCGCTCATGGTGCTGGGAAGCTTGATTGCCAGGGCAATATCTGCACTTGGGTCATAGACTCCGCGCCCAGTGAGTCGCTCGCCAGAGATACTGTGCTGGACCCATCCACGTAGATGTCTCGGCCTGTAGGGTGTAACCCAGCCCGAAGGCCAGTGTTCACCTCCCATACCCCTTCTATGGAGCACCTGTGGGCTTTCCCTGGGTAGACTAATTTGGCTGCAAGCCGTGGCTCACGGGGACCTTCTACTCTGAGGTCCATCTGGGGGAGGAGCAGGGTTCAGCGAGCAATGCGGGCACTGCTCACCGTCCCGTCCTTAATCCTCCCATCTAGGAGCATCTGAGTAGGTGTGTGGTGGATTAGGAGTGTTAGGGGAGACCCTCCCGTGAAGATCAAGGATCTTTTCACTGCCAAATGTGTGGCTAGGAGGTGTCTCTCACAGTTGGAGTACCCCTTCTCCACATCTGTGAGGATCCTGGAGGAATAAACCACCGGTCTCAGCTGGCCGTGCCGCTCTTGACACAGCACTGAGCTCAGGCTGTCCCCGCTGGCTGCCACCTCCAGGAAAAACTCCTTTCCTTCATCTATCGCTCCTAAGTCTGGCACGGTCTGCAAGTTCTTCTTGAGCTGATTAAATGCTGCCTCGCAACCCTCATCCCAGTCCCACTCTACACCCTTGTGTAGGAGCCTGAGCAGAGGGGCTGCGGTGGCTGCATAATCCTCAATAAAATCTCTGCAGTACCCGGTGAGCCCTAGAAAGGATCTTACCCCTGTCACTGTGTTGGGGGCCAATAACTCTTGTGCTGCCTCCCTTCTAGCCTTGTCTCTGGCCCTTTCCCCACACAGTCAGCCCCAGGAATTTGACTTCCTTCTGGCCGATCTGTGCCTTCTTGGGGTTTACTTTAAACCCCCCTTCTTTTAGCAGCTCCAGCAGCTCGGCCAGCAGTGGGCCATGCTTCTCCCCCTGATCGGTAAACAGGAGCAAGTCATCCACATACTGCACCAACTGCTGGGGTCTGCTAAAGCCCTTTAAACAGTTCGCCATGCATTGGTGAAAAATGCTGGGGCTGTTGTGGAAGCCTTGGGGAAGACAGTTCCACGTGTATTGTTGGCCCTTGAAGGTAAAAGCGAACTGGTACTGGTCCTCCCGTTTTAAAGGAATGGGCCAGAATCCATTTGAAATGTCCAGCACCGTGAGCGTGGTCGCGGATGCTGGAATACTCCCAATGAGGTCCGCTACGGCTGCTACAGTGGGTGCACAGGTAGGGATATTCTTATTTAGTACTCGATAGTCCACGGTGGCCCTCCATGAATTGTCTGGTTTCTTAACCGTCCACAGTGGAGAGTTCACATGGGTAACTATCGGTCTTAACACCCCTTGCTCTACCAGTGATCCCAGCGCCTTTGTCAGGTCTGCCTCTGCCTCCCTGGGGAAGTTATATTGCTTTTGTGGTCGGGTAATGGGGTCCCCTACTATACTAACTTCCACCCCCGTTACCCTGTCACAGTCATGTTTGTGGGTGGCGAATGCTGCAAGGTGTGCCCGTACATATGCCTGGTACTCCACTGGGCTGTTACTGAGGGTCGTAACCCTCCTTTGGCTTTATGGTACACAACGTTCCCTTGGCCCCTTTTTCTGGGATCACCGCCACCTCACTTTCCCTGTCTATCCCTATGGCTCCCCATAGACACTGGTTCCTGAGATCCACTAGGATCTGGTGGCCAATGATAAAATCAGCCCCCAGGATCCCTTTTCCCTTCTGCTCCCATTTCATCAGGACACACTTCCATTTGGTTTTGAGTGTCCCTAACTGAATGGTGAGCGGGATGGAAAACGAACCAGTTTGCTCATTGCCTGTGAACCCCACTAGACTGTACGGGACCCTGTTCGATAGAGGTGAGGCAGCCGGGTTATCTACATATACAAGGGTGCTGGAAGCACCAGTATCTAGCAGGTAGGTCCATTTCACTTTCTCCACCTCCATCGTAACGCACGGTCTCTTCCAGGCATCGTACTCGAGGGAACACAGGTACACAGGCTGCGCCGGCTTTAGTCATGTTCTGGGTGGGTTGGAGCAGAGCGTTTTACCGTACCGGCTACTGCTCCCTGTCCGTTTATAAGTGTCTGTAGGGCAGTTTCGAGTGTCTCATATGAGTCGGGTGTTCCTGCCCTGGCCTTATGGGCTGGGGCTGGAGGGGCCTTTCCCTTAGTCTCTTTCCAGGGGTTCCTACAGTCCTTCCTCCAGTACCCACTTTTCCCACACCCAAAACACTCGCCCCTTTTGTGGGGAGGGTTCCCACCTTCGTGATGCCACTCTCTCTTGCCTTGGCTGGGTTTAATCTCATGGACCTTCCCTTCAGAGGAGCGCTCCTCTGTCCCTCCACCATTCCGGTAAGCCAGCATCAACTGTCAGACCACTGTCTCCTTGGTGGTTCTGGGATCTCTTGGATCGAACTAGATCACGGCTTTTGCCTTTACTCCAGGTAAGCTGTTTGCCACCATGCTGCGGAGCCAGTGAGCCAGCTCGTTGGGGTTCAGGTGGGCCCGGTCAAGAACCCCACTACAGGCCCTTTCGTAGCCCGGCCACAATCTGTCAGCGAAAGCCTGTGGAGTCTCCCCATAGAGCTGTACTGTCTTCTCCACTCAGGAGAAAGGACTCCCGTCGTTCATACCCATGGCCTCGAGAACCTCCTCCTTAACCGCAGTGTACGTGTTTCGTCCCTTTCTGCTGTCTGCAGAGAGGGAATGGCACAGCTTGGTGTCTTGCAAGAAGAGCAAAAGCTTAGCCTGCTCCGAATCATCGCACCTGTGAATATCCCCTGTGTGGTCCACTTCCAGGAAGTGTACCGAGGGATCCCCTGTTGGGTGAGCTTACTTAGGTGGCCTATCATAGCCCTCAGTTTTTGGGTGTCGTGGGGGACTACGAAGTTGCTTTCTAGGGGTCCTGCTGCCCCATTAGCGCCAGGCGGGCCAAACCTCTGCTGCTGGACCGGGTGCATTGGCCCTGGTTCCGGCCCTCCTGGTATTGGCTTGCCCGGTTCCCCCTGCTGCCAAGCCGAGTTAAAACTCGGGGCTGCCGGTGTTGGTAGTTCGCAATCCTTGCCTGCCCCGCACTCTGGCTGACACTCCTGCTGCTCCGGGCCGTTCCCGGGAGCTGCAGGCGGTGACTGAGGGGTTTCTCCTTGCTCTACCAGGTGTTCCTGGGCTAAACCCGGGTTTATCAGGCACAACCATGTCTTTACCCCGGAATAGAGCAAGGTTCAAGCTTTGGATCTGCTGCTGGCAGGGGCCGTGGTCTCTTGCCTCAAATTCCCTGGCACTGGCTACCTTATAGGCTACCTGAATGTGTCTCATCCTCTCCCCGTACTCTTTAACTTGCTTGGTGAGGCAGGAATTCTCTTCCCGCAACGCCCGTTCGCTATTCTTGGCTTCAATAATCTGACACTGTAAAAGGTCCAGTTGGGTTTTGTGCCTTTCTTTAGTGAGCTCGCTACTTTCCTTTAACTGTCATACCTCTGTCCACAGCCTTTCCCCGACTGTGGCCCTTGCACCGAACCTCTCTTCTGCCTGCCTCAATACTTCCTTTAATTTCTCATTCTCCTCATCTAGAAGCCGGATCTGTCGCTGAAGGCAAATTAGCCAAATGGCCTTCTCTATTGACCTTTTATGGTCCTTGCTCTCGGTCCATTGAGCTGCAGCATCTTCTGGACGCTCAGCATACAATAGATCGAGTACCCACTCCTTAGCCACATTTACCCTCTTAAACACATACGAGGAAATCTCCTCTTCCATTTTGCTGCTTTTCCTGAAACCAGTCTCTCTTATCATGTCCCTTGCCCCAGTGTCCCTTCGTTGTCACCATTATGTAAGGAGTGGTCCTCTGGGGGGGGTCAGCTTTCCCTTCTGACCTTATATGAGCGGTTTCGAATCGCTCCCACACCCTTGCTTCTAGACTCTGGAATTATGAAGGGACTGCGATAGACTTGGACAGACAATTGGTTTTAAGGTAGGAAATAGGTATGGCTTTATTGTGTTTAAAAGGAAGTAAAAGGCACACCTTTAATAACACCCACAGAATAGTAATACCAATACACACTGAGGGGTACAACACATTGAATAAATTGTCAACATACAGCCTGTGGAGAAAAGAATACAGCTTAAACTCTAAATGGGGTAAAGAGGAGACTGCAGATACATTTACACAAGTTATCCCAGCCTCCCCCTTCCAATTCCCCTAACCAACTAAGTTATAGCTCTGTGAGTTCAGGGGCTATGCTCACCAATCCCTTTTGACAGTTGCCGGTGAATCGCGGTTTCGGGGTTCACTGCACTTGGCCTTCTAGGCGAGCCGTATCCCGGACGGAGGAGAGGACTTTGGACTGCGTAGTCTTCAGTTGGGGTGCGTCCGTTGATGCGGTAAGTTGCATTTTGGATGTATGGGGTAAGTACCCACTTTCTAGGAATAGTTTTATAGTCCTTTTTGGTAATTTCTCACCCGTTGGTCGTTCAGAAGTAGATTGTAGAGTGGAAATAAATGTCAATTCTTCAGTTTTTGCTGAGTTGGTTTCGGTTGGTCGTTTCACTGGTTGTGGTGGCCCACGTTGTCAATTTGGTTGCTGACAACCTTCCGTTTCATGGGCCTCATGCTCGGTCGGTCCTTGATGATTTCTTGTAGTTTTCTCCACTACTCCATTTCTTCACTCCCCACTTCCGGCTGCTTGTGTTCTTTTCCTTGTAAAACTGGGAATAGACATACTCCAAAAGGGCTTCCTTATCTCCCACCAAATCTGGCCCAGCTCTTTGTTTCAAGGGAGCTGCTCATTAGTTTTGAGCTCTCTTCTTTGTCAGAATTTGTCAGGCTCGTACAGCAGTAATTTGATTATGATGTGTTAATGTGGAAAATCACCGGTTGGCATTGTTGAAGCAGTGTTTAAACTCTTGGGCCATTGGGCTGGGCCCGTGATTTCTATAGGTCTATTTGCACATGCATACTACTAATGGTCTCCGGTGATTAGCCTGATAGCTCTTGATGCGTTTATTGTCCTACGGAGTGAATTTTTGTTAGTTATCGATTGACTCATTCTCCCAGACAAATTAAATTAGCTCCAATACCCAATTCCTGAGTGAAGTCCCACCCTCTGTTCTGGCAGTCTCTTCCAAAATGTTCCTTTAGAGATCTTAAACTTGTAAAGCTCTTGGATATCTTCCTCAGAGTTTTTCCTAGGATACCAAAATGTTCATCGAGTTTCAAATTAAATTCCCTTTCCTATGAGTCCAAACACTGGGGGGGGGGTCTCCGTGAATGCATCCCCTTTTATCCCCTGCAGGCCTCGTCTGCCCCTTTAAACTCATTTGTGTCCCGAAGTTTTTCCTTCCATTTTAAAAGTCCAGAAAGGAATTCTTCTCCTCTGCAGGGGAAAGGTACAAGGAATCTTTGCAAAATATTGATAAATTCTGCAGTACAGAGCCTTGGTAAGACCACACCTGGAGTACTGTGTACAGTTTTGGTCTCCTAATGTAAGGAAGGATGTACTTGCCTTGGAGGCTGTGCAACGGAGGTTCACTGGATTAATTCCTGGGATGAGAGGGTTGTCCTGGCATGAGAGATTGTGTAGGATGGGCCTATATTCTCTGGAGTTTACAAGAATGAGCGGTGATCTCATTGAAACATAGAAAATAGGTGCAGGAGTAGGTCATTCAAAATTGCTGGTCACTGGAATGTGGAAAGGGAAGACCTTGAGACAATCACTATCACTCGGGGGGTAGTGCTGGACAGGCTAATGGATCTCAAGGTAGACAAATCCACTGGTCCTGATGAAATACATTCCAGGGTATTAAAAGAGATGGCGGAAGTTACAGCAGATGCATTCGTTATAATCTACCAAAATTCTCTGGACAAGGGGAGGTAACACCGGATTGGAAAGCAGCTAATGTAACGCCTCTGTTTAAAAAAGGGGGCAGGTAACTATAGGCCGGTTAGTTTAACATCTGTAGTGGGGAAAATGCTTGAAGCTATCATTAAGGAAGAAATAGCAGGACATCTAGATAGGAATAGTGCAATCAAGCAGACGCAACATGGATTCATGAAGGGGAAATCATGTTTAACTAATTTACTGGAATTTTTTGAGGATATAACGAGCATGGTGGATAGAGGTGTACCGATGAATGTGGTGTATTTAGATTTCCAAAAGGCATTCGATAAGGTGCCACACAAAAGGTTACTGCAGAAAATAAAGGTACGTGGAATCAGAGGAAATGTATTAGCATGGATAGAGAATTGGCTAGCTAACAGAAAGCAGAGAGTCGGGATAAATGGGTCCTTTTCGGGTTGGAAATCGGTGGTTAGTGGTGTGCCACAGGGATCGGTGCTGGGACCACAACTGTTTACAATATACATAGATGACCTGGAAGAGTGGACAGAGTGTAATGTAACAAGATTTGCAGATGACACAAAGATTAGTGAGAAAGCGGGTTGTAGAGAGGACACAGAGAGGCTGCAAAGAGATTTGGATAGGTTAAGCGAATGGGCTAAGGTTTGGCAGATGGAATACAATGTCGGAAAATGTGAGGTCATCCACCTTGGAAAACAAAACAGTAAAAGGGAATATTATATGAATTGGGAGAAATTACAACATGCTGCGGTGCAGAGGGACCTGGGGGTCCTTGTGCATGAATCCCAAAAAGTTAGTTTGCAGGTGCAGCAGGTAATCAGTAAGGCGAATGGAATGTTGGCCTTCATTGCGAGAGGGATGAAGTGCAAAAGCAGGGAGGTCCTTCTGCAACTGTATAGGGTATTGGTGAGGCCGCACCTGGAGTACTGCGTGCAGTTTTGGTCACCTTACTTAAGGAAGGATATACTAGCTTTGGAGGGAGTACAGAGACGATTCACTAGGCTGATTCCGGAGATGAGGGGGTTACCTTATGATAGATTGAGTAGACTGGGTCTTTACTCGTTGGAGTTCAGAAGGATGAGGGGTGATCTTTTAGAAACATTTAAAATAATGAAAGGGATAGACAAGATAGAGGCAGAGAGGTTGTTTCCACTGGTCGGGGAGACTAGAACTAGGGGGCACAGCCTCAAAATACGGGGGAGCCAATTTAAAACCGAGTTGAGAAGGAATTTCTTCTCCCAGAGGGTTGTGAATCTGTGGAATTCTTTGCCCAGGGAAGCAGTTGAGGCTAGCTCATTGAATGTATTCAAATCACAGATAGATAGATTTTTAACCAATAAGGGAATTAAGGATTATGGGGAGTGGGCGGGTAAGTGGAGCCGAGTCCACTGCCAGATCAGCCATGATCTTGTTGAGTGGCGGAGCAGGCTCGAGGAGCTAGATGGCCTACTCCTGTTCCTAATTCTTATGTTCTTGTGTTCATTCGGCCCTTTGAGCCTGCACCACCATTCAATATGATCATGGCTGATCATGCAACTTCAGTACCCCATTCCTGCTTTCTCTCCATATCCCTTGATCCCTTTAGCCATAAGGGCTACATCTAACTCCCTTTTGAATATATCTAACGAACTGGCCTCAACAACTTTCTGTGGTAAAGAATTCCACAGGTTCACAATTCTCTGAATGAAGAAGTTTCTCCTCATCTGGGTCCAAAATGGCTTACCCCTTATCCTTAGACTGTGACCCCTGGTTCTGGACTTCCCCAACATCGGCAACATTCTTCCTGCATTTACCCTGTCCAACCCCGTCAGAATTTTATGTTTCTATGAGATCCCCTCTCATTCTTCTAAATTCCAGTGATTGTAAGCCTAGTCGATCCAGTCTTTCTTCATATGTCAGTCCTTCCATCCCAGGAATCAGTCTGGTGAACCTTCGCTGCACTCCCTCAATCGCAAGAATGTCCTTCCTCAGATTAGAAGTCCAAAACTGTACATAATATTCAAGGTGTGGCCTCACCAAAGCCCTGTACAACTGCAGTAAGATCTCCCTGCTCCTATACTCAAATTCCCTAGCTCTGAAGGCCAGCATGCCATTTGCTTTCTTTACTGCCAGCTGTACCTGTATGCCTACCTTCAATGACTGATGTACCATGACACCCAGGTCTCGTTGCAGCTCTCCTTTTACTAATCTGTCACCATTCAGATAATAATCTGCCTTCCTGTTTGTGCCACCAAAGTGGATAAACATACAAGATTCTGAAGCGGATTGACAGAGTAGATGCTGAGAGGCTGTTTCCCCTGGTTGGAGTGTCTAGAACTAAGGGGCATTGGGGGCAAAATTGGGTGTCTTTGTGCCTCCCGTTAGTGCCCCCGGGGGGTGCTAACTAGTTGCAAATGGCTTTGAGACCGGGCACGGCGATAACATCGACTCCTGCCATATTCGACGGGAGTTTTGCGACGGCGCTACAGCGTTGCACACTGATCTCCTTTACCCGGAGATCGTGTCGTCATCGCCGTGCGTATCACCCTGATAGCGCCCAGGATCCAAACAGCAGTGCCGGGTGAATATACCGATAGCTGCAGGATGTGTGCATAGAGCGACCAGCCGCTTCGGGGGAAATGCTTAAAGGCGAGGTGGCAGAGGTAAGTTTCAAAAAAACCTTACCTTTTCTCTTGCGGCTTTTTTTGCCGGATCCTGCCAGCGACGACTAGTCCGACACTCTGCGGCTGCCATCGTTAAGCAAGTAAGTTTGTTTGTCTTTGTCGAACCTGTAGCAATGGCCCTTCCCTTTAAGGGAGGGAAGGAGTCTTTCAACCTGCTGCTGATCGTGCTTCAAGAAGGAAGTGGAACACTTCATTTAGCGCTCCACTTCCTTGGAGCATAAATGCCGAATTTTTTTCAAGTTTGAAATGATTAGCACCAACTCCCCAAATGGGGCAATACCCAATTTTACCCCTATAGTCTCAGGATAAGGGGTAGGCCATGTAAGACCAAGATGAGGAGAAATTTCTTCAAAGGGTTGTGAATCTTTGGAATTTTCTGCCCTAGAGGGCTGTGGATGCAGAGTCATTGAGCATATTCAGGACAGAGATCGATAGATTTTTGGATACTAAGGGATAGAGTGGGAAGGTGGAGTTGAGGTTGAAGGTCAGCCATGACCTTACTGAATGGCAGAGCAGGCTCAAGGGGCCGTATGGCCAACTCCTGCTCCTAATTCTTGTTATGTGTCCATAGGTGTATCACAGCCAAACACAAATTCAATTGTCATCTGATACCCATGCACTATAGGAGTCACTGGATTGTAATCAGAAGGAAAAAGAAAGACTTGCTTCTACAAACTGTACCGTATCTCTTTGAAACACTTTAAAGCATGTCACATGCAATGAATTACTGTGATGAGCATTAACATGTGTAGCCAATCTGTGAAAATCTCAAACAACATCCTAGCTGATTCTTCCCCTCCCTGGTCAAACAGGGCAGCAGTAGGCCTACTGTAATTGGCACTATGACCATTTATAGTAGGCGATCTGCTGCTGCAGATGAGATCAGCTAGCTTAACACAGACTGGGAAACAAACTAACCTTCAATGATCTTTGTGGTTTGGCGTCTTTTCTTCACAACAAATATTTTTGTCATTTCATTGACAGTAATTGTTATGTAAAAGGAATCATTTAATATTTTTAGCAAATTGCTCATTATTAAAGTGCTAAATATCGCCATAAGATTTTCTTCGTCACTCATCCAATAAACATTTCCTTTTTCTAAAAAAAAATCTCATAATTTGGATTCTAGGAGAATCAAGGGATTATGGGGATCAGGCAGTAAAATGGTGTTGAAGTCTAAGATCAATCATGATCTTATTGAATGGCGGAGCAGGCTCAAGGGGCCATATGGCCTACTCCTGCTCCTAATTCTTGTGTTCTTATATTTTAACCGAGAGAGTTACAGCAGGAGTCCAGTTGAGGGTTTTTTACTTATGACTTGTATGGACACCTTACCTGCCTCATTGCTCAATATTTGGTATCTGTTATTTTCTAACTCAATGATCATACATTGTGTGAAACAGCTTTTTTTCTTTTGACATTGTTGGGTCTAGTTCACACAGCTTCATAGCTGAAAGTTGTACCTTATCCTGCACTGCTGAACACTTGAACAAGGAATCCAAATGGTTGAAAATAGCTTTCCCATTCTGAAATTCTGGGATCCCCAAACATGGTGCGCCAGTAGCATAAAAGAGCTTTTAATTCTTGTTCCAACAACAGCTGTGTATCTGCAATGACTAATTGTGCACATAAAAGTCATCCATTAGACAGGCAGCCATTGATGCATGTCATTTCATTTTTTTTGGCAAATTATTTGTGAAACAAGTGCCTATTATTAGAATATTATCCTATGGTTCAGCTGTAATCATTCTCATAGATGCACGAGACAAAGGTGAAATAGCCTACAGCATTGCTAGATTGCATTTGCACTGTAACCCCCAAAATGTATTAAATATGCCTGTTATGGTAATTATAATATAAATGCACAATCTTGTTAACACATTTTATTATGCAGTGAAACTGTGGTGCATGCATAAACTGGTTTGCAATGAACTATTGTGCTTGCGAGGTATCCCAACATCTGTTGAATGTAAATTAAAAACACTTAATTTTTTGCCAAGTTATATGTTGTTTAAAATTCTGAATCTGTTGGTCTTAAACATTATGAATTTTAGACCTGTAGTTATTTTGTAATTTTGAAAAATGTTACATTCTGCTTTGTATGCCATTGAGTGACCATCCAGCTTCTGTGGGCATTCAGAGACAACTATCAAGGACAGATGTGATGGAATGATTTATTTGTCTCTGTCGCATGCCTTTGCTGTATAAACAGACAGGGTGATAAATTTTGCTTCATGTTTTTATCCAACAAGATTTACTGAAATATACCTTTTTTTAAATAAAATGATTTCCTACAAGCCAAATGTTTTCGTTTTGATTAAGTTCTAGGTCTGTGCTGAGCTATTTGATCTCAATTAGAGGAGCGGTTGAGGTACCACTATTGCACTCCGTTCCCTGGTCTATGGATGGTGTCTCTTCCAAATCGCCTGCCAGGTAACTTTGCTGGTAAATGCAAGTGGGAACGTTGGATGAAGATAGGATCAAGCTCAGCTATGATGGCCCCCTCCCCATGATCTAACAAGCTGCCAACGCTCACTATCAAGGTTCATGCATAAAGATTGGTCCCTTGGGTAGATCTGTACCCCAGCAAGAGTTAATGCCTTCAAGAATGGATAAAATTGAGGGGGGAAATACAATCTTTTGCAAAAAAGGAAATGACATTGACAATTTGCCTACCTGACCAAATCTCTGATTTACCACAGCCTCTCAAATCATACACATTTTACTTCTGGCTTCTTTCTCACTAATCGACAGAAGGCCCCCACTTTATATAGGGCCCAAGTTTCGGCTGGAATTGCTCTTATTTTTTTTTTGAGCAGCTAGATTAGTTTGGAGTATCTTAGAAATCGCCATTCTCAGCACTTAGTTTGCTCCAGTTCTAGTATGTTAGTTTAGTTTCGTTTTAGTTCAGTTTTTTTTTCAAAAGGGGGCGTTACCAGCCATTTACACCTGTTTTGCAAGTTTAGGCAGCGAAAAGTTACTTACTTTTCCAACTTAGAACGGAGTAAGTGTTGACTTTTGTACGCTAAAAAAAACTTGCGTACACTTTAGAAATTAAGCGCAGGTAGCCAGAGAAAGGGAAGTTAGGGGATTTTCCAAAGCATTAAACACTTCACTTTTAATAATAAATGATCAATCAATCAATAAATAAAATATTTAAAGTTCCTACCTCACCTACTGCAACATACTTAGTCATCGTGTAAAATGCTGATACTATTTGAGATACATAAACATCAAAGGGGTAAGTTCTGGCAGGGCTGCTAATCCAAGAACAAAGGGTCCTGCTTCCTGCGAAGAGTGCTAGGTAAATATGTCATATATGCATGCTCAAAGTAATTAAGTTTAGTACTGGAGTATATTATATAGCACTGCAAACAAAGTGGCCTAAATCTCTCTGTGTACACGTTCCATATTGCCGTGTTGCTATGGGACCTGTTCAGGAAGCGCAGGAAGGCAGCGACCGGCCTGTGGGGCAGGCCACTCGGCCCGGGATAGGGACGGCGAACATCGCATCGTCCCTTTGGCCAGGGATATGGTTGCCTGGAGACAGGACGCGCTGGGAGGGCCAGGAGTTACTGCGCATGCGCGCAGACTCCATTGCGCACGCATACAGCTGCTGGTACTCTTTTCGGCGCAGGGCTGTAGCTCTGCCCCCCGCTGCTTCTGCGCTCCGCTGAGTTCAAAGCAGGCCTGATCATGCTGGAGAATACTGAGGTAAATAGGAGGCGCACTTTTCGTTCTAGAAGTCGGCGGACTACAGGTTGGTCGAAACTTGGGCCCTATAACTTGGCTTTTGTACAGCTTCCCAAGAGAGTCTATATCTTGGTGGGAAATAACATTTGGCATGTAAAAGAAAACACCTGAGTGCTTAGCAAAGCAAAAAATGCTGGATATCGAGTAGGTAAAAGGAGAAGAAAGAAACGGTAATCTGGAGTCCGAGGATAGGAGGATGTGTGCCGGAGACATATGGCTGAAAAAAGATCACAATTCTATGGAGTGGAGCAAGGTTCTGGAAGGATTTGAAAGTGAGGAAGAGTATCTTAAAGTTGGGGGCATAGGAATACTGGATGTTTGGGACCTTGTGTAGGAGAACATGGGCCACTGAGTTCTGAATAACTGAAAAGGCCATTGTGAGTGAGTACGTATTTTTTAGATTCAGTCATATGGTATACATAAATTCCCCAAATATAAATTCCTGTAAATCTTTCAGTGACCCAAATGAGTTGGGTTTATTCCAATTACTGCTGCCATATAATCAGTATTCAGGGAATTGAAATTGCTTCATGAGGGCCAATTGCCAAAAATAGATTTATAAGCATGAAAATGCAATTGTAATGGTCCAACAAGTCCTATTCTTTGTGATTGATCTGAACTTCATCTATCTGCCTTCTCACCATTTCCCATAAGAACATAAGAATTGGGAACAGGAGTAGACCATCTAGCCCCTCGAGCCTGCTGCGCCATTCAACAAGATCATGGCTGATCTGGCAATGGACTCAGCTCCACTTACCCGCCCGCTCCCCGTAACCCTTAATTCCCTTATTGGTTAAAAATCTATCTATCCGTGACTTGAATACATTCAATGAGCAAGCCTCAACTGCTTCCTTGGGCAGAGAATTCCACAGATTCACAACCCTCTGGGAGAAGAAATTCCTTCTCAACTCAGTTTTAAATTGGCTCCCCCGTATTTTGAGGCTGTGCCCCCTAGTTCTAGTCTCCCCGACCAGTGGAAACAACCTCTCTGCCTCTATCTTGTCTATCCCTTTCATTATTTTAAATGTTTCTATAAGATCCCCCCTCATCCTTCTGAACTCCTACGAGTAAAGACCCAGTCTACTCAATCTATCATCATAAGGTAACCCCCTCATCTCCGGAATCAGCCTCGTGAATCGTCTCTGAACCCCCTCCAAAGTATATCCTTCCTTAAGTAAGGTGACCAAAACTGCACGCAGTACTCCAGGTGCGGCCTCACCAATACCCAGTCCAGTTGCAGAAGGACCTCCCTGCTAATATCTCCTGTCTTTTTAAAAAAAAAACATTGGGCCAGATTTTCGGCAGGTTTGCGACTGGCTTTTCACCGCGATTTGACCCTCCACGGCAAACCCGGTTGCAAAGCCTGGGTGGGATCCTCTGGTACCTGTTTGCAGCGGCGCTTTCAAGTACCGCCAGGAAGAGGTGCGCCGACGTGCAACAATTCGGTTTGCGTCCAAGTTTCGGCACTCTCCCGACCCGCACGCCATGCCCAGAATAGCAGCTCTGTCGGTGCAGCCATGCCAGCAGCGGTAAGTATGAAATCCTGTTTTAAAAAAAAAGGTAAGTTAAATGTTTGAATATTTATTTGTTTTCAGCGATTCAATAGATAAGGATCTTGTGATTGATTTTTGGAATTTCTTTTTGTTTTTCCCTCCCAAGGCCTCTCTCGCAGCGCCCCCGGCCCCGGACTAAAGTTGCCAAAACTTGTGTATTGCGCCGTGAATGCTCGTGCAACGCCTCCCTTATCGCCCTGGCACAAACGGAAAGGCCGAAAGTTCGGGCTAAAATGATAGCACAGCGCAAATGGTAAGTTTCATGTATCGCGACCATTTTCGCCGAAAATCCGGACCACTATGATATCTCAATCTGGACAATGGACAGCTTGAACTTGATAAATGATGACGGGAATACTTGAGATGATCTCACCAAGATCTTTCAATGAATTTTGCGTTTCAATGAGAATAAAGGCGCCCTGCATGACACATTATGGTAAGAAGCCTGAGAGGGCTAGGTAATATATAATATTTCATGGCTAGTCACTGATGAACAACTGTTTCGTGACTATCACATTTATTGAGTTTTAGCACTGCTTCCTGATAGGAACAATAAAAAGTAAAAGTAAGTTTAGTTTGGAATAGTTCCCAGCAAAAAGGAATGTTTCAAGAGCAAGATTTTAAACCCACAGGAAATTGCACTGAGGTGATTTACTATGTGCACAGGATAACCTTACCTTATCATTCTCGTTCTCCACCTTCTCTGCAACTTCCTGAGGTGTTGCACTTGCTTTGCAGGAAAATGCTACTTTACGTCATTGTCAGACTTTCAGGTACCACTTATTAGCGACTTCAAAGCAGTAACAAATATTAATCACAACCGAGTCACTTTACAGAAGATTTAAAATCTAAAAGTAGTATTCAGAGGAATAATTGTGAGAAATGTTTAGCAAATTACCCCCTGGTTTGCAGGAAAAGGAAAGAAGATTCTAGACTGTTTCCTCAAACAAATCCCAACTGGAAATTGCACGGAGACAAAAAGCTTCACGGGAGAGATGCAAAAAAGAAAATCCATAACAATTTTAGGATAATGCCCATTAAATGAGAAATGACATTACAACGTTGTCAGAGAGAATTATACATGTGATTTTCTTGCATACAAATTCCCAAAGAATTATCAGAAGGATGAACTTTAAAGTATAATGGAAGCTGGTATTTCATTGTACTTTCCCACCTTTGCTACCATGTGAACACATTTATTATGCCCCAGAAAATTTTCCTTATTTTTCTCTGCTCTGTTATTTTTCACAAAGCTTTCTCTCCATGCATTCACATTTCTCTCATAATAGACAATACAATGTTTATCCCATTTAATTCTCCTCTGCACTGTCATAGTCTCTTTTTGTTATCTCATCTGTGCTTTGTCCTTTTATCAGTCCGAGTTAATTTCTCTAGTTCGCAAGATGCCATTAACAATTTACCCAAGTCCTCAACTCTTAAATCCCTGTTTGGGCCTACTTTGTCTAAGCCTCTGTTTGAAACTATTTAGATTTTTGCCCAGAAATCCATTAGTCCAGCACTAATGTAGTGCATACTTTGTTCTAATTTAGTTGTTTATATTTAACATTATATTACTGTACAAGCACTTAGTGTCCATTCCTCTGTCTGCAATTTTAATGGAGCCATAAACCCCCTGTTAAAGTGGCAGATAAAGGAGTTTTATACAAATTTGTTGATCATTCACTTGCTAATTTTTGCAAAGCCCAATATATTTGGAAGGATGTACTAGCATTTTTTAAGAACCTTAACATTTGTTGGTTGGGCAATCAATGCATGTTTTGAAGTTGAAATGGCCTCCTTGATCAGTACAATGCCATTTCAGTGTATTGTGTGTCTTTGGAAAATGTTGTAAAAGAAATCCATTGTTAGCTACATGCAAACATTATGTGAATAAGGAATCTGATTAAACCAGTTTCATTTTTGGTACTGTCGCACTCGACATCAGGTTACACTGTAAACGCTTGTAGCAAATCTGAGTCGCAACTGTTGAGCTCCACAATTTTAGTTTTTGTTTTATTAAGAATGAAGAGCCAGCAAAGGCCACCACAGAGGTGAAAATGGAAAAGGTAAATCAAAAAGTAGTGATTAGGTAATGTCAAGCTTTAAGCTTTAAAGACTTTAAAAAAAATTAAATTTAAAAACATAAACATTTTCAAATTGATCTTATTACAGTACCAGGTACAATATCATAGTGGTTATGTTACTGGACTAGTAATCCAGAGGCCTGGACTAATGATCCAGAGACATAAGTTCAATTCCCACCATAGCAGCTGGGGAATTTAAATTCAATGAATTTAATAAACTTGGAATTATTTAAAAAAAAGATAGTGTCACTATAACGGTGACCATGAAAGTACCGGATTGTCGTAAAAACCCATCTGGTTCACTAATGTCCTTTTTAGGGAAGGAACTCTGCCGTCCTTACCCGGTCTGGCCTCTGTGACTCCAGACCCACAGCAGTGTGGTTGACTCTTAACTGCCCTCTGAAATGGCCTAGTAAGTCACTCAGTTGTATAAGACAGCTCACCAACACCTCCTCAAGGGCAATGAGGGATGGGCAATAAAAAAAAGACACAAAATTTGGAATTTTTGTGGGATATTGAAAATTCCGAACCACTTTCTCATAAGTGTAAGCACAATTTGCACACCGCAAGCTCCCACAAATAGCAAGGTGATAATGACCCGATAATCTGATTTAGTGATGTTGATTTGAGGGATAAATATTGGCCAGGCCACCGGGGATAACTCCCCTGCTCTTCTTTAAAATAGTGCCATGAGATCTTTTACGTCCACCTGAGAGAGCAGATGGGGCCTCGGTTTAAAGTCTCATCCAAAAGACGGATAGCCCATTGAAATGTAAATGTCTCCTCTCCTTCCTAAATTAGTGCTGGCCACCCGAAACAAACTGACTTCTCTTGCGCCCAGCATTGCTAAGGTAACATAATAACAAATTTCTCCTCCATTCTCACTTTCAGCAATAGCATGTGCAGGCACTTCACTGTCCCACACACACCATGCACACAATATACACTAAACCAACTCACAATGACGAAGTGTTTTGATGGGTTTTAGCTAAGAATTTAAAATACCAAGAAAAAGCAGAGATGCTATTTTACTTCAATCAATTATTTTGAATGCATGAATTTAAGTAATTCACCTGTGCCGTTATTTTTCATTCTAAGTGGCCGAGATGAAAAAACTGCTGTAAATCCAGGAAAGTTGTGGTCACCACTGCTTTAACAGGGTGGAGCTATGTAATACGTCCTTACTATACAGTTTAAATGCTGTCCGGATAGGCCTTAGGCACCGCAAACAGCAGACACTCAGGCCAGCGCCCAACAACCGGAGCCCCAACTCAGGCGCTCGACAAGAGAGCGTAAACCACCAGAGACTCAACCTGTGATCCCAATAAGACTTTGGGGTAGAGGTGATGGATGTCATGTATTCAACCAGCATTGTAACCCATGTATAATCTGACCTAAGTTGTACACTGTGAGAACAATGACCACTAGGTGGTGAACTTGTGGGAGACACTCCTAACCTGGACCAACTTAGGTTGAATACATGACATCACCTCTCCCCCAAAGTCTTATTGGGATCACAGGTTGAGTCTCTCTGGTGGTTTACCCTCTCTTGTAGAGTTGGGGCTCTGGTTGTTGGGCGTTGGCCTGAGTGTCTGCTGTTTGTGGTGCCTCAGGTCCGGGAAAGCATCATCTTGCCAGTCGAATTCAGTGACTGGGCTCTCCTCCGTTTGACCCGGTGTTCGGTCACCTGTGGTGGAGTGAACTCTATCGTGTTCTTCCTCTGCTTCTTCTATGGGGTTGCTGAACCTCCTTTTTGTTTGATCCACGTATTTGCGGCAGATTTGTCCATTGGCAAGTTTAACTACCAGAATCCTATTTTCCTTTTTGGCAATCACAGTGCCTGCGAGCCATTTGGGCCCTGCAGCGTAGTTGAGGACAAAAACATAGTAATTTACATCAATACATCGCGCCCTCGCATTCCTGTCATGGTAGTCATATTGTGACTGGCGACTGCTCTCGACAATTTCTTTTATGGTGGGGTGTATAAGGGATAACCGGGTTTTGAGCGTCCTTTTCATTAGCAGCTCTGCAGGTGGAACCCTTGTGAGCGAGTGTGGTCGGGATCTGTAGGCCAACAGGAAGCGTGATAAGCGGCTTTGTAGGGAACCCCCTTGGATTCTGAGCATCCCCTGTTTGATTATCGTTCTGCTTGTTCTGCCTGGCCGTTTGAGGCCGGCTTGAACGGTGCCGTTCTGACATGGTTAATTCCATTGCCTGCCATGAAGTCCTGGAATTCAGTTCTTGTGAAGCACGGGCCATTGTCGCTGACCAAGATGTCCGGTAGACCGTGGGCGCCGAACATTGCCCGTAGACTTTCTATCGTGGCAGAGGATGTGCTTGAATTTAAAATGTCACACTCGATCCATTTGGAGTAGGCGTCTACTACAACCAAAAACATTTTTCTCATGAAAGGACCTGCGTAGTCCCCATGGATGCGTGACCAAGGCTTGGCGGGTCATGGCCAGGGGCTAAGGGGGGCTTCCCTTGGCGCATTGCCCAGCTGGGCACACGTGTTGCACCTGCGAACACAAAGTTCCAGATCTGCTTCTATCCCTGGCCACCAAACGTGTGACCTGGCAATTGCCTTCATTGTGACAATGCCCAGGTGCTCATTGTGGAGTTCTCTGATGAACACCTCTCTGCCCATCTGGGGCATGACTACGTGGTTTCCCCACAGTAGGCAATCGGCCTGAATCAAGAGTTCATCCCTGCGCCTGTGAAATTATTTAAATTTCTCAGGGCATGCCCTGTACGTGGCTGCCCAGTCCCCATTCAGGACACATTTCTTGACTAGAGACAATAGCGGGTCTCTATTTATCCAGACTTTAATCTGATCGGCTGTCACGGGTGAGCCTTCGCTTCCGAAAGCTTCAACAGCCATGACCATCTCAGCAGCATGCTCGGTAGCCCCCTCAGTGGTGGCTAGTGGGAGCCTGCTGAGCGCATCGGCGCAGTTTTCGGTGCCCGGTCTGCCGAATTGTATAGTCATAGGCGGCTAACGTGAGTGCCCACCTCGATGCGGGCCGATGCGTTTGCATTTATGGCCTTGTTGTCGGCCAAAAGGGACGTTAGGGGTTTGTGATCTGTCTCCAGCTCAAATTTCCTGCCAAACAGGTACTGGTGCATTTTCTTTACCGCACATACACATGCAACCGCCTCCTTTTCTACCATCCCGTAGCCCCTTTCTGCCTGGAACAGACTTCTGGAGGCATAAGCTACCGGCTGTAACTGACCCTTGGCATTGACATGCTGCAACACACACCCAGCACATTGGATGACGCATCGCACATTAACACAAGTTTCTACATGGGTCATATAGCGTTACCAGATTGTTGGAACATAACAAATTGCGTGCTCTATTAAAAGCCCTTTCCTGGCTGTCCCCCCAGACCCATTCGCGACCTTTGCGTAGGAGCACATGTAGCGGCTCTAGCAGCGTGCTCAATTTGGGAAGAAAGTTACCAAAATAGCTCAGGAGCCCCAGGAACAAACTCAGCTCCATCATGTTACGGGGTCTGGATGCTCTCTGGATCGCTTCCGTCTTGGACGCAGTAGTGCTGATCCCGTCTGCTGCTACCCTCAACCCAAGGAATTCTACCTCTGGAGCTAGGAAGACGCACTTCGCCTTTTTCAGTCGCAGCCCTACCCGGTCCAGTCTGCGTAGCACCTCCTCCAGGTTGTGGAGGTGTTCTTCAGTATCGTGACCTGTGATGAGGATGTCGTCCTGAAAAACCACCGTCCCTGGAATCGACTTGAGGAGGCTTTCCATATTTCGTTGGAAGATCACGGCGGCCGAGCGAATCCCGAACTGACATCTGTTGTACTCCCACAACCCCTTGTGTGTCGTGATGGTAGTCAGCTTCTTCGACTCACTCGCCAGCTCCTGGGTCATGCAAGCTGAGGTCAGGTCCAATTTTGAAAAAAGTTTGCCACTGGATAGCATCGCAAAGAGGTCCTCCTCCCTCAGTAGCGGGTACTGGTCTTGGAGTGACACCCGATTGATGGTGGCCTTGTAATCACCACGTATCCTGACTGACCCATCCGCCTTGAGCACCGGCACAATCGAGCTCGCCCAGTCACTGAATTCGACTGGCGAGATGAAGCCTTCCCTCAGCAGGCGGTCCAATTCGTCTTCTATCTTTTCCCGCATCACGTACGGCACCACTCTAGCCTTGTGGTGTACTGGCCTGGCGTCCGGGTTTATGTGAATCACTACCTTGGCCCCCATGAAAGTGCCAATGCCAGGTTGAAATAATGAGTCAAATTTGTCCAGGATCTGTGAGCATGATACTCGCTCCACAGAGGAAATTGCATTGACATCGCCCCATTTCCAGTTCATGACAGCAAGCCAACTCCTCCCCAGTAGTGCGGGACCGTCCCAGAGTGGCAACCTGTTCTCCGAATCTTTGTGGGTCACGACTACCGTGGCGCTGCCTAGCACTGGAATGATCTCCTTTGTGTATGTCCGTAGCTGTGCGTCAATCGGCGATAATTTTGGCCTCCTGGCCTTTGATGCCCACAACTTTTTGAACTGTTTGATACCCATCAGGGACTGGCTGGCCCCCGTGTCTAGCTCCATGGATACTGGGATGCCATTGAGGAGCACTTTCATCATTATCGGTGGCGTCCTGGTGTATGAACTGTATACGTGCTCCACATGAACTCGCTGAACTTCAGCTTCTAGCGATTTCCCCCAGCGTTCATTTCTGCAATTTCTGCAGGTATTTTGCTCTTTTCTGCAAACTCTGGCTGAGTGTGTGCCTCCACGCCTCCAACATGAGCTGTTGTTGGAAACAAAAGGTCCCTTGCCAGTCGATCGTCCCTGACTGCCTCTGAGTGCGCCATTAACAGGTGTTGATGGTCTCATTATTGGCTTCATTGTCCCTTGCAATGGCGTGAATCGCCGTTCAGCTTGCCATTGTCTCTGTCAAACTCCCCCTCTGGGTTCGACTACATGTTGGGGCATGCCCGATTGCCCTTGTCTACCTGGAGAACTGTGTGCTGCTATAACAATGTTGAATCTCTGTCCCAACCATTCCTTAACACAGTACCTCTCGTCTGTTCTGCTAGTGGCCATGCTCGCGTGGTTTAAATCCCATTCTCGTCGCCATTGATACGTCCTTACCATACAGTATAAATGCTTGAGGGAAGGTCAGTCTGTGACCTGTCCTTTATTCCTTAGCACTCAAGTGATGGAAGTGGATGGAGCTTCCCCTTTTATACCTGAAGGTCCAGGTTAGGAGTGTCTCCCACAAGTTCACCACCTAGTGGTCATTGTTCTCACAGTGTACAACTTAGGTCAGATTATACATGGGTTACAATGCTGGTTGAATACATGACATCATGATAATCAATTTTGCACTGTTTCGGTGAATGTATCAAGGGTACGGTACAAAGTTCTCGGCGTAAATAATGACCTAACTCACTCACACCGTAATTTCTTGCAACATTTATGATGTACAATGAACCCAATGTGGTAGATGGGTAAATACAATGGTGCAAGTCTCTTGAAAATTCTGGGCCCTTACATAAAAAAAAGTGGTGCCGAAAAAGGAAAGTTACTGAACCAGACTAAAGTGAGCAGTTAGTCTGGCAGGAAAACGGTGAATGTCCACTGAGTAGAGAATCCACTTGGCAGGAACTACCCCTTCCAAAGAGAGAGAAAATTATATATAGGCTATAAAATGCTCAGAGGGAGAAAAGAAAACAAAATATAAAAAATAAAAAGGAGATACAAGTGGTGGATCAGAGAGAAAATTCATAATGTTCCATTGTTGTTTAATTGCTTCCTGGCAATCTCTGAAAGGCGGTGAGTAGGTTCGCAGATTTTATAGCAAACATGTGGCATTGTTCAGCTGCTTCACCCTCTGGCAAAGCAGTTGGGTTTGTACTTTGTAACTTGAGAGAACATTTTACGTGTTTGAAATGTCACAAATATATGGAGGAGAGAAAGAGGCATCATATCAAAAGCTGTGCACATTTATTTGGTAAAAGTAAATTATGCAGTTAGGCTTGCAAACAATTTGTAGTCTTCTATTGAGAGTAGCATGACTGCTTAGTTATGTAATGCACGACATAGTGGAAAAAGCTGACCTCTGTACATAGTTATCTGGCATTCCAGCAGCCTGTCATTGAGTTTTCTTTTTACAAACAGAAAAAAAGTGACAATGTTTCTTGTCGATCCATATGCTTCTAAAACATATCTACGTATTTAATACAGAGCTATGTCTTGTTACAATTCTCATTTTTCAGTTGTCTTGTTGCTAGTACTCAGTTCTAGCATCATGTGAATTCATGTCCACACATGAACACCATCAGCAAGGGTCACTGGACAGTAATCAGAAGTACGGGCTGCGGCTGATTTTTTTTTTGTATTCCCTCCTTCTGAGCCCAGTCAACAACGAAGTATGAAGCCTGGGACATTCAGGTCTTGCATGGCTTAGTATTCCGCCACACAATTCAATGCCCCACTGAGCCATCAGGGACCTGTTTCAAGAGAAGAGTGATAGCGGCAGTGTGAAACTGTGTCAAGAATATGAACAGAAAGGAGAAATGAGAAAAATTCTACTTACTTTAAAGGGGAAAATCACCGAATGGCTAGAGGAGTCGAGGTGGGAAGGCAGTAGGATAGTGCTACCCTACCTTTTCCAGCAGGTGGTTTTGCTGGGGAGGTCTTGTTTCTTATGTTGCCAGGAGCGCAGACGGCAGTGTGATTCGGGGAGCAGATGGCATTGTGTCAGACTTGCACCAGACTCTGCCTTCCTGTATAAAGAAAAAGGAACTTCCATTTAAATGGTGTCTTTCATCTCCTCGGGGATCCCAAAACATTTGACAGCAAATGAATTACTTTTGAAGTGTAGTCATGTTGTTTTATGGGCACACGTGGCAGCCATTTTCTATTTGTGCACTTCAAGATTGTACAATCTCTTTTTTGGTGTTAAGAGGGTTGGTTGCATGTTAGCCAGGATAGCAGAAGAACTTCCAGTTCTTCTTCGGAAAAGTACCATTGAATTTTTTATATCCACCTGAACAGACAAGAAGTGCCTCAGTTTAACAACTGAAAGTCAGCATCTCTCAGAGCTGCATCACCGTGCCATACTATGCTATGAGCTCAAGTCCTAGAGTGAGGCTTGAACTCTCAACCTTTGGAATCAGACATTGGTGTGCTACCACTGGCATTTAATGTGGATATGTCAGGATATATTATAGACAAGAAAGAACTTGCATCCCTTTCACGACTTCAGGACGTCCTAAAGCGCTTCACGAGCAATTAAGTACTTTTGAAGTGTAGTCACTGTTGTAATGTAGGGAAACTCGGCAGCCAGTTTGCGTATAGCAAGCTCCCACAAACCGCAATGAGATAAATATTCAGATAATCTGTTTTAATGGTATTGGTTGAGGGATAAATGTTGACCAGGACGCTAGGTAAACTCCCCTGCTTTTCTTTGAATAGTACCATAGGATCTTTTACATCCACCTAAGAGGGCCTCCGTTTAACATCCCAGCATGACATCGGATCCACCTTCATCGTGAAATGTGCCAAGCTCTTGTACTGAGATACATGACTAAGACTCCAGATAAACGATACCAAATATGTCTTCCTTTAAGTTGTTTTAAGAAAGTGTGCAGTTGCACCAATAAATAAATCTGTGTACATTTTTTTTTCAATAATAAGAAAGCCACATTACCTTCCCCTATTCTGCCTTGTTACCAAAATGAAAAATGAGCAGATATATATGGGCTGGATTTTCGAGAGCTTTTCGACCGGGATTTCACCACAATTTGACAATCCGCGGCGAAAGCCCAGGCGGGATCCTCGGGTGCCTGTTTGCAGCTTCCAAGTACTGCCAGGGAGAGGTGCGCGATGTGCAATGACGCGGATTGCGTTTGCGACCGACTTTTGGCACTCTCCCGACCCGTACGCCGCGCCCAGAATACCGACACCTGTCTGTGCAGCCCTGCCAGCAGCGGTAATTATGAAAAACTACAAAAAAAGCAAGTCAAAGTTTTTTTTTGCAGCGATTAGATAGTTAAAGGTCTTGTAAATGTTTTGTGAATGTTTTTTTGGAATTCTTCCGCCCCTCCCCCCCACCCCCTCCCCGGCCCCCCACACTCACCCTCATAAGGCCTCTCTCGCAGCGCTCCCGACCCCGGACTAAAGTTGCCGAAACTCGCATTTTGCGCTGAGAATGCTTGTGCAACGCTTCTCTTACTGACGCACCCATGGCGCAGATGTAAAGGCTGAAAGTTTGGCCTAAAAATGGTAGCGCAGTGAAAACGGTAAGTTTCATGGATCGCTACCATTTTCGCCGTAAAAACCTCAAAAGCTAAAAATCCGGCCCATAAAGCATGCTATGGCAGAGGAATCTATGGTTTGGACCTGCTTTAAAAGCTGGAACTTTGATGTTCTTATTGTCTAGACTCAGCAGAGGGATGCAGACAGATTGGCATTTACAATGGTCATACAAATTTGGAAAAACACTTAACAGTGAACTCCCATTATCAGTACACACTGAAGAGCAATAGCCTCTTGTATAAATAAATAGGGGTAAACTTTGGCAGCTGAAAAAGCTAGAAAAATCAGCCAGCTTTCCTGTTTTGATTGCTACTGGTGATCCCCAGCTGGAAACTGGATGTGTGTGGACATTTGGCGAGAACAGAATCGGGCTCGGTTGCATTAAATCCGATGGTTGAATGGCCTGTGAACACTTGCAATCTAGGCTCACACATGATGAGTGGTCATTCGGGTGTAGTACCGGATGGCTGCTAGCACCAGTGGAGGCCCATCCCAGCAAGAATCCGTGCCTTCAGGAAAGGAAGAGAAGAGAATCTGGGGGAAAAAACTGCAACAGTGAAATAGATTGCACTTAAATTATTTAACAGTTCTCCCAAAAAATTAATCTGCTTTAGTTTTGCTGGCAGATTAGATTGGCAGCCTTGCTGTCATTATCAAATCCTCGCACTGTTTTAGTGTGTGTGTATGTAATACAACACACACTTTGCTCCTCAGCAGAAATAAATCATTTATGTGCTGCATGAACTACATGCTTTTATGCTTGAGGTTATAAGAGCACCGGCGATGAGTAGCTGCATGTATTGACTGCTGATGTGGCAGATTTTTTTCCTGAAGTCAAGTTGCATGCGGTGTTTTAGTTTTGTTTCGTAGTCGGGAATATTTTCCAATCGTTTGCATGACATTCCAGGAGTGCCCGGACATTGCAAATGTGAGCAGATGTTGCCAAACTAATCACATCTGTATCTGCTTCCTATGAGTTGAGCTCATGGAAGTACTGCCTGCCCTGAGACAGTGATTCTGTTTTCAGATCAGTTCAAATTTGGAGCATATCGGTGCACGCAAAAGGAAATTTAAAGGAGACTACTGCTGTTAAGTTTTCACTATCATCATAGGCAGTCCTTCAGAATCGAGGAAGACTTAAAGTTTTCACTAAGACCCTGTTGTCCCCTTAAGTTAGATTAAAAAGATCACTCCTTTTTGGGATGAACATTTATTTTCCTACGACAGTGCAGCTGACATTAAGCCAAAGAAGAAGAAAAAAATGAAGGGCTGATGAAATCTGTGGGCTGGAACTCATCTATGGAAGGAAGAATTTCAGCCAGTGTGGAAATGGAACAATGTGGGAGGCACAGCTCCATAAAACCTTAAGTATGGTTGAAAAAAAAATGTTGTAGCAACTGTTGTTTCTATGTTTGAGTTTATATGTACATTCTGTTCAATTTGTATGTCATCTAATTCCAGCAGATTTGGAATCATCTATATTTTTTTAAGTTTTGATGTCGTTTGGGCTGTGGCACTTTCACTAACCATGATGAACTATGTGTGCAATTCCTGTGCCTAGGATACTACCATACCATATGTATAAAAATGCTCGGATTGTCCAGACAATGCTAAAATGGACTTATACTCCCTTTATACTTGCACAATTTGCACCTATCACTGCAGCACTGTCAGCAAATAGGAGGCTTCACTTACATTGACTGCTGCGTCACTGTGGAGCAGCAGAAAAGCAGAACTTCGCGCTTGCCTATCCATCCATATCTACAGAGCACTGCTTGCTGACTTTTCTGTTGATAGAAATCAAAATATTGGGCTCTGGTTCGTGGGGGAAAAAATACTCCTTTTTTTAAAAAAAAGAAAGCTAAGCGAAAATGGGAGCTTTGCAATACCTGTACACAACTGTTTCCCAGAACAAGGCGAAATAAATGAAACCCCCTCTTGTGAGTGATTTGGGGCGTGCCTATCAGTCTGCACCAGCAACTTTATACTTGCCTTTTGTCAGTGGCCGGCTGAATAACACCAGTGACAAAAGCCCAATACAAAGGTAGTGCAGTGAAACCTCCATTATCTGCCAACATGGAAGGGATTCCCCAGTAGATAATGGGAACTGGCAACTAATCAAGAATCCTCGAAGTTTGATTTTATACATATGGTATGGTAGTATCCGAGCCACAGGAATTAACCTACATATCGATTGGTCAAATCAAATTGCACAGGGTAGCCTTGAGGCGGAATTCATAGAATGCATACGGGATTGTTTCTTAGAACAGTATGTTACAGAACCTACAAGGGAGCAAGCTATCTTAGATCTGGTCCTGTGTAATGAGACAGGAATAATAAACGATCTCCTAGTAAAAGATCCTCTCGGAATGAGTGATCACAGTATGGTTGAATTTGTAATACAGATTGAGGGTGAGGAAGTAGTGTCTCAAACGAGCATACTATGCTTAAACAAAGGGGACTACAGTGGGATGAGGGCAGAGTTGGCTAAAGTAGACTGGGAACACAGACTAAACGGTGGCACAATTGAGGAATAGTGAAGGACTTTTAAGGAGCTCTTTCATGGTGCTCAACAAAAAAATATTCCAGTAAAAAAGAAGGGCGGTAAGAGAAGGGATAACCAGCCGTGGATAACCAAGGAAATAAAGGAGAGTATCAAATTAAAAACCAATGCGTATAAGGTGGCCAAGGTTAGTGGGAAACTAGAAGATTGGGAAAATTTTAAACAACGGCAAAGAATGACTAAGAAAGCAATAAAGAAAGGAAAGATAGATTACGAAAGTAAACTTGAGCAAAACATAAAAACAGATAGTAAAAGCTTTTACCGATAGATAAAACGGAAAAGAGTGACTAAAGTAAATGTTGGTCCCTTAGATGATAAGGGGGATTTAATAATGGGAAATGTGGAATGGCTGAGACCTTAAACAATTATTTTGCTTCGGTCTTCTTCACAGTGGAAGACACAAAAACCCTGCCAAAAATTGCTGGTCACAGGAATGTGGGAAGGGAGGACCTTGAGACAATCACTATCACTAGGGGGGTAGTGCTGGACAGGCTAATGGGACTCAAGGTAGACAAGTCCCCTGGTCCTGATGAAATGCATCCCAGAGTATTAAAAGAGATGGCGGAAGTTACAGCAGATGCATTCGTTATCATCTACCAAAATTCTCTGGATTCTGGGGAGGTACTATCGGATTGGAAAGCAGCTAATGTAATGCCTCTGTTTAAAAAAGGGGGCAGACAAAAGGCAGGTAACTATAGGCCGGTTAGTTTAACATCTGTAGTGGGGAAAATGCTTGAAGCTATCATTAAGAAAGAAATAGCAGGACATCTAGATAGGAATAGTGCAATCAAGCAGACGCAACATGGATTCATGAAGGGGAAATCATGTTTAACTAATTTACCGGAATTCTTTGAGGATATAACGAGCATGGTGGATAGAGGTGTACCGATGGATGTGGTGTATTTAGATTTCCAAAAGGCATTCGATAAGGTGCCACACAAAAGGTTACTGCAGAAAATAAAGGTACGCGGAGTCAGAGGAAATGTATTAGCATGGATCGAGAATTGGCTGGCTAACAGAAAGCAAAGAGTCGGGATAAATGGGTCCTTTTCGGGTTGGAAATCGGTGGTTAGTGTGTGCCACAGGGATCGGTGCTGGGACCACAACTGTTTACAATATACATAGATGACCTGGAAGAGAGGACAGAGTGTAGTGTAACAAAATTTGCAGATGACACAAAGATTAGTGGGAAAGCGGGTTGTGTAGAGGACACAGAGAGGCTGCAAAGAGGTTTAGATAGGTTAAGCGAATGGGCTAAGGTTTGGCAGATGGAATACAATGTCGGAAAGTGTGAGGTCATCCACCTTGGGGGAAAAAAAAAACAGTAAAAGGGAATATTATTTGAATGGGGAGAAATTACAACATGCTGCGGTGCAGAGGGACCTGGAGTCCTTGTGCATGAAACTCTTTTTGGGAGTAAACAAAAAACATTAAACCGTGCCCCCCCGATCTGGGGGATACACCAAACATTTACAGGCCCTTGCATGAAACTCTTTTAGAATCCCACAAAGTTAGTTTGCAGGTGCAGCAGGTAATCAGGAAGGCAAATGGAATGTTGGCCTTCATTGCGAGAGGGATGGAGTACAAAAGCAGGGAGGTCCTGTGCAACTGTACAGGGTATTGGTGAGGCCGCACCTGGAGTACTGCGTGCAGTTTTGGTCACCTTACTTAAGGAAGGATATACTAGCTTTGGAGGGGGTACAGAGACGATTCACTAGACTGATTCCGGAGATGAGGGGGTTACCTTTTGATGATAGATTGAGTAGACTGGGTTGGAGTTCAGAAGGATGAGGGGTGATCTTATAGAAACATTTAAAATAATGAAAGGGATAGACAAGATAGAGGCAGAGAGGTTGTTTCCACTGGTCGGGGAGACTAGAACTAGGGGGCACAGCCTCAAAATACGGGGGAGCCAATTTAAAACCAAGTTGAGAAGGAATTTCTTCTCCCAGAGGGTTGTGAATCTGTGGAATTCTCTGCCCAGGGAAGCAGTTGAGGCGAGCTCATTGAATGTATTCAAGTCACAGATAGATAGATTTTTAAGCAATAAGGGAATTGAGGGTTACGGGGAGCGGGCGGGTAAGTGGAGCTGAGTCCACTGCCAGATCAGCCATGATCTTGTTGAATGGCGGAGCAGGCTCGAGGGGCTAGATGGCCTACTCCTGTTCCTAATTCTTATGTTCTTATGTATGAAGACCAGCACAATGTAAATCACAAAAGAAACGTAGTTTTACTCGCCAAGATGAAATACAAATCTCAAAAGAACTGTGCAATGATTTGCCTGTGAAAATTCTGGTGGATAATCGAGATGCTAGATAAAAAGATTGCTGAAAATGGAGGCTCCATTGTGTTACAAAATATGTGAGAGAGTAGTCTCACTGGTATTTCTTAATTTCAATTTGCCCTAGATATTGATTTGATCAAAATACGAACACTAATATTTGATTTTCTGTTGAAAAAAAACAAGAAACAGTATGTACTAATACATGAACACTTAAGAAATTATAATTCTTGATGGATCTTTTTTGGTGCTAATGCTTTCTGTTGTTCACCTAGTATTCTTATCAATGTCAAATTTATATAATTTTCCACAGCGAAGTGAGCAGTAATGCATGCTGACCACCATCACTCTCAACCCCTCTACTGTCTCTACATTGTCAGACTGCTTGTCCGACATCGAGTACTGGATGAGCAGAAATTGCCTCCTACTAAATATTGGGAACACCAATCTTTGGTCCCCGCCACAAAATGTGTTCACTAGCCACCGACTCCATCCCTCTCCCGAGCATCTGTCTGAGGCCGAACCAGACTGTTGGCAACCTAGGTGTCATATTTGACCCTGAAATGAGCTTCCAACCACATATTCGCGGCATAACTAAAACCGCCTGTGTTATGCATCTGTAAAGCATACACTCCCATGTTCCGCCACCAGGGAGCGCATCCCCTGAAATCCCAAATGATCCCAGCATCCCTTGGGAGCACTGTATATAAGCCGGCCCCTAAGGCCTGTTCCTCACTTTGGAGTGTCTTAATAAAGGCTGAGGTCACTGTTACTTTAACCTCCCTGTGTGCAGTCTCATCTGTGTTCGGAACACAATAACTGGCGACGAGTATACGAATCCAACGCAAAGATGCAGCAAACTGTGGGCATCCTGGAGAAGTTCTCGGTGGGTGAGGATTGGGAAGCCTATGTCGAACGGTTAGACCAATACTTTGTAGCCAACGAGCTGGATGGAGAAGAAAGTGCTGCAAAAAGGAGAGCGGTCCTCCTCACGGTCTGCGGGGCACCGACCTACAGTCTCAAAGAATCTTCTGGCTCCGGTGAAATCCACAGAAGTCGTATGAGGAGCTGTGTACACTGTTTCGGGAGCATCTTAACCCGAGGGAGAGCGTGCTGATAGCGAGGTATCGGTTCTACACGTGCCAGCGATCTGAAGGTCAGGAAGTGGCGAGCTACGTCGCCGAGCTAAGGCGACTTGCAGGACAATATGAGATTGATGGCTACCTGGAGCAAATGCTCATAGACTTTTTTTATATTGGGCATTGGCCACGAGATCATCCTACGAAAACTTTTGACTGTAGAGACACTGACCCTCAGTAAGGCCATTGCGATAGCACAGGCGTTTATGTCCACCAGTGATAGCACCAAACAAATCTCTCAGCACACAAGTGCTAGCAATGTTCATAAAATAACGGGAACTGTGTTTGCGAGCAGAAATGTACAGGGCAGAATTCACAAGTCTGCAACAGCCATTGGCCTCAGGTGACCCAGATGACTGAGTCCCCAACAAAGGATGAATGCAAGGCAATTCACACCTTGTTGGCGTTGTGGAGGCTTCCATTCAGCCTATTCATGCCGCTTCAAAGGGTATGTTTGCAAGAGCTGTGGAACAATGGTGCACCTGTAATGAGCTTGCAGCTCGTGCAAGCTCTGCAAAACCTGCTAACCACCATATGGCAGAGGCAGATCAGTCCATGGTGGATCAAAGCAATTTCGAGCCTCAGAGGAGGCGCAAGCGGTACCTCACATGATGAGTGGAAATTGAGCTGGACAGGCTGCAACGTGAGGGCATCATCTCCCCAGTGGAATTCAGCGAGTGGGCCAGCCCGATTTGTTCCAGTACTCAAAAGTGATGACACGGTCAGGATTTGCAGCAATTATAAAGTAAGTATTAATTGTTTCTCGCTACAGGACCAATACCCGCTACCTAAGGCAGACGACCTATTTGCGACGCTGGCAGGAGGCAAGACGTTCACCAAGCTCCACCTGACATGACGCAGGAGCTGGAGGAGTCTTCGAAGGGCCTCACCTGCATCAACATGCACAAGGGACTGTTCATCTACAATAAATGCCTGTTTGGAATTCGGTCGGCTGCAGCGATCTTCCAGAGAAACATGGAGAGCCTACTCAAGTTAGTACCACGCATGGTGGTTTTTCAGGACGACATATTGGTCACGGGTCGGGACACCGTCGAGCACCTATAAAACCTGGAGGAGGTCCTCCAGCGACTGGATCGCGTCGGGCTGCGGCTGAAGAGGTCGAAATGCGTCTTCATGGCAACAGAAGTGGAGTTTTTGGGGAGAAAGATCGCGGCGGAAGGCATTCGGCCCACGGAGGCTATCAGGAACGCGCCCAGGCCACAGAACGTCACGGAGCTGCGGTCGTTCCTGGGACTCCTCAACTATTTTGGTAGCTTCCTACCGGGGTTAAGCCCCTACATATGTTATTGCGTAAAGGTGAGAACTGGGTATGGGGGGAAAACCAAGTAATTGCTTTTGAGAAAACCAGAAACATTTTATGTTCCAACAAATATATAAAATGGAAAAGAGTGACTAAAGTAAATGTTGGTCCCTTAGAAGATGAAAAGGGGGATTTAATAATGGGAAATGTGGAAATGGCTGAGACCCTAAACAATTATTTTGCTTCTGTCTTCACAGTGGAAGACACAAAAACCATGCCAAAAATTTCTGGTCATAGGAATGTGGGAAGGGAGGACCTTGAGATGATCACTATCACTAGGGAGGTAGTGCTGGACAGACTAATGGGATTGAAGGTAGACAAGTCCCCTGGTCCTGATAAAATGCATCCCAGGGTATTAAAAGAGATGGCGGAAGTTATAGCAGATGCATTTGTTATAATCTACCAAAATTCTCTGGACTCTGGGGAGGTACCAGCGGATTGGAGAGCAGCTATTGTAACGCCTCTGTTTAAAAAAGGGGGCAGGCAAAAGGCAGGTAACTATAGGCCGGTTAGTTTAACATCTGTAGTGGGGAAAATGCTTGAAACTATCATTAAGGAAGAAATAGCGGGACATCTGGATAGGAATAGTGCAATCAAGCAGACGCAGCATGGATTCATGAAAGGGAAATCATGTTTAACTAACTTACTGGAATTCTTTGAGGATATAACGAGCATGGTGGATAGAGGTGTACCGATGGATGTGGTGTATTTAGATTTCCAAAAGGCATTCGATAAGGTGCCACACAAAAGGTTACTGCAGAAGATAAAGGTACGCGGAGTCAGGGGAAATGTATTAGCATGGATAGAGAATTGTCTGGCGAACAGAAAGCAGAGAGTCGGGATAAATGGGTCCTTTTCCGGTTGGAAATCAGTGGTTACAGGGATCAGTGCTGGGACCACAACTGTTTACAATATACATAGATGACCGAGAGGAGGGGACAGAGTGTAGTGCAACAAAATTTGCAGATGATACTAAGATTAGTGGGAAAGCGGGTTGTGTAGAGGACTCCGAGGCTACAAGGAGATTTGGATAGGTTAAGCGAATGGGCTAAGGTTTGGCAGATGGAATACAATGTCAGAAAGTGTGAGGTCATCCACCTTGGGGGAAAAAAAACAGTAAAAGGGAATATTATTTGAATGGGGAGAAATTACAACATGCTGTGGTGCAGAGAGACCTGGGGGTGTGCATGAAACTCTTTTGAAGCCCAAAAGGTTAGTTTGCAGGTGCAGCAGGTAATCAGGAAGGCGAATGGAATGTTGGCCTTCATTGCGAAAGGGATGGAGTACAAAAGCAGGGAGGTGTTGCTGCAACTGTATAAGGTATTGGTAAGGCCGCACCTGGAGTACTGCGTGCAGTTTTGGTCACCTTACTTAAGGAAGGATATACTAGCTTTGGAAGGGGTACAGAGACGATTCACTAGGCTGATTCGAGAAATGAGGGGGCTACCTTATGATGATAGATTGAGTAGACTGGATCTTTACTCCTTGGAGTTCAGAAGGATGAGGGGTGATCTTATAGAAACATTTAAAATCATGAAAGGAATAGACAAGATAGAGGCAGAGAGGTTGTTTCCATTGGTGGGGGAGACTAGAACTAGGGGGCACAGCCTCAAAATACGGAGGAGCCAATTTGAAACCGAGTCGAGAAAGAATTTCTTCTCCCAGAGGGTTGTGAATCTGTGGAATTCTCTGCCCAAGGAAGCAGTTGAGGCTGGCTCATTGAATGTTTTCAAGTCAAAGATAGATAGATTTTTAAGCAATAAGGGAATTAAGGGTTACGGGGAGAGGGCGGGTAAGTGGAGCTGAGTCCACGACCAGATCAGCCATGATCTTATTGAATGGCGGAGCAGGCTCGAGGGGCTAGATGGCCTACTCCTGTTCCTAATTCTTATGTTCTTAACAAGCTGCTTGTATTGTATAACTCGTGTAAAAGACTTGTGCTAGCATGTGATGCGTCGTCGTACGAAGTCGGGTTTGTATTACAACAAGCTCACGTTGCGGGGAAGTGCAACCTGTCGCCTATGCTTCCAGGAGCTTGTCTAAGGCCGAGAGGGCCGACAGCATGATTGCGAGAGGCATTAGCATGTGTGTTCGGGGTAAAGAAAATGCATCAGTACCTGTTTGGCCTTAAATTTGAGCTGGAAACCAATCACAAGCCGCTCATATCCCTGTTCGCTGAAAACAAGGGGATAAATACTAATGCCTCAGCCCGCATACAAAGGTGGGCACTCGCGCTATCAGCGTATAACTATACCATCTGTCACAGGCCAGGCACCGAGAACTGTGCAGATGCTCTCAGTCAGCTACCATTGCCCACCACGGGGGTGGAAATGGCGCAGCCTGCAAACTTGTTGATGGTGGCGCAGCCCGCAGACTTGTTGATGGTCATGGAGTTTGAAAATGATAAATCACCTGTCACCACCCACAGATTAGGACTTGGACCAGCCAAGATTCTTTGCTGTCCCTAGTAAAAAACTGTGTACTGCATGGGAGCTGGGCCAGCATCCCCGTTGAAATACAAGAGCTAATCAAGCCGTTCCAGCGGCGAAAGGACGAGCTGTCCATTCAGGCAGACTAACTGTTGTGGGGTAACTGCATAGTGCAACCCAAAAAGGGCAAGGAGATGTTCATCTTGGATCTCCACAGCACACACCCGGGTATAGTAATGATGAAAGCGATAGCCAGATCCCACGTGTGGTGGCCCGGTACCGACTCTGCCTTAGAGTCCTGTGTATGGCAATGCAGCGTTTGTGCTCAGTTGAGCAACGTGCACTGAGAGGCACCACTAAGTTTGTGATCCTGGCCCTCCAGACGATGGTCAAGGATCCATGTCGACTATGCGGGCCTGTTTCTCGGTAAAATGTTCCTGGTGGTGGTGGATGCTTTTTCAAAATGGATTGAATGTGAAATAATGTCGGGAAGCACCACCACCGCCACCATTGAAAGCCTGAGGGCCATGTTTGCCACCCACGGCCTGCCTGACATACTGGTCAGTGACAACGGGCCATGTTTCACCAGTGCCGAATTTAAAGAATTCATGACCCGCAATGGGATCAAACATGTCACCTCGGCCCCGTTTAAACCAGCCTCCAATGGGCAGGCTGAGCGGGCAGTACAAACAATCAAACAGAGCCTCAAACGAGTCACAGAAGGCTCACTCCAAACCCGCCTGTCCTGAGTACTGCTCAGCTACCGCACGAGACCCCACTCACTCACAGGGGTGCCCCCGGCTGAGCTACTCGTGAAAAGGACACTTAAAACCAGACTCTCGCTGGTTCACCTCAACCTGCATGATCAGGTAGAGAGCAGGCGGCAGCAACAAAATGTAAACGATGGACCCGCCACTGTGTCACGGGAAATTGATCTGAATGACCCTGTGTATGTGCTAAACTATGGACATGGTCCCAAATGGATCGCGGGCATGGTGATAACTAAAGAAGGGAATAGGGTGATGGTAGTCAAACTAGACAATGGACAAATTTGCAGAAAGCACCTGGACCAAACGAGGCTGCAGTTCAGACTGCCCTGAACAACCCACAGCAGGCACCACCTTTTTCAAGCCCACAACACACACCCAAAGGATCAACGACACCACCCCGGACCAGGAATTCTAACCCATCACGCCCAACAGCCCAGCAAGGCTAGGCTCGCCCTGCAGGGCCAACAACACGCCAGCCCAGCGAGGGCACAGCCAACACACCAGAAGAGACATTCGTACCGAGGCGGTCCACCAGGGAAAGAAAGGCTCCCGACCGCCTCACCTTGTAAATAGTTTTCACTTTAACTTTGGGGGGAACATGGGAGTACATGTTTTACAGATACACAACAACCTATTTCCACCACCCCTGTGTGGTGGCTGATATGCAACAGTCATCACAGTTTAAAAAAAAACCACGCACAGGCATCTTCAACCCTTTAAGATGTAACTCATCTTTTTGTTAGTGTGAAGAACGTCATCCTCGTCACGAGGGAACTTCCTCGTACAGTAACATTGCCCGTCTCCGCCCCTACCTCAGCGCATCTGCTGCTGAAGCCCTCATCCATATCTTTGTTACCTCCTGGCTGGCCGCTCACATTCTACCCTATGTAAATTTGAGGTCATCCAAAACTCGGCAGCCCGTGTCCTAACTCTCTCCAAGTCCCGCTCACCCATCACCCCTGTGCTCGTTGACCTACATTGGCTCCCAGTTAAGCAACACCTCAATTTCAAAATTCTGATCCTTGTTTACAAATCCCTCCATGGCCTCAACCTTCCCTATCTCTGTAATCTTCAGCCTCACAAGCACCCTGAGATATCTGCGCTTCTCAAATTCTGCTCTGTTGAGCATCCCTGATTATAACTGCTCAACCATTGGTGGCTGTGCCTTTGGCTGCCTGGGTCCCAAGCTCTGGAACTCCCTGCCTAAACATCTCCGCCTATCTACCTCGCTTTCCTCCTTTTTATGATGCTCCTTAAAACCTGCCTGTTCATCTGCCATAATTTCTTCTTTTGTGGCTCTGTGTCAAACGTATTTGTTTTGTCTTGTAACACTCTTGTGAAGCGCCTTTGGACATTTTACTATGTTAAAGGCCCTATACAAATACAAGTTGTTAAGTGTGGGTTTGGAGGTGGGCCCGCTGTCAGAATGGTCCCGATTGACGGGTCGGGATCCCGCTCTAAACCCGCCTCCGTGTGACTTTCTCCGCTGTCAGGGCTGCGTGCCAAGCGCAAACCTGATGCCAGGCAGCGGGCCAGTTCATTAATGTACTTAACAGGTAGATTAGTGATATTTAAGAGGATTAAAAGTAAGCACTTACAATTTTACTACCTTTTTGTCAGGTTTCCCGTCCCTCTTGGAACTCTCCAGGTAATTGGCTTCGGGTTCAGTGACTTACTTTAACTTTGGCAAGTTGACAGCTGTAGAAATGGTATAAAAGCTACCATTTCACAGCTGTTCACTTTCCAATGTCAGAAGCTGAAGCCTTCAGGATTTGGAAGGACATTTTGAGCTGTATGCACGTTGGGAGTCTTTGCAGTCTGTCTAATCACTGTCACCTCCTTGAAGCAACGCTCTCATAATTGACAGATCGCTTCTATCATTTCAACCTCACCTGCCATCAATTCCAGTTGCAACAGTACCCTGGAAAAAAACTCCCCATGGTCCTCATAATCCCACCACGATCAGCTGCAACACCAACATCACCAGGCACACTTGCATCACCAACAACACCACCAACCTTTTCCGCAATCACCTGATGCTACACAGGCCATTAGCACCTGACCACATTGCTGCCCGTAGGACCAGAGATCGCCTCACCATGGCTACACTTACTTCACTTGACGTCGTGCATCCAGGCTGCCACATGATTTGCCAGGTTGGCACCACCCCACACCAGCACCATAAAGCATCCCTGCAATACCCAAGCCATTCTTTTCACACTCATTGCCATTGTGCAAGGTATCCTTATTTCTGACCATTCACTACAACTCACTAAGCCACTTTCAAAGGTGCACACAAATCTGTCCAAGAACTCAAAGATTTCAATATTTGACAACACATTAACAGATTCTCTACATGAACATTGGCTGAAATCCACCCTTGCGTGCTGTTAGTTGGTATGATTAGACAAGGAATGAGGGTGAGTGTAAGAGGTGGCTAGTGAGATAGGGAAGTGATAATGTAGATAGAGAGGGATGGGTGGAGATGCAAGTTAAGTTGGTATGAGTAAGGATGTGCAGGAGTCGAGTAGGGAATGCAGAGTGATGGGGATGTGATGAGTGGCACAGCAAGATGAGGTTGAGTGTGGCTTTGCAGTAACGTTGCGTGATCTACTGAGATCATTGAAAGGCTTGCTCCACTGCTGCCAGCTCCTCCAGGCGACATTCCAGCTGGTGCTCTCCTGTGAAATGTGCAACCAGGCTGCTGAGGTCTCTTCTGTCCATTGGAAGGGAAGAGAACCTCCCTGCGTGCTGTGACTTCCTCCCTAAGCATCTAGAGGGAGTCATGGGAGAGCCTGAGTGTAGCCATGCACCTTTGTACAATGTTTGTCAGTGTTTGCAGCAGCTCAGTGCTGTAAGACACTAACAGAAGAACTGTCAAACAAAAGTTGTGAATGGTCCCTTTTAAGGAAACCGGCTGATGACAAGTCATCAGGTGACGTCGTCAGACCCGCTTCTAGTTAATTGGCTGGGAAACCCGCAGGGCGGGCTTAACCAGCCTCAGCCACGGAAGATTGCTGTTAGAGAGCGGGCTGCAGCTGGGAGTGCATTCCTCACACACCACCGATGCCACTCGCACCCGTTGGCGAAATCGCAGCCCCTATGTGGCTCGGTGTCAAATTTTGTCTGACAATATTCCTGTGAAGGTCCATGGGACACTTTACGAAGTTAAAGGCACTATATAAATTAAAGTTGTTGTTGTAATGTTCCACAGAGTGATTTTAATGGAACATACTTTCTAAAAGAAAAATACAATTTAAAGAAGGGTGATCATGTAACCATATCTGCATTTCAGACTTTTGTTTATATTTATTTAATGTTGCTGGTCTTTGATTTAAAAAAAAATTCATTCTTGGGATGTGGGGTCGTTGGCAGGCCAACATTTATTGTCCATCCCGAGTTGCCCAGAGAAGGTGGTGGTGAGTTGCCTTCTTGAACTGCTGCAGTCTGTGTGGTGAAGGTGCTTCCACAGTGCTGTTAGGTAGGGAATTAATCCTTGTAGCAGTTTCATACAACTGAGTGGCTTGCTAGGCCACTTCAGAGGGCAGTCCAGAGTCAACCACATTGACGTGGGACTAGTCAGGATGGCAGATTTCCATTCTTTAAAGAGCAATAGTGGACATTTGGGTCTTTCCAACAGCTTCCTGATCTTCCCAATATTTAGTTTGAGGAAATTTCTGCTCATCCAGTATTTTACTAATACCAGCTTTTATTCCTGGATTAAAAAAAAAATGAATTCAAATTCTCAACTGCAATGGTAGGATTTGAGATCACGTTCCATGGATTATTAGTCCAAGCCTCTAAATTCCTAGTCGAGTATTATAACCACCAGTGTTCCCTCCAAACTGTGTGCGTGCGCAGCTGCGCAGCAATCGGGAAGGTACCACACAGGCCGCTTAAAAGCTGTTCTCTCTAAGATACTGCGCGAGAAATTTAAAGATTCTGCCCACAAACATTTATTTAGAGGGAACATTGATAACCACTGTACTTTAATTTGGTTAACCCACCTAAACTAAGGTCAGGTTTATTTATTCTTCAAATTTAATTAATTTTTGTTCCACAGTTTTGACCCAGCGACAATGAAGGAATAGCGCTATATGTCTAAATCAGGATGTTGTGTGACTTGGCAAGGATCTTGGAGGTAATGGTGTTCCCATGCACTTGCCCATGTCCTTCTAGGTGGTAGAGGTCGCTCTTTTGGAAGGTGCTGCAGAAGAAGCTTTGGCAATCCTGCAGTGCATTCTGTAGATAGTACACGCTGCAGCAATGGTATGCCGGTGGTGGAGCATATGGCAGTTTGAGGATGGACTGCAGCCATTCAAGAAGAAGGAACACCACCACCTTCTCAACGAAAACTAGGGACGGGCAATAAATACTGGTATTGCCAGCAATGCCTATATCTTGAGAATTAATTTTTAAAAACAACTTTAGACCTCCATTCCTAGTCATGGAAGATATATAGATTTAAACTGGATAAAGCTGGAATGTGAAAAAGCTGCGCAGTGCAGGGAGATTTCAGGAAGAGAAAGATTAGAAAAACCTGTGGTAATTTGAAAGTAAATGCAAAAAAGGTGGAAATGTAAGATTTTTGGATGAGGGATGGAAGATGTCATACCGACCAGCTATGGACGTGTTATACTCCACCTCTAGCCATTCAAGAAACAAGCATTAGTTCACGTCCTTTCACTTCCAATATTCCAGCTTGTTTATTTCTGTTCTTTCGTAATGTATCTGAACATTGTAACCTGTTTCAATCCTCCCTTAGCTCACTAACTAGCTCTTCATCCATACGAAAAGGAGCACCATTCTGATGAAAAAGTATTTGGTAATTCTTTTCTCATCTATTTACAGACGCATGATGTGTTGATGTAAAGCAGATCCAAATTGCGATAAATATACTGTACAGTTCTTCTGGTTCTGTTTGCTGTAGGAAGAGTAAATTTAGGATGGCAGTTACACTGTTGGTTCTTGTGTCACTCTCTTCCCGGGGACAAAGGAACTCACCAGGTTCAGAATGAAGGTTAAATTTTTTTGTATACACAGTATTGCTATAAATACTAAAAATGTTTTAAAATTAAATTGTTAAAGTTCCCAAGTTTTTCCAATGAAGCCACTGCTCCATTATAAATATTTTTAAACTTGGGTTCATACCAGATGGCTTCAAAGGGGTGTGAGACTTTGTGCTGGAGATAGTCTCACACCTCTTGTCTTTAGCATGTCTGCAACCTGTTCACTGACCTTACTCCCAAGTCACACTATCAATTTTGCATCGATACACATCAGAATCACTTGTCAATAGACTAGACAACCTGTAACAGAATTCAGGAGAAAATAAATCCAAATTACATGAAATTGCATCCACTGCTGATTGTGCAGAGGGCTAGATATGCGTCTACTGCATAAAGATTGGGCCTATAGTTTCAGTGCTGTGAGCTCCACTACTTGAAAGCATATTTTAAAGTTAAATATTCTCATTGGCAGTTTGTTGCTGAAAGCTCGCAGACTGTTATGGCTACAAGTTATGAATATTCTAAAGTGTAAGCATTAGGTATGTGAGACTTGCAATGTGATATCCCATCTGTATTAAGGTATGCCTCAACACTGCTTAGTTTTATACAACAGAATGTTACAACAGAGAAACAGGCCATTAATCCCATCATATCTGTTTTTCTCCACCTTATTCACCTGATCAAATCCCAGTCTCTCCCTTGCTCCTCATATACCTTAATAGTCTTCCTTTTTTTTCAAACAACTACTTAATTCTCTTTTAAAAGTAGTTATAAACTCTGCTTCAATAACAGTTTGTGCCAGAGAATTCCACATACTAACCAGAATTATTTCCCCTCTCACTTTGGCTCAGTGGGTAGCACACTCACCTCGGAGTCAGAAGGTTGTGGGTTCAAGTCCCACTCCAAAAACTTAAGCACAGAAATCTAGGCTGACATTCCCGTGCAGTGCTGAGGGAGCACTGCACTGTTGGAGGTACCATCTTTTCGGATGAAACGTTAAACCGAGGGCTCCATCTGCTCTCTCAGGTGGACGTAAAAGATCCCGTGGCACTATTTCGAAGAAGAGCAGGGGAGTTATCTGGCCAATATTCATCCCTCAATCAACATATCAAAAACAGATTATCTGGTCATTATCACATTGCTGTTTGTGGGAGCTTGCTATGTGCAAATTAGCTGCCACGTTTCCTACATTACAACAGTGACTACACTCCAAAGCAAAATACTGCAGATGCTGGAATCTGAATTAAGAACAGAGAATGCTGGCAATCTCAGCGGATAAGGCAGCATCTGTGGAGAGAAAAGCAATATATTATGTTATATAAATACAAGATGTCTTTGGCATGACCACACTGCGCATGGTCAGCGCATGACCACACAGCTCCTACTCAATGCACCACCACTCCCCCATCCATCCTGCTCGCGCGCTGGCGGCCTTTGCCTGAGGCTCTGCGGAGGGCGGTGATTCTCAACCAAAGGCTGGAGTTGGTTCCAAGTCGTAAGCTCTCCTGGGGAGGGAAGTGACATTTGCTCAACATCCAAATTCAATCGGGGCTGTAAGGGAGGGGTGGTTTTCAGGGGGTCAGCTTTCCCTTCTGACCTTATATGAGCAGTTTCGAATCGCTCCCATACCCTTGGTTCTAGACTCTGGAATTATGAAGGGACTGTGACAGACTTGGACAGACATTCGGTTTCAAGGTAGGAAGCAGGTATGGCTTTATTGTGTTTAAAAGGAAGTAAAAGGCACACCTTTAATAACACCCACAGAATAGTAATACCAATACACACTGAGGGGTACAACATATTGAATAAATTGTCAACATTACAGCCTGTGGGAAAAAGATTACAGCTTAAACTCTAAATGGGGTAAAGAGGAGAATGCAGATACATTTACACAAGTTATCCCAGCCTCCCCCTCCCAATTCCCCTAACTAAGTTATAGCTCTGGGAGTTCAGGGGCTATGTTCACCAATCCCCTTTTTGACAGTTGCCGGTGAATCGTGGTTTCGGGGTTCGTTGCACTTGGCCTTCTAGGCGAGCCGTACCCCGAACGGAGGAGAGGACTTCGGACTGCGTAGTCTTCGGTTGGGGTGAGTCTGTTGATGCGGTAAGTTGCGTTTTGGATGTATGGGGTACGTACCCACTTTCTTTGGTTAGGAATAGTTTTAGTTAGACCTTTTTGGTAATTTCTCATCCGTTGGTCGTTCAGAAGCGGATTGTAGATTGGAAATAAATGTCGATTCTTCGTTTTTTGCTGACTTGGTTTCGGTTGGTCGTTTCGCTGGTTGTGGTGGCCCGGGTTGTCAATTTGGTTGCTGACAACCTTCTGTTTCATGGGCCTCGTGCTCGGGGTCGGTCCTTGATGATTTCTAGTAGTTTCCTTCACTATTCCATTTCTTCACTCCCCAGCTCCGGCTGCTTGTGTCTGCATACCTTTTCCTTGTAAAACTGGGAATAGATATACCCCAAAAAGGCTTCCTTATCTCCCACCAAATCTGGCCCAACTCTTTGTTTCAGTTTTGCAGCCCAGCTAACTGAAACTTGATTAAATGGTTTTAGTCTGGCATTGATAGGCTTTTAGCTCTCGTCCATTGTGATAGTCTGGCCTGAGCCAGATATTTCTATGCCTGTTGAAAAGGTGTTGGAATATGTATGTGACCTTTGCCTCCTCTGGGTGGGGTGGATAATGTTTCTTCCGTGGTCGATTGTTAAAATGTAAATGTCTTCCAGGGACAGGTTTCGAGGGTAAACAGTTCCCAGACAATTTGATTAGCTCCAATGTCCAAACTGACCCTTTAGAGATTGACCCCACCCCTTTTCTTGCAGACCCAACATTCATCTTTTTAAAAATCCCAAATTCGATTAAAGTTCGTAGTTTCTTCCATGTGTACTTTAGGATTTCAAACTTTCTGGTAGATAGTTCCAAATTAAATTCCCTTTCCTATGAGTCCAAACACTGGGGAGGGGGGGGTCGTCTCCATGAATGAATCCCCTTTTATCTCCTGCAGGCCTCGTCTGCCCCTTTAAACTCATTTGTGTCCCAAAGTTTTTCCTTCCATTTTAAAAGTCCAGAAAGGGATTCTTCTCCTCTGCAGGGGAAAGGTACAAGGAATCTTTGCGAAATATTGGTAAATTCTACAGGGCCAAGCCGGAAAATTCGCACCCGAGATTTCCGGGTGACCCAGCCCGGCTGCGAGCTTTTTCTTTTGTCTTGTATTGATATAGCGCCTTTAATGTAGTAAAACGTCCCAAGGTACTTCACAGGGCGGCCTGGGAGCAGTGTGGAGGCCTCGACCTGCATGAGAACAGCAGCGGCAGGTCGGGGCCATAAAAGGTGCGACGGCCCGGGAGCAGCGTGAAGGCATACCATTTCAGGGAGCAGCACGAGCTAGTGCTGGAGGGCAACGGCAGCGAAGAGTTACAGCATCAAGGTCCAGGTCGGTGATTGGAGCGTGGGCAGACACAGCAGGAGAAGTGTGAGTTCGGGGCCAGGGGTCCAAGGCCCCAGGGGCAACACGGGCCAGCCCACACTGTGATTATATGTGCGCACTGCGTCCATGCACCAGAGCTGGTCTGCAGTCGTCTTGGATAACCCTTGCCACTGGACCAACACCTAGCTCTGTCAAGCTTGCGTGGTGGCTGGTGTGCAACGGCCACCACACGTTAAAAAAATCCACGCACAGGTATCTTCCACTCCATCTGGATCTGGAATATTAGGTCCCTCATTGAAACATCTGTGAACTCATCCTTTTTTGGCGTGGAAGCAAGTCATCCTCGGTTCGAGGGACTGCCTATGATGATGACACTCCAAATATACTTCATTGGCTGTAAAGCACTTTGGAACATCTGGTGGTCCTGAAAGGTGCTATATAAATGCAAGTATTTCCTCCTTTTCCCTTTGTTCTTTTTATGATTTTCTTAAATATGTGTGTTCTCATTGTTGTCCTGAAGATCTCTTTTTGGTCACTCCTCGGCCTTTTTAACAAGAGAAAAAATTCACTACAGAGGGCCTAGTCACCATGGGCACATTTTCTGGTCTTTTGCGCTCTTTATTTTTGTCCCGGAGGGGTAGCAATGGCGTCAGTGAGGTCTTCTGGGCGGGCGTTCAGCCTCCAGCACCCTGTGGGGGTTTTTGGGGCCAGTTCTGCGACGGTGTGGAACAGTACCGCCCGGAAGAGCTGCGGTGGTGTGATTCCCGCTCGACCCGTACGCCCCGCAGTGACCGCCTGGGAAAACGGGATGTCCAACCTATACCGACTGCAGAGAGGTAAGTAATGCCAACCTAAGATGCAGTTCTGGTCACCACATTACAGGAAATGTTATGTATGCAACCCTATGTAATCAGCATTCTACCGCCACCAGAGGGCGTATCTGTTGGAGTCCCAAGGGATTCCAGCATCCCTTGGGAGCACTCCCGTGCTTTACGAGCACTCGAGTTAAAATAAAGAGAATAAGGTCACACTTACGTCTAGGTACTCAATCACATTACTTTATCAAGGACATAACAACTGGCGACGAGATAATGAACCATCATGCGAAAATGCAGAGAATTGTTGGTATCCTGGAGAAATTCTCAGAAGGGGACGATTGGGAGGCCTTCATGGAGTGACTTGACCAATACTTCGTGGCCAACGAGCTGGAAGGGAATGAGAACGCTCCCAAACGAAGGGCGATCCTCCTCAACAGCTGCGGGGCAACAACCTATGGCCTCATGAAGAATCTTCTTGCTCCGGTGAAACCAAGAACCAAATCATATGAAGAACTGTGTACGCTGGTCTAGGAGTACCTAAATCCGAAGAAGAGCGTTCTGATGGCAAGGTATCGATTTTACACATGTCAACGGTCTGAAGGCCAGGAAATGGCGAACTATGTCGCCGAACTAAGGCGCCTAGCAGGACATTGCGAATTTGATGGATTCCTGGAGCAAATGCTAAGAAACTTTTTTGTGCTTGGCATTGGCCATAAGGTAATCCTTCGCAAACTATTGACTGTAGAAACACCGAACCTGAGCAAAGCCATAACGATAGCTCAGGCATTTATGTCCACCAGCGATAACGGCAAACAAATTTTGCAGCATAAAGATGTTTCGGCAGTACTGTACACAAAGTAACGTCGTTTTTAGGCAGGAATGCATATGGCAGAATGTACACGCCTGCAGCTGCATGACCTCAGATGATTCCGAGTCCGCCATCAAGCGTTAATGCGGGCAGTTAACACATTGTTGGCGCTGCGGAGGTGATCATCGAGCCCATCAATGCCGTTTCAAACACTACATGCAAAGGCTGTGCAACAATGGGACACCTCCAGCGAATGTGCAGACGAGCTGCAAACCCTGCAAACCACCACATTTCAGAGGAAGACCGATCCATGGCGGATCAAACTGAACTAGAGACTCAAACCGAGGAGGCAGAAGTGTGTGGGGTACACACCTTCACCACGAAATGTCCACCGATCATGTTAAAAGTTGAACTGAATGGAATTCCAGTATCCATGGAATTGGACACGGCTGCGAGTCAGTCCATCATGAGCAAAAAGGCATTTGACAGGCTGTGATGCAACAAAGCACACAGGCCCAAGCTGAGCCCCATTCACACCAAGCTGCGAACTTACACTAAAGAGCTGATCCCGGTAATTGGCAGCGCAGCAGTAATAGCCTCCTATGACGGAGCAGTGCATGAACTACCACTATGGATAGTAGCAGGAGATGGCCCCACGCTGTTCGGCAGAAGCTGGCTTGGAAAAATCCGCTGGAACTGGGACAACATCCGAGCACTTTCGTCCGCCGACGATGCCACACCCAGTTCTGAGCAAGTTTCCGTTGTTGTTTGAGCCAGGCATCGGAAGTGTCTTGGGGGCAAAGGTGCAGATCCACTTGATTCCCAGTACACGACCCATCCACCCCAAGGCACAGGCGGTGCCATATATGATGCAAGAGAAAGTGGAGATCAAGCTAGACAGGCTGCAACAAGAGGGCATCATCGCGCTAGTGGAGTTCAACGAGTGGGTCAGTCCGATTGTTCCCATTCTCAAGGGCGATGGCACAGTCAGAATTTGCAGGGACGAAAAAGTAATGATTTAACCATTTTTCGCTGCAGGACAGTACCTGCTACCCAAGGCAGATAACCTATTTGCGATGCTGGCAGGAGGAAAGATGTTCACCAAGTTGGATCTGATCTCGGCCTACATGACGCAGGAGCTGGCAGAATCTTCGAAAGGCCTCACCTACATCAACACGCACAAAAGTCTGTTCATCTACAATTGATGCCGTTTGGGATTCGTTCGGCCGCGGCTATTTTTCAAAGGAACATGCAAAATCTGCTAAAGTCGGTTCCGCGCACCGTGGTTTTCCAGGACGACCTACTGATCACAGGTCGGGACACCATCGAAAACTTGCAGAACCTGGAAGAGGTTCTAAGTTGGCTAGATCGTGTGGGACTCAGGTTGAAATGCTCGAAGTGTGTTTTCCTGCCACCAGCGGACGAGTTCTTGGGGAGAAGAGTCGTGGCAGACGGCATCAAACCCACCGATGCCAAGACGGAGGCCATCAAGAACGCGCCGAGACCACAGAACGTGACGGAGCTGCGGTTGTTCCTGGGACTCCTCAATTATTTTGGTAATTTCCTACCCGGGTTAAGCACCTTGCTAGAACCTTGATATGTACTGCTACGCAAGGGAGATGACTGGTTATGGGGAAAATCACAGTAGACAGCTTTTGAGAGAGCCCGAAATCTGTTATGTTCCAACAAACTGCTTGTCCTGTATGATCTTTGTAAACATTGAGTGCTAGCTTGCGATGCGTCTTCGTACGGGGTCGGTGTGTGTTACAAAAAGCAAGCTAATCGGGAACATTGCAACCGGTCGCTTATGTGTCCAGGAGCTTGTCCAAGGCCGAAAGGGCCTACAGCATGATTGAAAAAGAAGCTCTGGCATGCGTTTACGGGGTAAAAAAAATGCATCCGTATCTGTTTAGGCTTAAGTTCGAGTTAGAAACTGACCATAAGCTGCTCATATCGCTATTCTCAGAGAGCAAAAGTATCAATACCAAAGATGGGCGCGCACGCTGTCCGCCTATAACTATGTAATTCGCCAAAGGCCAGGCACAGAGAACTGCGCTGACGCCCTCAGTCGGCTACCATTGCCCACCACCGGGTGGAAATGGCACAGCCTGCAGACTTGCTCTTGGTGATGGATGCATTTGAAAATAAAAAGTCACCCATTATGGCCCACCAGATCAGGACCTGACCAGCCAGGATCCTTTATTGTCCCTTGTAAAAAAAAAAACTGTGTCCTCCATGGGAGCTGGTCCAGCGTCCCAGCGGAGATGCATGAAGAGATCAAGCCGTTCCAGCGGCGTAAAGATGAAATGTCCATACAGGCAGACTGTCTTTTGTGGGGTAATCATGTGGAACGTTCATACGTGACCTACACAGTACCCACCCAGGCATAGTAATGATGAAAGCAATAGCCTGATCCCATGTGTGGTGGCCCGGCATCGACTCAGATTTGGAGTCTTGCGTGCGCCAATGCAATACTTGCTCCCAACTGAGCAATGCACCCAGGGAGGCACCGCTAAGTTTGTGGTCATGGCCCTCCAAACCGTGGTCTAGGATCCATGTTGACTTCGCTGGCCCATTTCTAGGCAAAACATTCTTGGTTGTTGTGGATGCTTATTCAAAATGGATTGAGTGTGTAATAATGTCTGTAAGCACATCCACTGCCACCATCGAAAACCTACGAGCCATGTTTGCCACGCACGGCCTGCCCGATGTCCTTGTCAGCGACAACGGGCAGTGTTTCACCAGCGCTGAATTCAAGGAATTAATGACCCGCAATGGGATCAAGCACGTCACATCTGCCCCGTTCAAGCCCGCATCCAACGGCCAGGCAGAACGGGCAATCCAAACCATCAAGCAAAGCTTGAAATGCGTGTCGGAAGGCTCCCTGCAAACCCGCCTGTCCCGAGTCCTGCTCAGCTACCGCACCAGACCCCACTCGCTCTCCGTGGTTCCCCCAGCCGAGCTGCTCCTGAAAAGGGCACTCAGAACAAGGCTTTCTCTTGTCCGCCCTGATCTCCATGATCACGTCACGGGCAGGCGGCATCAACAAAGCATGTACCATGATCGCGCAAACTTGTCACACGATATTGAAGTCAATGACCCTGTATTTGTACTCAACTATGGACACAGTCCCAAATGGCTTGCTGGCACTGTCATAGCCAGAGAAGGGAGTAGGGTGTTTCAGGTCAAACTCACAAATGGACTAACTTGCAGAAAGCATTTGGACCAAACCAAACTACGATTCACAGATGGCCACGAGCAACTGGAAGAGGACACCACCAACTTCGACCCTCCGACACACACAAGTGGCAACCGACATCACGGTTGACCACGAAGCTGAACTCATCATCCCCAGCGGCCCAGCAAGGCCAGCTGCGCAGCAGCTCAGCGAAGAACCAACCAACTCACCTGCACCTGCATTTGTACCGAGACGATCGACTCGGGAGCGAAAAGCCCCAGATCGTCTCGCCCTGTAAATAATTGTACTATTGACTTTGGAAGGGAGTGATGTTATGTATGCAACCCTATGTAACCAGCATTCCACCGCCACCAGAGGGCGTATCTGTTGGAGTCCCAAGGGATCCCAGCATCCCTTGGGAGCACTGTATATAAGCAGGCCTTCCATGCTGTACGAGCACTCTGGAGTTAGAATAAAGAGACTAAAGTCACACTTACTCACGTCTATAGTACTCAATCACATTACTTTATTAAAGACATAACAGGAAAGATGTGATTGCACTGGAAAGGGTGCAGAGGAGATTTACAAGAATGTTGCCTGGACTGGAGAATTTTGGCTATGAGGAAAGATTGGAGATGCTGGGTTTGTTTTCTTTGGAACAGAGGAGGCTGAGGGAAGACCTGATTGAGGTGTATAAAATTGTGAGCGGCCTGGATAGAGTGGATAGGAAGGACCTGTTTCCCTTAGCAGAGGGGTCAACAACCAGGGGGCATAGATTTAAAGTAATTGGGGGGAGGTTTAGAGGAGATATGAGGGGAAATTTCTTCACCCAGACGGTGGTGGGGATCTGGGACTCACTGCCTGAAAGGTTGGCAGAGGCAGAAACCCTCACCACATTTAAAAGATACTTGGATGGGCACTTGAAGTGCCGTAACCTGCAGTGCTATGGACCAAGAGCTGGAAAGTGGGATTAGGCTGGAAAGCTCTTGGTCTGCCGGCACAGACACGATGGGCCAAAATGGCCTCCTTCCCTGCTGTAAATTTCTATGATTCTAAGGTTAGTGTTTTTGTGTTTTTTAATTTTATTTGCGATTTATGTTGTGGCATGCGCATTTTATGTTGTGGTGGCGTGGGCTATGTATTGGGAATGTTCTTGAGGTTTTTTTCAGGCTTTTTTTCTCCTCGGGCATTGTCTCGGAGCGCTCCCAGGTCGGCTCTTTAGCTTGGGCTTTTCCTATGATAACATCCAAGAGAGGTGTACAATACCTCCCTTAGCGTTGCGCCCCAGACTTCGGGCCCAGCCTTCCAATTTTGATGTCTGGGTCCATTTATGTGGTCCCATTTTTGAAAATCTATAAACCACTTCCACTCTATCTCAATACATTTATCCTCTACTACTACTACTACTACTACTACTACTTTTGTATGATGGAAAAAGCTTATAATGGGGTATCTAGTTTGGCTATCCATTCAATGGGCTCCTGAGATGCTGAGTGGAGAAATTAGGTGCTTCCTGCAATAGGTCTCCCTGGGCAGTCGATGTGATGTTTTCCATGGTCTGAGACTCATGGTCACACTTAAGTCCATCTTCCACTTGTGGCCACGTCGTCTGTGCCCTGTGTGGATTCGGTTGAGTGCTGTCCACTGTCTTCGAGGGAGGTCGTAGCCAGGGACCTCTGCTGTTGGGTCATTTGGTTCTTTATGTTACATGCGTCCCATGATTCCGTCCATCTCTACGGCAGACATTTCCTGCACCAAATCCCGGAAGTTTGTCTATGCCGATGACATAGCACTGCTGACGCAGGCATCAACAGTAGGGAAGGCAAGTAGGATGCTCACAAGCGACATAATGGAATGCTACTTCCGGACCTGGCGCTTCCACCCTAATGTAGAAAAGACCATTGTCAGCGTTCCATCTGAACAACAATGCCGTCGGGAAAGTGCGAATATTGGCTGTTATTTCCAAGAATGGCCAGCGCGATTTTAAACGCTTTCATGGTGGGTTTTTATAAGTCTTTGTGAATGGGAAGGTCGATGTAGCTCATTATTTTTTCCATCTCACGATGACGTCATGGTGAATCGCATGTGGGACAGCACCAAGAGCCACTTCGTTGGAGTGGACTTGAGCATCCTTGGCGGTGTTTAGCTGTATGTCCAAGGACTTTGTGTGGCGACTGCAGGACTATGAGGCAAAGCAGTATTCTGCAGCAGAGTAGACTAGGGCCACTGTTGCGTTGTAACATGAGTGTAGTCCCCCATAACGTTTCTGGACCAGATTCACCTTGGGGTTTTTACTTTTTGGCTGGTGATGGTGAGATGAGGCCGATAGTGAGAGTCCTGTCCAGTGTCTTGCCCAGGTATTTTGGGTGGGGTTCATGGGTAAATCGCCTTCCGCAGAGGAAATGTTGAGTTCTTTCCTGGCGGCATTGAATAGCCATTGAATGGATATCCAAACTAGATAGACCATTATAAGCTTTTCCCGTCCTCCGTATAGATGTTGAAAAAGACTGGTGCGAGCACCGACCCCCTGTGGCAGACCATTGAGCGTCCGTGTCCGGCTGGTCTGGTCACCAAGATGGACTCGGAACTTATGATTGTTCATTAGGGTATTGATCAGCCTGAGAGACTTGCGACATTGGATGATTATTGAAAGTGTTGTATACCGATGACAAATCTATGAAGGCAGCTCCAGTCTTAAGCTGCTTCTGGAATCTTGGCTCAATGTTGGTAGTGAGTGCAAGGACCTGGTCAGAGCAGCTTCTTCCCTCTCTGAAGCCCGCCTACTCGTTTGCGAAGGCGGCTTCTAAAGCCAGTTTTATCCGATTTTAAGGACAAGCCGTTCGACCACCTTGTAGACCATAGACAGAAGGGCGAAGGGGGCGGTAACTTTTGGGATTGTTGGCTGGTTTTCCTAGCTTTAGGATGGCAATGAATTTGGAGTGGCGCCTGACTTCTGGGATTATCCCAGTGTCAAAGATGCTGGAGTTGAGTTTGGCAAGCTGATGGCTATCTACCTCTTCGGTGGTAAAGGCCGCCGAAAAGATGGTCTGCGGAGTGGCTTTTTGCAGCAGCTTTTTCCGGTGGTGGTCGTTGCCTTTGAGTTGGTTAGGTTCCTCTCTGTTATATCTTCAAAGAATTCTATAAGTTTAATTAACCATGATCAAGTTACAAGTTATAATATTTTTTCCTTTTTTATAAACCATCTGAAACTGTTCACCTCCATACCTCCCACCCCCATTACCAGACACTTCAATTGATTGGCAGGCAGGCAACCAATGTTCCTCCTTAGCTACTAAGTGGTCAAAGGTTTATAACTCAGTTAGACTCCACTCTGTGCTCCTCTCAATGGCACAGCTAAGATGGGGAAGTCGTGTAGATCTAATTTCATGGTCTACTACTCTGATATAGTACACCAATAAGCTGCTCCGTCGCCCCATCATGGTGATGAATTTGATTTAACTCCTTTCATGGCAGCAGGATCTTTTGTGTCCAGGGTTAGTGAAAAGTCAGGGCACATAATTAATCAATACTCAAATTTCCACTGCCTGGCTGAATAATCAATATATGCTTACTCATCTGTGTAGTGTTTTACAACGAAAGAGGTGATTCAGTAAAGGAATTAACGGCACAGTCGTCTGAAAGACGCATTCCATTCCTCAATTTCTACCTTGCAACAGAGAAACTGATGACTAAGAACAAATCTGAATCAATTTGTATCCACCATGATTGGCAGTAATATAGATGACACCATTTTTCATGCAGCCATGGTAATCGGCAGGGGCTCTTTAGGGTGTTCAAACAGCTCGCAAAATTTTAATGATTTCTTTCCAAAGTACATGTCTTGGATCAATTGATAGAACACACAAACAATGGCAATTATTCCAGGGATAGTCAGTTCTGTAATTCAACCAGTGAAAACTAATTTGTTATGCTTGTGCTTACTCATCCCTGCCTCAACTCATCTGCTGAAATCCTCATCCATGCCTTTGTTACCTCCAGACTCGACACTTTCAATGATCTCCTGCTCGGCCTTCCACCCTCCATAAACTTGAGCTCATCCAAAACTCTGCTGCCCGTATCCTAACTTGCACCAAGTCACTTTCATCCATCTCCTGTGTTTGCTGACCTACATTGACTCCCAGTCTGGCAACACCGTGATTTTAAAATTCTCTTCCTAGTGTCCAAATCACTTCCCCTCCCTACCTCTAGCCTCCTACAACCCCCCAAGATCTCTGCGCTCCTCCAATTTTGGCCTTTTGCGCATCCCCAATTTTCACCGCATCACAGTTGGTGGCTGTGCATTCAGCTGCCTAGGCCCTGAGCTCTAGAATTTCCTCCCTAAACCTCTCCACCTCTCCACCTCTCTCTCTCTTCCTTAAAACCTTCCTCTTTGACCAAGCTTTTGGTCTCCTAATATCTGGCTTAGTAAATGCTCCTATAAAGCACCTTGGGACATTTTACTACGTTAAAGGTGCTATATAAATGTCAGTTGTTGGGATACTAAAGTGAATAGTAGCAAAGTTATCGATAGACTAGCTACACGTAACTGGTGCTTTGATTTTGTGCTTTACAGTTTTTGTTCAACAAGACTGTTTTTGTTTATTCATTTGCTTTATTTGAATTGTTAGATTAATGGAAGTAATTATAACCCCGATATTTACAGAGGGAGGGGAGGATGTGGGGGAGCGAGGTAGCGCGACTAAAATCTGGAAATCAGCGACACTGAAGTCCTGCTGATATTAACGGCAGTACCTTTATTACCATTTTCTTCTTCCATTTCTCGCTTGGCATCTGGCCAGATTGACCGGCTGGCTCGACTGCCTGTCAGGAAAATCAGTATAATGAAGATAGGCACCTGCATCATTTTAAGAACATAAGAACATAAGAATTAGGAACAGGAGTAGGCCATCTAGCCCCTCGAGCCTGCTCCGCCATTCAACAAGATCACTTACCTGCCCGCTCCCCATAACCCTTAATTTCCTTATTGGTTAAAAATCTATCTATCTGTGACTTGAATACATTCAATGAGCTAGCCTCAACTGCTTCCTTGGGCAGAGAATTCCACAGATTCACAACCCTCTGGGAGAAGAAATTCCTTCTCAACTCGGTTTTAAATTGGCTCCCCCGTATTTTGAGGCTGTGCCCCCTAGTTCTAGTCTCCCCGACCAGTGGAAACAACCTCTCTGCCTCTATCTTGTCTATCCCTTTCATTATTTTAAATGTTTCCATAAGATCACCCCTCATCCTTCTGAACTCCAATGAGTAAAGACCCAGTCTACTCAATCTATCATCATAAGGTAACCCCCTCATCTCCAGAATCAGCCTAGTGAATCGTCTCTGTACCCCGTCCAAAGCTAGTATATCCTTCCTTAAGAAAGGTGACCAAAACTGCATGCAGTACTCCAGGTGCGGCCTCACCAATACCTTATACAGTTGCAGAAGGACCTCCCTGCTTTTGTACTCCATCCCTCTCGCAATGAAGGCCAACATTCCATTCGCTTTCCTGATCACCTGCAAACTAACTTTTTGGGATTCATGCACAAGGACCCCTAGGTCCCTCTGCACCGCAGCATGTTGTAATTTCTCCCCATTCAAATAATATTCCCTTTTACTGTTTTTTTTTTCCCCAAGGTGGATGACCTCACACTTTCCGACATTGTATTCCATCTGCCAAACCTTAGCCCATTCGCTTAACCTATCTAAATCGCTTTGCAGCCTCTCTGTGTCCTTTACACAAACCGTTTTCCCACTAATCTTTGTGTCATCTGCAAATTTTGTTACACTACACCCTGTCCCCTCTTCCAGGTCATCTATGTATATTGTAAACAATTGTGGTCCCAGCACCGATCCCTGTGGCACATCACTAACCACCGATTTCCAACCCGAAAAGGACCCATTTATCCCGACTCTCTGCTTTCTGTTAGCCAGCCAATTCTCTATCCATGCTAATACATTTCCACTGACTCCGCGTACCTTTTATCTTCTGCAGTAACCTTTTGTGTAGCACCTTATCGAATGCCTTTTAGAAATCTTAAATACACCACATCCATCGGTACACCTCTATCCACCATGTTCGTTATATCCTCAAAGAATTCCAGTAAATTAGCTAAACATGATTTTCCCATCATGAATCCATGCTGCGTCTGCTTGATTGCACTATTCCTATCTAGATGTCCCGCTATTTCTTCCTTAATAGTTTCAAGCATTTTCCCCACTACAGATGTTAAACTAACCGGCCTGTAGTTACCTGCCTTATGTCTGCCCCCTTTTTTTAAACAGAGGCGTTTCATTAGCTGCTTTCCAATCCGCTGGTACCTCCCCAGAGTCCAGAGAATTTTGGTAGATTATAACGAATGCATCTGCTAAAACTTCCGCCATCTCTTTTAATACCCTGGGATGCATTTTATCAGGACCAGGGGACTTGTCTACCTTCAATCCCATTAGTCTGTCCAGCACTACCTCCCTAGTGATAGTGATCATCTCAAGGTCCTCCCTTCCCACATTCCTGTGACCAGCAATTTCTGGCATGGTTTCTGTGTCTTCCACTGTAAAGACCAAAGCAAAATAATTGTTTAAGGTCTCAGCCATTTCCACATTTCCCATTATTAAATCCCCCTTCTCATCTTCTAAGGGACCAACATTTACTTTAGTCACTCTTTTCCGTTTTATATATCTGTAAATGCTTTTCTGTAAAAGCTTTTCATTGCTGTACTGGGATACTAACCTTAGTAGGGGCAGGAGCAAGGGATTTTCCATCAGCACTTTAGTGAGGCATAGAAGGCCAGCTGTACTAGTTGAAGATCTTTAAAAACTTGTTCAAGTGCCCAGATTTTAAACTTGTTACTTTTTCAACTGGTCTTTGATATTTTCAGTGACCAACATTTGCCAGGATCAGTTCCTGGTAAACAAATTTTCCTGATTCATTTTGATGTACATTGCCTTCGGAGTAAATGAAGCAGAGCTGGTGTGAATTCTGACAGATGATGCCCATCCTGCCAGTTCCTCCTCTTTCACTTTCATCCACACCAAAGGCGTTCGCTGCATGAAGCATCTGCCCCAGGTTCTAGCAGAATTTTGAAATTGAAAAAGGGGGCCAAGAGCCAGCATAATCAAGTCCTTTCCTAATTTCAAACCCTGGCTACCGAAATACAGGGCTTTGTGCTGCCAGGGCACAAGGATTTCAGCTCCCATGGACTCTTGAATAGAAGCCGTTAAGAACACAAGGACAAAAGAAATAGGAGCAGGAGTAGGCCATTCGGCTCCTCGAGCCTGCTCAGCCATTCAATAAGATCATGGCTGATCTGATCATGGACTCAGGTCCACTTCCCTGCCCGCTCCCCATAACCCCTTATTCCCTTATCGATTAAGAAACTGTCTATTTCTGGCTTAAATTTATTCAATGTCCCAGCTTCCACAGCTCTCTGAGGTAGTGAATTCCACAGATTTACAACCCTCAGAAGAAATTTCTCTTCATCTCAGTTTTAAATGGTCGGCCCCTTATTCTAAGATCATGCCCTCTAGTTCTAGTCTCTCCCATCAGTGGAAACATCTTCTCTGTATCCACCTTGTCAAGCCCCCTCATAATCTTATGCGTTCTTCTGAATTCCAGTGAGTAGAGACCCAACCTACTCAACCTTTCCTCATGTCAACCCCTCATCTCTGGAATCAACTTAGTGAACCTTCTCTGAATTGCCTCCAAAGCAAGTATATCATTTCGTAATTATGGAAACCAAAACTGCATGCAGTATTCCAGGTGTGGCCTCACCAATACCCTGTGTAGCTGTAGCAAGACTTCCCTGTTAAGTAGTGTCTTCTCTCTGTTAATCATAGCAAGTCAGTCCATCATTTGCATATTTAAGCCATAAAGCATGAAATGAAAAACGGCCATTTAGACTATCATCCCCGCCTTCAAAAAACCATGCATAAGCTAGTCTATCATAGAATCAGAGGATATTATGAAAGAAAGAGCTTGCATGTATGTAGCACCATTCCTGATTTCAGGACAGCCCTTGGCATTTCACAGCCAATTAATTACTTTTGAAGTATTAATTTGTCGACAAACATGGCATCAATTTGTGCACAAACAGCAGTAGATGAACAACCACTTAATCTGTTGGTAGTGTGGTTGGGTGATGAATGTTGGACAGGATACCAGGAAAACTATAATGCACTATGGGAACTTTCACATAAACCTAAATAGGCAAACAGAACCCCGGTTTAACTTTTCATCCGAAAGACAACACTTCCAATCTTCTGACTCGGAAGCAAGAGTGCTATCACTGAGCCAAGTGGATATTTACATCATAGAAAGAGGTCATTTAGCCCATAGTGCCTGCACTGTCGAGCAGGGCTGCGTCATCGCGCCAAACCTCTTCTCGATCTTCCTCGCTGCAATGCACCACCTCACACTCAACAAACTCCCCGCTGGAGTGGAACTAAACTAGTGGGGACCTGTTCAACCTTCACCACCTCCAGGCCAGATCCAAGACCGTCCCATCCTCTGCTTCGAGCTACAGTACGCGGACGATGCTTGTGTCTGCACACATTCAGAGACTGGACTCCAAGTCAGTCAACATCTTCACTGAGGCGTACGAAAGCATGGGCCTTACACTAAACATCCGTAAGACAAAGGTCCTCCACCAACCTGACCCCGCCACACAACACTGCCCCTCCCCAGTCATCAAGATCCATTGCACGGCCACGACAACGTGGACCACTTTCCATACCTTGGGAGCCTATTATCAACAAGGGCAGACATCGACGACGAGGTTTAACACCGCCTCCAGTGTGCCAGCGCTGCCTTCAGCCGCCTGAGGAAGAGAGTGTTCAAAGATCAGGCCCTCAAATCTGGTCTGCAGGGCTGTAGTGATATCCGCCCTCCTATATGGCTCAGACGTGGACCATATACAGTAGACACCTCAAATAGCTGGCGAAATACCACCAACGATGTCTCCGCAAGATCCTGCAAATTCCCTGGGAGGACAGACGCACCAACGTTGGCGTCCTCGGTCAGGCAAACAACCCCAGCATCGAAGTAATGACCAGTCTCCGTTGGGCAGGCCACATTGTTTGCATACCTGACAAGACACCCAAAACAAGCTCGCTTGTACTCGGGCTCGCTTGCCATGTCGGAGCTCCGAGGTGGACAGAGGAAACATTTCAAGGACACCCTCCAAGCCGCCTCGATAACATGCAACATCCCCACTGACACCTGGGAGTCCCTGTCCAAAGACTGCCCTAAGTGGGGGAAGTGCATCCGGGAGGGCCCTGAGCACCTAGAGTCTCATCGCCAAGAGCATGCAGAATACAAGATCAGGCAGCGGAAGGAGCGTGCGTCAAACCAGACTCCCCACCCACCCGCCCCTTCAACGACTGTCTGTCCCACCTGTAACAGACTGTAATTCCCGTATTGAACTGTTCAGTCACCTAAGAACTCACTTTTAGAGTAGAAGCAAATCTTCCTTGATTTCGAGGGAATTCCTATGATGATGATGAACTACTTAATCCTATTTCCCACTCCCCCTTTCTCAATAGTATTAAAAATAATATTTTTCAAATATTTAGCCACTTTAATGTACTGAAAACACATCTTTCATGACTCAACACATGGTACTCTGTAAATGATTGGATCTTCATATGATGTCACACAAAACCCAAACGGTCAATTCTACATATTGGTCTAGGCTTTCTGCTGCCCCCTTAATTGGGCATCTCTGGCAGTAGAGGGCTTTTGTCTGTAGCTACGACGTCTCCCATGACTTCGGCCATATTCCTGCTTTTGGGACATTAACTTATGGGAGGTGGGGAATAGTGCCAATATAATGTTGGGTGGTGGGATAAGAACATGGCTGCTCATGTAGGAAAAAAACATTGTATCCAGTTCCCATTTAACTGATCGGGCCTGTGCAGAGCTGTGCTGTGAGAGAACATAACATAAGAAATAGGAGCAGGAGTAGGCCATTTGGCCCCTCGAGCCTGCTCCGTTATTTAATATCATGGCTGATCTGTTCATGGACTCGGTTCCACTTCCCTGCCTGCTCTCCTTAACCCTTTATTCCCTTTATCGTTCAAAAATCTGTCCATCTCCGCCTTAAATATATTCAATGACCCAGCCTCCACAGCTCTCTGGGGCAGAGAATTCCACAAATTTACAACCCTCAGAAGAAATTCCTCCTCATCTCAGTTTTAAATGGGCGGCCCCTTATTCTGAGACTATGTTCCCTAGTTTTAGTTTCCTCTGTGCGTTGAAATATCCTCTCTGCATCCACCTTGTCGAGCCCGCTCATTATCTTATGTTTTGATAAAATCACCTCTCATTCTTCTGAACTCCAGTGAGTATAGGCTCAATCTATCTTCATAAGTCAACCACCTCATCTTCGGAATCGACCTAGTGAGCCTTCTCTGAACTACCTCCAATACAAGTATATCCTTCCTTAAATGTGGAGACCAAAACTGTACGCAGTACTCCAGGTGTGGCCTCACCAATACCCTGTACAGTTGTAGTAGGACTTCTTTGCTTTTATATTCTATCCCCCTTGCAATAAAAGGCCAACATTCCATTTGCCTTCCTGATCACTTGCTGTACCTGCATACTAACTTTTTGTGTTTCATGCACAAGGACCCCCAGGTGTCACTGTACTGCAGCACTTTGCAGTTTTTCTCCATTTAAATAATGGAGAAATGTAAGCACTTGCATAGACTCTTGAGTTTTTTTCCCAGTGACCTCATGCCCTCTGGACACTGGAGCCGAACGGGCAACTGCCCCATTTTGAATATGACTTGTGCTGATGGTGCATTTTTATTTGAAAAGGATTGAACTGACAGCACCCGATTAACTACCATCACTTCTCTTTGGCAAATCTATCCTAGTCAAATTATTCTACCGTGTCGAACCAGATCTTTTCTATGACTATTTGAGGTCTTTCTGTAGTTTTAGGAAAATAGCTAGGAGGAAAACCAGTGTAAAGGAAACTTGCAGTTTGTCTCAGCCACTTGCTTGATGCATGGCTAGGCCATACAGTTGGGACCTTTAAATAATCATTGAATCAAAGTAGTGACAAACGTTGCTCTTCCAATTTACTGTATTCTACACCTAGTAAAATCTCACCATCGGCACTGGACCAATTCTAATGAATGAATAATTTTTATGGGGAGTACAGCCAACAATGTGTTCTGTGTAGAAAGTAAGTGGCAATGTAAAAAAATACTAAAAATAAATGAGTAATGCAGAGTGACCTCTGATTTAGAAGTGTAAAATATACAAAGGGAGTGAAATTCTTCAATTAATGAAACAGGAGAACGCCTGTTCTTTGTTATTAACAACCCACTAACAATATTCTGGGAACACTCTGAGGATGCAATTTCTCTAGTGTGTTCTGGAGAAATTTCAACAAAAAAGGAATCTCCTCTTCCCTTCCCCCCCCCCCCCCCCCCCCATGCAGTTTAGTGCACTAGTTTTCATGAGAGGATCTGTGAGTTCATCAGATTATTGTCTCATCACATTTGAATATTTTTTTTTATTTGTTGAGTTACTAAGCACATTATTTTAGTGTATACCAATAAAAAAAGTCTCTCAGAATGATACCATCGCTTTCAAATGGGAAAAAAAGGAGATTTGCATTTATATAGTGCCTTTCATGACCTCAGGACATTCTAAAGGATTTTACAGCTTTTGGAGTGTAGTCACTGTTGTAGTACAACGTGGCAGCCAATTTGAGCTCAGCAAGTTCCCTCAAACAGAAATACGATAATGACCAGATAATCTGTTTTTAGTGATGTTAATTGAGGAATAAATATTGGCCAGGACACCGGGGAGAACTCCCCTGCTCTTCTTCGAAATAGTGAGGTGGGATCTTCTGCAACCACCTGTGAAAGCAGACGGGGTCTCAGCATTGGAATAGCTGAATCTGTCCTTATGAAGTTAAAATATGGGTTGGGAATGTATCAGGGTTTCCTGCAAGAGTGTCAATATTTGCATGGGATCCATCAAACTCCAATACTTTCCATGCTTATATCCATTCTTCACAAGCTGAAACTCATTCAGAATGCTGCACCCCATATCTTACTATGCACCAGATCCCACTGTCCTAACATGTTATTCCTTATCCACTGATTTCTCCATGCCCCAGTGAATTGATTTTAAGATTATTTCCCAGAATTTCAAATCCCTCTCTCATCTTGACCCACCATCCGTCTCTTCCAGCCATTTCCACCTTACCTCCTCACCATTCACAAAAGCCTCATTTAAAAAAATTATTTTCTGCATTGCTTCCCCATCCAACAATGTTTCCTGACTCTCTCTTGCTGCTTTTTATCTTTATCTATTTCCATTTCCATTGTGAGATGCCATTCTGTATTTGAGGAGCTCCCATCATAGGCAGTTCCTCGAAATCGAGGAAGACTTGCTTCCACTCTAAAAGTGAGTTCTTAGGTGACTGAACAGTCCAATACGGGAAATACAGTCTCTGTCACAGGTGGGACAGACAGTCGTTGAAGGAAAGGGTGGGTGGGACAGGTTTGCCGCACGCTCCTTCCATTTCCTATTTGTATTCTGCATGCTCTCGGCGATGAGGTTCTAGGTGCTCAGCGCCCTCTCGGATGCACTTTCTCCACTTAGGGCGGTCTTTGGCCAGGGACTCCCAGGTGTCGGTGGGGATGTTGCATTTTTATCAAGAAGGCTTTGAGTGTGTCCTTGAAATGTTTCCTCTGCCAACCTGGGGCTTGCTTTCCATGTTGGAGCTCCGAGTAGAGTGCTTGCTTTGGGAGTCTTGTGTCAGGCATGCGAACAATGTGGCCCGCCCAACGGAACTGGTCAGTGCATCGATGCTGGGGATGTTGGCCAGATTGAGGACGCTAACGTTGGTGCGTCTGTCCTCCCAGTGGATTTTCAGGATCTTGCAGAGTCATCGTTGGTGGTATTTCTCCAGTGATTTGAGGTGTCTACTGCATATAGTGCATGTCTCGGCCATACAGGAAGGCAGGTATCACTATAGCTTGGTAGCAGATTTGAGGGCCTGATCTTCGAACACTCTTCCTCAGGCGGCCGAAGGCTGCTCTGGGGCACTGCAGGCTATGTTTAACCTTGTCGTCAATGTCTGCTGATAATAGGCTCCCGAGGTATGAACAGTGGTCCACTTTGTCCAGGGCCGCGCCATGGATCTTGATGACTGGGCAGTGCTGTGTGGTGCGGTCAGATTGGTGGAGGACCTTTGTCTTACGGATGTTTAGTGTAAGGCCCATGCTTTTGTACGCCTCAGTGACGATGTTGATTATGACTTGGAGTTCAGTCTCTGTGCGCAGACGCAAGCGTCGTCCGTGTACTGTAGTTCAACGACAGAGGTTGGGACGGTCTTGGATCTGGCCTGGAGTCGACAAAGGTTGAAGAGGTTCCCACTGGTTCTGTAGTTTAGTTCCACTCCAGCGATTGTGAGATGGAGCATTGCAACGAGGAAGATAGAGAAGAGGTTGGTGCGTTGACGCAGCCCTGCTTGACCCCGGTCCGGATGTGGATTGGGTCTGTGATGGATCCGTTGGTCAGGATCACTGCTTACATGTCATCGTGGAGCAGGCGGAGGATGGTGACAAATTTTTCGGGGCAGCCGAAACGGAGGAGGATGCTCCATAGTCCCTCACTGTTAACAGTGTCAAAGGCATCTGTAAGGTCAAAAAAGGCCATATACAAGGGTTGGTGCTGTTCCCTGCATTTTTCTTGCAGCTGTCGTGCCGTAAAAATCATGTCCGTTGTATCCCATAGTGGAAGAAATCCCTCACCTTGACTCACCCTCTCCGCCTTACCTCCTCACCATTCACAAAAGCTTCATTTAAAAAAAAAATCTATATATCTTCTGCATTGCTTCCCCATCCAACCATGTTTCCGGACTCTATCTGTTTCCATTTCCATTGTGAGATGCCATTCTATATTTGAGGAGCATCATAGAAATGTCAGTTGTTGGTACAGGTATTACATCCGTACTGTGCAGTAACAGGAGCACCCTCTGGTGTTCTCCTGAGAGCTGACAGATGCTCTTGTTGCAATATGCACAGCAATTGATGGCACTGGTATCAAATGTCCAACTCGGTCTTGATTATTGAGTACACCAGAATAAGTTTAATGTTGCCAATATTATCAACAATAGATAAACAACATAATTAAAAAGCAAAAAACTGCAAATGCTGGAAATCAGAAACTGAAACAATTTGATTTATTTCATAGAACCATAAAAGACCATTCATCCCATTGCACCTGTGCGGGTTATCTGAAAGAGCTGTGCTCACAGTCTCATTCCCATATCCATTTAATAAAAAAAATATTTATACACTTTTTAAAAGCTTATGGATTCTGCTTTCACCATTGTTTCTGGTAGGGCATTCCATGTCCAAATAACGTTCTGTGAGAACATTTCTCCAAATCTCTCCTTTTAGTTGTTTTGCTGATCATCTTGAATTGATACACTCTAGTTACCGATTTACTGACCTGTAGAAATAGTTTTTATCTGATTTAACTTCTCAGAACCCTTTCAACAGGTTGACATATCTATTCGGGCTCCTTTTAACCTTCTTCGTTCTAATGAAAAGAGCCCTAGTTTCTCTAATGTCTCCTCATAACTAAAGCCTCTCATAGCTGATATATTCATAGGAAATCTAAGCTCTCTCTGGTCTTGCCATCCTTCCTAAAGTATAGTGTCCAAAACTGGACATAATATTTTAATTGTGGCTTAACCAATGATTGATAGAGCTTTAATATTGTATCGTTGTTTTATTTATAAAACTGATGACCCCAATGCTTATTTTTACAGCTTTATCAATTTGTTCACCCACTTTTAAAGATTTATATATCTGAACTGCTGTGTCTCTGCTCCTCTACTCATTCTAAAGTTTAACCATTTAGTGTATGTCTTTTTCCTGCCAAAACATATACACTCTCATTTCTTTGCATTAAATTTAATTTCACATTTCTCTGGATTAAATTTAATCTGATGTCTACCTGTCCAATCTACTAACCTGTCTGTGCTCCTGATGTTACTTATAGTCTTAGTTAGTGAGGTTTTGTATTTTTGTGTAATTTGCAGATATTGATAATTGCGCTCCCCCATAATCAAATCCAAATAATTTATCATTTATATGCATTGAGAAGAGCAGTGTTTCTAACACTGATCCTTGGGGGACAGCACTGTTAACATCCCTCCAATCCAGTGTCTGAAAAACTCCTTTCAGAGTCTCGATGTGAATTCCACCCACTAAGGGGTACAACGGAGATGATCTTCACCGCGTGGCAAATACAAGAGAAATGCAGGGAAAAGCACCAACCCTTTTACATGGCCTTCTTTGACCTCACAAATGCCTTCGACACTGTCAACCGTGAGGGATTATGGAGCGTCCTCCTCTGATTCAGCTACCCTCAAAAGTTTGTCACTATCCTCCGCCTGTTCCATGATGACATGCAAGCCGTGATCCTAACCAATAGATCCACCACAGACCCAGTTCACGTTCGGACCGGGGTCAAGCAAAGCTGTGTCATCGCACCAACGCTCTTCTCAATCTTCCTTGCTGCAATGCTCCATCTCACCCTCAGCAAGCTCCCCGCTGGAGTGGAGCTAAATTACAGGACAAATGGGACTCTACTCCAGGCCCGATCCAAGGTCGTCCCATCCTCTGTCATTGAATTACATTACGCAGACGACACTTGCGTCTGCACACACTGAGGCCGAACTCCAAGCCATCGTCAACACCTTCACACTAAACATCCGTAAGACAAAGGTTCTCTACCAACCCGCCCCCACCCCCCATACACAGCACTGCTCCCCCCCCCTCCCCGGTTATCAAAATCCACGACGAGGCCTTAGACAATGCGGACCATTTTCCATACCTCGGGAGTCTACTGTCAACAAGGGCAGACATCGATGACTAGGTCCAACACCGACTTCCGTGTGCCAGTGCAGCCTTCGGTTGCCCGAGGAAGAAAGTTTTGAAGACCAGGACCTCAAACCCAGCACCGAGCTCATGGTCTACAAAGCAGTAGTGATACCCGCCCTCCTATATGCTCAGAGACAGCTATGTATAGCAGGCACCTCAAAACACTGGAGATGTACCACCAACGCTGTCTCCGCAAGATCCTGCAAATACATTGGCAGGGTATGCGCACCAACATTAGTGTTCTCGCGCAGGCCAACGTCCCCAGCATCGAAGCAATGGCCACGCTCCACCAGCTCCGTTGGACAGGCCACATCGTTCCCATGCCTGACATGAGACTCCCAAAACAAGCACCCTACTCGGAGCTTTGATATGGCAAGCGAGCCCCAGATGGGCAGAGGAAACACTTCAAAGACGCCCTCAAAGAGTCCTTGGAAAAAGTGCAACATCCCCACTGACACCTGAGAATCCCTGGCCCAAGACCGCTCAAAGAGGAGGAAAAGCATTCAGGCAGGCACTGAATACCTCGACTCTCTTCGTCGAGAGCAAGCTGAAACCAAGCGTAAACAGCGGAAGGAGGCCGCAATAAACCCAGGCACCCCACCCACCCGTTCCTTCAACCACCATCTGCCCCACCTGTGACAGACTGTAGATCCCACATTGGACTCTTCAGTCACCTGAGAACTCCGTTTTAGTGTGGAAGCAAGTCATCCTCGACTCCGAGGGACTGCCGAAGAAGGAGAAGAAGAATCCAATAAATATCTATTAATCACTAGACTCTGTTTTCTGTTCTTTAACCAACTTCTTATACATGCTGTCATATACAGTTTAATACCTTGTGCTTTAATTAGATCAACAATATCTTTATGTAGCATTTTATCATCCATATACAGAACATTCTCTGCATTTCCTTTATCAATACACTCTATTTACTGAAAGAACGTTATTAATTTTGTCAGACTTGACTTCGCTTTTATAAATTCATGCTGGCTGCCCACAATTAACTATGTCTTTTTAGTTGAGTTGTGAAAGGCGCTGTAGAAATGCAGGTTTTTCATTTCTTTTCTCTGTTTGTGCATTTTATTCAAGCATGTAAACTGAGACTACATTCATCTAAACCAGAAGTGTCTCAGATAATGCTTTAAGATAGATGGAAGCAGAATCCATAAATAGCGTTTCAAAGGAAATCGAATCATAGAATCGTACAGCACAGAAGGAGGCCATTCGGCCCATCGTCTGTGCTGGTAAAATGGTAAAATAGTATATATTGGCACATACAGAGCCTGGTCTCCAGTCATCTTGGATCCCCTTGCCATTGGACCAAGACCTTGCTCCGTCAAGCCCGTGTGGTGGCTGGTGTGCAACGGCCATCCCACGTTAATAAAATTCACACACAGATATCTTCCACCGTTTAAAATGAGTTCATCAGTCACCTGAGTACTCTTTTTTTTTAGTGTGGAAGCAAGTCATCCTCGACCCCGAGGGACGGCCTATGATGCTGAAAGTGGATGAATATTTGAAAAAGGAAGTTTTAACTGGGTAGGGAAATGGGACTAATTATTTTGCTATTTCAGAGAGCTACCACAGGTGAGATGGCCTGAACAATTCTATGATTCTATAGTTTTTATATATAATTTGTCACCGCGCTATTCTGAAATTTGATCTCCACGAGTCATTGAGACTGTAACTATAAACTTTTAAAATTAGCAATTAAGACAGCAACTGAAGCAGGATTCGTGACTCCCGTGGCTAGGAATGAGCAGCAAGGCCAAATGATGCCATTGATGACATTTATTTTATCAATATTAAGAGTGCCAAGTAGACAGGCAGCTGGGAATTTAAGCAAGCAACAAAAAAAAATATTAAAATATGAATCACACCATGCTAGAAATGTCAGCTTCTGAAAGAGGAAGGTGAAAATTGGATCGCCAAAGCTGCTTTTTCTTGTGGTGGTTACCCTTGCATTTCTTCCTGTTCATTTCTATCATTATTTATTAAATCATTTAGTAGACAATGAAAACATATTTAGGCATTTCAGTGAATGTTCATACTTACTGAGTTAGGTTGGCCTATTCATTTGAGAACAGTGGGGCTAGTTGCAGAAATCCCTACCTACAAGGGTGGTAAATGAATTAATTGTCAGGTCAGCCGGTCATGGGAAGCTGGGAGAGAGTCAGGGGTTAAGCTCTTGGCATCTTGCCCATCTTGGTCAAGCACTTGGCTTCCTGCTCATCCATGAAACAAAAGGACAAAGAAACACATGGACCAGGGATTTCCTCAGAGGTGCTCCTGATGGAACTTCACTGTGACTACACGCGCAAATGGGATTTCTGCCACACTGCGTTGAAGTTATGGCACCAGAGTGGGAGCAGCTCCAAAGAAATTCACGGCCGTGGCCTTGTCCATATGGGAGAACTGGTAAGGAATCCAAATCGCCAGAGAGAAAGGTCTCTTATTTAAGTTCAGAGCCAATCCGTGTCAGAAGATTCTCTGGTTATGAGTGCTGCTAACAGGGACAGTGGAATATTTGTTGTTTTTGTGTTATATGGAATGTATGGATTTAAGTCAAAGTAACAGAAGATTTATTAGAAATGTTATTCTGTTCATCCACTTACTGTTTGTATGTAAAAGTTCAGATGCCTATTTCCAGTGGTATTTAAAACATTACTCAGATCAAAGTTTTAGAAGGCAATTTGCTTGTACAGGATATTAGATTGTGGGTATTTTTGCTAATTAGGCTCTTAAGGGGTTTCTGGCTATGTAGTTTTCTCTTTGTGAGGGTCCTTCTGGTAATTCCTCTGATGAGGAAAAGGGGAAGGAGCAGTGACTGGAGGAAGCAGCAAACAGAGCTGCAGCTGTAGGGAGAGCAGCAATCCTTGCCCTCCCAACAGAGCGTATAGGCCAAGGACAACAGACCTGCCATTCTGTGCATAAAGAGGCTGCGCATTCCTAGGGAGGCTGTCGGAGAGTTGTGATACCTCCTGCAACAGGACCTATAACCAGCTGCCACTGCTATTCAAGATCACTGCAGTCCTCAACGTTTTTGTCTCTGGCTCCTTCCAGGCTGCCAAAGGGGATATCAACAACATTAGTCTGTCTGCATTTCATGCTTGCATTGAGCAGGTAACTGATGCCATAAGCAACAGGATAGGGCTCTGGTGTTTGCATATATTTCAAGTACAGGGCCTCATTATCTGTCTGTATGTCACCCTGCGAGCTACCTCAGACAATCTCACTGCATTCATGAATTGCAAGGGCTTCCACTCTGTTAATGGACAACTGGTGTATGATGACCAGCAGCATATAATGCAAATCTGTACCTGCTTTCCTGCTGTTGTGAACCTTTTATATTGTGGCAATCCTCGCACTCCCCTCCCCTTTCCCCCGCACAGCGAGAGACTGGCTGCTTGGAGGAGCTATCTGTTGCACACCTGGGCTATGACCTTTCTCGGGAACCTATGCTCGTTGGTTGAACCCCACTACAATCAGCCATTGCTCGACTAGAATCCTTATCAAGCACGTGCTCAGTGACTCACCCAGTGAAGATCCCTCTAACTGCGAATCTATGCTATTAAAGATGCATACTTCTAAGCTGGGCCTTGGAAGGAACGAACAAGTAACAGTGTACCTTCTCCTCCTCTGTCTGCGCCCGAGTCGGCTAAGGATTTAGAAAGGGCAGCGTGCCATTGGTTAAAATGTAAGGGTAAGCAGCAGCAGATGAGTGGGATCACCAGGTTATGATGTTTGTGTGTGTGTGTGTGTGTGTGAAGTAGAAAGAGAAAAGAAAGGGAAGATAGCCAAACACCCTGCTGTGTGTGGCTTCCATCTTGGCCATCTCCACTGCTGCATGCCTCCTCTCTGCTAATGATGTCGATGTGCGCCTGCTCCATCGGTGTCGGAGTTTGTCAGAGTGGCAGAGGTTTGGCGTTTTCCCTGTTGGAGGGTACTGAAGATGTCTAAGCCAGCTTAGCATTGTGTACATGCTGAGAGGTAGAAACAGCAAGTGTGGCCAAGAGGGAGAAATAGTTGTGCGAAGCGACATACTTGTGTAATGACAGGTCTGTAGAACTCACCTGAGGTTCAGGTAGACTGTCTTTTACAATTCTTCTTCATCCTCGAGCTCCTTGAGAGGGAGAAGAATGGCCATTGTTACATGCTTGCAGTGCTTAAAACAAATTACAAGCTCTCTCAAATGTTGCAATGTAAAAAATCAAGCAACTGCAAATAACGTGGAAGCTTAGTCAAAATAAAATAAACGAGCACACTAAACAACAATAAAAATCGGGCAAAAAATGCAATTACAGGGTATCCACAAAACAAAACTAAACCAGTGAAGCACAGCTATGGAAAAAAAAACTCTAGGAGGACCTTTGACTCTGACTGTGTTTTGGGGCCTATAGTTCTGCCTGCACAATTTCAGCAAAAACCTCAAGAAATCACAGGCTAGGTAAATTGCTAGGTTAATTGAATAATTTTTTAGTGCTTAAATGAGCCTTTAATGCACTGTCTGCAAGAGCAGTGCAGTCAGCCATAAGAAAACAATCTGCGTATTTCCAACAAGCACAGGTCTGTTGCCAGCAACTTCTGCACATCTGCACCAGTCACAGTTACACACATCCATTGCTGCTGCATCCATTGCAAAATTACCCCTAATATTCACAGAACTTGGTAACAAACTACTGATAAAGCTGGAAATAATACACGTCAGCAAATATTCTAGAGTCTGGTACAACTTGGGTCAGCTGTTCTCCCAGCTTGTGAAGCTCTTTCATTCTTGAAAGTGCATGATTCAGCTTGTTCATTCAACAACATGTTATATTTCTTTTTAAAAATTGCATCTCCAACCAAATGTGTGCCAACTTCTGATGAGTTGTACTAACTGTGCTTTTACTGCAAACATAGTATTAAACTTTGAAGACTGTGGCCGCATTTCTGCAAGAAAATCAAAATGATCGAGGTAATAATAAGCACCTGGGAGAAATTACATGGCATTTAAACAGATTGAGGATTCAGATAGCTTAAATGCAGAAAAATTGGCACCTGAAAGAGATTACTGTGCACTAAGGTCAGATGATGTCAGAAACTTGGAAAGCAAACGTGTAACCTTCATGTGAACTCCTTCAACAGATCAAGAGATGTTAATACTGTTGATGTGTAAGGCATTGGTCAGACCCTTCTGGAGTACTGTTTACTGGTCTGGTCACCTAATCATACGAAGAATATTATTGAACTTGACTGGATATATAAACCACAAACCAGCTACCTTAAAACCATGGTTAACTGCAATTATATTATCTGCACTCCTGATTATCCACAAGTATTCTCATACAGACTTATTTTTGCATGAATCAACTAAAATCCAATTTAGTAATGAGCACCTTCATGTCTCAAAGGAAGGATGTTGTCTCAAAGAAAGAATGCAAAAGCAATGGAAAAAGATGCAGTGTAGATTTACGAGGATGTTACCAGGAGTGAGGGCATACAGTTATGAAGAGAGGCTTGAGAAGTTAGGCTTGAAACAAAATATTAAAGGATGTGGGGGAAATGCAAGACAGTGACATTAGACAGTTGGCTAATGGGGAGAAAACCTTGATGGCCCAAATGTCCTGTTTCTGTGCTATAACATTCTTTGATTCTGTTATAGTCATCCCTACTTCTGCCAGGCCACAAAGCTAACTGGTTACATGTGAAAAGCTCATGTGAAGCCATAATTGTGCACAGTAATTTCACCAGGTTACAACCATTGGATAGTAAAGAATGGCATTCCTGGGATGAAGCGATTGTCCTATGTTGATTAGGGGATATAGGCCTAGTCTAGAGTTTAGAAGAATGAGAAATGGTCTCATTGAAACTTATAAAATTCTTAAGGGTCTTGACCGGGTAGATGCTGGGAGGATATCTCCCCCGGCTGGGGAGTCTCAAACTAGGCATTACAATCTCAGGAGAGGGGGTCGGCCATTTAGGACTGATGAGAAATTTCTTCACTGAGAGGGTGGTGATCTTTGGAATTCTCGACCCCAGAGGGCTGTGGATGCTCAGTCGTTGAACATATTCAAGATGGAGATCGATAGAGTTTTGGATACTAAAAGATTCAAGGGATATGTGGATACGGTGAGAAAGTGGAGTTGAGGTAGAAGATCAACCATGATCTTATTAATGGCGGAGCAGGCTCAAAGTGCCGAATGGCTTACTCCTGCTCCTAATTCTTATGTTTTTCATTTGTAATGACAGTATCTTGAGATTGTGTAAAATATGCTAAGTTTAAAAGGCTTACTCACATCCTCCATCAGCACTAAAATTAGAGGTAATACATATTTGCAATTTGCATACAATGATTTCAGTTAAAGACTGAGTCCTGTTTACTGTTGTCATGTGGGGGGGAAAGGAAAGTCCATGGCTTTGATATTAACCCCTCTTTTCCACCGCACCCCCCCCCCCCCATGACAGGTGGGAGAGGGTCAGTGACGTTGGGTTAAAAATGAAAACATTGGGAATGCGACCCACCCCCTCCCCTGACCTGGCGTGTATGCGCACGTTGCCTTTTTTATTGGGCACGTTTCACAGAGTCGGAGTGTCCCGCTGTGGAAAAGTAGGACAGTTCATTAACATATTTAAATTGGCCTCCCGCCGTGCAATTGGGAGCCCAAATTAATAATACAGATGCCGTGCATGTTTCCCGGGATCAGGAAACCCAGCAGAGAAAGAAAGACTGGAACTACCGGCTCCACAAGTATGATTGCCAACTCTGGTTTGAAGCATTCCTGGAGGTTTGATAATGTGATGTTCTGACCACATGACAGTTGCTAATGTGGCATATGATCATGAGTCCCCAGTCTCCGTCTCTCCCCCGAGTGTCCATTCCCAGTCTCCATCTCTCTCCCAGCCCGTGTTCCCCAGACTCCATCAGTTCCCCCCGCCCCCCAATTCCTGAGTGCTCCACCAGCCTCACGAGAGAGCCTTTGGCCTCCCCTCTGCCGATCACGGCTCTGCTTTCCCCCACTGCAATTGCTGACCTTCCACCCCTCCAGCTCTGACGGCCTCTCACTCCCTCCAGCTGATCACTGCCAATTCCAACCCCCACCCAAGCTCCAATTGCTTAAATTCATAAACTGATATTAACAAATCATTCATGAGTCAAATTTGGGAGCTTTTGCAATGGATCATTACAATATATCATCATAGGCTGTCCCTCAAACGAGGATGACTTGCTTCCACGAGAGTTCACAGATTTTTCAATGAAGGACCCCATATTCCAGTCCTGAACTCCAGTTGAGGGGGTGGAAGATGCCTGTGCGTGGATTTTTTTTTTAACGTGTGGTGACCGTTGCACATCAGCCACCACACGGGCTTGGCAGAGCTAGGCCTTTATCCAGTGGCAAGGATTAAACGGAACGACTGGAGACCTGCTCTGCTGCACGGACCTAGTGCGCACACATATCGCAGTGTGGGCAGGTCCGTGCTGCCCCTGGGCCCTCTGCTCTTCTGGGCCCTGTACCCTCATTCGCCGCACCTCCGCCACGATGTTCCAGGGCCTGCGCTCCAGCTCTATTTATAGCAGTGGTGGTCTCGCACAGGTCGGGACAATATATAGATGTCTCGTGTATTACAAGTGCACCATGTGATGTGTTGTTGTGTCATATATTACAAGTGCACCATGTATACTGTGGGAGTACCTTCACCACACAGAATGCAACGGTCCAAGTAGACAGCTCATCAGCACCTTCTCTAGGGATGGGAACTAGCGACGGCCACATCACAAAAATGTGATGTGGTACTGTGCTGTACATTACAACTACATCATGTGCACTTGCATTACAACTGCTAAGCCAGTGTGGTAGCCGGTGCAACGGCCACCCCGTGTTAAAAGAACTAGCGCACAGGCATCTTCCACCCCTTCAAAATGAAGTTCGGGACCTAGACCCTCATGGACAACCCAAGCAGTGAGAGACCGGAATACCGCACTGGCATCGTTGCGCGGGAACTCAGATACTTCGAAGCTTCGACGTCAACATCGCCACCCTAAGCAAGACCCAGCAGGCAGGGGAAGGCCAACTCAAAGAACAAGTGGAAGTTTCACCATCTTCTGGAAAGGTAAACCAGAGGAAGAACACGACCTCCATGGAGTTGGTTTCGCCATCAAGAACGAGCTGATCGGCCGCCTCAGAGACTCCCCCTGCGGGAATAGCGAACGTCTCGTGACTCTCCGGTTCACCTATCCCGGAACCAGTGCACCACAGTTATCAGCGCGTACGCCCCAACACTCGACACATACGCCCCAACACTCGACGCAGCAGATGAGGCCAAAGAGGAATTCTACTCCAGCCTCGAACAATTCCTGTCCCGAGTCCCTACGGAAGACAAACTGATTCTCCTCGGCGACTTCAATGCCAGAGTCAGTAAGGACACAGACCTCTGGGGAGGCGTGATCGGCAGAGAGAGGGTAGGGAAAATCAACTCCAGCAGTACCCTGCTCCTGAAAAAATGCCTGGAACACGATCTTGTCATCACCAACACCTTGTTCCACCAGAGGGACAAGGACAAGGCATCGTGGCAGCACCCTCGCTCCAAACACTGGCACTTACTCGACTATGTCATCATCTGTGCAAGGAACCGCAAGGACGTGCGCATCACCGCCATGACAGGAGCCGACGACTTTTGGACGGACAACCGCCTAATCCGTTCCGTCATCAACATTAATTTAGCCCAAAGCGGCGACGGCAACAGAAGCAATAGGATAGAAAAATCAACACTGGGACACTCAAAGACCCAGTTAAGAGAGCCCTCTACAGCCAGCGCCTCACTGCCAACCTGGCGACCCTCGATGACCCCGAGACGCAGAATGCCCGCAGCGCTTGGTCTGCCTTCCAGGCCACCATAACCAGCGCTGCGAAGAGACGTTCGATCACTCAACCAGGAAACACCAGGACTGGTTTGACGAGGATGACCAGGAGCTAATAAACAGCAACTGCTGGGCATTTGTGAACTTAAAGCAGCAACCCAAATTGGGAACAGCAAAGCAGCTCGACAGATGGCTGAAGGCCGAAGTCCAAAAAAAAACCGTGACCTAAAGAATGAATGGTGGACTGAGAAAGCACAGGAGATTCAGCAGCTGGCCGTAAGCCATGACTTGCGAGGATTCGTCATCACAGTTAAGTCCACCTACGGCCCAAGCGCCCAAGGCCCCACCCCACTGCTGGCCAAGACCGGGAAGACACTCATTTGGGACACCAAGGCAGTCAGGGCCCGCTGGAAGGAACACTTCGAAGATCTCCTTAATCGAGACTCTGTCTTTGACACGAGTGTCCTCGACTCCATCCCACAGCATGCTACCCGCCGCCATCACAGCAAAACCCCAGCCCTGCACGAGGTAGAAAAGGCCATCCGTCAGCTCAAGACAAAGGCATCGGGATCAGATGGAATCCATGCTGAGGCACTAAGATATGGCGGAGAAGCACTATTGGCACGAATACATAATCTTATCTGGAGGGAGGAGAGCATGTCGGGAGATCTCGGATGCCGTAATCGTGATCCTCTTTTAAAAAGGGGACAAGTCCGACTGTGGCAACAACAGAGGAATCTCCCTGTTGTTGGCTACTGGGAAAGTCATCACAAGAATCCTCCTCAACCGTCTTCACCATGTGGCTGAAGAGTACCTCCCAAAGTCGCAATGTGGATTCCGTCCACTAAGAGGTACAACGACATGATCTTCACTGTGCAACAACGACAAGAGAAGTGCAGGAAACAGCACCAACCCTTGTACATGGCCTTCGACCTCACAAAGGCTTTTGACACTGTCAACCACGAGGGTCTATGGAGTGTCCTCCTCCGTTTCAGCTACCCCCAAATGTTTGTCACCATCCTCCGCCTGCTCCACGACGACATGCAAGCCGTGATCCTGACCAACTGATCCACCACAGACCCAATCCACGTCCGGACCGGGGTCAAGCAGGGCTGAGTCATCGTGCCAATGCTCTTCTCAATCTTCCTCACTGCATCTCGCGCTCAACAAGCTCCCCGCTGAAGTGGAACTAAACTATACTTTTCTTTATCAGCAAGTAACCTTTTAGCATTGTTGTTGCCAAATTAAGTTAATCTAAGGGTTAAGTCATGGCAGGACAGCTCGGACACATGTTATGCTCCTCCTGTACTATGTGGGAAGTTAGGGACGCTTCAAGTGTCCCTGACGACTACATGTGCGGGAAGTGCATCCGCCTGCAGCACCTGACAGCCCGCATTGTGGCACTGGAGCTGCAAGTGGATTTACTCTGGAGCATCCACAATGCTGAGAATGACGTGAATAGCACGTTTAGTGAGTTGGCAACACCACCGGTAAAGGGTACACGGCCAGATAGGATATGGGTGACCAACTGGAAGAGCAGTGGAAGGAAGGTAGTGCAGGGGTCCCCTGCGGTCATCCCCCCTGCAAAACAGAAACACCGCTTTGGGTACTGTTGAGGGGGATGTCTCATCAGAGGAGAGCAGCAGCAGCCAAGTTCATGGCACCGTGGGTGGCTCTGCTGCACAGGACGGCAGGAAAAAGGGTGGGAGAGCTATAGTGATAGGGGATTCTATTGTAAACGGAATAGATAGACGTTTCTGCGGCCGCAACCGACACTCCAGGATGGTATGTTGCCTCCCTGGTACAAGGGTCAAGGATGTCCTGGAGTGGGTGCAGGACATTTTTAAGAGTGAGGGTGAACAGCCAGTTGTCGTGGTGCATATAGGTACCAACGATATAGGTAAAAAAAAACGGGATGAGATCCTGCAAGATAAATTTAGGGAGCTAGGAGCTAAATTTAAAAAGTAGGATGTCAAAAGTAGTAATCTCAGGATTGCTACCAGTGCCACGTGCTAGTCAGAGTAGGAATCGCAGGATAGCTCAGATGAATACGTGGCTTGAGCAGTGGTGCAGAAGCGAGGGATTCAAATTCCTGGGACACTGAAACCGGTTCTGGGGAAGGTGGGACCAGTACAAACCGGACGGTCTGCACCTGGGCAGGATTGGAACAAATGTCCTAGGCGGAGTGTTTGCTAGTGTTGTTGGGGAGGGGTTAAACTAATATGTCAGGGGGATGGGAACCTATGCAGGGAGACAGAGGGAAGTAGAATGGGGGCAGAAGCAAAAGATAGAAAGAAGAAAAGTAAAAGTGGAGGGCAGAGAAACCTAAGGCAAAAAGAAAAAAGGGCCACATTACAGCAAAATTCTAAAGGGGCAAAGGGTGTTCAGACAAGCCTTGAAGGCTCTGTGCCTCAATGCAAAGGAGTATTCGGAATAAGGTGGATGAATTAACTGCACAGACTGCAGTTAATGGATATGATGTAATTGGTATCATGGAGAAATGACTCCAGGGTGACCAAGGCTGGGAACTCAACATCCAGGGGTATTCAGCATTTAGGAAGGGCAGACAGAAAGGAAAAGGAGGTGGGGTGGCGTTGCTGGTTAAAGAGGAAATTAATGCAATAGTAAGGAAGGACATTAGTCTGGATGATGTGGAATCGGTATGGGTGGAGCAACGGAATACCAAAGGGCAGAAAACGCTAGTGGGAGTTGTGCAGAGACCACCAAACAGTAGTAGTGAGGTTGGGGACAGCATCAAACAAGAAATTAGTGATGCGTGCAATAAAGCTACAGCAGTTATAATGGCGACTTTAATCTACATATTGATTGGGCTAACCAAACTGGGAGTAATGCGGTGGAGGAGAATTTCCTGGAGTGTATTAGGGATGGTTTTGAGGAATCAACTAGAGGGCTGGCCATCCTAGACTGGGTGATGTGTAATGAGAAAGGACTAATTGACAATCTTGTTGCGCGAGGCCCCTTGGGGAAGAGTGACCATAATATGGTAGAATTCTTTATTAAGATGGAGAGTGACACAGTTAATTCAGAGACTAGGGTCCTGAACTTAAGGAAAGGTAACTTCGATGGTATGAGATGTGAATTGGCTAGAATAGACTGGCGAGTGATACTTAAAAGGTTGACAGTGGATAGGCAATGGTAGACATTTAAAGATCACATGGATGAACTTCAACAATTTTACATTCCTGTCTGGAGTAAAAATAAAATGGGGAAGGTGGCTCAACCATGGCTAATAAAGGAAATTAAGGATAGTGTGAAATCCAAGGAAGTGGCATATATATTGGCCAGATAAAACAGCAAACCTGAGGACTGGGAGAATTTTGTAATCGAGCAAAACAAAGGGTTTTATTAGGAGGGGGAAAATAGAGTATGAGAGGAAACTTGCTGGCAACATAAAAACTGACTGCAAAAGCTTCTATAGATATGTGAAGAGAAAAAGATTAGTGAAAACAAACGTAGGTCCCTTGCAGTCAGATTCAGGTGAATTTATAATGGAGAACAAAGAAATGGTGGACCAGTTAAACAAATATTTTGGTTCTGTCTTCACAAAGGAAGACACGAATAACCAGAAATACGAGGGGATCAAGGGTCTAGTGGGAAGGAGGAACTGAAGGAAATCCTTATTAGGCGGGAAATTGTGTTAGGGAAAATGATGGCATTGAAGGCTGATAAATCCCCAGGGCCAGATAGTCTGCATCCCAGAGTACTTAAGGAAGTAGCCTTAGAAATACTGGATGCACTGGTGATCATTTTCCAACAGTCTATCGACTCTGGTTCGGACTGGAGGGTAGCTAATGTAACATCACTTTTTAAGAAAGGAGGGAAAGAGAAAATGGGTAATTATTAGACCGGTTAGCCTGACATTATTAGTGGGCAAAATGTTGGAATCAATTAATAAAGATGAAATAGCAGCACATTTGGAAAGCAGTAATGGGATCGGTCCAAGTCAGCGTAGATTTATGAAGGGGAAATCCTGCTTGACAAATCTTCGAGAATTTTTTGAGGATGTAACTGGTAGAGTGGACAAGGGAGAACCAGTGGATGTGGTGTATTTGGACTTTCAAAAGGCTTATGACAAGGTCCCACATAAGAGATTGGTGTGCAAAATTAAAGCACATGGTATTGGGGGTAATGTACTGACGTGGATAGAGAACTGGTTGGCAGATAGGAAGCAGAGAGTCGGGATAAACGGGTCCTTTTCAGAATGGCAGGCAGTGACTAGTGGGGTGCCGCAGGGCTCAGTGCTGGGACCCTAGCTATTTACAGTATACATTAATGATTTGGATGAGGGAATTGAGTGTAATATCTCCAAGTTTGCAGATGACACTAAGCTGGGTGGCGGTGTGAGCTGTGAGGAGGACGCTGAAAGGCTGCAGGGTGACTTGGACAGGTTAGGTGAGTGGGCAAATGGGTGGCAGATGCAGTATAATGTGGATAAATGTGAGGTTATCCACTTTGGTGGCAAAAACACGAAGGTAGAATGTTATTTGAATGGCGGAAGATTAGGAAAAGGGGAGGTGCAACATGACCTGGATGTCATGGTACCTCAGTCATTGAAAGTTGGCATGCAGGTACAGCAGGCGGTGAAGAAGGCAAATGATATGTTGGCCTTCATAGCTAGGGGATTTGAGTATAGGAGCAAGGAGGTCTTAATGCAGTTGTACAGAACCTTAGTGAGGTCTCACCTGGAATATTGTGTTCAGTTTTGGTCTCCTATTCTGAGGAAGGACTTGCTATTGAGGGAGTGCAGCGAAGGTTCACCAGGCTGATTCCCAGGATGGCAAAACTGACATATGAGGAGAGACTGGATCAACTGGGCCTGTATTCACTGGAGTTTAGAAGGATGAGAGGGGATCTCATAGAAACATATAAAATTCTGATGGGACTGGACAGGTTAGATGCAGGAAGAATGTTCCCGATGTTGGGGAAGTCCAGAACCGGGGAACATAGTCTAATAAGAGGTAAGCCATTTAGGACTGAGATGATGAGAAACTTCTTCACTCAGAGAATTGTTAACCTGTGGAATTCCCTACCGCAGAGGGTTGTTGAAGCCAGTTCATTGGATATATTCAAGAGGGAGTTAGATATGGCCCTTACAGCTAAAGGGATCAAGGGGTATGGCGAGAAAGCAGGAAAGGGGTACTGAGATGAATGATAAATCATGATCTTATTGAATGGTGGTGCAGGCTCGAAGGGCCAAAGGACCATTCCTGCACCTATTTTCTTTGTTTCTATCGAACCAATGTGAACCTATTCAACCTTCGTCGCCTCCAGGTTGGATCCAAAGTCGTCCCATCCTCTGTCAGTGAACTTCAGTATGCGGACGACGGTTATATCTGCGCACATTCAGAGGCTGAACTCCAAGCCATAGTCAACACCTTTGTAAATGTAGATTCTTTTCTCTCAATCTGGTTCAGTAAAATTACTGAGTCGAATACCTATTGTGCTTTAAACAAAGCAGTCTTTATTTTATCGGCCGGCAAGACTTATCAGACAGAAGATATGCTCTCTCGATAGAGCGTACACACTCCCTACGGATAAGTGAAGTTACATCGTAAAGCGACAACAGTTCTACATTTTTGAAAATAGATAACAAAATACAATTAGATTGACATTCTAACTCAGCCACTCATTAGTCAATCGATATGGGATGTTTTTACAAAAGCTCAAGCATTGCCTCTGAATGTTACAATTTAGTGGTGTGACTACTAACTGAGACCTTGCAATTCTGCAGATTTATCCATATATTAATTTCATGTTACAATTTATATTGTTGGCAGGATTAGTAACTTAAAACCTTGAGAAAGCTTGTTAATTGTGCTGATGTTGTATTATTTGCAATCTGACATTCTCTTAGTTATTTTTCCATGGCTTATACATATTCATATATCCAATTCACTTTACTGCCTTTTAATTCCATATATCCGGTTCATATATCCACATTCCCTCCTTTTATCATTCCATGATAACATTTAGGATCATTCTAAGAGTATTGCATTCATCCGTTCACACTCCATTTTCAGAATCATATTGTTGAGTAGTTCTTTAGTAGATTCTTTAGTTTGTTGGATCATAACCCGGGAACCCTTGACCACAAGAGGGTTTGCTAACCTTGCCATCATTACTTTACAGCAGAGGTTAAGGCAACCAACAATCAAACAACAGGTAATTATTATTACGATGAGAACAATTGTCCCGTGCATTAGATAGGATCTCCAAGACCCACCCAAAAGCCAATCAAACCTGCTAGGTTCTTTTGCTGGTGTGGATAACTTCTTCACCTCCCTCCTTATGTGATCGGCAAGATTGGTTATGTTTTCTGAACTATCAGGAATGTAAGTGCAACATTCAGATCCTATCAGGGCACACGTTCTCCCTTTCTCAGCTAACAGGTAATCGAGGGCCATTCGGTTTTGTAATGCTACGGTCCTTATTGCTACCATTTCAGCTGTGATGCCCTCCAGAGCTTCAGCAGTATGGTTAGCTATCTGTTCCAATATCGTTTCTAAGTTCTGTACTTTGTCCATGAGACGCTTTATCCTGATTGGGAACACCAGGACCCCAAAGAACTTGTCGGCGGGGGTGATGGCTCGCTTATATCGTATGGAGGCATGTACTTCCGCCAGGGTACGTACTTGTCGCACAAATGGCACCACATATCCCATATAGCAGGACCCTGTCCATCGCCTGGGCAACCAAGGATATGCCTTACGACCGCACACGAAATAGGTGCCGTTAAAGGCTGCTTTCTGATATATTGCCTCCGGGTCCCAGGACTGGGCCCACAAACTTCCACCTGTGTTATTCGGATCGTGAGAGTGGATGGTGACTCGTGTACCTGTGGTGAGGTTGAGACTGTGTGGGCAATTGCTGTACCCTACGATATGTCCCTTGTTACTGGTGTCATTTCGAATTAGACATATGCCCCCTGTTGGCCTCCCAATCCCTGAGATATTGGTCAGAGCTATGAATGGGGGTTCCTTTTCACGGTTGTAGGTTGGTTGGTACCATCCCTGGAATGTCTGACTAATGGGATCTCCAATACTCTCCCACTTGGTGACCTCCCCGTGTTTGTTCAGGTGGTAACGGTATGATACTCCTCCTGGTCTCCGTGATCCCTCTTTTGACCCGCCTTTCATCATTCGTACTTGTATTGGCCCCCCTCCTCTTATTATAGTTTGGCTCTGAATCCATCTGACAGTCTCAGTTAGGGTCGGTGGAACGGTGCGCAAAGGAATTCCCCCTTTGGAATGTATAGGGATATGTGAACACACCCAGCATCTAGAAAAGTGCCCTTTTTGCGCATAAACGTAAGACATATACAAAAAGGTGTTTACATGGAGCTCTCACCTTTGTCTTCCTTCTCATGCGCCAAAACTGTCATATATCAACACTATTATACAGACTGTGGCATACAGACACAGTCTCATCTTATGGCTCAGGATTCGGATAAATAGTCCAATTATTTTGCTGATTTAAAAGAGTTCAGTTTTCCCGTCTCTCTTCTCGGGTCACCGTTGGTGCAGCTGGATGTTTATTACGGGTAAAAGTTCAAACCGGTCCACGTTACAATTAGGATGTCAACTGCCCCGTTCAGCTATGGAGAAGAGGAAATCTGGAACAGAAACAGGAATTAGAATAACCAGCAAAATAGATTTGTTAAAGGGTGATGAGCTTGCAGTGGTGCAGGTGAACCCAGGCATTTTTCCCCTCAACCTTAGCTGCAGTAGGGGTAGTGAGTAACACCTGAAAAGGCCCCTCCCATCGCAGCTCCAATCCCTTTCGAATCCATTTCTTAATCAAAACATACTTCCCTGGGACCACGAGGGATGATTCGGGTAAGACTGGGAGGTCAAGGTGAGCCCCTCGAACCTGGTTGTGGGCTACTCGCAGAGCCTGAGTTAAGGAAAGAATGTATGTGGTCATCTCCTCAGTCATGTGGTGGAACTGGACAGTGGAGGGGACATTCTGATTCCAAGGGGTTCTCAGGGGTTTACCATAAATGACTTCAGCAGGGGTCAGCCTAGTCTTACCAGTTGGAGTAGTGCGTATCTGGAATAGGGCTATGGGAAGGAGTTTAAGCCAATTTAGTCCAGTTGATGCTACCAGTTTTGCAAGTTTGGTTTTAAGAGTTTGATTAGCACGTTCAACTAATCCCGCAGCTTGGGGTCGGTAAGCGCAATGTAGCTGCTGGTTAATGTGCATCTGGGAGCAGAATTCTTTGTTGACTTGGCCAATAAAGTGAGGGCCATTATCAGAACTCAGTCGAGCAGGGATACCATATCTAGGAACAATTTCCCTCATTAACACTTTAACAACAGTTTGAGCTTTATTGTCCAGGGTAGGATAAGCTTCGATCCATTTGCTGAATACATCCACTATTACTAGCACATATTTGTAACACTGAACCCATCAGGGCAGCATTAGGAATCCAGGATCTACAGTAACTTATCATCCCCAACCACTGCCGCATTTGTCTAGCCGTGCTAGGGACTGAAAACTGGCAGATGGGTTTGATTCGACATGCCTCCAAGGCTCGGTGGGTGCCTGATAAAATGATCCCAAGAAATTTAACTTGAGACTGGCCAATTTTGACCTTTGACGGGGATACTATGTATCCCAGGGAGGACAAGTAATTCAGTAACTGATTAGCATCCTCTCTATTACTTGGTTCATCTACGCTGGATACCAGTAAATCGTCCACATACTGAATTAAAGTAGATCCCTTAGTCAGCGTGAGAGATTGTAACTGTTTCTGCAGGCACCTTGAGAATAAGGTTGGGGAGTGGATGAACCCTTGGGGAAGTCTAGTCCAGGTATATTGCTGTCCCTGGTAAGTGAAGGCAAATAGGTACTGACTCGCCTGGGCTAGCGGTAAAACGAAGAAGGCGTGTTGGAGGTCTATTATTGTGACGATCTTGGCGTCTGCTGGGATTAAAGACAGTATCTGTGCTGGGTTGGGAACCAGAGCGTGCAGGGGCTGGACGATAGCATTGATAGCTCGAAGGTCTTGGACTAAACGGTATTCGTTTGGTCTGCCTGGCTTAGGCACTGCCAGTATAGGAGTATTACACGGGGACTGGCATCGGACCAAAATCCCCTGTTCCATTAGCCCCTTAATCAGTCGGTGGATACTCGGTATTGCCTGTGATTTCAGTGGGTACTGTCGGATAGAGGGCCAGTCCACATTGCCCTTCACTGGGATCTCAATCGGATCAACGGGAGTATAACCCACATGGGAGGGGTCCTCTGCCCACACATGAGGATCCACATAGTCAGGTATGTCAGAGCCAGTATGATGCTGTAGAGTCGTTAAGACCTTCTCGGGGTCTCCATGAAATTGGACTGTTCGGCCATGTTTTACGATTTGCACATCCCGGCTGGTAGGGTCAGCCTCATCGATGGCCTTGCGTACCATAATTCCCAAATCTTTAGCATGGTGAGGGGCTAATACCTCACGAGCAATATGCGGTGCCATTGTTAGGGGCTGTTTCCACAGATTCTTATCCATTTCCACAAAATCTGCCTCTCCTTCCGGTCCAGTCACTCTAGCCCTTAATAGAATTCCCTTCACTTCCCCTTCGTGATCCTGATAAAAGTTCTGTAGGTCCTGATTCTTTCCGCTGGGATCGTATGCTAGGGCTACGTGATAGGGTGCCTGCGGCAGGTCCAGAGACCACCACTGAGGGGTTCTAGTGGTTTAATACTGCCGCTTAAGGGTTCCCTGTTTTACAATAATCCCATCATCTCCACACTCCAAATGCAACTGGAATTTCCAGAGCAGGTCTCTAGCCATCAAGTTACAGTCCAGATTGGTAGTGATGACAAATCGATGTTCTACCGATTCTTCCTGGTAACCCACTTTAACTGGTTCTGACACCGGGAATGTCGAGATTTGTCCCAGGAATCCTGAAAGTTCCTGTTTTTCAGTAGAGGCAGGGAGTTTAAGCTTTGATTGTACAGAAGACATGAAGGCTCCCGTATCTATCAAAAAGGGTTGCCACTCATTCAGAATTTTTAACAATATCATTGGTTCGTCGTCCGGGGAGGATCCCTGTACAATCAAGCTGCGTAGTCAATCGGGGGAAAATTGACCAAAGGGTTTGTTCTGGGAGAAGTTAGTGTAAGATCCTCCTCTCCCCCCTTGCCCCCCTCCTTTTCCTCCTCTTCCTTTTCCACGCTGACGGTAGGGGCAATTTTTATTCCAATGTCCTTCCTGCCCACAATTAAAACATCCATCTCGTCTTTCCCAGCCCCGACCTCTTCCCATACCAGGCCGGGGACAGTAGGGCGGTCCGTAATTAGCAGGGCCCGATATAACCGTATCCCTGTTTATCCACCCAACCCGGCACGCAATACTGCGGTTCCATTGATATCCCCTTGGGTCGGGTTTTGGTCCTTCCACCTGAGGCGGCTCTTCCTTTCTAGTCACTTATTCAGTCTTGACCCGGGTTGGGGGCGCACCTCCCCCCTCCCCTTTCTTTTCCTGCCAATAATATCTAACCGCCCTTTCCATCTGGGCTTTACTGTTATCTGCCCAATTTATATTATTTATCCGGATAGCGTGAGCAATCGAATAGGGCAGGCACTGAAGTAGGATAGTGCAGAATTGAGGAGAATCCTCTCCTGCCCTGAAGGCATTATCTCCTGATTGACTCCCGTATATTTTAATAAATCTTTCCATAAATTCATCGGGAGTTTCTTCACGCTTGGGTTTAGTTTCTAAAACTGTGGCCATACTGATGGGCTTCTGAAGGGTCGTGGTGAGAGCATTGAAGATAGCGTTTAGGCGATCCTGGATATCGTTAGGGTGAGCAACCAACAATGCATCATGAGTAGCACGTCCTAGGTGAGTTAGAAATCGGGTGTGTTCAGTTGGGCTCAAGGTTTGCTTTACTAAGGCCCACAGGTCCCTTGATTCTGCATTATAAACTGAAATAGATGTTCGAAAATAATCTATAAATTTGATAGGTTCTTTTTTCCGATCTGGTATGCTGGCCATAAGGGCCATAATTTCGTTCGGTTTCCAGGGCACATAGACATCTATAGTGGGGTGGTCTGCAGCTTGTTGTGCATCAGGATTTGGCATTGGTCTGACAGGGAATTGGTGTCGGGACTTTGGGATCTTGGAAATTATTTCTAGGTCAGAGGATGTTTCGGAGCTGTCTGACTGCTTGACAGTTCTGCGTCTTGATCGGCGGGGGTGTTTGCTATGTCTTTCACAACTTGGACTGGTAGATTGATGAGAAGATTTACGGGACTGTCTGCGATATCGAGATATAGTTCTGCCCTTTTGAGTGTGAGATCTGGTCCTTTCGGCTATATTGCTTGTGAACTGGGGATCCGAATCGCTATCAGAGGATGAGGAGTCAGTTTGGATTTGTTGCTTTGGTGGTATGGGATTATTTTTAACTCCTCTCGCCGGAGTGTAAGGTGGAGGGTGTTTGGAAGAGGACTGGAGCAAGGGGCCAGGGGATGCGGGAGGTGCCGTTGGGCGCTGAGTCAGTGACCACTCATCAATTTCATCATCAGCCTCGGTTAACACAAAGCCAGCCATTTGACTACGTAGTCGGCCAATACCTTTCTCAGAGGTCCCAGAGGATCTCTTAGTAAGTTTCTCGTGCGCATTCTTTTTTTAAGACGTTTACAGTTTTAACATGTGTTCCCTCTGTCAATGAAAGTCCTAATTTAATAGCATTTATTTGCTAACTTGACAGAAGTGATGCATCTTTTAATTTTTGACAATAGTGTCGCCATGTTGCAATTACATTTTTGTCCCCTTTTCCTCGTCCCCTTCTCCAAATTAATCCCTGTGCTTTTTTTGCTACCTCTACGCTTCTAGTGCCACCTAGAGGCCACTAGTCATCTCCTAATAATTTGTTCAGGGCTCCTGATAATTTTCTAAAGTCTTCAGCTCTTTCAGGGAATTCCTCACATAACTTTTGGAGCGGACTATCCGCATCCGTTGTTTTATCAAACTGATTACCCATTTTCACGCTGCCCCTCGTACTACCGTGTCATTACGCGTTCGTGTCGTCGTGCAATTTAAACAAACTTAAAATAAACACAGACTTTACTGAAACCAACACTGACCCTGAACCAACTCAAAATAAGCAGACTTTACTAAATCTAACACTGATCCGCGTCGCCCCGCGGTTCGCTTCGCCGCGCGATTTAAAACACTTAAAATTCCCGCGTCGCCCCGCGGTTCGCGTCGCCGCGCGATTTAAAACACTTAAAATAAACAAAAACTTACTGACACCAGCACTGACTTTGATATCACCCCGCGGTTCACGTTGCTGCATGTTCGCGTCGTCCCACGTTCACTCGGCCGCGCGCTCGCACCGCCGCACGTCCCGCGCCGCCACGCGTTCCACGCTGCTGCGCGTCTGCGTCAGCCCTCCTTCACTCGGCCGCACGTCTCGCGTCGCTACGCGTTCCACGCTGCTGCGCGTCTGCGTTAGCCCTCCTTCACTCGGCCGCACGCTCGCGCCGCCGCACGTCTCGCGTCGCTACGCGTTTTACGCTGCTGCGCGTCTGCGTCAGCCCTCCTTTACTCGGCCGCACGCTCGCGCCTCCGCACGTCTCGCGTCGCTACGCGTTTTAC